>NC_045614.1:214182928-214817372 GCF_009829155.1 Mustela erminea
CTTGTGATCTCTGTCTGTCAAATAAACAAATAAAATCTTTAAAAAAAAAAGTATGAATTTCAAAAAGCAACAAAATCTCAAAGAAATATGATAGATATTAATTTACTAGTCTCTGATTCAGTAAAAAGATGATTTTCCCATTCCTGAGATGGTTCAACTTCCAGTCTACAGGTTGGCCCGGGGATCAGAGAATGCCTTGTGTCCACAAGGGTAGACATGTGACTCTTCTGAGAGCCCATGGAATGCGGACAGAAGGAATACCCGCCCCTCCCTGCTCCAGCCCATAAGATGTCTGTGCCTCTCTTTCCACATCTCCTGGGTGAATGAAAAGAATAGCATGGCCCTCGAGAAGGCGCACAGCCAGAAGACAGAAAAACCCTGGCTCCTTAAACCATACTGTGTAGCAAACTCCCTCCCTGCCAGATTTCCATCACCAGTTGGACTTTACATGAGTAAGGAAGAAATTCTATTGTATTAAGCACTAAATCATTGAGGCTATTTGTTACAGAGGTTAGCCTCTGCTGACTAATTCGGACAGTTTCTGTACACGGATCTCAGGATTATCTCACACATGCAAGCACACACACACAAATATGCAGACACACATAAAGAAGTGAAACACAGTTGTCCAGAGAGAAACGCCGGGATGCCCTCTCCTATCACACTAAATCATCTCCCCCCAAATCTTCTGGGCTTCTCTAATTCAGAAAAATATCCCAGATCTGTGTATGATAATTGCTGTTATTTTTAGCAAATGATACATGATAAAGTTATATAAATTATATGTGACCACTTTTGCTTGTGGAAAAATACATAGACGGCTGCTGGGTTCAGAAGGAGACTCAGATGACCAACAAAGAGGACACTGGGAGACCAACTCTCTTGGCGACACTGAGAATTCAGTGTCCATGAGCTTTGTCTGGGGAATTTAAGCAAAAGAGACCCTGGCACTTTCTTTATGGATCAGAAGTTCTTGCTGGAGTGGCAGTGAGACCCAGGTGAGGTCTGAATGCAGCTGGCACCTCAGTTTGGAAGGAAGATGCTGAACTGCCTAGTGTTTGTTTAAACCAAGCCCCTCAATCAAAATGGTCTGAGCCAGACACCATTTTTGCAGGTAAGAGGTAGACCAAATGCATGGCGTTTAGTCCAGGTTCCCCTTTCCCTATTTCTGACCTGTGGCTATGCGGGGATCAGTTCTATCTGTAGAGTGAGGAAGACGTGATGTGGCAAAGGCTTACTGCACACACCATATGCAAGGCTCATGTTCAGCACCCAAAAGGGCATTGGGAGGTTAAAGCCCCAGCCTCAGCCCATGCATCTGGCACAGGGACTGAGCTTCCTGTTTCTTGGACTCAAAAACATGTCTCAATGCCCTCTCCTTGTCTACTCCCCACAGTGCTACAAGGTAGGAAGGCTTGTTGCCCCATTTGACAGATGGAGAAAGTAAGGTTTGGAAAGCACAAAGGAGCTACTGAGGCCAGCTCCTCGTCCCAGGCAGGGCTGCAGCTTAAGTGCATCTTGGCACTCTGCACATGTCACTGTGCAAATACAGAACCTTGATTACAATCCATCCAAGTAGTGTTCCGTCAATAATAGAAAATATCCAAACTTGGAGAACCAAACTCGCTCTATCTCAACCAACCAACACAATCCAACCTAGAGGTAAGGCAGTTATCTGGCTCTTTTGCACATACACACACAAATAATCCCCCGTTCCCACCCCTTAGTTTCCTGGAAACTGCCCCCCCTTCCCTTTGTGCGGCTGGTGTTTGCAGCCCCTCCAGGGGGGAACCACAGGGGTAAGTCACTGGGTGACCATTTCCTCAGGGAAGAAATTACCTGCAGGATGGCCAACAGCTGGAATTACGTGTGGACACCCAGCCAGTTTGTTCGTGCAGTGACTCCTCTTCTTGGGATTCTGACTCCCACTTCAAACACTCTCAGACTTGCAGACTGGCTGAAAGACCTTGATGACAGCCATGAAGAACATCTACAGAGCCTGGTACCTTTCCTGCACAGAGGCCCCAGCCTCTGCTTGGTCAGCATGCACAGAGCAGACTGAAACCCCCATGCCTACCACAAAAGGGGGTTGCTGGGGTCCAAGCCCAGAACCTGCCACCCTGTCTGCAAGGGTTATCCCCCAGAGGTACAGGTCAGGGCCAGGAAGTTCCCAAGGGACAGCCATGGGAATTAGCAGGAAGGACAGAGAGCAGCAGGGGGCTGCTAGGATACCCCTTCAGCTATAGCTTCTTCAAATTCTCTCTGCATGGTCACCTGTTATGCACCTCAATCTGTATTCCTCCAAGAAGGCTGAAGAACCTTTGATATTTTTGCACCAACAGTTTGGTTTTCCACACTGGGAAGCTTATAGTCACTGGGCCCTCGTTAGAAACCCTGCCTACCACCTTTCCTGAACTGTATCTTGATGGGAAGTAGGGGAAGTCACTGGCTTGCAGAGTGCCAGAAACAGAAGGAGATGTCCTTGAGTAGTAGATGCATCTTCTCACCTGCTTGGGGACTGTCCCATGGTTCAGGCAGCAGGGTCTAAGGTGCCCAACTGGCAGCCAAGGGAAGACTGCCCAACCCTCAGTCTAGAACACAGGCAGGAGAGGGAGGTACTGGACAAGAACAGGGGCTGCTCAGACTTCCCCAATCCAGGCATCCTATCTGACCTGCTGGACAACATTTCTGTCCTCAATGAACATGCTGTCAAGAGTCTGTCTGCACTGGCAGGGCTGGGTCATCTGAAGGCAGTGGGCCCAGACGGGATCAGATGAGCCACCACCAGCTGAGTATAATGAACTTTCCATTGTAACCTGTGCTGTCTGGCAGGCCACTCCCTCTAGGGTCATTTAACTCAGTCCATGAAGGGACCTCAGCTTCCTAATGGCCTTGTATTGTTCAAGTCCCGAGTCCAGAGGCAAAAACAGAACAGGAGACCCTGGTATTATATACAGGTGTGAGTAAAAATGTAGCTATTGGAACAAAAACATTAGCCTTTGAGGGTAGATTAAAGATAGCCCTGTATTCTTTGAGATTCCTTCTATGAAGAGGGGGACTCTAACTTTCATCTTCTTAAACCAGGGCTGACATGAGAGAAAGGACTGACCCACAGAATGTGGTGAATGTGATATCCTGGGACTTCTGGGGTCAGGTCCTGAGAAGTCTCTGTGATCGTGCTGTCTCAGGAGCCCTGGGCTACTGTGCAGGCAGTCCAGCCATCCTGGTGCTTTTCTCAAGAGCACCAGCTGAGCCCATGCTTCCAGCATCCACTTCAAGTCACCAGACTTGGGAATAAGACCCTCTTGAGCCGTCCAGACTGATGCACCCATCAGTGGAATACCACTGAGGGTCGTCTGTCCTTGCCTCCTGAAACAGGAAAGTCATCCAGCCAAGCTGTGCCCAGCCATATGACATAAAATCATCTATCAGTATGAGTTTACAATGTGTTTTATCTTTAAGAAATTATGTACTGTGCACTGAAAAGGCCTAGAAATAATAATCAATCCAGTAGCACTGAGCACCCACAGTACTGTGTTGTGGTCTCTAAATACCATTTCCCATTTAAAAAGTCCTGGGGCTCATTTGAATGGCTGATCCCAGGTCTGAGCAGGAAACACACATGGTAGATGTAAAATTTATCATCCAGAAAATAAGGAAGCTACCAAAAATTTCCAGGGACCTGTCAAAAGAAATCAGGAATAAATCTTAATGGTATAATTTGAGCATTAGATTAAATCCCTAAGTTCATAATAATATCAAAAAGCCCATTGGTCATGATTGGAGGATGGTATTCAAACACTTCACTTCACTTTGAAAAATGGCAAAGAAAAAGAATCTGGCATTTATTGTGCATTGCCTCCTACAATGCAAACTGCAGAGTAACAAAAGAATTGATGAGAAAAAGAATTCTAATCAATAAACAAAGGATAAAAGTGATCTAATGATGCCATCTTGAAACTCCTAGTGAATTAATGGATCTAGGCAATAATAATCACAAGAAAAGGTAAAGGATGCATATGAACTGCATCCCAGTAGGACCAAAAACCCCTATGAAGTTGTCTTCACACTCCCAAACACCAACTTGAATTTGACCAAACCTCTCTATCTAACCACTAATGGATAGGAAAAAGATGGGATAGAGACACATGCTAGACAAAATCATGGGGATTCCACCAGCAATATCAGACTCTAGAAAATTACAGGATAAATGTGTTGATTTCTTCCATAAATAAATTACAACAAAATAAGAGAGAGACCCACAGACCAATCTCAATGAACTGACTTTGTTTAGAGTCCAGGTTAAATAAACTGTCAAAAACAAAACAAAATTCACAAGACAGTTGGGGAAATGTAAACAGCTTTTCAGTATTTTTTTTTTCTTTTTTGTGCTGAGAAATGTTTTTTTTACATTTTGTTTTATTTTATTTTATTTCTTTTGGGGGTTCTAAAATTCATTGTTTACGCACCACGCCCAGTGTGTTCACAGATGAGATTTTATTGTGGATTTTTTTTTTTTTTTAGAATTATTTGTTCTTAAGTTCTTTGACTTTTCCTTATCTGTCAGATATATACTAGAATATTTAGAGATATAAAATTATATGACTCCTGGAAAGTGCTTCAAAATAATTTGGGTGGGGAGGGGGTGGGGACTGGATTTGTTAGAGGCTTTGGAACATACAAGAGTGACCAGGGAATTGTTGGTGCTTCAGGTACATGATAAACTGCTCTCTATCTTACTATATGCTTTTGAAATTCCATAACAAGAGTTTTTATTTTTTTAAAGATCCATTTATTCATTTTCTCTGTACAGAGAGAGCATGAGCAGGAGGAGCAGGTAGAGAAGGAGAGAGAAACTCAAGTAGACTCCATGCTGAGCACGGGCCTTGATGCTGGGCTCCAACTCACAACCCTGAGATCATGACCTGAGCTGAAACCAAGAGTCAGATGCTTTAACTGACTATGCCACTCAGGGACCCCCCCTAATAAAAGTTTTTAAATCATGCTTGGGAATAATTTTTAGTGACATGGAAAAATGCTTATTACACAAATGCTTTCTTAAGCGGAAAAAATTAATACAGTAAGATCCACGTTATACAAATCAATATGTTCTCTACCAAAACATTCACAGTGGCTATGCTGGCTGTCAGGGTTGCTATGGTAAACTTCATTTCTTACTCTGTACTCTAATTTTTACAGACTCTAATCCATGGGCATGGATAAGTTAGATAATGAGGGGAAGCAGCTATTTACTTTAATTTTTAAGAGCTGATGAACTCTGAGCCATTTGAAGTAATGCTCTGGAGTCTTCAGCCACGTGTGGGTGCCGTCCTCTCAGGAAAGGCTAGTGCATTCCCTATGGTGTATCTTAGCACTAAAAGTCTATGTCTGGTGGGAGATGATGAGTGTGTCACTCAGCATTTAACACGAGGCACCATATCACAGAATCAAGGATGTATTCGTGCATCCAGAATTCTACTCCATGTTCCCAAAGGAATAAAAGAATCCAATCATTTCACCTGTTTGACTACCTGGATGTCTCCGAAAAAACAGAGCCCAGTAAATAATGATTATTAGATAATTAGTAAATAATTATTTTTAGGAAGTTCTAGAAACTTCTGTACCAGAGTTGACTTGGACATTTTACCCTTTTTGTTTTAGTGAAAGATATGATCCAGTGGATTCCTCATAATCCTTACACCTTTGTGCATAGAAAGTCAGACCTCTGGCGCTTGCAGTGTGGGTGGGCCATGCCTGGCTGTGCTGTCTCATACAAGCAGGTTCCCCATCAGAGTTTTTGTGCCACTGCCTTCTTAAGAACCTTTTCAAAGAAACATGTAAAAGGAATACTGATAGAGATTAGATCAAGGTGTACATCACTCACCAGCCTAGAAAGTTCCAGAAGATCTCAAAAGGTTAATGCAGCTGCCAGCAGTCCTTTTCCACTCCCATGGAGTCATTTATACTCTGGGACAATTGGACTAAATATCTTTCTCCATAATCTCTTAGATTTCTTGGTCGTTTTGTCCTATTTTATTTTTCCTTTTAAAAAAAGATATATTTATTCAGTTTAGAGAAAGAGACAGTGCAAGTGGGGGGAAGGGCAGAGGGAGAGTGAGAGAGAATCCTCAAGCAGACTCCCCACTGAGCACAGAGCCCTATGTGGGGCTTGATCCCTGGACCCTGAAATCATACCTGAGCTGAAACCAAATCAAAACCAAACCAAGCCTGTGGGACCCCTCACCAACTGAGTCCCCCAGGTACCCCTCCTCTATAGATGATTTGACCCCTCAGGCTAAATCTTAACTTGGGGGTTTCTTGTATTTCCCGCTTGGAGATCGCCACCCCAACATCTCCATATCCCATCTGCATACCTGGGTTGTTCCCAGCAACTGAACTCCATTCCTTTCCTCCCGGGTTCCTCTCAGATGTCTTCCCTAATTTCTACAAACCCCAATCTCTACAAACACCGATCTCTACAAGCCTCTGTGGTTGTAAATTGCATCTTATCAATGGGAAAATAGAGAGGCCAAGAGACTTGCCACCAAGGAAGTAGGCTCCAAATTCTCTTGCCCTTGTCACTGGAGTCACAGCTGGCTCCCATTAGAGAGAAGCATGGGGATACAACCAACATCCACACACACGCAGGCTTGCATGCTCCACTCTGACATCAAAGGAGGCCTCCTATTTACGTACTCAGTCCCCCAAGCAGGAGACCACGGCACCTCCCCTCCAGGCATCGTATCCCAACCACAGGCATGAGTGATGTGACCACATCTACCCCAGGATCAGAAAGAGAATGAGTCAAAGTCACAGCACTTGGACAGACTTTCCAATAAATTTCACAAGACAGAGTTGCAATTTACGGGGATCCTGTATATGGGAAGCTAAACTGCAGGGGAGAAAAGGAAGAGCATCACTCACCAGAAAGTAGGAGAAAAGCTCAGACGACCCACCCGCCTCCTTGACTTCACACAGATGCAACAAAAGAGCAGGCTCTGTGACCTCAGACACAAGTGTGATTTTGTATACCCCAAGGCACGCTGTCCCTCCCACCTCAGGAGTAACAGTGATCAGCCGTCCATTCCCAGTTATTGAGCATCTGGAAGCAAAGCAGGGTCTTCTGAAGCCCCAATTTTCAGAGGAGGGAATTGAACATTTCTTTTCTCCTTTGCTACTTGCAAGCCAGCTTTCATCATCAGCCACCAGATATGAGGACAGCCCTTGAGGGCACCCCTCCAAAAGAGCCTGGAGCAGGGGCATTCTATGAGCAGGGCAGAGCTGGAGCAGCAGGGTCCCCAAGCCCAGGGCAATGAGAAGCTGGGGATGAGAGAGCAGGTACTGATCTGAGATCAGGCTACAGGGAAAGGGATACCTCCTCACGTCTCTTTGTGCAGAAGCATCCTGCCCCCACGGGTCTGAAGAGGTGAAGTCTACAACAGAGCTTCTCAAACCCCAGTGTGCCAACGTGTGTGGGAGTCATTCACTTAAAATCCGGATGCTGATTTAGGGGGTCCGGGCCAGTGGGGAATGCAACTCTGCATGTTTAACAACCCCTAGCAGAGGCAGACACCACTGGTCCAGAAGGACCACACTTGGAGTAGCAAAGGTTTGAAGCTGAGCTGTCCCTGGGGCGTCTGAGTGGCTCAATTGGTTAAGCGTCTGCCTTCAATTCATGTCATGATCCCCGGGTCCTGAAGTCCAGCCCCACATCTGGCTTCCAGTTCAGTAGAAAGTCTGCTTCTCTCTCTCTTTTTCTCTCTCTCTCTGCCCTTCCCAAGGGCTCATCCTCTCTCTCTCAAATAAACATAGAAAGCCTTTAAAAAATAAAAATAGATAAAGCTAAGCTGTCCTGTATGGCAATGTTGGCTACCATGGCTCTGAACACTTGAAATTGTAGTTTGTGGGACCTGAGAACTGAAATGTACTATAAGTATAAAAGATACACTGAGTTTTGATTTATATGCAAATAAAGAATGTAAAATCTCGATAACTTTTATATTGAATGTTGGGTGAGATGACAATATTTGGGACATACTGGGTTAAATAAGCTATATTATTCAAATTAACTTTGTTATGCCACTGTAATATTTTAGGTTACAAGAGGTTTCACATTTTATTTCTCTTGGGCAGCACTTATCTACAGGGTTCCCCCAAGCTTCAAAGCCATAATTTTCGTAAGATTTCTTTTCTCATGCCCAGTGCAGAGCCCAACACAGGGCTTGAACTCACAACCATGAGATCAAGACCTGAGCTGAGATCAAGAGTCAGACACTTAATCGACTGAACCACCTAAGAGCCCCTTTTGTAAGTACTTTTTTTTCTTAAAGATTTAATTTTTTATTTATTTGACAGAGAGAGAGTACAAGCGGGGGTAGGAGGGAGCAGAAGAAGAGGAAGAGAGAGACTCTCAAGCAGACTCCCTACTGGGCACAGAGCTTGACGAGGGGCTTGATCTCACGACCCTGAGATCATGACCTGAGCCGAAGTCAAGAGTCGGACGCCCAGCTGACTCAGCCAACCAGGCACCCTGTAAGTATTCTTAAAGACCATTTTATGTCTGTTTACCTCTTTGAAAATTCACACAATTTATCAACCTGCCAAAATGGGCTTGGCACCCCACCTCTTCTCATAGGGAAGCAGAAGAAAAAGGGCTAACGGAAACCAGATATTTATCTGCTACAAGTTGTCCCTCCCCCTAGCCGGGGCTTCCTTTGACTATTATCATAGTAGCCTTTGATTTAACACAGCCAATCCAGCTATCAGAGGTCTGTGCCTGTTAATGATCATGAATGATCATTAAGTCCATTCTACAAAATATTCTCTGAAGACCTGCTACCTCCCTTATTTCTGATAAAAACAACACTGTGATTAGAGTCCCAGCTGACACTCCACTTTGCCTTACCAACGTGCTGTGGTCAACCTCCCTTTTGTAACGATGACCCTGTCTTCTGCCCCTTTCAGCTAAAAATGCCTTTCTCGTTAGTCAGCATTTTTGAAATAGAAAGGTTGTTTGCTTTAGGCTTCAAGACTGAGGCAAACATTTGTTATAAGTCTCCAGGAGTTTGCAAACAATTTCCACCCATGATTTCCAAAGCTTGTGTAACATTCTGTGTAAAATGTGTGGGCTGTTTCCATGAAGCAAGCATTTGCAGAAATGTTTACTTTGCAAAAGTAAGCATGCTCGTTTGCCATCCTGTGAAAACTTCTGCATGTGCCCACAACCGCGGGAGTATGGAACAGACGCACGCTTGCCCCTCCGTGGACAGCCGTGGCCCTCTCGGCTCCTATCCTCAGATGAGCTGTGTCTCCCTCACTTGACACCTCTGGGTTTGCTAGGGATGATTATTCACAAGCAAGGTACAGAAAGGTTCTCCAGCCCATGGAATGCAAACCATCCAATGACATTTAAGAACAGAAAGGCCCTGGACGGTCCTGCACTGTGTTATGGGTTGAAGTGTGTTCCCCGAAAAAAGACGTGTTGAAGTCCTAAGACCTATGCTATAGACTGGATATGTGTGCCCCCGCCCCCGAATTCACATGCTGAAGCCCTAATACCCCATGTGATGGTACTAGGAAGCAGAGTCTTTGGGAAGTGATTAGGTCATGAGGGAGGAGCCTTCCTGAAGGGATGAGTGTCCTTAGAAGATACCCGAAAACTCCTTGCCCCTTCTGCCCTGTGAAGACACCATCTTTGAATCCAGAAACAGGCTCTCACCAGTCAGCACACCTCCCACACCTTGAGCTCAGACTTCCCAGCCTCCAGAGCTGTGAGAAATACTTTCTGGTGTTCATAAGCCACCCGGACTGGGGTGTTCTGTGAAAGCAGCCCACATGGACTAAGACACCCGAATATCTCAGAATGTTTCCGGGTTTGGAAATAGGGTCTTTCCAAAAGCAATCAAGTTAAGGTGGGGTCATGAGGTGAGACCATAATCCAACACGGCCAGTGTCCTTATAAAAAGGCTACATTTGGCCTCCGACCCGCAGAGAGGGAAGCCCCGCGTGAGGAGAAGGGAGGATCCGTGTGAAAATGTGATTTCCACCTGCCACGAGCCCCAGGATGTCTGCGGCCAGCAAAAGTGGGAGAAAGGCCTGGAATGCAGCCTTCCTCAGAATCTTCAGCGGGACCACAGCCCTGCCCACACCTTGGCTTCGGGCTTCTATGCCCCAGGACTGAGACAGACTCTGTCATTCTAAGCCATCCAGCTTGCGAGACTGTGTTATGCGGCCCGAGGAAGCTGACACAGATCGGAAGGCCCGCAGCTGCCAGAGCCGGTGTCCTTGCCGTCACTCAGACAGGTGAGCCCACCTGCGTCTCCAGACCCACTTCGGTGATTTGGAAGCCACCACTGAAAGCCCCAGTGTCTTAAGAATGCACTGGATACAGAGTCGTCAGAATCAACAAACAAAAATACAGGATGTACAGCTAAGTCTGAATTTCAGGAAAATATGACTGATAATTTTTTTTTATTTTTTCATTTATTTGAAAAAGAGAGTGAATGAGAGAGAGTACAAGCAGGGGGAGGAGGAGCAGAGGGAGAGGGAGAAGCAGGCTCTCCACTGAATAGGGAGCCCGAAGCAGGGCTCAATCGAGTGCCCTGGGATCATGACCTGACCTGAGCCAAAGGCAGACAACTTAACCGACTGAGCCACCAGGTGCCCAACAAATAATTTTTTAACATAAATATGTCCCATGCAATATTTGGGACATACTTATACTAATAATTATTTGCTGCTTATCTGAACTTCAGCTTATGTGGGTGTCCTTTATTTTATGTGGCAACCTGAGATAGAGAGCATCTTTGGACTATTTTAAACTTCCCAGAAAAGACATGACCCCAAGATGGGTAAGCGGGCTACACAAAATGCTCTCCTCTCTAAAACCTGTAAGACCCCTCCTCCATCTGTTGCTGGCTGAACTCACAAGTGAGGTGAGCCCTCTTGCCCTGAGCATCTCTCAGGCCCATGCTGAGTTTCCAGTGCTGCTTTGATCTCATTTGTGTTTTGCTGGTTCAAAGGATTGCTGTTGATTCTGTGCATGCTGTGTGAGTTGCAGTGCAGATTGTCATCCAACTCAGCACCGGGAAGGCTAGTGTAGAATCCATGGCTTTGGTCCCATGGGGCCATGGTTCTTAAAGAACAGTTGTTCTCCTAGCAATTTGAAGACTGGCTGGAGATCTTCCAGAAGCCCTGTTGAACCAGCAGACTCGGGGCTGACTTCCCACCAGAAGCTGGTTCCCACACTGCGCTGGGGCAGAACCAAGTTTCTTTCCCTGACTCTGCATGTCCTGCCCTTTCCACACATCCTCAGTTTCTCTCTCCATCTTAGCATTTCTCTATAGATGCCCCTGGCTTGTGTCTGACACACCCCTGCCCTTGTCCTCTCCATGTGACTAACCCTTCCATGATCCTACGAGGCCCAGAGCCAAACCACTTTTTGCTCTGCTCACTCTCCAAGGAAAAAGATACAAAAGATGACATTCAAGTTCATTCTGCTGTGTACTGATGTCCCTTTTACAGGTCTGTCAAGGGCAATGAAACCAAAGGTTAGAGGGAGAATATTTGAAAGTTGGTTTTCCAGTTCATTCCATTTCCACCTCAACCTTTTCAGTACTTTCACAAACAAAGAGTTTCATAAGAGGGCAGAATCCTGGCTGATAGAGTGAGCTGTGTGACTTTGGGTCAGTCACATAACTTCTCTGACCCAGTTTCATCATTTCTCAAATAAGAGATTAGGTAACGCTCTCAGGTGAGTCTATAATTTGCACAACAAAATTACAGCCCTGAGTCATTCCACCAAGAGGAGCAGGTGTTTTGTAAATCTGAGGTTTGTGATCTCCTGCATCCATCAGCAATCACTGGGTTAATGCTGCGTAATAAATAATCCCAAATCTTAGTGGCTTTAGAATAGCAAACATCTATGTCTTGCTCATGGTCCTTGAGGCTGACTGGGACAGCTCTGGTCAGGGCTGCAAACCGAGTTCAGGTCAGCTCCATGTACCTGTCATCCTGGGTCCCGGACTAACCTGGCGGCAGCTACACAGGACATGTTCTTCTCATGGTAACTGGAAAGGAGACAAGAAGCTTGTCTAAACCACCCAAATACATGCAAAGCCCTGCTTGTGTCCCATTCCCTCTAAAAAAGATATCAGAGTCCTACAACCCTCCCCAATAGCTCAAAATGTGACCTTATTCAGACACAGGGTCTTTGCAGGGGTGATCAAATTAAACCAAGTTTATAAGGATGGGTATCTTTATTAAAAGGGGAAGTGGGGACACAGAGACATGCATACCGGGCAAATGACGTGGAGTCATGGGGAAAAGACAACCATCACAAGCCAAGGAGAGAACCTGGAGCACACACTCCCTCTTGGCCCCAGAAGGAAGCAGCCTGCCCACACTTTGACCTTGAACTTTCAGCCTGCAGAACTGTGAGAGAGTGAGTTCCCAGTGTCTAAGCCTCCCAGTCTCTGCAACTTTGTGACAGCAGCTCTAGCAAACTATTACGCCATATATAAGCATTTGTCAGGGGGGAAAGTTTGTAATTTTTATTAGATTTAAAGGAGAATCTCTGATCCACCAGTGTAATACAACTAACATCACTGTGAGTTATAGTTTGGCTACAATGGAAAGGCAAGGGTTAACACACTGACTCTCAGACTGGTCCCTGTGGACCAGAAATCTGATTTGGTCCAAGCCTATCCTAGGACAGCTCCAGAACCCCAGCCTTCCCCAAAGAGGGCATGATGTCCTGACCCTCTTAGCTCTCTCACTGCCAGGGCTGGTCAGATCCATCCATCTCCTTGGGACTTGGATTTGTCCTTGATCAAGAAAGACTAAGTTTGGGCAAACTGGCATACACCTAGAATGTCAATTGTCCACACTGACCAACCAATGTCTTTTCCAGGATGCTGTGCTATTGGCCAAACATCAGTTTAATTAATACCAACTGACCAAATAACTAAGATGCTCAATTTCTCTTAACTGATGATGTTCATGTCTTAAGGACTTTTTTGACAACTTTAACAGAAATGTATTAACAGTGTAAGAGGAATTTAGCTTCTAATGATTACATATATAGAAAAATATAGTTCATTGTCAGTAACCAGACTTTAGCATTTACCAGTGAAGCTTTTTATATTATGCTGGCATATGAAAGAAATAAGATTAGGTAAACTGGTCTGATGAATTGATTTTTACCCAAGAGATCACCATGTATAGTTGCTCAGGCTGTGCATTACACAACTCCCAGGGGCTCCAGGCCTATAGCCAATGACACCTCCAGAACTGCACAACACAGCCGGCATGCCTTCTACAAATTACTCCTCCCCAACGCAAGAGCTTCATCCCCATGCTAATTGCCCACAGGGACTTTGTCTCTGACCACAGTTTACAACCTTTCCACTCCCAATGAGATCACCATCCTGTCCTTTTCAGAACCCTGCAACAAGACCCCCTTTGTTCATGCATTTCCATCCATTCTCTGCCATCTCTGCCTGCCCTCCCCCCTCCAAGAAATGTATGTGTGTGTGTGTGTAGGATGGACACATTGTGGAAACAAGACCTCTAATAAGCAACTATTGCTTGTGTAGGAAACCATGAAGATTGGAATGGGGAAGTTTATTAGCAATAAACAGGACCTTCCCAATGGACAGATTCTGAAGAGGGATAATAGGACTCCGCCTACCGACTGAAGAGAAATCTGCCCTGAGAAATGTATATAGTGTTCTACCGGAAGGAACTTGGGATCATGGTAGACACACCATGGTAGACACAGATGCAGGGAGGCTGGCACATTGAGGCCTCCCAAGGCTGCAGATACCCTTCTGGGATACATCATGCTGTTTAGCAACCCCATTATTCTTTTCAGGGGAGGTGAGTTCACAAAACAGAAGATCAGCCATTTGGAGGCAAACAATTAAGTGGTGTTTAACACCTTCACAATGTCGTTCAACCAATGCCTCCATCAAGTTCCAAAATATTGTCATCACCCCAAAAGGAAACCCCATACCCACTGAGCCGTCACTCCATGTCCTTCCTTCCTTCCAGCTCCTGACAATCACCAATCTCATTCATCTCTCTGGATTTACCTATTCTGAGCATTTCACAGAAATGGAATTGGAAAATATGTGGTCTTTACTATCTGACTTCTTTGACCAAGCATAACATTTTTGAGGTTCATCCATGTGGTAGCATGATCAGTATTTCCTTCTTGGGTGTGGCCAATAATACTTTACTGTATGGACTTAGCACGTTTGCTTATCCAGTTACCTATTGATGGACATTTGGGTGGTTTCCACGTTTGGATCATTATGAATAATGCTGCTATAAACATTAGTGTGCACCTTTTGTTGAGTACTTATTTTCAATTTTGGGGGGTGAATACCCAAAGATTCTCTGCCTCCCCATCATTTTGATTGTATAGCAAACCTATAGCCCAGGGTATTATGTGCCATATCTGCTCATATTTTCAACATTTATCCTCAGTCTTTTTACTATAGATCAAATATCAGCAAACTTTTCCAGTATGGGCCAGGTATGGAAATATTTAAGGTTTTCTGAGCCTTATGGTCTCAGGTATAAGCTATGCTTCTGTGGCAGAAAGCAATCACAGACTATACACAAAAAGTGTGTGTTCCAATAAAACTTCATTCACAAAAATGGGCAACAAGTCAGATTTGACACTCGGGCTATAGTTTGCCAATCCTGTTCTTGGGACAGAAACAGGATGTGACCTTTTCCAAGTGCTGCATCCTGTGGGGGCTGGATACCCTCCAGCCACATAGGATCGGGTAGAGTGGAGTAGGGCAAGGAAAGGGAGGACAGTATAGAGTAGGAAGAGATTCCAAAACATGTGAGTTTGTGAAAAAAAAAATTCTAGTCACCAAACATTTGTTACAGCAAAAATAACCAACCCTTGGAGTCTTGCTGCTGTCCTCTGCATGACTAAAAAGTCCTTGGTAAAGTGGGGTCCTGTGAGCATGGTGTTCAAGACTCCTCTTGCAAACCCTTCCTGCCACCCACCATCCATTCATCATGAAAACAGTATGGAGGTTCCTCCAAAAGTTAAAAATAGAGCTACTCTATGACCCAGAAATTGCACTACTGGGTATTTACCCGAAAGATACAGATGCAGTGAAAGGAAAGGCCATATGTACCCCAATGTTTATAGCAGCAATGTCCACAATAGCCAAACTGTGGAAAGAGCTATCAACAGACGAATGGTTAAAGAAGACATGGTCCATATATACGATGGAATGTTACTCAGCCATCAGAAACGATGAATACTCAGCTTTTGCATCAACATGGATGGGACTGGAGGAGATTATGCTAGTGAAATAAGTCAAGCAGAGAAAGTCAATTATCATATGGTTCACTTATTTGTGGAACATAAGAAATAGCACAGAGGACATTAGGAGAAGGAAGGGAAAAATGGAGGGGAGAAATCAGGGGAGAGACAAACCATGAGAGACTCTCGACTCTGAGAAACAAACTGAGCATTTTAGAGGGGGATGGGGGTATGGGTGAGCCCAGTGATGGGCATGAAGGAGGGCACAGATTGCTGGAGCACTGGGTGTTATATGCAAACAATGAATCATGAAACATGACATCAAAAACTAATTATGTGACTAACATAACATAATAAAAAATAAAATAGGGAAAGGTGGTCCAAAAAAAAATGCCGGGGTTCTGAGTTTCCAGGCTTTATGTCTTCCCTTTTCTGAGGCACTCAGTTTTAAATTGAGTTACAAAGGGAGGGTATCCTTTTAAGTCAATTGTTAAGGAAATCAAAATCCCACAGGGTTCCCTCTTCCAGAAGCCTCCCACACCTCCAACCACCCCCTCTCATTTCTCTCAGGCAATGCTGGTTACAGTAGTGATGGCAGCACCTAGCAAAGTGACCACCTCATCATCCCTCATCCCCATTTGTCTGGGACTGTCCAGATTTTCCCACTGTCCAGGGATCCTCTCGGTCACCTCATGGAACCCCCTGCAAAGAGCTGGAGGCAGCTAGTCACCCTGGCCATGGCCAGAAGAAGCTGCCTTTGCTGTCTTCCCCTGTCCCAGCTGAGCTAAGCACTCCCGATTTGTCAGCTCATCTAACTACCCATCCCTGGAACAGGCATTGCTATGGTTCCTTCTTCCCCAGTGTTGACCTGACATACCCAGAGCTGATGGGCCTGGGAGAAACTATAGTTACGGGATACAACAAAGGCATTAGCAATGCCACAGTGGCAGTCATGTCACAAGGGAACTGTTTAAATTCAATACGCTGTGTGTCTTAAAGTTACACAACATTGTGTCAACTGTATCACAACAAAAGGAAGAGGTGGTGGGATTTGCAAGGTAAGACAGGGAGTGAGCTGGGATTCTGAGCTAGTGCTGATACCACAGCTCCCAACCAGCTGCCTCCAGTGCTGGCCAGCACAACCATGCTCCAGCCACAAGGCTCCACGCTGGAGGAAGAGCAAGGATGGAAGCCAAGGACCAAGTGATGGGGCCAAGAGCCAAGGGATGCAGACAGCCTCCAGATTCTGAAAAAGGCAAGGATATGGAGTTGTCCCCTAGGGCCTCTGAAAGGCACACAGTCCTGATGACAACCTGATTTTGGCTTTAATGAGACACAACTGGGACTTTAGCACTCCAGAACTCTAATGTGTGTGCTGTGGTCACCCATTGTGGGTGAGAAACTTGCAGATTTTGGTCTCTATTGGGTCTACCTTTGAAGATCTTAAAAATCTAACAAAAACAAAACAAGATAAAACAAAAACAATAAGCATTCATGCTGAGCACAAAATAATTATTCAAGACTCAAGAACTGTGTTCCCACAATAAGCTACTGTCTGCCCGTGTGTAGCTGATCACCACTGCTAACAGCAAGAAATAGATCATGTTTACAAAATGCTTTCCTGTCTTTGGAACTTCTCTCACATTCAGGAGCTGCTGGTGCTCCAACCTGATGCTGACATTCCCGCTTTGCTGGGTGAATTCAAAGGTGAGAGAACCCACAGGCAAAATCTACCCATAGATATATTCTGTCTGGGCCCACCAAAACATACAAAATTTAAAAGTTTACATTGTGAGGGGCACCTGGGTGGTTCAATCAGTTAAGCGTCTGCCTTCAGCGCAGGTCATGATCACGGGGCCCTGGGATCAGGTCCTGCATCAGGCTCCCTGCTAGGTGGGAAGCCTGCTTCTCCCTCACCCTCTGCCCCTCCACCCTGTTTGTGCTCTCTCTGTCAAATAAATAAATATCTTTAAGAAAAAGAGTTTACATCTTGAGTTAGTTACCAATACTTAAGATTTGATTGAAAAGAAAGCTCTCCCACTTCCCTTAAAACCATCAGGAGAGGGAGAGGAGGCAAGACGGCAGAGGAGGAGCAGACTGAAATGACATCAGATCGCAGGAGTTCAGTTAGGTAGTTATCAAGCCATTCCCAACACCTACAAACTCAACAGATTAAAAAGAAGAAGAGCAGCAATTCTAGGAAGAGAAAATCAACCACTTTCTGAAAGGTAGGTTGTGCAGAGAAGTGAGTCCAAGTGACAGGACGATAGACCATGGGGTTTGGGGGGGGGGGGGGCTCCCGACAATGGCAGAGCAGCAGAGCACAAAATCAGAACTTTTAGAAGTCTGCTCCACTGAGGGACATCGCACCAGAGGCAAAGCAGAGATGGATCCCTTGCAAGGACAACATGGTCTCAGTCCCATGGCATCACAGAAGGATCCGGGGTGTCTGAGTGTGGCAAAGTCACCAGGTATCGGAGCAGGGAAGCCAGCTACAGAGACAGAGCCACGGAGTGAGCTCTCAGCTTGGGGTTACCTTAAACTCTGATCCACGGCACAGTCAGACCACTGCTACTTGAGCAGGGACCTCAAGAGTGATAGATCCAGGGAGACACCCCCCCCCCAGAAGAGCAGCAGGGATCTGCTGGGTTTGGAGACTCCAGGCGGGACTGTGTGCCAGAGATGGAGATGCTCAGTCACAGGCCAGGTGAGCTCAGAGCATGGCCAGAGGCCAGGGAGAGAGGAGTGATTGACCCCTTTTCTCTGAGGGTGCACTGAGGAGTGGGGCCCTGAGCTCTTGGCTCCTCCCAGCTAGAGATTGGGAGGCCACCGTTTTCATTCCCATCCTCCAGAGCTCTACGGAAAGTTTAGGGAACAAAAGTTTCTGAGAGCAAACACAAGCAGATTTCTTAGCCTAGGTCCTGGCAAGGGTGGTACAATTCTACCTCAGGCAAAGACATTTGAGAATCACTGCAACAGGCCCCTCCCCAGAAGATCAGCAAGAACATCCAGCCAAGACCAATCTCACCAATCAAGGAGAACAGTGGGACTGCAGAGCTAGGGGAAAGTAATGCATGGAATTCATGGCTTTCTCCCCATGATCCTTTAGTCTTGCAAAGTTAAATAATTTTTTTTCATTTTATTTTTTCTTGTTCTAATTTTTTTAACTTTTCCTCTTTCCTTTTTTTGATGTTTTTTAACTAGTTTATCTTAACAATACCTTTCTTTTAAAAAAATCTTTTTTATATATAAATTAATTTATTTATTTTCAGAAAAACAGTATTCATTATTTTTTCACTACACCCAGTGTTCCATGCAATCCATGCCCTCCATAATACCCACCACCCGGTACCCCAACCTCCCACCCCCCCCACCACTTCAAACCCCTCAGATTGTTTAAACCTTCATTATTATAGTCATATTTTATCCTTCATTGTATTTAACCTTATTTTTTGTATACATATAGAGTTTTTTTTTCTAAAAAATTTTGGGTTACAATTTCTTCTAATAGATCAAAATATACCTTAAATCTAGCACATGGCTTTGTTCTAGTCTGCAGCCTGAGCAAATTTTCTCCCCCCTTTTCTTTTTTCTTCTTTTTTTTTCCAACCAACTTATCTTTTCAATTCCTTCTTTAGAATTTTTTTTAAATTTTCATCTTTATAGTCATATTCCATCCCTTCATCATGTGTGTGTGTGTGTATATATATATATATGTATATATATATATATATATATATATATATATATATATATAAAGTTTTTCCTTTTTTAAAATTTTGTGAGGTAGTTTCTTCTAAGAGACCAAAATACACTCAAAATCAAGTGGGTGGCTCTGTTCTATTCACCAGTCTAATATATATATGTGTGTGTGTGTGTGTGTGTGTGTGTGTGTGTGTGTTTTATTTCTTTTTACCCCTTTTCTTCTCTCCCTGGTTTGGGGTCTCTTCTGATTTGGTTAGTGTACATTTTTCTGGGGTCTTTGCCACCCTATTAATATTTTATTCTCTCTTTCATATATTCTTATCTGGATAAAATGACAAGGTGGAAAAACTCACCACAAAAAAAAAAAAAAAGAGGCAGTACCAGTGGCTAGGGACCTAATTAATGCAGACATTGATAATATGTCAGATCTAGACTTCAGAATGACAACTCTCAAGGTGCTAGCTGGGCTTGAAAAAGGACATGGAAGATATTAGAGAAACCCTGTCTGGAAAAATAAAATCCCTTTCTGGAGAAATAAGAGAACTAAAATCTAAACAAGCTGAAATCATAAATGTATTAATGAGGTGCAATCAAGAATGGATGTTCTTACTGCTAGGATAAATGAGGCAGAAGAGAGAATTAGTGATATAGAAGACCAAATGACGAGGAATAAAGAAGCTGAGCAAAAGAGAGACAAACAACTACTGGACCACAAGGGGAGAATTTGAGAGATAAGTGATGCCATAAGATGAAACAGTATTAGAATAATTGGAGTTCCAGAAGAAGAAGAAAGAGAGAGGGGGGAAGAAGGTATATTGGAGCAAATTATAATAGAGAATTTCCTCTAGTATGGCAAAGGTAACAAGCATCAAAATCCAGGAGGCACAGAGAACCCCCTTCAAAATGATTAAAAATAGGTCCACACCCCATCATCTAATAGTAAAACTTACTAATCTTAGTGACAAAGAGAAAATCCTGAAAGCAGCACAGGACAAGAAGTCTGTAACATACAATGGTAGAAATATTAGATTGTCAGCAGACTTATACACAGAGACCTGGCAGGCCAGCAAGAACTAGCACAATATATTCAGAGCACTAAATAAGAAAAATATGCAGCCTAGAATACCATACCCAGCTAGGCTATCATTGAAAATAGAAGGTCAGATAAAAACCTTCCAGGACAAACAAAAAGTAAAAGAATTTGCAAACACCAAACAAGCCATACAGGAAATATTGAAAGGGGTCCTCTAAGGAAAAAGAGAGCCTAAAAGTAGTAGACCAGAAAGGAACAGAGACAATATACAGGCAGTACAGAGTCACTTTACAGGTAATACAATGGCACTAAATTCATATCTTTCCATAGTTACCCTGAATGTAAATGGGCTAAATACCCAATCAAAAGACACAGGGTATCAAAATGGATTTAAAAAATCAATATGATGTCTACAAGAAACTCATTTTAGACCCAAAGACACCTCCAGAATTAAAGTGAGGAGGTGGAAAACAATCTATCATGCTAATGGATATCAAAAGAAAGCTGGGGTGGCAGTCCTTATATCAGATCAATTGGATTTTAAGCCAAAGACTGTAATAAGAGATGAGGAAGGAAACTATATCATACTCAAAGGATCTGCCCAACAAGATCTAACAATTTTAAATATCTATGCCCCTAACATGGGAGCAACAAACTATATGAACCAATTAATAACAAAATCAAAGAAACACACTGACAATATTATAATAATAGTAGGGGACATTAACACCCCCTCACTGAAATGGACAGATCATCCAAGCAAAAGATCAACAAGGAAATAAAGGCCTTAAATGACACACTGGACCAGATGGACATCACATATATATTCAGAACATTCTATCCCAAAGCAATACAATACACATTCTTCTCTAGTGCACATGGAACATTCTCCAGAATAGATCACATCCTGGGCCCCAAATCAGGTCTCAACCAGTACCAAAAGATTGGGATCATTCCCTGCATATTTTCAGACCACTAGCTCTGAAGCTAGAACTCAGTCACCAGAGGAAAATTGGAAAGAATTTAAATACATGGAAGCTAAAGAGCATCCTACTAAAGAATGAACAGGTCAACCAGGAAATTAAAGATGAATTGAAGAAACTCATGGAAATGATAATGAAATGAAATGAAAATGAAAACACAATTGTTCAAAATCTGTGGGACACAGAAGAGGCGGTCCTGAGAAGAAGTTATATAGCCATACAAGCCTTTCTCAAGAAACAAGAAAGGTCTCAAGTACACAACCTAACCCTACACCTAAAGGAGCTGGAGAAAGAACAGCAAATACAGCCTAAACCCAGCAGGAGAAGAGAAATAATAAAGATCAGAGCAGAAATCAATGAAATAGAAAGTAAAAGAACAGTAGAACAAATCAACGAAACTAGAAGGTTGTTCTTTGAAAGAATTAATAAGATTGATAAACCCCTGGCCAGACTTCTCAAAAAGAGAAAGGACCCAAATAAATAAAATCATGAATGATAAAGGCAAGATTACAACCAACACCAAAGAAATACAATTTTAAGATTAATATTATAAGCAACTATATGCCAGCAAATTTGACAACCTGGAAAAAATGGATGCATTCCTAGAGACAAATAAACTACCAAAACTGAACCAGAAAGAAATAGAAAACCTGAACAGACCCACAACCAGTAAGAATATTGAAGCAGTCATCAAAAATCTCCCAACAAACAACAGCCCAGGGCCAGATGGCTTCCCAAGGGAATTCTACCAAACATTTAAAGAAGAATTAATACCTATTCTTCTGAAACAGTTCCAAAAAATAGAAATGGAAGGAAAACTTCCAAATTCATTTTATGAGGCCAGCATCACCTTGATCCCAAAACCAGACAAGGATCCCATCAAAAAAGAGAACTACAGACCAATATCCTTGATGAACACAGATGCAAAAATTCTCACCAAAATACTAGCCAATTGGATTGAACAGTACATTAAAAGGATTATTCACCACGACCAAGTGGGATTTATTCCAGGGCTGCAAGGTTGGGTCAACATCTGCAAATTAATCAACGTGATACAATACATTAATAATGAAAGAACAAGAACAATATGATATGCTCAATAGATACTGAAAAAGCATTTGACAAAGTACAGCATCCCTTCCTAATCAAAACTCTTCAAAGTGTAGGGATAGAGGGCACATACCTCAATATTATCAAAGCCATCTATGAAAAACCCACTGCAAATATCATTCTCAATGGAGGAAAACTAAAAGCTTTTCTGCTAAGGTCAGGAAATGGCAGGGATGTCCATTATCACCACTGCTATTCAACATAGTATTAGAAGTCCTAGCCTCAGCAATCAGACAACAAAAGGAAATTAAAGGCATCCAAATCAGCAAAGAAGTCAAACTTTCACTCTTTGCAGATGATATGATTACTTTATGTGGAAAACTCAAAAAACTCCACTCCAAAACTGCTAGAACTTTTACAGGAATTTGGTAAAGTGTCAGGATATAAAATCAATGCACAGAAATCAGTTGCATTTCTATCACCAGAAACAAGACAGAAGAAAGAGAAATTAAGGAGTCTATCCCATTTACAATTGCACCCAATATTATGAGATACCTAGGAATAAATCTAACCAAAGAGGAAAATAATCTGTACTCAGAAAACTATAAAGTACTCGTGAAAGAAATTGAGGAAGACACAAAGAAATGGAAAAGCATTCTATGCTCATGGATTGGAAGAACAAATACTGTGAAAATGTCTATGCTACCTAAAGCAATCTACACATTTAATGCAACCTCTATCAAAATACCATCCTTTTTTTTTTTTTCAAAGAAATTGAACAAAAAAATCCTAAAATTTATGTGGAACCAGAAAAGACCCCAAATAGCCAAACGAATGTTGAAAAAGAAAGCCAAAGTTGGTGGCATCACAATTCCAGACTTCAAGCTCTATTACAAAGCTGTCATCATCAAGACAATATGGTACTGGCACAAAAAAAGACACACAGATCAATGGAACAGAATAGAGAGCCCAGAAATAGACCCTCAACTCTATAGTCAACTAATCTTC
The DNA here is from genome assembly GCF_009829155.1 of Mustela erminea. Taxonomy (NCBI): domain Eukaryota; kingdom Metazoa; phylum Chordata; class Mammalia; order Carnivora; family Mustelidae; genus Mustela; species Mustela erminea. Next base: position 214,206,000 of record NC_045614.1, read on the forward strand.
TACAAAGCAGGAAAGAATGTCCAATGGGAAAAAGACAGCTTCTTCAACAAATGGTGTTGGGAAAATTGGACATCCACATGCAGAATAATGAAACTGGACCATTTTCTTACACCACACACAAAAACAGACTGGAAATGGATGAAAGACCTCAATGGGAGACAGGAATCTATCAAAATCCTTGAGGAGAACACAGGCGGCAACCTCTTTGACCTCAGGCCGCAGCAACTTCTTCCTAGAAACATCACCAAAGGCAAGGGAAGCCAGGGCAAAAATGAACTACTGGGACTTCATCAAGATCAGAAGCTTTGCACAGCAAAGGAAACAGTCAACAAAACCAAAAGACAACTGACAGAATGGAAAAAGATATTCACAAATAACATATCAGATAAATGGCTAGTATCAAAAATCTATAAAGAATTCATCAAACTCAACACCCAAAGAACAAATAATCCAATCAAGAAATGGGCAGAGGACATGAACAGACATTTCTGCAAAGAAGACATCCAGATGAAAAAATTCTCAACATCACTAGTCATCAGGGAAATACAAATCAAAACCACAATAAGGTACAACCTCACACCAGTCAGAATGGCTAAAATTAAGTCAGGAAACGACAGATGTTGGAGAGGATGCAGAGAAAGAGGAACCCTCCTCCACCGTTGGTGGCAAGGCAAGCTGGTGCAACCACTCTGCAGCATGGTGGTTCGTCAAAAAGTTAAAAATAGAGCTACCCTATTACCCAGCAATCACACTACTGGGTATTTACCCTAAAGATACAAATGTAGTGATCTGAAGGGCACGTGCACCCAAATGCTTATAGCAGCCATGTCCACAATAGCCAAACTGTGGAGAGAACCTAGATGTCCATCAACCGATTAATGGATAAAGAAGATGTGGTGTATATATATATATACAATGGATTCCTATGCAGCCATCAAAAGAAATGAAATCTTGCCATTTGCAACAATGTGGATGGAACTAGAGGGTGTTATGCTGAGCGAAATAAGTCAATCAGAGAAAGATAACTATCAAATAATCTCCCGGATATGAGGAATTTGAGAGGCAGAGTGGGGGGGGGGGAGTTGGAGGGTAGGGAAGGAAGAAATGAAACAAGATGGGATCAAGGAGACAAACCATAAACGACTCTTAATCTCACAAAACAAACTGAGGGTTGCTGGGGGAGGGGAGATACTGAGAGGGTGGTTGGGTTATGGACATTGGGGAGGGATATGGTGAGTGCTGTGAGTGTGTAAGCCTGACGATTCACAGACCTGTACCCCTGGGGCAAATAATACATTATATGTTAATAAAAATAATTAATTAAAAAAAATCAGGAGACCCAGGGACACCAAACCCAGGGTTCCTGCCTGACCACAATCAGCCAGAGCCAGGCCACAACTGCCTCGTCACACTGGCCCAAGCTGTCCAGCACCCACCCTTCAGGCCCTTCTGTGGCCCCTGTGCTAGGCAGAAATCAACAGGAGGCTTTCTAAAAAAGTGACCTCCTCCCTGAACCAGGATCTTTTCCTCTTGCCTTCACCATGCACATCCCTTGAGGGGAGTCCAACATTTGCTCTTAAAATATACTTCAAGGTCCCAGAAGGGCCAAATGTCACTGGGAGCCAGAACCGCCTCTTACCTGACCCGTGTGGGCTTGACCATGTCCCACCGTGGGACCACCCTGGGCCACCAGCAGTAGCAACACGTCAGAGCACTCCTGGCCCCAGGAAGCCTCAGGAGAAACCATGGGGCCAACCAACATGCAGCAGAAAATCCCAGAGCTTCCAGTAAGAAGAGGAGAGCGATGTGCTGTGCTGAGGTCCTGGTGTGGAAAACTCCCTTCTGGGATATGTGAACTTTCTTGGGAATGAGACTTCCAGAATGTTCTTTAAAGGAAGCCCCAGGTGGAAACCTGCGAGCTCTGAGGATTTGTCCTGGAAACTAGGAGGGTATGATTAACCAAAGAGCATGAAAACAAACCCGGAACACATTGGGAAGTGGAAACAGCACCATGTGGTGAAGCTCGGGGCTGGGAACCCAGCTTCGTGGTGGAGAGGGGAGGCCAAAGGGGAGCGCCAGCCACCCGCAGCCCTCAGGGAGCCTCCCCTCTGTGGCCAAGATCTAGGGAGCACTCTGGGCCCACACCGCTCACCTGCCCACAGCACACGCGTGCGCACATACACACACACACACACACGCACAGTCTGTTCCTGCAGACACAACCTCTCCAGCCAAGTCCTTGTCAAGTCAAGTTTCTGGAGGGCAGGGATTCGGGCGGATTTCCTTTTTATCAACAATACGCAGGACTGGGATCGTCATAGAAGCTCCCCCTTGTGCCTATGATGGAAGGACTTCATTCATGTTCAGGAATATTTATCAGGGGCTACTGTGTACTAGGCATGGTAAGGAAGGGAGGAAGGACAGACAGAGCAGGAGAAGAGAGAGAAAGTAAGATGGTGAGGTGTGAAGAGAGGAGGCAGGGAAGTGATGGGGGGAGGAGGGATGAGGGAGGTAGGGGAGGGAACGGAATGTGCAGCGCAGTTGTGGGAATCCGCACAGACATTCCTGGTAAATAAGCTCTAATTCGAGGGGTCTTAATCAGGAGTCCGTGCTCTCCAGAGAATTCAGGAGGTCCATGAACTTGTGTAGAAAAATAACGATATTTTTATTTTTACTAATCTCTACCTGAAAATTAGCATTTCCTTCTATCAGTAATGGATACGAACATCAGGGACAGACCTGGGACTTGGTCATGGGTTAGGAATACATATTCTTTGATGGTAATGTTACTTCTGTTACAGCAATCTCAAAACTGCTGTGATGGCCCATTGATCCTTGGAGATTATAGAATGCTTGTCAGAACTGCTGATAGATCTTATTACAAAATACATTTAGGAAACAACATGTGTTGGAGAGGATGTGGAGAAAGGGGAACCCTCTTACACTGTTGGTGGGAATGCAAGTTGGTGCAGCCTCTTTGGAGAACAGTGTTGGAGATTCCTCAAGAAATTAAAAATAGAACTTCCCTATGACCCTGCAATTGCACTCCTGGGTATTTACCCCAAAGATACAGATGTCGTGAAAAGAAGGGCCATCTGTACCCCAGTGTTTATAGCAGCAATGGCCACGGTCGCCAAACTATGGAAAGAACCAAGATGCCCTTCAATGGAAGAATGGATAAGGAAGATGTGGTCCATATACACTATGGAGTATTATGCCTCCATCAGAAAGGATGAATACCCAACTTTTGTAGCAACATGGACGGGACGGGAAGAGATTATGCTGAGTGAAATAAGTCAAGCAGAGAGAGTCAATTATCATATGGTTTCACTTATTTGTGGAGCATAACAAATAGCATGGAGGACATGGGGACTTAGAGTGGAGAAGGGAGTTGGGGTAAATTGGAAAGGGAGGTGAACCATGAGAGACTATGGACTCTGAAAAACAATCTGAGGGGTTTGAAGTGGCGGGGGAGTGGGAGGTTGGGGTACCAGGTGGTGGGTATTAGGGAGGGCACGGATTGCATGGAGCACTGGGTGTGGTGAAAAAATAATGAACACTGTTTTTCTGAAAATAAATAAATTAATTTAATAAAAAAAATTTTTTTTTAAGTTTTAAAGTTGATAAGTGTGGATCAAGGTAATTGATTTACTCACAATCCAGAGTGTTTTCTTTGACATTGGAATTTTAAAACATCATCCTAACAAGGGGTCCATAGGTTTCAATAAAGGGATCATGGGTCCTGGAAAGGGAAAAAATCCCTGCCTTCATCAGAAGCCAAGTGAGACTCTGGGAAAGGCTGCTCTCAGGAAAGGGTCACTTCTTTATTTTTTATTTTTATTATTATTATTATTATCTCATTTTCCTTATTTTATCATGTTTAGTTAGCCACCATACAGAATATGATTAGTTTTGATGTAGTGTTCAACAATTCTTTAGTTGTGTATAACACCCAGTGTTCATCACAGCATGTGCCCTCCTTAATGCCCATCGCCCAGTCACCCCACCCTCCCACCTCCCTTCCATAACCCTCAGTTTGTTTCCCAGAGTCCAGAGTCTCTCATGGTTTGTCTCCCTCTCTGATTTCTTGCCAGTTTTTCCTTCCTTCTGCTGTGGTCCTCCACACTAATACGGACCATATGATATGGACTTATAATATGAACAATATGATAAGTGAAACCATATGATAATTGTCTTTCTCTGATTGACTTATCTCACTTAGTATAACCCCCTCCAGTTCCATCCAAGTTGATGCAAATGGCAGGCATTCATCTTTTCTGACGGCTGAGTAGTATTCCATCGTATAGATGGACCACATCTTCTTTATCCATTTGTCTGTTGAAGGACATCTCAGCTCCCTCCACAGTTTGGCTATTGTGAACATTGTTGCTAGGAATATTGGGGAGCAGGTTCCCCTTCTTTTCACTACATCTGTATCTTTGGGGTAAATACCCAGTAGTGCGATTTCTGGGTCCTAGGGTAGCTCTACTTTCAACTTCCTGAGGAACCTCCATGCTGTTTTCCAGAGTGGCTGCACCAGCTTGCGTTCCCACCAATAGTGGAGGAGGGTTCCCTTTTCTCCACATCCTCACCAACATCTGTCATTTCTTGAGCTGTTGATTTTAGCCATTCTGACAGGTGTGAGGTGGTATCTCATCATGGTTTTGATTTGTATTTCCCTGATGCTGAGTGATGCTGAGCATCTTTTCATGAGTCTTTTGGTCATCAGAGTGTCTTCTCTGGAGAAGTGTCTGTTCATGTCTTCTGCCCATTTCTTGACTGGATTATTATTTGGGGGGGGGGGGTGGGTATTGAGTTTGAGAGGTTCTTTACAGATTTTTCCCAGCCAGGAAAGGACCACTTCTTAGGTAGTCTTCAGAATCCTGGTCCACACTTGATAATAAACTGAGTCAAAGCTTTTCTGCAGAGCAGAGATGGCTGACTATGAAACATAACAGTGTCCAGATAGTATGCCCTGCACTAGAACCCACAATGCAAGCCTGGCAAGTGGGTATTTTGCCATCTTTTAAATAAAGAAGCTGAAACTCAGAGAAAGGTAGTCTCTTGCCCACTGTCACTTAATCCACCTGCCAAGGGTGATGCAAAGCCTTGCAGCTCCACCTGCTGATCTAGATCAGCCTGCCCTCCCCGCCACCAAGCTTCCCGCCAGTTCCTGCTACTCATGCGCTCACTCGGGGCTGCAAAACACGGCCCATAGCCCCACCTCCAGCGCACCTCCCTCCACTCTTCTGCCCACTGCCTCCTGCCAGCCACTCCCTCTGTCCTTGGGTGCCTGGGACACCATGTGATGTGGATCATTAGGACAAGCGTGCACTAGCTTACTGCGCTGGGAGCCTTCTGGTTTCTCAGAGTTCGGAGCTATCTCCCCATCTTCCATGCAGGTGCGTCAGGTGAGGTTGCCGGGAAAGCTGGGCCAGAGCAAAAACCCGTCATGCAAATAACAATGAGGAAGGCACCCCGCCAACCACCTCCTTGCTTCAGGATATCTGTAAAATGACACATAAACATGTTTATTTCCTGACCCATCTCGGCCCTTAGAGTTCGGCCTCTCCGGGTGGGTTCCCCATTAAAATCCAACACCTGCGGTGGGGGGATCCCGCCCCTAGCCCCCGTCGCTGCGCAGGGCCAGGCTGGCAACCTGTGATGAGAAAACTCCCGGCCGGGGGGCGGGGGGCCGGGGGCAGCGACTGCAGGCACACATATCCTCTCACATGTCCCTCTGGGGTTGGGGGGGGCGGTCAGGAAGACATTTCCCTCCCGTTTAGTAGATGTGGAAACAGAGAGATGCCCCTGAATGTGAGGGAACCTCCTTGGCTCAGGGACCCATTCTGAGCTCCCACCCCACACCCACGCCCTTGTTCCGAGTAAGAGAGAGCACAGGCTCCACATGTTCTGGATGAATCCGGATTACCCTTCATCTGTGCTGTACTGTTATGGTCGTTTGGAGACGGAGCCTCCTGGGCAGCAGCAAAGCCGCCCTCTGCCCTGTTCCTCTGCCCTCTGACCCCTTAAATGTCCTAGTTTCCAGGACTTCTTTGGAGGAATCTTCCTAAGGACTAGTCACAGGATTGCACAGGGAGGAGCTGGAACATTTTTGCTTAGCACACCAGTCCTGAATCAAGGGGGAGCTGTTTTGCAAACTCCCGTGCTTTGCATACCTCAGTCTCCTGCTTGTGTGGGGCTGGGGGTGGGGGTCATGACTCAAGGAGGCAGCTTGCCTAAGCTTTGCTCAGACAAGATGAGTGAGAATTCAGGAGCATCTATGCATAAAAATCTGCATATCGTTAGCTACTGGAGAGCATCTCTGCGTTCTTGGGAGATTGAAGGTCAGGATCCAAAACGCTACAATCAGGATAGCTGAGCCTCCTCACAAAGAAACAGTCAGCCGCAGCTAAAGTTGGGGGGCATAGGAGGACACGGGGAGATCCAGGACCCAGTCCTGATGAGCTCGAGCAAAGTGGAAGTTTTCCTCCCAAGTGCTGGGACCACAGTCCAGAGTACCAAGTGGTGTGAGTGGCTTGCAAGGTACTAAGTATATGGACCCAAGTTAGTGGCCCGCTGTTGCCATGCCGCTTCTGGCAGTGGGAGATGGAAGACACCAGGGCGTGGCCTGGGATGACAGACACTTCCTCCCTGGGGAGGCGGAGCCCCTAACCCGATGCTCACTCCCCACTTGGCCCAGTGTAAGAGTCACAGGGGTGCTTGTTCAAGACAGCTTTGGGACACTGCCCCGGGGCTCCAGAATTCAGCTCTCTGGCACCCATGTCCATATGCCAGGCGCTTTCAGATATCAGAATCCCACTGACATTGTCCACATGTATGCATTCACCCCAATACATGGCAGACTTAGTGGATCAAAATCTCCCAAAGCTAGGCCCAGGTGACTCTCAGCCACCCAAAGCTTGGGACCCCATCTTGGACAAGCGATTTTCAGAGGGTTGTCCCTAGATGGGCAGCACCAGCATCATTGGGAGCTTGTTAGACATGTACATTCTCAGGCCTCACCCCAAACTTGTTGCATGAGAAACTCCGGGGCTGAAGCCCCACCCTACAGGGGATGCTGATGCAGTTGAACCATGAGACCCGGTTCCCCGAGCCACCCCGTCCTCTGGCCTTTGCACACCATGCACGCCCAGAGTCTGGGAGATTTTGACATTACACACCCAGGGACTGCACCCCCCCCCCCGCATGTCCAGGCAGGAGGTCCTACCCTGGAAGGCATTTGCATCTGCAGGTCAAGGAGAATGAGATGGGTAGAAGGGGTTGAATGGTGTCCTCGGCCAGCGTGGAAGTCAGGAGAAGAAGGTGACCACCGGCTAAGAGAAGGCTGTGGTGCCCAGGAGACACAGGGATGAGACATTGCTAGGAGTACCTGCCTGGAGCCCTTCCCATCTTCCCAGAGGCACAAATGGAGGTGACTTTCCTTGACGTGATCTCTGATGATCATCTGTGCAATTTCCAGGCAGAGTCTCAGGCCAATGAGAGGTCAGGACAATGACAATGCACAGGTACTGGGGACTGGAGCTAAGGATGTCAGAGCAGCTACCCCTGAGGAAGGGACCACTATTAGAACCACAGTATGGGAGTCAAGTAAGGCACAGAGAAGTTCAGAAATGGCTTCAGGTCCCATAGCACTTACATGCAAAGCTGGTGCTTGACCCCATGCCAGTCCCTTGTCTGGGCTCTCAGACATGGGCAGGGACGTGGGTCCACGAGCCAGCTCCTCTCTACACACGGCCTTCACCAGGCTCTTGTCCCCTCTCCCTGAAAGTGAACCAGGTCCAGAACTGCTAGCTTGAGGCTGCCAGCCCTGGAAACTGATCTGAGGCTCAAGTTCACTCGGCGCCCACCCCATGAGGAGCCGGCTGAGGTCTGAGCGGGGCAGCGGGGACAGAGCCCCCTGGGGGTCTGTGCCAGCAGGGCTGCGACACAGAGGGGGCACAGCCGGAGGGCGGAATGGAAACCAGACGGGGCTCGGCGTCCAGAGGGTCTGCAATTAATTAAGACTGAAGGGAATTCTGAATAACCCTTTTGTGGATCAAAAGCGCTCAGTTGGAAACCCAGCTGACAAGCCCAGGAAACCAACTTCATGGTTTCTTATGAGAAACCCAGGACGTACAGGACTGAAGAAGTGCTTTGTTCCAGACCCGCGTGTGAGCCCCGGAGATTCAGATTACAAAGCGGCCGGCATGCCCCGTTTGCACAAACATCGCCTGGCTGAAGCCAAGACTGTCCAGGTGTAGAAAGGCCAGAAATAACACATGACAGCTGAAGCCTGAGCCAGCAGCCCACAACTGCTCTTTCACAAAGACACACACACACAGCCCCAACCCAAGGAGGCACCAGGCAGGAGTAGAAATTGTACTGAACCCTCCACCAGGTGGATCCCCCACCCCGGGCCTGTTTCAGTTTGGATTTCCCAGTCATATAAAAAGCAACTGGAAACACAACGGCTTCTTTTCGTTTTGCAATCAGGAGCTTTGAAAACTCCCAGGACTGTGTCCCCAACGCCAAGGGTTCTGGTGGAATTTGACAAGGGGTGAGCCTGGACGGCTCTTTAAAACCCTCCAGGGATCGTAGGTCAAATGGTGTCCCCCCCATCAGAAGATGGGTCCATCCGGAGCCCCTGAATGGGGCCTGACTGGGAACAATGGTCTTGGCAGGTGTAATTAAGGGAAGGCTCCCTAGGAGAGATCATGCCAGGTGGTGTGGCCCTAAATCCCGTGACTGGTGTCCTTGCCCAGGGCAGACAAGGAGACACATGGAGACCCAGGGCCTGTGAGTGAGGACAAACCTTCCTGGTGCACGTGGGCTCCCGTGCGAGTGATGCTTGGAAGTCTGCGGGTGCTGGGGGGAAGCTAGACTACTGGCATCTCCTGAACTTTGGGCCCTCAAGCCTGCTGTGCCCTTGAATCCACTTTAAGCAACACCGATGCCAGGCCCCACCCCCCTGGAGAGTCTGATCTCATTGGCCTGTATAGGGCTCTGTCACGGGCGCTTTTCTAAAAGCTCCCAAGGTAATTCTAACGTCCCGTCAAGACTGACCAAAGACTCGAGGCTGGACCTGGACCCAGAAGGAGTCAGGCTGTTATGTCTTTGCTGTTGTTATTGTTCAGCTGACTGGTTTTTGTGAGGTTTTCCTTTGGTTTTCGAGGCTTCTCCAGACAAGTGATGCCCGAAAGCAAACCAGATATGAGGAAACCTGACTGCATCTGGCTTTCTCGACGTATCGAGAAAGCCAGATACAGTCAGGTTTCCTGGGAGACCAGCAGAGGCAGGTGTCCCAATGGCCACACCAAGTCCCCCAGACAGAGAAATTTGCAAAGAAACTTACTGTCTCGAGCTGTGGAGGCCAGAAGTCTGAGATGAAGGTGTGCAGGACAGTTTCCTCCTGAAGTCAGGGAAGGAGACTCTGCCCCATCTTGCCCCCCGGCTTCTGGGGTTTGCTGGCAATCTTTGGGGGTTCCTTAACTTGTAGAAGCGTCACCCCATCTCTGCCTACTGCTTCACATGGTGCTCTCCCTCGTGTCTGTGCCCACATTTCTTCTTATTAAGGACACAGTCCTGTTGGATCAGGGCCCACCCTAATGACCTCATTTTAACTTGATTAGCTGTATAAAGTCCCTACTCCAAATCAAGTCCTATTTGAGGTACTGGGGTTAAGATTCCAACAGACGTTGTTGAGGGACACACATTCCTGTCCAGACCGCAGAGGCTGGCACTGATCCTTTCAAGGGGGAGAGGACCGGGCCCTGAAAGGGCTTCTTGCTACGAACGCGAGCCTCCGGACTGCTTCTGGGCTGCACCCGGTCACCACCTGGCAGGTCCCAGTACCGCGACCTGAGACCCTGGCCCCAGCTTGTCTTGGAATCTTTGCCCCAAGTTTCAGGGCCGGCGAAAGAAAAGGGTCCCCGGAGGTCAAGGTGGAGGTGCCAGGGCTCCTCAGGGGGCATCCAGGGACAAGGAAACTTGCAGAAGGGGCTCCTTTCAGTGGCAACCTAGGAGAGGTTAAGAAAAGCTGTACTCACAACAGAGACTAGATTTTAGTTCCCTTTAGCAACAATACTGGGGCGTCTGTGTGGCTCATGCCGTGGAGAGTCTGACTGTTGATTTCAGCTCAGTTCATGATCTCAGGACCGTGAGATCCAGCCCAGCATCTGGCTCTGGGCTCAGTGGGGAGTCTGCTTGAGATTCTCTCTCTCCCCCTCTGCCCTCCCCCTGCTCATGGTCACATTCTTGCTCTCTTTTTCAAATAAATGAATAAATAAAAATCTTTAAAAAAATAACACTCCCCACATTTTATACTAAAATAAACTGTTCTTAGCATTTTTACCAAAAGTAGCTATTTTGATCCATAAAACAGACCAGACTCAGAAAAAGGTAGGTGCTCAGTTAAAGGCCACGAGAAGTAATGTTAAACCTAAGGTCTTAGCTCTAATTAAAAACAAAGCTATCCAGGAAACAAACTGAGGGTTACTGAAGGGAGGGGGTGGAGAGATGGGGTAAACAGGTGGCGTTAAGGAGGTCACGTGATGTGAAGAGCCCTGAGCGTTATATGCGAATAATGAATCACTGGACACTACATCAAAAACTAATGATCTGTATGCTGGCTAATTGAACAAAATAAGAAAAGAAGAAAAAAAGAAATTACCTTAAAAATACACAACCCCATAAATAGTGCATGAATCCACGGAGAGTACTGTAATTGTAAAATACTGAGGTACTGAGCTGAATAAAATGAGGAAGAGGTCTTTGAAATGAAAAAAAAAAAAAAAGCCAGACTTTAAGCCCTTGGGTTCCAGAAGTTTCTGTACTCAGCACAACACTTACCGCACCCCACCTTTTTAGGAAGTTGACTCATGGGTCCACACACAGCCTGGTTCAGACAGATACACTGCCCCCTCCTTTCCTCCCTGGATGCTGACCACCTCCCACTCTCTGTCCTCCTGGCTTCCGCTCTGCTCAGGGCTGGACCCAGAGAGGGCAGGTCCCCTGGCTTCTGGCTGGTTCCTGGGGCCTCAGAGGGGGTCTTCAGTGTTGACTGAATTGGTCTGTGAACGGACAACCACCCCAGCTGGTTCCTTGGAATTTTCCATTTTTTATTTTAATTTCTATGTTTCATAGTTAGTAATGCCCGTTCAAAAAAGAAAGGAAGGCAGGAGGGAAGAAGGGAAGGAAGGAAAGACCGAGAAAGAGGAAAGAAAGAAAGGGGGGGGGAGGGGCGGAGGGAGGAGCCTCCTTTGTAGGTTAAGAGGCAAATCTGAGCTAAATAAATATTGATTCATGAACACAAGATGCCATCATTTGTTATAGTAAAAGAATCACTGTGGGAACACCAGCAGGTTGAAGAACTACATTAGGAATAAAAATTAATTCTGCACATTGAGAAAGTGGGTCATACTGAAGAAATAGCAGAGCAAAACGTCTTAGCATGGGAAGATGTTCACCATAAACGGCCAAGCGAGAGATGCTGGCTACAAACAGTGTGGAGACTGAGATCCATTTGGGTATTGAAAGACCGGCTGGGCGGTGGCTGGACTTGACAGTAGAGCACGATTCTTGATCTTGGGGTTATGAGTTCGAGCCCCATGTTGGGCATAGAGATTACTTAAAAAATAAAATCTTGGGGGAGAAAAGATGGACCCCAAATTTTTAACAGCTTAGTTTGAGTGGCAGAAATTTATGTTGAAGTTTTCCCTTTTAATTGACTGATTTTCTACAATGAACAACATTAATACTTTCACCAAAAAAAAAAATAGCTTTCTTTAGATAAAGTTAAAGGGAAGGAAAACTTCTATGCATTTCAAGGACCCCCTGGGTCTCCAGGAACTTCCCAGCGGAGGAGATTTAGAAACCCAACACTCAAAAAATCAGTCAAAAAAACAGTCCCATTGGAGGGCTCTGGATTTGAAGCAGAGCCCTTGAGAGGAAACCCAAGAAAACCCAGATTACTGGCTAGACTCTCATCCAGTCCTGGGATGCCTAGCTCCACACCTACCCTCCCCACCACAAGGGTGTTGCCAGCCTTGCCCTGGGGGATGGTACCCCAACTTAGTGCCGATTCTTCATCACCCTCAGAGTTTCTGTGAGGAGAGTGGCGTGTTGGGTGTTGAGGCCAAAGATAAGGGAGAGATGGTCTGCGTCTGAGCTCCTGACCTTGTGTGACCATATGCAAAGCCTACAGACCCCCTTCCCAGAAGAGTGCTCAGCCCTTGCTTCTAGAAATCTGGAACAATGTAACACAGCACGAAGTTCCCTGGGGTCTCTGCCAAGACGCTGGGGCAGAAAGGACTCCAGCCGTGTGCCACGTGCTCACTTGGTCTTGAAGGAGAGGCTGGGAAATAAGAGTCAGTTTGTTCCCAGGGCAGGTCTCAGACCGGAGAGCTCTGGCTGACACTAAGAATGGCTCCTCTTGGGCGCCTGGGTGGCTCAGTGGGTCAAAGCCTCTGTCTTTGGCTCAGGTCATGATCTCAGGGTCCTGGGATCGAGCCCCACATCGGGCTCTCTGCTCAGCGGGGAGCCTGCTTCCCCCTCTCTCTGCCTACCTCTCTTCCTACTTGTGATCTCGGTCAAAGGAATAAATAAAAATTAAAAAAAAAAAAAAAAAAAAAGAATGGCTCACCTCCAGGCAGAGGGGAAGGCCCATGTGGGGCGTCCTCACCGTGCCCCACATGGCCCGGCAGGACACACACGGGAACACACACAGCCCAGGCTGAGACTTGCCTGTCGCCCCCAGACCATGGTGACGGAGCAGCAGCCCTCGTGGATGGACAGCGTCCTTCACAAAGACGCCCACTGTCTGCGCCTCCCGCAACCAATGCCCAAAGAGGCAAGACAAGGGCATGGGGTCTCCACACAGGCGGCCTTCTCCCACCCCTCCTGCCACGGAGTCCAGCACATGAATTCACCCACCTTCCTGGTAACCCTGAGAAAAACCTCGGGAGCCCTCGAGGGAGGAATTCTTGCTGCCCAAGAATTCCCTGTCCTCGTCCCCTGTGTGGAAATTGGCCAACATGCACTTAGGAACTCCTGTGTCCCCAGGTGAGCGAGGGCCCCGTCCAGGTGGGGTGGCCAGCAGGAAGAGCAGGTGCATTCAAGAGAGAGCGGAGAGTGACGGAAGCAGCAGGCTGCGTGTCCTGAAGCAAAATGAATGCACAAAGCCACAGCCTCCTTCGAAGGGGGTACAAGGCAGCCGTTCATAAGTGAATTTCCCTCAGCTTCTGTTTGGTTTTTTATGTAAATTTTAATTAGTTGACGTACAGTTCAGTATTGGGGTAGGGTTCCCTGATTCATCCGCTGCATACGACACCCAGTGCTCGTCACAACAAGTGGCCTCCTTAATGCCCGTCCCCCATCTAGCCCATCCCCCCACCTCCCCTCCAGCCACCCTCAGCTTGTTCTCTTTCGTCTTGAGTCTCTCATGATGTGTTTGCCCCGCTCTCTTTTTCCCCCTCCAAAATGCCCCCCCACTTTGTTTCTTAAATTCCATATATGAGAGAGATCATATGATATTTGTCTTTCCGTGTCCGACTTATTTCACTCGGCGTAATACACTCCAGCTCCATCCATGTCATTGCAAATGGCAAGATTTCATTCTTTTTGATGGCTGCGTAATACTCCACTGTATATATTTCATATATATATATATATGTCTATATACATTTATATACACACCCCACATCTTCTTTATCCCTTCATCAGTCAATGAGCATTTGGGCGCTCTCCATAATTCGGTTATTGTTGATAAGGTTCCCATAAACATTGGGGTGCATGGGCTCCTCTTTTTATCCTAAATACCTAGTAGTGCTTCTTTTTAAAGTCTTCTTTTTAAAGTCGGTTGGCAAAGGGGAGAGAAAAGAGAGAGAGAGACAAGCCAAGGAACAGACTCTTAACGACAGAGAACGCACTGCTTGTTCCAAGGGGAGGGGTAGAGGGAGGCGGGCGTGGGGGGATGGGCGGCGGGGACAAAGGAGGACACTTGTGATGAGCGCCCGGTGATGGAGGGAGGTATTGAGTCACTATCTTGTATGCCTGAAACTAATCTTACACTGCTAACTAACTGGAATTTCAATGAAAACTCAAAAATAGAATAAAATAAAATAAAGTCAGCTGGCCAGTGGGCAGTTTTCCAGCCATGAGCCACAGGCCTTGTATGGAGAGTCTGTTTGGCAGGAGGTCATGTTCAACACAAAAACCAAGGCGAACTGTCCGCCCGAGGAACCCGGGAGGAATCCTCATTTCCTCGTTTCATTCTTAAAAAGCCTTCCCGGAGTCTCCCGCTGAGCGCTGCCCTCAATTCAGAAGTCTCTTTGCTGCGGGGACTAGTCATATTTCTATAAAGCGGTTTTTTCTGGTTTTTTTTCTTGAATGGAATTGTTTTTGCATATTTGTTTCACTTCCCCTTTGGGGATACCAAGGAACACGAGTTCCCCTTTTCCTGGTATGAGAAGTACGTCAGCCCGAGCCCAAGTACATGAAAAGTGAAGTGGCAGAGGCCAGCTCTGTGGTGTGACAAATCGTACTCACGGTGAGATTTGGAAAGCTCTGGCTTGTCATTGTTCTCTTTGGTTTCCTTTTCCAGAGCGCTCACAGAATGGGCGCGGAGCTCCAAAGGGGGAGGTCCGTGCCAGGGAGCGCGCGGCGTCGATGGCAGGATGGGAGTCCCGGGTCCCACGAAGCCCCGGGGCCTCCGAGGGACACTGAGCAGCAGGGAGCACGGGAGAGTCCAAGTCACCGGTGGCAGCTCGGCCCAAAAGGACTGTGAACCTCTGAAGGTTTGGGGCATGAACCGTGAATCACACTGTTGAAGATGACTATTTCTGGTCTGTTTGATTATAACATCTCAGCATGATTCAACAAGAGAGTAGCAAAATCATATTTACCCCCAAAAATGCAATGTCATCTGGCGTGAATGGCAGCCCAGATTTCTTCCCTTGCCCAAGAGAGGGGCACAGCAGCCGTGGAAGGTGTACACGCGGCCCCAGTGTGACTGCGTGTAGGAACATGATGCCAGGGGTGGCCGCCACCCATGAGAGCCCTAACCCCGTCAGAACACAGTCCACGAGGAAGGGGAACCCATAGTGCCACGCGGAACCACAAAACGGCCCTCCTGACAACATCTCCTGGTGTCAACTACCTCCTTCATCGAATCCTCATGAGCCGAAAGTCATTTCATTTTTAAAACCTGCCCCCTTTTGAAGTTTTCCCAAGCCCCTCCCTCCCTGATGAAAGAGGCTCATGTGCTATTCCCATGTCCAGATTCTCCTTTTCTTTGCTTTTTTTTTTTTTAAGATTTTATTTATTTTTTTGACAGAGAGAGATCACAAGTAGGCAGAGAGGCAGGCAGAGAGAGAGAGAGAGGAGGAAGCAGGCACCCTGCTGAGCAGAGAGCCCGATGCGGGACTCGATCCCAGGACCCTGAGATCATGACCTGAGCCGAAGGCAGAGGCTTAACCCAGTGAGCCACCCAGGTGCCCTCTTTGCTTTTTTTCTTAAGATTATTTATTTATTTATTTGAGAGAGAGTGAGCCAGAGAAAGCGAGAACACAAGAGCAGGGGCAGAGAGGGAGACAGAGAAGCAGGCTCCCTGCTGAGCAGGTACCCCCCCCCTCCACCCCCGGTGCAGTGCAGGACTCAATCCCAGGACCCCAAGATCATAACTGGAGCTGAAGGCAGAGGCTTTACCAACTGAGTCACGCAGGTGCCCCATTGATTGTCCTTTTCAGTATAGAACTGGATGTCTTTCTCATCCATCACCAGAACTTGTCTGGCACACGATTTATCTCTAAATAAAGCCATCAGTGTATTCACTCTGGGTGTGGGAGTCCCTTACACCACAGAGCAGCATGAGGTGCAGGCAGTCACGGACACAGAGGTTACGAGGGAAATTTGGGAACCTCACAGACCTGGCTGGCCCAGCTCTGCACCTTCCTGGGTGGCCTAAAGCCACTACTCTGATTTCTCCAATTAAAGGAGATCATTCCTACAAAGCACACTCCACTATTTGCAGCCCGAGTCAGGACTTGGGAACTGAGTCGTGCCCTGTGCTGAGTATTAATGCCAGCCCAGGGAAAGACTGGAGACAGTCCCTCCCCCAAGGTGGAATGCTTCCCCAGGCCTGGCCCTGCCTGGGACGCAAGAGCCCTTCCCAGAGGGTGGGTTTGCAGCTTGGAGGTATTCCCAGAAGAGCCGCCCTCAGAGCTCTTATTGGTGAAAGCTGAAGGTATTGAGATTTGAGCCAGCTGCAAAAAAAAGTAACCTCAGACCTCAGTTTCCAGAGAAGTCACTGCCTTTTCCAAGCAGTGGAACCACTTACAAATGCCGTTGGAGCATGTCTAGATCCTTGAAAATCTTACTCTGGGAGAGACAGGCTGCCAACGAAAACACGTCCCGTCCATGACAGTGTAAACTCCGGGAGTGAAAGGGGGGAGGTACTGGAACGCACAGCACCACCGGTCAGGGAGTGACAGCGAGTAAACTGAGAGTGCAAGAGGCACACGGTGAACCATGCCCGCGGGGAAACTGTGACACAGAATACTAGATCGTGAGGGATCTGAAGCCCAGATAAACACTGGCAGCTAATATCAGCCAAGGAAAGCTCCATTAGCTGTGTGGGAATAGGCATTCACATTAATGCTTATAAACAGGTTTCTTAATAATTTCTCCCCAAGGAAGAAACTTGATGGCTGGTTCTTCAGTGTGGCCACAGAGTGAGGAGACGCTCGCTTTCCAGCGACTGACTTCAAGTGTCCGGGCTCCTGTCCAGGCTCCCCACAGGGGTCCGCGGAGGCCCAGCAGCAAAGCCCACCCAGGTTTAATTTGGTTGGAAACAGGACAGAAGATGTCTGGGAGAAAATTAAAAGAATATGTATATACATGCTTATGTGCATATATATGTATCGGTGGGTATTTAAAATATGGTATTTTATGTATTTATTTTATATACACACGTTTTCTTTTTCCAACCACAGAAAGACAGCATATCTTTCCTGTTACAAGACGTGCACTCCACTGATAGAGATTCAAGGGGTCAAAGAAAGTGGGGACAACGTGGAAGAAAGTCTGCACAAGCATTCTACTCCTTCAGTAAGAGAATGGGCTCGTTCCTGAAACCTGAGGAAATACACAGCAAGAGGAGGTGTCACCCGTATCCCACCACGCAAGTCACTGTCCACATTTCTTCTATTGCCTTCCAGACTTCTCTTCATCAAGTACACCTGTTTCCAATGCCATATACACTTTTTCACTCAATATGATATCCTACTATCATTTGTGTGATGACCTACTCCTCACAGTCATCATTTTCAAGGTTATATGACATTCCATCCAGAAATACTCTGATTTTCATTATCCATTCCCTACTTTCAAATATTGCTTTGAATCTCTTCCTAATAATCATTCACATAGCCATGATTATCCCGGGGAGGGGGGGATCTATGTGCTTCTTAGGCCTGGAACCTTGTTTTATTTGTCTTCATATCCTCATCAGTATTTGCAGAAATAAATGGAAGCAAGTACATGAATGGATGGTTGGATGGATGGACAATGGGCGGGTGATGGATGGATGGATGTTGGAGGGATGATGAATAGATGATGGATGAATGGATGGAGAGGCAATAGGTGGATGATGGATGGATGGATGGATAGTTGGATGGATGGATGATGGATGGATGGATGATGGGTGTATGATGGGTGGATGGATGGACAGTGGGTGGATGATGAATGGAAGGATGGATGAATGGATGATGGATGGACAATGGATAGATGATGGATTGATGGATGAATGAATGGATGGATGCATGGGTAGATAGTAGATGAATAGATGGTGATGAGTGAATTGAAGGCTTTAATCATAGACTTCTTTGGACTCAGAATTCTCAGACAAAAGATCATCTCTCCAGCCAGAATGTGGCTCACTTGCTCTTTCTGATGACAACTGAACCTCTGCCATATTTCTTTTTTGGCACAGTCTTCACCTACTCTCTTTTGAAAATGAACTCTTGGTTTCTAGAAAATTTGAAAGAGGATCCCACCACAAAACCCATTCATTCCTCCCACTGACATGTATCAAATACCTGTTGTTTCTACTTGTGTGGAGGCAAAGGGGAGAAGGCCTTGTTGGTCTCTGGGGGGGGCAGGCAGCACCTGGACGTCAGGTAGATATAGGTCAAGGCTAGCTCATAAGTGCTTTCTGAACAGAAGGAAAGACCATGCCCTCTCTGATGACTGGGGAACTGAGCTGTGGCTCCCACAGAGGAGGGCAGGGTACCGGTCTTTGGCCTGTGCCCAGTGAATGCTGTCAACACTACCCAGTAAAGAGGGAAGTGAGGGCATTCCAGACAAGGCAAGGTGGCTGTGGGGACAAGATGTGTCCAGAGCACACCAGGCACCTCGTTAGCTGATACATGGGAGCCATGGAGGAAGGAGGTGGCAAAGGGGCTCCAGGTAAAGTGAGGCAGATCATGGGGACTGTTCAGGCCAGCTGATGGGGGCCTGGGGAACCACGCAGCACATTTACAAGCTCTCCCCGGACAGGCCCTGGGCTGCGAAAGCGATTTTCTTAAAAGTCATGTCAAGATATGGTCCCCGAGGGGACCATGATCCTAAAAGCAAGAGAATCCCTTGTTATAGGTCAATTGCCTCACTCGCTGGAGCTATCAGAAGGGGGGTGGCCCATCACCTTAACCTGTTGCCATCATGGTCTACACGAAGGCAACTGCAGTCTTGCCTGATTTCAGTCCCTCTTTCCCCTTTCCTTCCCTCCCAAGGCCCTCCTGCTCCTGTGCCTGTCTCAGGCTCTTGGTCCGCTCTGCCTTCCTCTCAGGGAACTCGGGCCCCCTCGGCCTTGTTTTCCCTCAGGACCGTCCTGACTCCCAGGCTTCTCTAGCATCTGTTCTCTCTGCCTGAATCATCCAGTTCCGAAGTTCACAGCGTCCCTGCATTTCTCCATCGAGGCCGGGAATCCTGGTACTTTCGAAAGCCAGATGTGCTTCCCCAAAAGATGACCTTTGGCAAGAAACAATCTGTTCCTTCTCCTACGGCCTTGACAAGATATTAGAGAAGTGAGAAAAACAATGGCGCAAGGAAGTAAACATTGAGGGGACTCAAACAAGACTCGTGAGGCCCAAATTTTAAGCAACAAACATGAATATGCCAGACACCTTCCAGTCCATAAGACACAGCCCCTGCTGGTGGCTGAGGTCCACTCAGGACCCATGTCCCAACAGTCACGGTAATGCTCACTCCAAAAGCAAAGGCCGCCCTGATGTGCCCCTCACTTCCTGGGTGAGGAAGTATCAAACGGGCAAAAGTTGGTGGCATGATTTCTCGCACAATAAACTTCAGGTCCATGTCAGCAATTCAAAGCTCCGATGAAAGAATCGCTTTCATTTAAAGACCAAACCGAGATAAAGCCTGCCTTCCCCCACACGCCCGCCCTCCCACGCAGGAGCCCTGTCCTGGGAACGAGACCTCCTGCAGTCACACGGTCGCACGTGCATCTGTTTTTCATCAGAAGCCCAAGCCATCAGCCTCCTTGCTCTGGGGCCGGCTGGTCATTACACCGGGGGAGCAGAGCTGTCAGTGACAACTGGCAATCTCTCCCCCAATTATGATGTCCGTGCTAAGCCCCCGGAGCCGGCCCCACGTAACCAGGGGACAATCTAATATAGCACTGTCTGGAGATTTTCCACCTACACCTAAACCAGGGCTCGGGAATTAAAGTGTTTCTGACATCACGCTGCCATCAGATCTCCTGCACACCTATTTGCAGAGTGAAAATGATCCTGGGTCCAAAACCTGTCTCCGTCTGAAATCTGCAAGGAAGATCAAAGGGTCCAGAGTGACAGACTGGGGTTTCAGCTCCACCACCGTCCAGAAGAAAGGAGAGACTCTCGGGGAAGGGTGCATAGGGGCCGGCGCCGGGCAAAGCATGGCATATGATTTCAAAATCACACTTTGACAGGATCTAGGAAGCCCCGTTAGAGACCAATGTTATCGTACCCCCACTTCCTGCTCCCCACTTAGGTCTCAGATATCCGGAAAGTCCTGATGCATGGCATGTTAGCCCAACATGGCACGGTTAGCCCAAAACTGGCCTTGGGTTTTCTGGCAGCAGGCCCTGCCTTGTTATTCTTGCTGCATATGGACCCAGCACTGCGTGGGAAGGCATTGTGCATCAGTTACCCCAGGAAAGGACCAGGTCAAAAGTCACCCCAAGAGGAAATTTGGCCTCAGCACCTGAGGCCCCCCATCTCTGTCGGCAGGAAACTTGCATCTAACAAATCAGATATTCGCACCATGAACCCTGAGTGCTGCTCGCCCTCTGACCTTATCCAGCGACACCAGCCAACACTTGGAGCCATTTATTCCTCACTTACCCTGGGGTAACCTAAAAAGACAGAGAGGGAGAGAAGGAATAGTTCTGTAGGATCCTGGTGGACATTTTATGGGGATATTTACTTGTTGGCATCTTTACAGCTTTCCTCCAAAGACAACCATTATGGTAACAGATGGCTTTGCCTTTAGCTGTTCAATAAATAAAAAGGCTTTAAAAAAATTTTTTTTTAAATCTCTTTCAAGCTTCATTGCTCAATTATCTCAGGAAAAAAAGTCTCAATTGCATTGACCGGGTCTTTTAAAACAGATTAATTGGCTGTCATAAAATTTCCTAGGTTAGGCTAAAAAATCATGAAACACATCATCTTAGCCAGAGCAAACATTGGCTTTCTGAAAAAAAAGCCTGACTTCTCCAGAAGGCTCTAAAGGTTTACATTTTACTGGTTTGCCTTTGTAGAGATGGGAACCATAGACTTCTACTGCCCATAAAAAAAGAATTTTCTTTAGGACACTGGGGACTGACACCACCTGATGAGGAGATGGCCCACCCCTGAACAAGCGCCCCAATTCATCAGAACCAATTGCCCATTCCCTGTGTAGAGGATGCCTTGGAATTTTTTCCTATGTCTATGACACCTTAGCAAGTACCAAGCCTTCGCTCATTCATTCTTTCATTCATTAATGTATCGAACAACATTTATCAAGGCTATGCCTGTTCAACACGGGATCAAAAAAGACAAGGTCCTGCTCTCATGAGGCTCACATTCTAGTGACAGAGACCAAAGAACACACAAGCACACATGTCCTATCATGTCAGGTAGTGAAAAGAGTAGCACGATGAAAGCAGACAGAAGACCAGGGCAGGGGTCAAGGGACTCTTAGAGAGGTCAGAGAAAGCCTCCCTGAGGAGGTGATGCTTGAGCAGACTCGAGACAGTACAATGTCTAGGAAGAACTTTCTAGGTTGAGAGAACAGAAAGCCATACCTGGGGACAAGCCCGTTGTGTTCAAGGAACATCTAATCAAGAAGGCTAGCATGACCTCACACCAGCTGGGATGGCTAGTGACAAAAAGACAAACGCTCCCATGTGTCCATGAGCATGTGGAGCAGAGGGAGCCCTCTCGATAGTCTAGCACTTCTATTTCTGGTGATATGTCCAAATTTCCAGCTCAGAAAGTTATTGCCAAAGCTCTTTGCAATATTATTTTCCATAGCCAGAGCATGGAGATAGCCTGAGTGTCCACTGATGGAAGAATGGATAAGGAAAATGTGGTGTATACATCTATATATTGGAATATTATTCAACCAGAAGGAAGAAGTGCAGCCATGGTACACTTATTTGTGGCTGTCTTCATATTTATGGTGCTTGGGGCTCAGAGTCCCCATGGGATATGTGCTTTGCTACCTGTTTCAGAAATCTTTCCATCATCATCTCTTCAAATCTTACCTCTACCTTGTTTTCTCTCTTCTCTCCTTCTTGGACTTCCAATACTAGAATGTTAGACCTTTCCTCTGCATCCTTATGTCTCTGGCTCTTTTCTGTTTTCTCCTCTGTACGTCCTTCTAAATATTTCCCTTGTTCCACTTCACTAATCTTCTCCTCAGCTGTGTCTAATCTGGGCATGAAGCCCAAGGGTCTCCCTTTGTTATTATTATATTTTTATTTCCAAGATTTTCTTTTGAGTCTCTTTATAGTTTCTAGTTCTCTGCCAAAATCTTCTTATATTTACTTTCTTGAATATATTAACTGCAGTTATCTTAAATCCACTATTTTAAATTCCTAATTGGTATGTTTCTTTTCATTCTTGTCTCCCTCCCTCTCTCTCTCTCTTCCTCTCGCTAAGTATTGCTATCTTGCCTCCTCACTCATGCACTAGGTGGTTTTGACCAAATGCCAGATGTCGTGCATGAAAAACAGAGATCCAGGGATGCACTCCCTTGATACAGAAAGAAAGTACACTTACTGAGGGCGGGCAGCTGTGGGCACTGACAATCCTTGATCTCCTTAATCTGATTCGGGATTGAAACAATTCAAAGCTGGGCCTCATTTCTTTCAAGGATCAGTCTATTTGTTGTGTCCCTTACTCTTAAACCATAGCCCCGTGTGGTTTTCCCACACCAAATTCTCTGGGGTTGTGGTGGTGACTGGGGCCCTGAAGGCCCATGTTTATTTTTCCATCCCATTATCCATCCAGAGCTCTGTCAACTTCCCACTCTCTCAGCTTCTTTCTTCTGCAGAAGAGACACCTAGGGGTATGTGGTCACACAAGCTGGCTTGCCTTTATGTATTCCGTTCCTCTCCCACATCTTGGTCCTGAAAATCTTCACTTCCATGTTAACTCTCCAGCGCCTTCAAGCTCTATTCCTATTTTCTTCATTTTTGGCTGTTCTTCAGGGAGGAGAGTTGAATTTCATTCTATGTGTATGTGATAGATTTTGTGCAAAAATGACCCAAATCCCCCAGCTCTCCCTCGGTATACACAGGCTTGCATGCACACAGATGTCACGGACATTATTTATAAATTAAAAACACAGTATATTTAGTCATATATTATGTACATTGGGGAATGTATAGTGCATACATTATTACACAGAAAGAAGGATGGGAAACCAGCAAATATAAATAAAAGGGTTAGTGGTTTCCTCTCGCCCCCACACTGGAGCCCACTGGTACAGAAGTAGCTGAGGGGTGTGTGCCAAATATGGGGGGGGTCAGGTGAACTGGGGTGCGTGGTGAGAAGTGGCTATTTGAGGGTAGAGTTGAGAACCCTTGCTGATGAAATGGGTGTGCGGTGTAAATAGAGGGTCAAGGACAAATCCTACGTCCAAGCAGCTCGTGAACACAGGTGTTACTGACCAAGACGGGGAGGACCAGGCCCGGAGAGGAGGGACGAGAGGTCTGCTGTGGCATGTTAGAGATTCTGAAGCCTAGTCAGAAGCTGCTTCCCCCTGCCCCCAGAGAATCCTTCCCTCTGAAGTTGAACTCAAGAAAGTTGGGCAGACTAAATCCCAGCTCTTCCAAAACCTTCCTTGGACTCCTCCTCACATGGCTTCCAAACTGTGTTCTCAACAGCTTTAGGACCCCTGGGCCAGCGTTTTCCAATCTGAGATCTTCAGAATATCAGTTTTACAAGGAGTGAAGATATATGCTGTGACAAAGAAGGAGGAGGCAGGACAGGAGGAAGGGAAGGAGCATGTGAAGGAAGTTTCCCATGACTAGTTTGGGACATACGGCGCCAAACTACATGTTGCACACTTAAAAAAAAAAAAAAATTGCAGGACTCCGTAGAGCCTTTAATATGCTAATATGCACTGCCTCTCTTACAAAGATACAGGGTCTCTAGTAGTTTCCAAATTCATTTTTCTGCATGCCCACTAGTAGCTCATGAAGTAATTTTGTTCTACTAAACAGTTCAGGACACAAGGCTCTAGACCAGGAGTCGGCAACAACAGCCCACTGTCAGTTCCAGCTGGAAACCTGTGTTTGCACGGCCAGTAAGCCTAGTTACTCCTTTTCTTTTTTTGTTGTCTTGTCTCAGTTTGGTGCCACTTCCTCCAAGAAGGCTTCTCTGACACCGTAAACAGGGCCACGGACAAGAGGGCTTCTCTTTTCGCTCTTCTCACTTCTTGGAATTGTTCCATGTTTAAATGGGGAAAAGAAATCAAAAGAAAAGCAGTACTTCATGACTTGCTAAAATTATATAAAATTCCAGTTTCGGTGTTCATAATAAAGTTTTATTGCGACGCACCCGTGCTCATTTGCTAACGTCCCACCTGTGGCTGCTTTCTCTCTACAACACCAGAACTGAGTAGCTCTGGCAGAAACTGTATGCCCACAGAGCCTAACATATGCGCTCTCTGGCTCTTTACAGTAGTTTGCCTGCTCTAGACCTCCCGCACAGAATACCGTCAAATAGGTGCCCTTTAGAGGAATTTTAGGACAGTGAAACTATTCTGTAGGCTACTACGATGATAGATACCTCATTATGCATCTGCCCAAACCCACAGAACGCTCACCACCAAGAGGGAACCCTTGCACAGACTAGGAACGGTGGGTGATTATGACAAGTGTGGCCTCAGAGATTGTAACATACAACACAATGAGGAAGGGGGAGCGGGTGGCGGAGGAGACTGAGTGATGCCGGCAGGGGCCATGCAGGAAACCACTAAACCTTTTGCTCAATTTTGCTGTGAACCTGAAATTGCTCTAAAAATAGTCTATGATTTGGGGCGCCTGGGTGTCTCAGTTAAGATTAAGTGTCTGACTCTTGATTTCAGCTCAGGTCTAGATCTCAGGGTCGTGAGACTGAGTCCCAGCGTCCGGCTCCACACTGGGCATGGAGCCTGCCTAAGATTCTCTCTCCCTCTCCCTCTCCCTCTCCCTGCCCCCGTCACCCCCCCACCTACTCCAATTCTCTCTCAACCTCTCTGTCTGGGTGGCTCATTCGGTCGAGCACCTGCCTGCGGCTCAGCTCATGATCTGAGAGTCCTGGGGCCGAGCCCCGAGTCAGGCTCTGCATTCGGGGGGAGTCTGCTTCTCCCTCTCCCCCACCCCTCCCCCTGCTCACATGCTCTCTCACTATCTTTCTCTCCAGATAAATAAATAAAATCCTTTAAAATAAATACATAAAAATAAAAATTAAGACCGCCTGCCTATAGAGAAGGGAGTGGGGTGGTCAGAATTTTCGTGTTGAGGGGAGGGCCTTTTGTGGCTTACTCATTTCAAGCCCTGTGACTATCTTACCTACCACACGTTTTTATTAAAATTATTGAGAAATAAGGGTTTTTTTTTAAGTATGTCTTCTCTCCTTCTGTATTTTCTTCCTCAGTCCTCCTCACAACTCTGAGAGCCAGAACCACGTCCTGTAACTTTCCGTCTGTGGCAGAACCTGGCAGAGTTCTGAGCACAGACACTGGGCAGTGATCTTCTCGTTGACTGTCCAGTATTTGGGAGGGGGTGGCGTTCCTCAAAGGCTTTTAGGAAGCGCTTTAGGAAGTCAGCCGCAAGACTCTATGCATAGGGAAAGCAACGCCACCGTGCTACCTGGGACAAGCGAGGACGGGCCCGCCACGTGGGAAGGTCCTAGCGTTGCCTGCCGTTGGCCCCGTGTGACACCGCCTTGATCATTCCTCTCCTGGGAAGGAAATTTAAACCACATGATCGAATGGCGTGATGTATGAGCTTCAGGGCGTCCAACGCAGCAGGTGGAGAGCACAGGAATACCCCACCTGCACTTGCTTTGAAAGTTAAATAAGAGCAACTGAATGAGACCGTAAAAGTGGAAACTGCGCCGTCGAGGGCCAAGGCTCCATAATGCCAACCCGGCAGCACCGTCCCGACCAGGCCCTCCCCTAGCGTCGGTGGGCGGCCCCGGGTGAGAACAGAAAGGAAGGACTATGAGCCACACGTAGAAACATTCTGAAGTAATAAACCAAGCGGACAGACTGCTAAATTGCGTTCCAGACTTCCACCTGGACAAGTAGACCTGGAAGCCTGGGGTTGAATTTAGAAATCTCGGGCTGCCAGGAGCTCTGGAATCTGGTGGCTCGGGAGCCGTGTCCCATGCCCAGAAGCTCTCAAGCCCCCATGGATGTCCATCCCGGGTCTCACAAACAACCACTCTTCAGCCAAGCCCTGGGCCTCAAGGGGCATGACCTGGGGCAGCTGTGGCCTCAGACGGGCAGACTGTCTTCAGACGACTGGGGTGGGAAGGCCAGAGTCCGCAGCACCTGAACGTGGTCTGGAAGGTCACAGGCTCAGCCCCACAGACTCTTGGCCCCAGGAAAAGCCAGCTTGTCCTGCTTGTCTAGGCCTCAGGGCAGGACTGACCTGACATGAATCTCGGTTCTCCTCACTTGAGAGAATCCCGGGGACCACAGCCCCTTCTCCAGAGGGCTGCCTCCACGTCAGGCGCTCTGCATGGGCTGTACATATACTATTTCACTTAATAACAGTTTTTCCTCAGCTCTGGCTGCTGAGTGGACTTTTGTTTGCATCTCGCAGGACTGTCCCTTGAAAGCCCATTCTTGCCAAGAAGAAGGATTTTCTGAGTTCTAGGAAGAGAGGAAGGGCCCAGGCCCCCAGAACCCCATGTGCAGCCAGCCTCCTGGGGTGGGAGGGCCCCCCTTCCCCTGCGGTGACCAAGCCACAGGCAGGAGATGGATACGAAGTCAAAAATATCAGAAACCCTGGGCTTGTACTGCATGAGCCATGAAGGGAGAACAGGAGAGAGTAAAAAGCTGACACTTGTCCAGAAGGACACCTGGGAGTCCCAGAACATCCCAGGCACGGAGGACAGGAGGCTGCAAGCCTTCAGCTCCAAAGAATAGGAAGAGGCGGGGGAGGGACCGTGCAGGTGGGAATCTAGATGAGCCTGAGGAATGGTCCCCTAGCCTGTGTCCAGTGCACAGGGGACCGAGGACCCGAGGGAGGGCTGTGGGTTGGCGGAACATGCGAGTGGGCTGGAAGAAACCTGGGGAACAGCAAGAGTATCTAGAAAACTCTTCCTCCTTGATAAAGAAAGTCAGCTAAGGAGAAACGGTTTTGCCTCTCAACCGGCTCTGTGTTGAGGTGATGGCAGGTGCAGCAGCAGCCACCTTCTGACCAGAAGAGGACAAGCCTGGGGAGGTCACCCCCAAAGAGGAAAGGGGCCCAAGTCCCCAGTGATATCCCTGAGGCTCTGAACTTCAGAAGCACTGCCTGTGGACTTGACAATGTGCATTTAGGAGTTTAAGTCCTTTTCACTAGGATTCTCCATGCCCTGCCCTCCAAAACTTCCTGATGACAATGAACCATTTCCTGCTCAGACGCGGAAAGTTTCTCTCCTACCGAAGGACTTAACTTGCTTTTCCTGGAGAAGGTAAAGGGAATCACTAGCACCAGCCAGTGTTGCAAGAAGTCGTCTGAGTGGGACGGTTCCTGTGAGAGAGAAAACCACTTGGAGGTATTTCATGAGATGAAGGGGTCTGGCTAAACCAGGCTCTGATGGAGGCCGCCGGGAGCGATCTGGCTCCTGAGCCGAGGCCCACGGGAGACCCGGTTTCCTCGTGGAATCCTGGCACTGAGAAGCAGAACAGATCCAGGAGCCTCTCTGAGCCTCCGGGCTTTCATCTCCGGGTCTGGAATAATTACGGATCCGGTTCTCTCCAGGGCGGATGGGAGAGTGCAGCCTGCTGAAAGACAAGCGTCCGAAAGGCCCAGGCCCCCAGAACCCCGCGTGCGGCCAGCCTCCGAGCTAGCGGCCATGGGGTGTTCACATACCGAACCGCTTTGAGGAGGACGACCAGCGGGATGAGAGGCTACTAGGTGAGCACCCGGGTGGCTTACTGGGTTTGAGTGTCTGCCTTTGGCTCAGGTCATGATCCCAGGGTCCTGGAATCGAGTCCTGCATCGGGCTCCCTGCTCAATGGGGAGCCTGCTTCCCCCTCTGTCTCTCCCCCTGCCTTGCTCATTCATTCTCTCTCTCTCTCTTTCATGCACAAAAATAAACAAAATCTAAAGGAAGGCTACTAATATCCTCCTCCCCGGACACCAGCTCGAGCCACACGCTCTCTCAGAACCCAACCTCCCCCGCTGACAAGAGTCCACGTGGGCCTCTGTGTCTCACCCACAGGCTGGGGGGACCCCGGACACGTCTTGCCCACCCCCTGAACCTGTCCACTCAAATGCCCAACCACAGCCACCTGCTTCTGCCCTTTCCTTCCTCGGCCCCCCTGGGCCCAGCTCCACCTGTCTTTCCTTCCCGCCCCGCCGTGAGGCAGGACCTGCGCAGCTGCCCAGCGACCCTGGACCCACCACCGAGAAGGCTGCTGACGGTTAGCTCTGGTCCAAGCAGAGAACTCATCCACGCGCCAGGCGACATGCAGAAGCGCAACGGGTTAAAATAAATCCATTTAAAATACAAAACTGGGTTGGCTGTTCATGCTACAGTGTGTTTACAAGCCTTTAGAAACACTATTGAGAAAAAAAAAAAAAAAGGAATCAGACTCCTAGCTCTTGGTCATCGAAGAGAACACGGGTGCTCTCCACCAGGTTCTGTGTTTAACTTCGGATTATCACGGTAGCAAGCTTAGCAGCCATGGCTAAGAGCAGTTTTTCTGCCAAATACTTGTTTATATCCCCCAAATTATAACTGCTACGAGGAATCGGGAAACATTCACTCAGAAAACGTCCCTTATTGATACGGAGAAATAAAAGGCATTGCCCAAGGAAGAAGAGCCGGGCAGGGCCTGACCTGAGGATGGCACTCGGGAGAAACAGAATCGTGCCAACCAGCACCCACCCGAGGGCCGACGGACCAGCTGAGCTCCCTGGGGACACCCAGCGCCTGCAGGATTTAAAACAATAAGTCAGTAAATAAATGAAGGTGATCCACGAGGGTGGCTCACCATTCTTGCCGTCCGCCATGAGATGCTCCAGGAAGACAGATGGGGCGGGGGAAGGAACAGGAATGCTGATTCATTTTACCCTGGGCCTCTCTCGATTTGCCGGCCAAATAATACATTCTGGACTTGCAAGCTCTACAAGAAAGCCTGAAAAGGGAAGGGCGAAAAAAAGGAACAGCCTGGGACAAAACTTCAACTGCCAAGCGGAGAGCCTAAGCCGTATGCATGCCTTTGTGTGGGTTGGATTCTATTTTCTCTGGGTCCGATGGGTGATTATAGCACCCAAAGTTTTCCAAAAAAACGTCAGACGCGTTTACCGCAGCAATTAAGCTGTCTGCCATCTGCAAGAGGCTTGGTTTCAGGTTTGCTGGAGTTAAATATATTTTGAAAAGAAAAAATTAAGACTTGCAATGTTTTGCGTATCGGTGGGGCTCCGCGGCGTGGGGCACTGGAGAATTTTCAGGGAGAGAAGTTCTCCCTGCAGGATTTGCGCAGCGTTGGCATGCTGGTATTCCAGAACCCAAGAACACCCTGAAAGTGATTTATTCCTTAAGAAACACTGTGCCTAATCGTGGGGTTGGTGAACTTAAAACTTCACCGGGAAATTCAGCCAAGCACTTGAGAGTCGCACGGTATACTGTCTTCCCCAATGGCAAGTTATTTTCAGAAAACCAGACTCAAATATTAACTGAATGTCACATTCCCGCCCCACGGTTTCCGTAAAGTAAATAAATGTCAAAAATGATGAGAGTAAAACCTGTGGTTTAACATTCTGAGTGTCTGCAAAGCCTTATATTCTTTCCAGAGTAGGTCCCAGATAAACTAAAGCTTTCACAAGAGAAGGGGAGGCTTGTCTACATCTGACCACACCTGGGAAAATTTCAATTATTTTCAGTTGCCCAACTTTGGCCTGGAGTTATGTTTTATTCTTTCTTGAGGGAAGAAAATATATATATTTCAGGAAGCAAAAAGGCATTGTTGAATTTTACCCTCTGCACGAGGGGGGGAAAAAACCAATGTGTCTTCCTCATTTTTTCCAGGAATGAGTGACTGGAGCTTTTTCTCATCTTCAAGCAGTGGGATGCCGGCAAACCAGCTCTCTGAGAGGACATTCAAAATCTTGATGGTAGCATTTGCCAATTTCCGTGATGTAAATATTATTTAATATTATAATTATTGCCCACAATGTGTATTCTTCATCCGATACGTGTAAATAAACTTATAAACATTGATAAACTTCCAATTAAAAATACAAACAATATAGAATACTACTCGGCCATCAGAAAAATGAAATCTTGCCATTTGCAATGACGTGGATGGAACTAGAGGGTATTTTGTTGAGTGAAATAAGTCAGTCAGAGAAAGACCGTTATCTTATGACCTCACTCATATGTGGAACTGAAGAAACAAAACAGGGGGTCACAGGGGAAGGGAGGAAAAAATAAAACAAGACGAAATCAGAGAGGGAGACAAACCGTAAGAGACTCTAAATCATAGGAAACAAACAGGGAAGGGGGTGGGGGGAAGGGGTAACTGCGGGCTGGGCATTGAGGAGGGCACGTGATGGAATGAGCGCTGCGTGTTGGATAAGACTGATGAATCCCTGGGGCGCCTGGGTGGCTCAGTGGGTTAAAGCCTCTGCCTTTGGCGCAGGTCATGATCCCGGAGTCCTGGGATCAAGCCCCGCATCGAGCTGTCTGCTCAGCAGGGAGCCTGCTTCCTCCTCTCTCTCTGCCTACTTGTGAACTCTGTCTGTCAAATAAATAAGTAAAATATTTAAAAAAAAAAAAAAGACTGATGAATCCCTGACCTCTACTTCTGAAACTAAAAACACTGTACATGTTAATTAATTAAATTTAAATAAATTTTAATATCAATTTACTCAAAAATAAACAAAGAAAATATACAGACAATAGAAAAGACCTCTGCCCTTAAGAAACTCACTTAGCATTTAACAACAGGAAAAAAAACATGCAACAAGAAAGATCTCTAAAAACACATTGGTCCGGAATATTCTCTCCCCTTCTGGACACAATTTTTAAGGTGGTCATAGCATCCGAGAGTGTCCAGGCCACACAAGCAAGATGGTGCCAGACTTTGAAACCACAGGGTTTGGGAATGCTGGAGGAGAACCAAGGGAGTGTAGCAGGAGAAAGAAGAGATGCAGGTAAGCATGAAGTACTTTATAAACCCAAGTGCTTCCAAGAGGGTTGTGACTTGGAGGAGGAGTTTGGAGTGACTTTTCATTTTTCCAAAGATGAAAACTCCAGTCTGTCCCAAGCATTAGACTAGAGATTGGAACTGGACACAAAACCATTCTGGGCTACTTTGGGTTTCTAGGTAAGTGAAAAAGTGTTCTCCTGGAGATGGTCATGGTTTACCTACTCGGACCACCTGAGTGGGGATCTGAGAGTCAAGGACAACAGATGGTAGCAGAGCTCCACAGACCACCCAGGACAAGCTACTGCAGGCACAGGAAGGACCAGGGGAGTCTACCATGGATGGTTTAGAGAAATTCCATCCCTCTCCTATGGCAACGTCCTGGTAGGTATTCTGACTACTGAGCCACAATCCACCAAAAATGAAAATGATCATTCAAAGATCAAATACCATCAGTCTCAGGAGAACAATGATCTCTTCTCTGGGGTTGTTGACAGTGGTCGCCGATTGGAGAAGTTTCCAGAGCAGAGTAGACATTCGTCTATCTGCGCTGCTCCTTCTGCTGTCCACCCAGCCACCTGCCGCCCAGGGCTTGCACTTAACCAAGGGCCCAGACAGTAAGACCACAGACTCTTGGCTTGAATCCACCGACATTGGATTTTCTCAGACAAAGGACTCTCACTTTGCGGATGTAAACCGCAACCCACCGACAAATCTGTAGACCTCGTAATAAAACCAGAAGACGGTTCAGGTCGGGTTTTTAAACCATCACAGGCACTCTGAGTTAGAATCATGGTGCAGACATCAGATGCTCTTCTGAACTGACCCTGAATTTGAGACAGACCAGGCTGGCTTAGCCATGCAGTCATTTCCACGCCCCTCCCCTGCAACTTGCTCACACAGTAGTCCCCTGTGTGTTGGGAGGCCCAGGTCCCCGTCGGAAGGTTGACATTCTTGACCAGACGGTGCTGACATTCAAGCTTGCCTGTGGCTGGCGCCCTGACTCTCCAAAAGCCATGCTTCTGGGCCTTCTGGAGGGGCTTCCCCTGTAGATCCTTGCGCTGCGAGGTAGTTAGTGTCTCTACTCAGGGGTTAAGTGTTCGGTGAGTGTCTTATCCTCTCCAAGATAACAGACGTGATGTCTTACAGTTTGGGGAGCTCTGGGCCCTTTAGGAAAACAAGGGGCGAGGGAAAAATGAAGCATCGTTATGAAAGTATTGAATAGCCTCCAAATAACAGAGTGGGAACCAACACAGAAAACCAGAATATTTTCTA
Organism: Mustela erminea; assembly: GCF_009829155.1. NCBI lineage: Eukaryota > Metazoa > Chordata > Mammalia > Carnivora > Mustelidae > Mustela > Mustela erminea. Next base: position 214,238,178 of record NC_045614.1, read on the forward strand.
TGCACGTGTGTGTGAACCCACAAGCAGCCCCTGGGGGGAAATAAGCTGGCAGCACACTTGACGTTTCCCATCTCTGGATCTGGGCGTCTGGAGACGGTCCCTCTGCTGAGTTGCTCAGGAAGGCGGTGGAGCAGGAATGAGCTGCCCTGCTCAGACTGACGTGCAATCCATCAGTCTAAATATCATGCCTACCCCACCAAGCCCCAAGGGGAGTGCATTCCAGCCTCCAAGAAGGCAGGACAGCTGTCGAAAACGCACCAGACTCTGGGACAGAGGGGGTCGCTCTCCAGCAGCCTTACCCCGACTTGGCCTCCAGCTGGAGCGCTCTATGTGTGTCCCTGAGGAATGTCTCAGGGCTCCAGCAATGAGCTCACCCTGGGCTCAGGATTCTAGAACCTCTGCCCTCAAGTCTCAAGAGCCCAGCGCTGGGGATGTGGTGGATTCCATGCGCAAAGCGGAGGTGCATGTGGACCTGTGGGCCATCACCCAGAGCAGCAAGCCCCGGGGCCTTTCCCACCTACAAATCCTTGGCGGCCTGTGCTGAAGGCACAGGTCGGAATGCAAGACAGAGGCCAGGAGCCTCACTGCCACCCACCATATAGGCCTCATGGGACACCCTCCCGCAAAACTCACCCCCACCCCGAGCATTCTTCCCAGTCCTTGGGGAAACAGAGTCCTTGGGCCCCAACGTACTTGCAGGCCCATTGTGCATTTGTTGCATTCAGCTCTTTTAGTGGTTAGTGGTTGCGGTGGTTCATTTCATGTGTCAGCCTGGCTGGGCCCTGTCATGGGGTCAAACACCTGTCTCGGTACAGACACAGAAGTATTTCTTAGACGTGATTAACATTTAAAGCAGTAGACTTTGAGTAAAGCAGACTTCCCTCTGCGGCATGGCTGGGCCTCCCCCAGTCAGCAGAAGACCTCCAGGGGAAAAGGACTGAGGTCCTGGGTGGGGGGTGGAGAGGGAGCTGTGCCCCCACAGGGACTCCAGCTGCAACGTCAGCACTCCCCGGGGTCTCCAGCCTGCCCCTGCCTGCCCGCCCTGCAGATTCTAGTTGTGGAGATTTTAGATACGGTACAGACGCAGATGATAAAGACAGAGAGAGAAATCCGCACATCCTGTGTTGTGTGTCCAGGAGAAGCCTGACACACGCTGGTGGACAGATGGGCTTCCCAAAGTGCTCTCTGGATAGCAAGTCACAGAGGCAGAAGCAGAGTGATTTCAATATCTGTGATCCCCAAGTGTCCAGCCATGGCCACCCACACTCAGACTATACACACACACACGCACACACACACGTTGGGTAGACAGAGCCCAAGGCCTGGGCCAGGACAGGGGGAGATGCAGGCTGACAGCCCCGAGAGGGGCCTTGTGCTACGTGGCACCCCAGGTGCCTGGCCTGTTTCACAGGGGCTGCAGGGGAGAAGTCACTGGTCCACGCATACGCCATGGCCCTACTCGCCGCTGGCACAGCGCCCCACGGGGCCAAATGTCCATTTGGCACCAACTGGAAATCTTGAGGCACTCACTTGGCAGGAACTAGGTCTGCAGACTCCCTGCAGACTTCAGTCGGTCACGCCCTCCCAGAGAGAAACAGAACCTTCCAGAATCCTGGACCGCACACGATGCCGCCCAGTGCTCCTGTCCAAGAGCCAAGGGCAGCCCTGAGCAGAGCGCAGGGAGTCAGAGGATCGGGTGCCAGCCACGGCTCAGCCTTCCCAGCTTCAGACTTTTCTGGACCAAGATGGCCTCCCTGCCTCGTCTCCCCTGCACCCCAGTGGGGAAGGAAACAGCCCCCTCGGATGACTGGGCCCTAAAATTTCAACTGCGTGAAGACTCTGGGTGTCAGCTCTGAAACCCCAGCACGCCCTGGTGAACACAGTGCACAGCTCGCCCCACCGGCCTTCCTCCGCTTCCTGGCCCCTCTTGGCTTCTGTCTGGAATCCCAGCAGCAGCCCCGGCTCCCTCCAGGGCCTCCTGCGCCGCAGTTCCCACCCCACTGCCGCCGGGACAGAACCACAGAGTCAGGAGCATCGGACAGGAGAGAGGACGCCCTCACCTTGCCCCTCCCTCCTGGTGGCCCCGGCCCCGCGGCTGTGTGTCCCGCCTCCCCTCCCCTCTGTCCAGTCGCCGCCACCGGGTGAACAAAAAGGAAGCGCGGAGGCCTTCTGCCTTTCTGGGTCACGCAGGCCTTCCTGAAGGATAAGTATATCTCAGGACGCCAGAGGCCCTGAGCTGAGCATCTTGATTTGTTCAGAGTAGAGAACCGCGAGGCTGCCAGGTCCTCCCTGGAACCGCCCGCGGAGGTAAATCTGGGGATGGAGAAGCTGGTGGGTCGAGAGGGTCTTCGATGCGGACAGAGCAGCTGTGGGTGAACGCAAGGGGAGGCAGGCCCGGGGCGTGGCGGTGGGGGGGGCAGGAGCAGGTAGGAAAACCAGCCGGGGGGTTCAAGGGGGCTGCACAATGCTCGTGACCTGTGGCCTGGCCCCCACCCCGGCAGCCATCAGGGTGCTCCCCGCCCCCACCCACTGCACCGCGGCTGCACTTGCGTCGCTCATCTGAGGACCACAGCCTGCACAGGGAATCCCGGGTCCTCGCGACCTTGGAAATAAGCGTGCACACGCATGGCCTTGGAGCGGGCCATCCCACCGTCCCCACCTTGGAAAGAGGCCTCGGTGCCCGGTGCCCCGTGCCCCAGTGAAGCCCCAGCAAAGGCTTCCCGCCCCTGCCCTCATCCTCCTCGGGCAGGTTCTCCTCAGGGTCACTGAGGGAGGCTGGCTTCCCTGAAAAGGGTAGTGCCTGGAAGGAAGCCAGACGGGGCTGGGGGTGGGAGGAGATGCTGATGAGCCCGGTGCCCTAGAAGCTTCTATGTTCCTAAAACTCGCCCCAAGGACTGCCGTCAGCCTGGCCTCGGATCCCACCCCCAGGGAGACAATACCAGCCCGAGGAGAGCAGTAAGAAGGTAAGACCTAAGAAGAAGGTCAGCTTTCACGTCGTTCCGGCAGAAGAAGTGGGTGGCCCGCTGTAGTCACTCCCTTGAGATGCCTTAACAATGTCCCACAAACTGGGTGGCTTTGAACAAATAACTTTCCTGTGTTCTTGTTCTAGAAGCCCATGACCAAGGTCAGACGGCGAGCAGGATGATGCTGCCTCGGGAGGGTCCAGGGGAGAATGTCTCGGGGGAGGGATATGTCGGTGGGGGGGGTGAGGGGATGTCCCCAGAGGGAGACCATCTCCAGGGGAGAACCTCTCCAGCCTCCCTACTGTCTTCCGGCACTTCCCGGGCATCCTCAGCGTGTCGAAGCCTCCCTTCTGCTGCGTCCGAGCGCGTGTCTCTTCTCCTTTTGTGATGAGGACCCCATCTCACTTACGAGGGACCCGCCTCACGACAGTCTGGCCTCAGTTAATTAACCACATCTGCGGCGATCTATTTCCAAATAAGCCCACACTCACAGGTGCCAGGGCTGAAGACCAGAACATCCCCTTTTAGGTGGGCACGGTTCAACACACAACACCCACAAAAGGGCAAAAATAAGATTTTAATTGGGGCTTTCAATGATAATGGGTGAAAGAAACCAATGGAGTAACAGCTTAACTGTTGTGAAGGGACAGCGTCCTTAACCGAAAACAGTCTATCTAATTAAATTACCGCTCGACATGAAAAAGTAACATTATTCTTATACAAACACAGGTTCAAAGAATTTATCCCACAAAGTCTTCTTTGAGAAAATTCTTCAAGGGTTTACTCTGGCAAGAAGAAAAAAAACAAAATGAATCCAGAAGAAAGCAGAAAGATCTAATAAGTAGAGATCAATGGAGAATTTAGCAAAAGAAAAAAAAATGTTGTCAAATTAAGCAGGGAGTCCAAAACACTAGGTTCTCAGTGCCTTGAGTGCAGTTCCTGGAGGCAGAGCCTGAGACAGGGGTTCTTGTAGAGGTCGTTTACAGGGGAGGGAGGGAATAGGAGGAGGACAAGGCAGGGGAGGCTGTGGACAGCTGGAATCCAGCTCCAGCTAGCTCACTGGTGATGTGTCACTGGGGGGAGGTGCCTGGGATGGGGGCACACAATGGGGACCAGGGTGCTGTCTGCAGGAAGCACTCTTAGCCCTCTAAAGGGATCTGGCAGAGTGCCAGCAGTGCCTAATGTGAAAATAACCTCCAGGTGAAATTGGGGGTGGGGGGCAGTGGAAGGGGACAGTGAGACCTCAGAGGGTGAGAAAATACCTAGTAGGAGGCTTGATAAGTTAGGGGTGACAGGCAAAAGGGTCAAATGAGGGTGGGTAGCTTTAGCCTCAACTGCATGTAGGAAGGCTGTGAGCCAATCGTCTGGACCTTGGGGCAGTACCTCTTAAACCTTTGTCGAGGAGGGGCCATGCTCCAGGGAAAGGTGGTGGAGGCCATGCGCAGAGCAAGGCAAGGGACACCCCACCCCGGTGGGACCCGGGGACTGAGGACTAGGGACACGGGCCTGGCTTGTTCCCCACCCACGGTCCACAGCGTTCCGGTCAATCCCCAGGCCACCTGTTTCCTCATCCCAGAAGACCACCCCAATGGACAGGTCACCATGGGAACTTGAGGACAGCATAGTCATCCCCTTGAATACTCCTAAGACATAACTGGTTCTTAACCAAAGCCTTAAAAGCATTCATGCTCTTAGACTCAACAATTCCACTTCCAGAAACTTCCACCTCCAGAAACAGAGCCGTGCTCTCTGTATACAGTATTACGTCATAACGTTATTTATAATATTAAAATGGAACCAGGCTTATATCCCAAAGCAGGAGTCTACTGAAATCAGTCACAGTGGAGCACGCGAGGAGGGAGAGATAGGGGGACATCCTGGCCTCCAAGGTCACGGAGTCCATCCCTGGATCAGGGTCCAGCAGGCCCCCCCCTTCAGCCCTGTGTGTGCCCTCATCTGTAAGCTGGAGACAAACACCAGTACTGCCCAGCTTCGGGACCCTAGCTCCCATCAAGTGCAGCTACCCAGCCTGGACAGGAGTCACGGCAGCTGGGCAAGAGCTTGAGAAACCAAAGGGCAGCCAGTGTGGGACCAGAAAAGAGGGTTGGTGTTCAAAGGCCCACAAAGGGAGCACAGTTCACCATTTTATTTGCCCACCAGTGACCTGAGCTCAACAGCCCAAATCCAGAAGGGGCCACCCGTGTGGTCAGTGAGGGCTCAGGAAGTGGGGAAAGGGGCTCTTCATACTCAGAGAGGGAGAAAGCTCTGTGGGGTTTTTCCTTCTCTTCTCCCTACTCGCGAGTCCCCAAGCAATTCCATGTCTATGACAGGACCGAGTAGCAGGGGCCTACACTCTAGGGGTAGGAACCTGAAAGACACTCCTACCTCAGAGCTTTGCAAAGGCTGTTCCCTCTGCCTGCAGCGCCCTTCCTGGTGTCCCATTGTCCGTTCCCATCCTTGAGCTCATGCACATTATTGGTGAGGACTTCCCTGCCATTGTATCTGAAACCAAAGTCACGACCCCTTTCCCACCTGTCTACCCAGAGATTCTCAGAGTCACCATCCCCAGGCCTGGGCTTTCATTCTGCTGGTCCCAGGTGTCCCCCAGGGGTTTCCGAAGCTCCCCGGGAGCTGCCAATTCAGGCTTTTGCAAACCCAGGTCCGTCCCCTCAGCCGGCACCTACAGGCGTCTATCACTGGCTTCCTTCCCTTCTCCTGAAGGGCTTGCTTGTTCATCTGTCTTCCCTTCCAAAAGTCCTCCACATCCGTCTGCTTTTCCTCTGTAGCCCCATGGCTAGAGGAGGCCTGGGAGCCTGTGGGCGCATAAGAAACCAGTGTTCAAATGAATAAAATACAGGGATTGGGGCATTTTTTAATAAGCATTAACTGCTTTGATGATAACAGGTGATTCTAAAGTAAAGTGTTTAATCTCAAGCTAGGACAATGATTCAAATAATAAAACCCAGTATTAAGGGGTTAAGGAAAGGGACAGAATTCTACATTCTACTGGGCACGATGAAGCAATCTGCGTGTCGAACAGAGGCGCAGTGTGGAATGAGATTATAAAGCTATTCCCACCATTTGCTAGGAATCCAGTGGAGTCACAGGTAAGGCAGGGGGAGAGAGGGCGGGTGGAAATGCTTCAGGGGAGGCTCTGCAGGGGGGGGAACTGTCATGGTGCCCACACAGCACAACACATTTTTCAAAACCCATAGAAAGTTCGACACAAAGAGTGAACGCTACTGAACACGGAGAATTTGGGCTGGTCATCAGGTGTCTGTGGGTACGGGTCCACCAGGTGGACCACAGGCGTCACACTCGAGCAAGACGTTAATACAGGGAGAACTGTTGGGGGGAGCGCAAAGGTATACAGGAGCTCTGTCTACAAGTTCTGCTCACTTTTCTGTAAAGCTAATACTACTCTTACAAATAACATTAGTTAAGGATAACAAAAAAGTTGTAAGCTACAGCACCATGTATAAGCACGGCCGGAAGGAACCAACTTGAAAATCTAGGGACAGAGAAAATCCCTGAGCTCACCACTAAAAGGGAATAGCATTGTTTGCTTTGCAGAATACGTGGCAGATTTTCCCAATCTCATGCAGACTGATTTTAGTTTAACCTCCAAATCCCCAAGGGAGGGGGAGGGAGGGGGAGGTCCCTGCTGGTCCCTGAAGCCTCAGGGCTCAGACCTGGTGATCTGGCCCTAAGTCCCTGAGCTCTCTCCAGCCCATCACGTGACACAGGAAAAGGACCCGAAGAGGACGGTGCTTCCCCTCGGAAGGGAGCTAGTGCCAGGAGGACAGAACAGGAGAGGTCGATAAATTGACCCTCAAGGAGAAAATCTAACCAACACAGCAAAAGATTCTGAAGTCAGAGAGTGGTTGATCAGAGTTGAGTATTTTCCATTAAACTCTACCTCTGAAACTAATAAAACACTATATGTTAATTAACTGAATTTAAAGTTAAAAAAATAAATGTATGAAATTAAAAGGTTAAAACTTATAAAACTTACAGAATGTTCTATGTCACTTACATCAATAAAACTGGAAACATTTCTAAAAAAGAAAAATTGAATATTTGTCAGCTGAGTTTTATGAAATTGACCAAGTTAATTATGGTCATTTTTTTTAAGACTTTATTTATTTACTTGACAGAGAGAACATAAGCAGGGAGAGCAGCAGAGGGAGAGGCAGACTGCCCACTCAGCAGGGACCTCAACTCGGGGCTTGATCCCAGGACCACAGGATCTTTACCTGAGCTGAAGGCAGATGCTTAACCCACTGAGCCACCCAGCGCCCCATCATGGTCATCCTTTAAAGGGACCCTATGCTCAGCGTCTCAGAAGTCACTCTTGCTGGTACAGAAAGGCCCTGACTCCCAGCGACTTTGCTGCCTTTCTCCTCCACTGAGCACATCCGGCTGCCCAGGGCTGCAGACGCACAGACACACACACACACACACACACACACACACACACACACAGGACCGCCGGCCCTAGGCCTGTGCCCCTCCCCTCCAGGCCAGCCCTCCCGCACCTGCTCACCTGCGGGATGATGACAAGTTTGCCAGTCAGGAGGGCTGGTTAAAAGTGACTCAGTCCCCAGCAGGGGAAGCTGCCTCATGACTCACACATGCCTGGCTCTCTGAGCGGCTTGCCTTGGATTTCCATGGAAGGCTATCAGGGCTCCCCAGGTGACCCTGGAAAACAAAGGAGCTGAGCAGAAGGGGCTCCTGGCCACTTCGGACCATCGCCGTAGTCAGGCAGGCAGAAGCGAGCAGTCCCCGAGGATCACCATCGCCTGGGTGGCTCAGTGGGTTAAGCCTCTGCCTTCCGCTCAGGTCATGACCTCAGGGTCCTAAGATCGAGCCCCGCGTCCCCCGCTCTCTCTGCCTGCCTCTCTGCCTACTTGGGATCTCTCTTTCTGTGTCAAATAAATAAATAAAATCTTAAATCAATTAATCAATCAATAAAGATGAGCTCACAGAGACATAGGGCAGTTCAGGGAGTGACTCGGTGCTACAGGCTCCTTCTGCACCGAGATGCCCCACCAGCGGCCATCAGTGTTGTCAGAGATGATGAGACCGTGGGCACAAAGAGACAGTCATCCTCAGACACTGTTGCGTCTTTCATTACAGGAAAATGGAACCAGCTTACTTCTGGCAAAGTGCACGCACGCAGACGTCTCCCCATGGGCTCCAGTCAGCCGATCTGTCAAAATTCAAGATATTGGAGAACAGAGACTCGCCCAAGCCTCAACCAAAATCTGTCACAGAATCCAGAATGGCACGGAAAGTTCAACCAGCATCGCTTCCAGGCTCAGGGTCTACAAAAGAGCATGTGGGGGAGGCTGGGGCAGGGGGACGCTCCTTCCCCAACCTTACTGTCATTCCCCCAAAATGGCATCAGACCTTTAAAATACACATATGCACATCCATAAGCAGGCACATGCGTGCACACACACACGCTAAAGATCTGTGTTCCAGGAAGAATGTGCCCGACTCGAGGTCTGCTGGTCCACACCTGAGCTGGGAGCCCAGAGCCCCGCCCCCCACTGCCCGCCAGCCCGCATCCTGATGGGAAACAACTGAGAATCATACAATGGAAACGCTAATTAAAGACATTTGACCTTTTGTTCCTCAAATGATTTAGGGGTAAAAATAAATGCTGATTCTTCTGAGTATAGTTATGATATTTTCCCATTTTAAAAAGAAAGGCAACACCACAGGAAAAGGAAACAATAGTGCAAAGAAACAAGTGCATTTTTGAGGGAAGGGGAATCCCTCTCAGAGGGTCCCACCCAAATTTGGAGACCGCCCAGCTTAGAATCCATGCCAAGGCAACCAGTGTCTATGTGCCTCAGTGCTGGGCAGGGAGGAACCTTCCAGAATGGCCCCCACCCCTTTGGGGCAGGAAGAAACCATCGTTGGTGTGAGGAGTCTGTAGCCTCAAAGGGAGGCAGAAGGAGGCAGAAGCTGTTCCTCGTGTGTGTGTAGGACCACCTCTCTGACCACCCATTGCATGTGCACGCGGACACACACACACACACACACACACACACTACATACATTGCCTGTCACTGTGCTTAAATTATGTCCACTCCAGCAAAGGGACAAGTAGAGTCTGGGGACAACGGGAAGGGGTTGCTTTACACTGTGTATCTCTCCATGACTTTGGAATGTTGTACGGGAAAACGTGCCTATGCGTGGTGTGCGTGTCCTGCGGGTGAACTGCTGTCTTCTAAGAGATTGTGACTCAACTTTTTGTGTGTGTGTGTGACTCAACTTTTTAATCTCTAGCAAAAACCTGCCCTCACCGGGAGCACACAATGCTCTTGCCCCCTCCGACACACGCACCTCCCCCTCCCCACACACACACAACACATGGCACACCACCCATGCACGTGCATTTGTCAGGGAGGAGTCCCTCACCACCCCTGGCCCACAGAACCCTCCCGAAGCATTTCTGAACCAGGTGCAGGGTGGGGCTCTGTGTGCAAAGCAGGTCAAAGTTGGGTCGCGGCGCTGGCGGCTGGGCCGGGGTTGCGCTTTCTAACCCTCTAGGACTCAGTGCCACCTAGAGGCTCCTCGTTGCGCGGTTTCCCGGTCTGCGGTGAAAAGGCACGAGCCCGCGGTGAGCCAGCGGTTGGCCTTGTGCAGGGCCCAGAGGCAGAGGAGGAGTGGCCCCTGTCTTACTGGGACCTGAAGAGCTGGGGCTGCCCTTGGGGGTCCTGGTCAGGCCACTGGTCGGCTGGGAGCCCTCAACCCCCTGCGATGGGGCTGCCCCCCCCCCCCGTTATAGAATGCCTCCTTTGACACGGACGGGCGTCCACGGACGGGCGCATGTGTCTTTAATCTTTGTCGAAGTACACGAGGAAAGCACTTGAAAGGATGCTCAGCTCCCGTCAGCGGTCAGGAAATGCTGAACTCAGGCTCGCGCAGCAGACTGCGAAGGGGCGCAGCTTCGAGGGCAGGCGAGCCCCGCGCTCCCGGACCCCCGCCCGCGCAGGCCCCGGTATAGGTCCCGCAGTCCGGCCGCCCAGCCTCCGCGACCCTCCGCACCCCAGCTGCTGTGTGGCCAGTTCCCGCTCCATGTGCGGGACACGTCGACCCCGCTGGCCCCCAGGGAGGCCGCCGCAGGAGCCCCGGGAGGGACGGACTCTTGCGGGGGGCGGTCAGAGCCTGCGGGTGGGCTCAGAGGAAGGTCCCGACCAGCTGGCTCCCGGGTGCACAGGAGGCGGGTGTGCGTGGTGCCCTCCGCCCTGCCCGCGCTCCGGCCTCGCCCTCTACGCCGGGCTTCTCAACCGGGGCCCCCGGAGGACGCGGCAGACGTTTTTGGCTGACCCAGCTGGGAAGGGACGCTGCAGCCGGTGGGGGCTGGAGGCCAGAGTGAGCCGCTCAGTGTCCTCCCGCGGAGGGGCGGCGACCCGGGCGCAAAGGCCGGCGCGCGAGGTTGGCCAACCCCGCCTCCAGTGTAAATCGGTGCTGCTTTGAAACAAATGGATGCTTTAGCTAAAACTTCAGAATGAAAAATCCTAAGAACTCTGTTATTGTGTACATGCATTTTGCCTGTATGGAAAACAGCAAAGCTGCCAGACGGGTAAGTCTCCCAAAGCATGAGAGCGTGAATTTTCCCGGGGCTTAGGTGCGTCGTCAAGCGCTCGGCTCGGAGCCAGCGTGCGCCCCAGCCCACCGCCCCAGCCCACCGCCCCTCCGTCACCTCTCCCCAGGCCTTCTTTGGCTCTGTAAACGCATTCACATCCAGATCTTTGTACGTGGACCTATTCACGGACATGGAAACACACTGCTGCATATTCCTTTTTTCCCCTGAGGGTAATGTCTTGTTCAACATTCCTTTTGCCTAATTGGGTAATTTAATTATTTTTAACATGAGATTGATGATTAAAAGGTCACCGCCGATGAAATGAACTGCGCACATGATCTGTTATAGTCGACATTAGCCATGAAAATTGTTTCTGCCCACCGAAGAGTGATTAAGCATTTCCTTAATACTGCATAGAATTTTCCAGATGCCAAGGGAGCCACGGAATGGGTAGAAGAGAGTCTCTACCAATGAGGAATTCTGTGTCTTTTTTTGCCAAACGCCTTCTAGATTATGGCTCTATTTGGTGTTTTAAAAACCCCAACGCTCTTTCAAGAACTGTGTTTACTTATCGATGTCAGTCATTCAAATACAATCCAACTAAATCTCAAAGTTTACTCTGGCTGTTCTGTTTTTGAAGAATTAAACATTATCCTTCGTGGGTGCGGTGGGGGGGGGGGGGGAGTTTTCTGGAAGAAAGCAAAACCAAACAGCTCCAGTGTCTCAACGGAACCCAATGTGAGTTGACTCAATGGGTTAAGCCTCTGCCTTCAGCTCAGGTCGTGATCTCAGGGTCCTGGGATGGAGCTGCCCCTCAGGCTCTCTGCTCAGCAGGGAACCTTCTTCCCCCCCCCCCACCCCCCACCCCCCCCCCACCCCCCCGCCTACTTGTGATGTCCCTCTGTTTGTCAGATAAATACATAAATCTTAAAAAAAAAAAAAAAAAAAAAAGAACCTGACGTGAGGAACGGGTGCTACCCTCAACGGCGGAGCAGCAGGAACCAGAATGGGAGGAAATGCAGTCTGCTTATCGATGGTTGGCCATACATTTAAAAAGGAAGACATGCACATTACAGACCAACATTCCAAACCGCACCAGAAGGTGTGCAACGCGAGAGGAGGTCTCCCCATGGTCCTTTTTCTGTGTATGCTTTCAGAAATTCTTTGAGCAAGCAACAGGCAAACATACCTATTTTTAGGCCATGGGATGGCGCTATATACACACTGATTTTGCAAGTTGCTTTTTTTGCTTTATTTTTATTGTGATAAAAGACATAGAGTGAAATTCACCATCTTAACCTTCATTCACGTACATTCAGCCCTAAGTCCATTCACACTGTCCTACAGCCACGGCCACCATCTTCTTCAGCGTCCCCATTAAATTCTGACTCCTCCTCCCCCAGTCCCTGGCTTCCCCCCGTCCCGCTGTCTGTCTCCATGAATCCGGCTGCTCTAGGGGCCTCAGGGAAATGGAATCAGACAGTGTCTGCCCTTTTGTGACTGGCTGATGTCACTGACCCTCATGTCCGCGAGGTCCATCCATGCTGGAGCCGATGTCAGAATGTCCTTCCCTCTTAAGGCTGAATAAGGGTCCATTGTCTGTATGTTCCACATTTTGTTCACCTACTCGTCTGCTGGCCAGTGCTTCGACGGCTTCCACCTTCCAACTCTTAGGACCAAATAACACTGCTATGAACGTGGGTCTGTAAATGTCTCTTTAATGCCCTCTTTTCGATTCTTTTGGGTATGTTCTCAGAAGTGGAACTGCTGGGTCATATGGTTATTCTACGTTCAGGTTTTTTGGAGGAACCGCCAGACTGTCTTCCCCAGAGGCTGCACTATTTTACATTCCCACCGACGGTGCAGCCTGGGTCCAACTTCTTCCCATCCTCGCCAACACTTGTCCTGATGGGTTTTTATGGTAGCTGTCTTAGTGCGTGTGGGGCGGTATCTCATTGCGGTTGGGGTGTGTGTGTCCCTAACCATTTGCACATCTTCTGTTCACTTTCCATGGGTTAGAACTTAATCTGATGATGGCACCTAAGGAAGGCTGAGAGATGCAACGTTCTCTCCCTATTCTGCCTAACAATATCTCTACCAATGGAGCAAATGAAAACCAAACATTTCTGTTCTCACAGCTTCTGGGGGCCTGGAGCTTGGGCACAGCTGAACTAGGTCCTCTGCAAGGCTGACATTAAGGGGTTGGCCCAGGCTGCTTCCCCAGCTGGGGTTCAGCTGGGGAAAGAGCTGCCTCGAAACTGACCCTGGTTGTTGGCAGAATTCAGTGCGTTTGCAGCTGTAGGGCTGAAGGCTTCCAGGTCTCGCTGGTGATGCATCAGAAGCTTCCCTTGGCTTCTAGAAGCCACGCTCAGTCCCTGTCCTATGAGATCAACTCAGCCAGCAAAAGAGAGAGAGGGACTTCAGCAAGATGGGTGCTGCCATCTTACGTAGATAATACACACACAGTCATGGATGGCCCGCAACCTTGGCCATGTTCTGCTGCTGGGAAGTAAGGCCCGCCCACCCCCAAAGGGAGGAGACTCTGTAGCAACAGGAGACAGGCCCCCGGGGAACCACCCTGGGTTCTGTCAGGGGGGCCCCCGAAGAGTTCCATGACACTGAAAGAAAGGACAGAGACTTCAGAGGGCAACCAGCTAGCTACCAACCCCCACCATTACGGCAAATAATTTTCTTAGCAGTGGGAAATTGCTAGGCTGAAGATGGGCTTCATATTTTAAGTGGATGGTTCTTTCGTGGTTGGTATTTTAAATTTGTTTATGGTATTCTTGACCTGCAGAGGCTCTCAGTTTGTGTGAAGTGAAATTTGTCAATATTCTCCTTTACAGCTTCTGAATTTTGTCCTGACTTACGCCGCGCCACAAAAGGCCTTCCCCATGCGAGGTTATATAAAATTCCATCCACGGTGTCTCCTAAGATAACTCACATTATTACGGCCAAGCATCCCATCTGGGAGGAATGTTTTCTTCTCGGTCACGGTGATGTGGTTATATAAACTATTTTGCTGCTGACTTGCTTGAAAGTTATTTGTTCACAATTTTGCTAATCAGTGACTTTTTAAGGGGATGAAGTGGGATTTCAGCAAATTATTTTCATCCTTTAATACACAATTCTTAGTATGGCTCGAAGATAAGCAATTGAATTTCATTTCGGTGCAGAATCAGCATCCCACACATGTAGTCAGTGATACAGTGTCTTCTGAGCTGTGTCCGTCTTCCTTGTGCCGGGCACAACTTTTTGTGGCTTCGGAGGTTTGTTCCCATGTGGTTACTTCCAAGCAGAAAATTGTGGTTGTGTCAGTAGGATCCATTCGTGAGAAGGAATCCATCCCCCTTCTCACACAGAAGCTAAATCTTGGGGAATCCCAAACACACACAGGGAGTTCTTGCTTCAGCAAATAGGTCACCGGCCACTCTGGGCCAAGGACCCTATGCCAAGTGGGGAGCTGCTAGCAAAAAACTTTTTGAGGGGCGCCTGGGTGGCTCAGTCAGTTAAGCGGCTGCCTTCCGCTCCGGTCATGATCCCAGCATCCTGTGATGGAGCCCAGCATTGGGCTTCCCGCTCGGCGGAAAGCCTGCTTCTCCTTCTCCCCCTGGCCCTCTCCGCACACGCCACTGGTCATGCTCTCTCTCTCTCACTCTTGCTCTCAAATAAATAAATAAAATCTTTTAAATTTTTTTTTTTCTTTGAAAAATCACCACCAGCAAAGAAGACCATATTTGGGTCCTAAAGATGCTGCTACTCTTTCAGAACAATCAAGTAGCCTTGGGGCCTTCAAACGTGACCTCCTGGGGACCCGATGTCTGGAGCAGGGAACAGAAAGCAGGAAAGAAGAGACCAGTGCCTCATGCATCTTTCTATGGGCAACCTGTGAGGCCCAGAGCGGACATCCATAAATGTTTGTGCGGCAGCAGGCACCACTCTCCGAGGAGAGAGGCAGATGGGCGAACCACGTGACCACTCACCGCTCGGCACAATTCCCACGGGGAACCCACACCTTGTCGATGGCAGAAACAGGAACTCAGCCAAACCTGGACCCCCCGCTGTCCTGAGGTGCTGCTGGGTTCCAGGGGACCTGCTTAGCTCCTAGGTGCTAGGGAGGGGCTGCTGGTCATCTGTCCCCACTGTCACTTGGCGGAAGGGGCTCACCCCAGCAGTCCTGCTGTGCCAAACCCCTCAGCCCCCTCAGCCCTCTCAGTCCCTCCCCAGGCCCCCTCAGCCACTTGGCAGGTGCCTCCCTCCCACCTGTATCCCCACTCCTGGTCCCACTCAGTGGTTCCGTAGCTGCTGAGGTTGGCCTCTAGAAATCCTAAAGCCCAGACCTGAGTCCAGTTTTGCTCTTTCTGCCGCCCCATCCCTTCCCAGAGACAACTAGGAGTGGACCTAAGGGAAGGGTCCAAGGGCTAAAGGAAAGCCTCCCCTCACTTCCCTGCACACCGACCAGAGAGGCTGAGGCCACAGGGAGACCCAGGCCCTCCACACACATGACCAGCATCATCGTAATGCAGAAAACCCTCTTTTTTAAAAGGAAGCAGTAAATGGTTAACACAGCAAGACTGTGCATGACTTGATTTAGGCAAACATGATGAAAGCAGCTTTCAGGAGACACTAAACACTGGATTGTCAATGACGACAGAGACTGATGGCTTTGGCAGAGCTCAAGCCACATGGATACTGTTTAAACAAGACAGGTGGTCTTGTCTCTCACAAGAGCTGGCACTTGCTGGTCCACAGTCACCAAGACTGTTGTGGGCCTCACCACCCTCTGGGGTGGCTTTGGCCGTGGTGCCCACAGTGGCTCAGCAGCCCCAACCCCTCCCCACCCAGCCCCATGCCAGCGGCCCGGGGGAGGAAGACGGGAAGGGGAACATGTTGAGATGGCACAACTCCAAAGTCGCATCTCAGGGTTCCCTTCAACTGCCCCAGCCCCCACCCTGGCTGCAAGGGAGGCCTCACGGAGCCCCACACCCGGCTTGCTACAGAAAAGGCATACATGGGGAGTAAAAGGTGATGTATAGTCTTGGATACTCTGATATAATGAAACAGCTACTTCCTTTTTTTATTGTACAATAATTTTTTAATCAGTTTCAGAGGTAGAATTTAGTGTAAAACAGCTACTTTAGAAGAATTCTTCCCAGCTGTCAAGGCCTAAGCCAAACCCCTCCCACTCCATCAGTTCTCTGAGCCAACAGAGCTCCCTGGCTCTCTGAATGTCACCTGTGCCCTCCAGGTGGCCTGAGTCCCACCACAGCAGCCACCCATGCCCAGCCACCTCCAGGGGAGGGAGCTCGCCGGTCCCCACCAGCACATTTCATTTCCTGCTGTGAAAAATGGTCTTTTTATTGAGCTTTGTGGTCTGCAAACTTCCATGACCTGCCCAATGCCCGTTTCACACACACACACACACACACACACACACTCTCCCAAGTTCACATGCACTCACACACTTCTCCGAGAATAGACCCCTGACATTCACAGAAGCGTATGGGGTAAGCCCTACCTAGTGTGGAGGGGAGCCCGGCCCTATCTGTCCCCTCTGCCACATGGCATGGTCACATGGCCCGGCTCTGGCCAATGATATGTACGAGATGTTCCCTGCAGGGTCTTCCAGAAACCTTCTGTTTTCCTGCACAATGGGGACAGCGTTGGCTGGCAGCCCCCTTCCCCTCTGCCCCGTCCCCCTGCCCTGCCTCAGCTGCCTCGGCAGGTCCCAGGGCCCAAGGCAAGCAACCTCTGACCAACCACCCGCTCTGGACCGCTCAATAATTATGACGACTCAGTTATGCAGCACAAAAGAACACAGCTATAAGCCACGAAAAGACACACAAAAAACTTAAATGCATTTCACAAGGTGAAAGAAGCCGCTCCAAAAGGCCACACACGGCCTGATTCCAACTACCTGACACTCCAGAGAGAAGTCTGTGGAAATCACAGCATGGGGGGCTTTTGGGGGGGAGGAAGGGATGACAGGCAGAGCGCCGAGGGCTGGTGGGACAGTGAACTCCCCTGGAGGACACGATGGTGGTGGTCACCCATCCTTAGACAGAACATACACCCCAACAGCGAGCCTGGACACCAGCTGGCCAACTTCGGGGTGGTTATGTGTCCATGTTCATTCTTGGATCCTAACCAGTGCATCACAATGCTGGGCGGTGTCCACGATGGGGTGTCCATGGTGGGACGGAAGGGGTAGTTTGGAGGTCTCTACATCTCCTAAGAAATTTTGCTGTGGGGGAGGAGTCAAGATGGCAGAGAAGTAGCAGCTGAGACTACATCAGGTAGCAGGAGAGCAGCCAGATGGCTTATCTAACCATTGCGATCACCTACAAATCCAATGGAAAATCGAAGAGAAGAAGAGTAGCAATTCTAGAAACTGAAAATCAATCACTTTCTGAAAGATAGGACCTGCAGAGAAGTGAATCCAAAGCGACGGGAAAATAGACCGCGGGGGGAGGGGCCGGCTCCCACCAAGCCGCAGAGCAACAGAGCACAAAATCAGAACTTTTAAAAGTCTGCTCCACGGAGGGACGTCGCTCCAGAGGCTAAACCGGAGGGAAGCCCATGCGGGGTCAGTGTAACCCCAGGTCCCGTGGGGTCACAGAAGGATTGGGGGTGTCTGAGTGTCGCAGGGCTCACAGGTATTAGAGCAGGGAAGCTGGCTACAGCGACAAAGCTGAGGAGTGAGCTCTCAGTCAGGGTTACCTTGAACCGGGCACAGGCTGGGTGAGCTTGGAGCACGGCTGGAGGCCAGGGAGACGGAGTGACTGAGCACTTTTCTCCAAGCGCGCGGCTGGAGGCCAGGGAGATGGAAGTGACCAAGTGCTTTTCTCCAAGCGCGACCAGAAGCCAGGGAGACAGGAGCGATTGGGCGCTTTTCTCTGAGGGCGCACTGAGGAGCAGGTCTCTGAGCTCTCAGCTCCTCCGGGCCGGAGATTGGGAGGCCGCCATTTCCATACCTGTCCTCCGGAACTCTACAGAAAGCGCTCAGGGAAAAAAAGCTCCCAAAATCCGCTCCTGAGAGAATTATTTGCCTGGCCCCTGATAGGGGCGAGGGCAATTCCGCCTCTGGCAAAGACACTTCAGAATCACCACAACAGGCCCCTCCCCAAGAAGATCAACAAGAAATCCAGCCGAGACCAACTTCACTCACCAAGGAGAACAGCAGAATTCCAGAGGAGGAGAAAGCAAATCTTATCTGGACAAAATGACAAGGCGGAAAAACTCACCACAAAAAAAAAAAAACAAGAGGCAGTACCAAAGGCTGGGACCTAATCAATATGGACATTGGTAATATGACAGATTTAAAGTTAAAAATGACGATTCTCAAGGTTCTAGCAGGGCTCGAAAAAGGCATAGAAGATATTAGAGAAACCCTCTCTGGAGAGATAAAAGCCCTTTCTGGAGAAATAAAAGAACTAAAATCTAACCAAGTTGAAATCAAAAAAAACTATTAATGAGGTGCAATCAAAAATGGAAGCTCTTACTGCTAGGATAAATGAGGCAGAAGAAAGAATTAGTGACATAGAAGACCAAATGACAGAGAATAAAGAAGCTGAGCAAAAGATAGACAAACAAATACTGGACCACAAGGAGAGAATTTGAGAGATAAGTGACACCATAAGACAAAACAACATTAGAATAATTGGGATTCCAGAAGAAGAAGAAGAAAGAGAGAGGGGAGCAGAAGGTGTATTGGAGAGAATTATTGTAGAGAATTTCCCTAATATGGCAAAGGGAACAAGCATCAAAATCCAGGAGATGCAAAGAATGCCCCTCAAAATCAATAAAAATAGGTCCACACCCTGTCCCCCGATAGTAAAATTTACTAGTCTTAGCGACAAAGACAAAATCCTAAAAGCAGCCCGGGAAAAGAAATCTGTAACATAGAAGGGTAAAAACATTAGATTGGCAGCAGACTTATACACAGAGACCTGGCAGACCAGAAAGAACTGGCATGATATATTCAGAGCACTAAACAAGAAAAACATGCAGCCAAGAATACTATATCCAGCTAGGCTATCATTGAAAATAGAAGGAGAGATAAAAAGCTTCCAGGAAAACAAAAATGGAAAGAATTTGCAAACACCAAACCAGCTCTACAGGAAATATTGAAAGGGGTCCTCTAACCAAAGAGAAAGCCTAAAAGTAGTAGATCAGAAAGGAACAGAGACAATATACAATAACAGTCAGTCACCTTATAGGCAATACAATGGCACTAAATTCATATCTCTCAATAGTTACCCTGAATGTTAATGGGCTAAATGCCCCAATCAAAGACACAGCGTATCAGAATGGATAAAAAAAACAAAACCCATCTATATGTTGCCTACAAGAAACTCATTTCAGACCCGAAGACACCTCCAGATTTAAAGTAAGGGAGTGGAAAACAATTTACCATGCTAATGGACATCAGAAGAAAGCAGGGGTGGCAATCCTTACATCAGATCAATTAGATTTTAAGCCAAAGACTATAATAAGAGATGAGGAAGGAAACTATATCATACCCAAAGGATCTGTCCAACAAGAAGATCTAACCATTTTAAATATCTATGTCCCTAACATGGGAGCAGCCAACTATATAAACCAATTAATAACAAAATCAAAGAAACACATCAACAATTATACAATAATATTAGGAGACTTTAACACTCCCCTCACTGAAATGGACAGATCATCCAAGCAAAAGATCAACAAGGAAATAAAGGCCTTAAATGACACACTGGACCAGATGGACATCACAGATATATTCAGAACATTTCATCCCAAAGCAACAGAATACACATTCTTCTCTAGTGCACAGGGAACATTCTCCTGAATAGATCACATCCTGAGTCCTAAATCAGGTCTCAACTGGTATCAAAAGATTGGGATCATTCCCTGCATATTTTCAGACCACAATGCTCTGAAGATAGAACTCAATCACAAGAGGAAATGTGGAAAGAACCCAAATACATGGAAACTAACAGCATCCTTCTAAAGAATGAATGGGTCAACCAGGAAATTAAAGAAGAATTGAAAAAAATTCATGGAAACAAATGATAATGAAAACACAACGGTTCAAAATCTGTGGGACACAGCAAAGGCAATCCTGAGAGGAAAATATATAGCAGAAACAAGGTCTTTCTCAAGAAACAAGGTCTCAAGTACACAACCTAACCCTACACCTAAAGGAGCTGGAGAAAGAACAAGAAAGGAACCCTAAACCCAGCAGGAGAAGAGAAATAATAAAGATCAGAGCAGAAATCAATAAAATAGAAACCAAAAAAAAAAAATAGAACAAATCAATGAAACTAGGAGCTGGTTCTTTGAAGGAATTAATAAGATTGATAAACTCCTGGCCAGACTTATCAAAAAGAAAAGAGAAAGGACCCAAATAAATAAAATAATGAATGAAAGAGGAGAGATCAGAACTAACACCAAAGAAATACAGACAATTATGAGAACATACTGTGAGCAACTCTATGCAAACAAATTCGACAATCTGGAAGAAATGGATGCATTTCTAGAGACATATAAGCTATCACAACTGAACCAGGAAGAAATAGAAAACCTGAACAGACACATAACCAGTAAGGAGATTGAAACAGTCATCAAAAATCTCCCAACAAACAAAAGCCCAGGGCCAGACGGCTTCCCAGGGGAATTCTACCAAACGTTTAAAGAAGAATTAATTCCTATTCTCCTGAAACTGTTCCAAAAAATAGAAATGGAAGGAAAACTTCCAAATTCATTTTATGAGGCCAGCATCACCTTGATCCCAAAACCAGACAAGGATCCCATCAAAAAAGAGAACTACAGACCAATATCCTTGATGAACACAGATGCAAAAATTCTTACCAAAATACTAGCCAATAGGATTGAACAGTACATTAAAAGGATTATTCACCTCGACCAAGTGGGATTTATTCCAGGGCTGCAAGGTTGGTTCAACATCCGCAAATCAATCAATGTGATACAACACATTAATAAAAGAAAGAAGAAGAACCATATGATATGCTCAATAGATGCTGAGAAAGCATTTGACAAAGTACAGCATCCCTTCCTGATAAAAACTCTTCAAAGTGTAGGGATAGAGGGCACATACCTCAATATTATCAAAGCCATCTATGAAAAACCCACTGCAAATATCATTCTCAATGGAGAAAAACTGAAAGCTTTTCTGTTAAGGTCAGGAACACAGCAGGGATGTCCGTTATCACCACTGCTAGTCAACATAGTACTAGAAGTCCTAGCCTCAGCAATCAGACAACAAAAGGAAATTAAAGGCATCCAAATCAGCAAAGAAGAAGTCCAACTATCTCTCTTTGCAGATGATATGATACTATATGTGGAAAACCCAAAAGACTCCACTCCAAAACTGCTAGAACTTGTACAGGAATTCAGTAAAGTGTCAGGATATAAAGTCAATGCACAGAAATCAGTTGCATTTCTTTACACCAACAACAAGACAGAAGAAAGAGAAATTAAGAGTCAATCCCATTTACAATTACAACCAAAACCATAAGATACATAGGAATAAACCTAACCAAAGAGGCAAAGAATCTATACTCAGAAAACTATAAGTACTCAAGAAAGAAATTGAGGAAGACACAAAGAAATGGAAAAATGTTCCATGCTTCTGGATTGGAAGAACAAATATTGTGAAGATGTCTATTCTACCTAAGCAATCTACACATTTAATGCAATCCCTATTAAAATACCATCCATTTTTTTCAAAGAAATGGAACAAATAACCCTAAAATTTATATGGATCCAGAAAAGACCTCGAATAGCCAAAAGAATATTGAAAAAGAAAGCCAAAGTTGGTGGCATCACAATTCCAGACTTCAAGCTCTATTACAAAGCTGTCATCATCAAGACAGTATGGTACTGGCAGAAAAACAGACACACAGATCAATGGAACAGAATAGAGAGCCCAGAAATAGACCCTCAACTCTATGGTCAACTAATCTTCGACAAAGAAGGAAAGAATGTCCAATGGCAAAAAGACAGCCTCTTCAACAAATGGTGCTGGGAAAATTGGACAGCCACATGCAGAAGAATGAAATTGGACTATTTCCTTACACCACACACAAAAATAGACTCAAAATGGATGAAGGGCCTCAATGTGAGAAAGGAATCCATCAAAATCCTTGAAGAGAACACAGGCAGCAACCTCTTTGACCTCAGCTGCAGCAACTTCTTCCTAGGAACATCGCCAAAGGCAAGGGAAGCAAGGGCAAAAATGAACTATTGGGATTTCATCAAGATCAAAAGCTTTTGCACAGCAAAGGAAACAGTTAACAAAACCAAAAGACAACCGACAGAATGGGAGAAGATATTTGCAAACGATGTATCAGATAAAGGGCTAGTATCCAAAATCTATAAAGAGCTTATCAAACTCAACACCCAAAGAATAAATAATCCAATGAAGAAATGGGCAGAGGACATGAACAGACATTTCTGCAAAGAAGACATCCAGATGGCCAACAGACACATGAAAAAGTGTCTGTCCTTGATGAACACAGATCACATCACTCAGCATCAGGGAAATACAAATCAAAACCACAATGAGATACCACCTCACACCAGTCAGAATGGCTAAAATTAACAAGTCAGGAAATGACATATGTTGGTGAGGATGCAGAGAAAGGGGAACCCTCCTACACTGTTGGTGGAAAGGCAAGCTGGTGCAACCACTCTGGAAAACAGCATGGAGTTCCCTCAAAAAGTTGAAAATAGAGTTACCCCTTGACCCAGCTATCACATTACTGGGTATTTACCCTAAAGATACAAACGTAGTGATCCGAAGGGACATGTGCAACCGAATGTTTATAGCAGCAAAGTCCACAATAGCCAAACTATGGAAAGAACCTAGTTGTCCATCAACAGATGAATAGATAAAGAAGTGGTATTTATATACAATGGAATACTATGCAGCCATCGAAAGAAATGAAATCTTGCCATTTGCGACGACGTGGATGGAACTAGAGCGTATCATGCTTAGTGAAATAAGTCAGAGAAGGACAATTATCATATGATCTCCCTGATATGGGGAAGTGGAGATGCAACATGGGGAGTTTAAGGGGGTAGGAGAAGAATAAATGAACCAAGATGGGATTGGGAGGGAGACAAACCATAAGAGACTCTTAATCTCAGAAAACAAACTGAGGGTTGCTGGGGGTGGGGAGGGAGAGTGTGGTTGGGTTATGGACACTGGGGAGGGTGTGGGCTATGGGGAGTGCTGTGAAGTGTGTAAACCTGGCGATTCACAGACCTGTACTCCTGGGGATAAAATACATTATATGTTTATTTTAAAAAATAATAATAATTTAAAAAGTAGAAATTTTGCTGTGAACCTAAAACTGCTCTTTAAATTAGTCTATGGGGGGATACCTGGGTGGCTCTGTCAGTGGAGCATCTGCCTTCAGCTCAGGTTATGATCCTGGGGTCCTGGGATCGAGCCCCGCATCAGGCTGCCTGCTCAGAGGGGTGTTTGCTTCTTCCTTTCCCTCTGCCCCTCCCCACTTTTGGGCTCACTCTCTCGTGCTCTTTCTCTGTCTCTCAAATAAATAAAATCTTTTTTTTAATTGTGCTATTAATTTAAACATGTATATATACAACTACTCATCCCTATTTGTTTCCATCTCTGTAGTCAGAAGTTCTGAACTTGGAGCCTGGCACATTTCCACCTGACATAATCCATACCTCGGCCGCCCACAGCACCTCCCCTTGCCCCCCTAGTGAACGCATAGAACCCATCAGGACCCCTTCGCAGGCAGAGGGTCTGAGAAACAACCGACTAGGCCACAAGCCCACTGCCGCCTGTGGCCAGCCCACTCTCCTTGATGGCGACAGCACAGGCCAGGAGCTGGCAGCCGGAGCAGACCAAGAGACCACAGGCCTGGTGTCCCATGGCCACGCTGGGTTGAGATGACCCAGGACTCTGAGGCTGGAATCTGAACTCTCCTGCCCAGGGGGCTACCCACCACAGGGACCCACCAGCCCTCTTGTGGCTGGGCCCCCCGAGCTGAGCCGTGCTGGCCTCAGTTATAGAAGGGGGAGCCTGGGGACTGCAGGCTGCCGGAGCACAGGGTGGGGCTGCTGTGTCCACCTGTGGGTCCCCAGGGCATGACGCTGTGTCTGGCCCCAAAGACCACTCATTACCATCCCTGGGTGTTCACCAAACACTACGACATGCCTGTTGAAATCCTGCCATGACCTCAGGCCACAGAAGGGCACCCTCAGCAGGCCAAATGGAAAACAACAGAGAGAACACTGGGTGCTGTCCCCTTCCGTAGCCACCGAGGACGTGGCTTCCAGAGCCTGCAGAGGGCCTGATGGCTCCCAAGTGTGGCCCAGTGCGAGGGGGAGACGCTGCCCGGAAGGAAACCCAATAGATGCAATTTATTGTTCCCAAGAGAGCACCTGAGGGGCCCGCCTCTTCACAGGGGGGCTCAGAGAGCACGTGGGGTCACATATGGAAACCATATCAGCCGAGGAGGACAGGGCACCTGCAGACGCGGTCCAGCCAGGGGCTGCAGAGTTAACAGAGGCAGGAAGCCTTGGTAACCGAGCCCGCCCGTGCAAACAGCACACGCAGACCCGGGGATCAGCGGACGGAGCGAGGTCCCTCACATTCCGGCGATGTCTCCTCAGGTGCCCTTGGAAGGGGCAGCGAGAAAATCCATGCGCTTTTCCCTCTGAACAAATGTCCCCGTCGGGGACTGGTTCAAACCAGCGTCGATGAGGACAGGACGTGCCAGGGCCGGATTGCCGAGGTGCACACTTGGGGCGGGTGAGGGCAGGCGAGGGCGGCCGAGGGAGGTGGCAGCGTGCCCCCCAAAGAGGCCACCTCCGTCCCTCTGAGACAGCATCCACTCAGAAGAAATCAGGAAACAACTGAACTGTCTGAAATGACACAATATTGAGTTTCTGAATCAACGGGCTTCCCCACAGGCCAGTGTCACCTGGAGAACAAGCCCTCCTGAACTTGGGCGTATTAAGATCAGCAGGGCTGAATGTGCGGGCACTGTTGTTAAAGATCAGCGTCTTCCAGGAAACACCACTCTTTTTTAATCTTTGGTCATAACTAGCAAGAATCGCATAAAAACTGTAAGAGAAATAAAATCCTTAGAATATATATTTAAAAACAGTCAGCAGACATTTTTAAAGGTCTGATGCATATGGATTTCTTTGGTATGTTTTTAATCGCCTGGAGGTCCTGGGAGAAGGAAGAACAGAGAGAATCAGCGATACCAAATAGATTTAGAAAGAGCAGGGTGTGAACTCCAGGGTCACGGGTCGCCGCCAAGCATCTTTGTGGGGCAATACTGCCCCCTGGTGACCAATTTTTATGGACTTATTTCTGTAAACTGACCCCAAGATAAGGACAACCTGCAGATTTTACCCCAGGGGGTCATATAGGATCCCGGCATCTTGGCCCCCCTTTAACTCCCTTGTGCTCCTGAAGGAAGCACCCAGATCCACAGCCACTTCTAGGCAAGGAGAAAGTTGACCTAAGAACACGCCATCAGCATTCACGCTGGAGTTCCCAGTGGACCTTATGAGTATGTGGCTGATGCTGTTAAGATGAAGGCCTCACTTCCACACCAATTTTTTTTTTTAACACTCTCCATGAATCAGTGACTGTAAATGCCCAGGAGGGGTAAAGTGTAAATTCCTTCCAGCCGCATAACTTACCTGCTGGGTTTTTTGCTGTAACCCGAGACTGCTGTTCCAAACATTTCCAGTGACTTTTAAGACTTTCTATCAAGGCAAGTTCACTGTAGGTATTTTTACCCTGATTACGATGTGTAATCACTGGCATGGCCCCAGGCTCCCTGTAATCCTCATGTTCACTAAATATTTATCCGATTCGACTGGGGCTTTCTGAGCATCTACTATAAGCCAAGAATTGAAAGGAACCTGTGCCCTCAGTCCTCCCAGGAGTGGCAGCCCCGTCACCAGGGAGCACGTGAAAGCTGCAGCGGGGTCACAGCCCACCCCGACCCACTGAGTCTGCGTCTGCGTTTTGCCAAGATCCCCCATGTGGTTTGCATTAGGCTTTGAGCTGATCTGCAGGTCTCCAGACAGGAGCGAGCCTGAGCATCCTCTGAAGCGGGTGGGAAGCACACGCTGCTGGGTCCCGTCCTGGAGGTCTGACTCTCCGGGTCGAGGGGAACCTGAGAACGTGCTTATCTAACAAGTTCCCGGGGGGCTCCAGGCCTGAAGGCCACGTTGGCTCTCGACCTTGGCTGCAGGCTGGCACTTTATCTGGAAGGTGTGAGCACCACTGAACCCTGGGTCCCACCTCCGGACACCAAATGAAAGTGTGGCTTGGGCACTGAGCATTTGGCAAGTCGCCTGGCGGGTGGGGACAGGTGGCAAATATCGGGTACCACTGCTCCGAGGAAAGAAAGGGGAGACATCAGAAGTCTTTTATCGCCAAGTCTCGCTAAGCCACATGATTATCTGATGAAAATATTTTGATTCCATGGTAAGGGTTCTCCAGAAGCCTACATATCTCCCTGAGAGCTAACGTAGGACCGAAGAAGGTGCTGGCCCCCGAGGGCCGTGTGTTGTCTGCCCAGCGGGACAGGAGGGAGATGGAGAGGACAATCAGAGAAGCCACTGAGAAGAATGTTCTAGGGCAATGAGCCGACCTCCATCCTTACTGGATGCCTGCAAACTCTCACAGCTTCGAGCTGGGGCTGGATTTTATCCTGAGCAAAGTCCATGGAAGAGCCAGGTCCAGGTCACAGTAACACCCGTAAACACGTGCCTCTGAACTGTTGTTTTCCAAATATCAGAAAGCAGTGGCCCTCACCTTTTTAAGCAGGCAGGTATAGGACAGGCAAAGGACAGGCGGCTCTCAGCTTGGGCTGGTGTGTTCTTGGAAAATGAATCATCACTTGGATCAATACAGCTTCTTTTCTGGAACCATAGCATAATGCGGAGGCTTTGTTTTCCTGAGCAAGACCCTGCAACAAATAAGCAGACACGGCCAGTGCAATGCCAGAGAGCGTCTCGGCACCAGCGACCATCCAGCGTCACCTAAAACAGCAACATGAGCCTGTGGTCGTGAAAGAGGGACATAAGGACACTGGACCGGGGAGCAGAGCAATACTGCCCAAGGGCTTGGGCCTGGAAATCGAAAGGCCTGGCTGTGTGAATCACCTGCAAATAGAATTAAGTACCTCTGCCTATCTCACTAGGCTGTTGTGGAAGGCGTAGGGAAACCATCCAAGAAAACAGTTTGTAGCCACGCCTGGGTGATCCCAGCGTCCTGGGCTCAGAGCACCACATCAGGCTCCCTGCTTAGTGGGGAATTAAAAACCAAACCAAACAAAAAACTTTGTAAATTATATAGCATCAATAAAGTGTTTTCTTACTATACACAGACACTTAAGTAAATAGACATTACAGCACATGAAATGTAGTTTGAAAAATTTTCATTAAATATAGTGGAAAATTAGAGGGTGCACCAGGGTGGTGAAGACTAGAGGAAAATTAGAGGGTGCACTCAGTTGGGTGAACATCCGACTCTTGATTTCGGCTTAGGTCATGATCTCAGGGTCATGAGATCGAACTTCAGGGCCAGCTCTGCGCTCGGTGTGGAGCCTGCTGGGGATTTTCTTTCTTCTCCCTCTGTCCCTCTACCACCCGCTCAGACTCTCTTAAAAAAAAGAAAAAGAGGGGTTGGGGGAGGAACACCTGGTGGCTCAGTGGGTTAAACCTCTGCCTTCAGCTCAGGACATGGTCCCAGCTTTCTGGGATTGAGTCCCACGTCGGGCTCCCGCCTCAGCTCAGTTGGGGAGCCTGCTTCTCCCTCTGCCTGCTGCTCCCCCTGCTTGTGAGCTCTCTCTCAATCTCTCTGACAAATAAGTAAGTAAAAATCTTTAAAATTAAAAAAAAAATTAAATTTAAAAAAAATTTTAAAAGACCAAACAAAGAAATAAAAGTAGTGGGAAAATACAGCCAACACTGCATGAGAATTCTTAATCATCTCCTTCTTAAAATTCAGAAGGAAATCTTTGGAAAATCTTTCAATGGCGACGTATTTCCAGAAGGTTATCCAGGGGACTCTGCTTCATGAATTGCTTCATTCGACAGAATTTTCCTGAACGGCATCTATGTGTCCACTGAAGCAGTGTGTCTTTTATTCCATATAAATTTCCTTACGACAGTAACATTCCAAATATTTATGGGGAAATAAACACTGGCGGTTCTGTACAGAACAAGATGGTCCACTGGGCATGTGCTTTTTTTCCCTCTCTTTCAAGAACTCATTAAAATGAAAACAAAAGACATTTAAAAGCAATAAGCCCGTAGAAGCAGAGAGATGGGTGTCCTACAGAAAGAAGCCTTTTCCCATGTGAAGCCGAAATCCCTCTGGACAAGAACAGAGCTGATCTGGACCGTAATCCCTCCCTAGGAGATCCTCGTGAAACGGAATTCTTAGGAACATACTTCACACAGAAGGAATGTGACTTCAGAAAAAGGATCTGAACAATACAGCAAGGAAGGACAAAACAGGTGGTAAATGAGTGAGCGGATTTCAGTGAACATCAGTTACAGAAAATGCTCCTCGTAGTAATGATCACAGGGTTTTTTTTAATCTATACAGATTGGCACCTAAAATCCCAGTTGATTAAGCATGTAAATCAGAAAGAGAATGAATAGACTGGATGTTTTCTGAGGTCTGTGTATCGTCTAGGAGAAGGATAAAGGTTTTCATTAACTTTAAACAATAACTTAATGTTGTATATTGTAAATCTCTGAAGTAACCACGAGAAGAATAAAAAGATAGTGTAATTCACAAACCCGGGGTGGTGGGGGGTGCGGGAGATGGGATGATACAAGGAAAAACTCGTTAGATTCCCCCGTAAAGCAAAAAATGGAACATCAACAACACAAAATAAGAAAAATCCAAATATAATAATTACAGTAAGTGTACGTGGAGTAAATGCCTCCCTTAAAAGGCAAACATTTCACTTTTTAAAATCCAATTTTGACTGTTCACGAGAGATGCGAGAGAAAAAATTTGTGTGAATACCAAGCAAATACTAACCAACGGAGGACTGTTGCCACTAATTAATATCAGATAAAATACAATTTAAGTCAAAGACATGTTTAGAGAGAGATAAGAGTGCAAGTGAGATGCCAGCTGGGGACGGGGTCCCCTCTTCCCACCTGGCGTTCATGTGCACGTGCTCACCGTGCTCACTCTATGACGCGAGCACTTTGCCGTAGACAGAGAGGACGGGCTGCTCGGGCCACTTCTGTCTCAAGTCACATCTCTCTCCCCAGCATGGCCGAACAAGGACTTCCTCTGTGAAAGGGCAGAATCAGTTCTGGATGTCACACTGGGATCCTCAGATCTCACCTCTGAGACTGCCTGAAGTGCCTTGTATTCCTGCCCATCTGGCTTTGCCTAATTGAGACTCTCAATTCTCGTGACAGGTGCATATGGTCCTTAAGTATGGAGACCCTTGCAAAAGCCCCAGAAGTCAAAAATAGACTTTTCTTTAAAAGCTAAGATTTGGGACGCCTGGGTGGCTCAGCTGGGAAAGCCTCTGCCTTCGGCTCAGGTCATGATCCCGGGTTCCTGGGATCCAGCCCCACGTCAGGCTCCCTGCTTAGCGGGGAATCTGCACCTCACTCTCCTGTTCCCTCTGCTTGTGCTCACCCTCTCTCTGTCAAATAAATAAATAAAATCTTAAAAATAAATAAATAAAATAAGACAAAAACTAAGATTTAAAATCCCTACTTATTTTTTTTTAAAGGGGAAGGGAGTTTTGTAAAGAAACAACAAACATTCAAACACACTGAATTTGTAAGGTGATTAAAACATTAAACAACTTGACAAATAATCTGTGGACTGGCTGCTTCCTGACTGGGTTCTGTTCTCAGTTCATGAGCAGAAAAACCGTGGCCGACACTCCCCTTGCAATTCCGTGGCAACCGAGCCTCATCTCTTGGCCCCAGTCAAACCGCGCTCCCCCAGTACCCCTGAGAGTCACTCGGGTAACCCCAAGTCCAGGGGCCACCATCCTTCCTTGAGAGCAGCCGCAATACCAACATGTTGAGTTAATACCAACATCAACGTGTCTAACTGTGTTCTCGGCGACTTAGCCTCTCCGTACCTGCCTGAAGAAGCAGGAGCGCGTTCACACTCCACAGTGAGACCTCGGGAAACCAGCGTGACTCTACTGGTTTCCTCCTCTAGGAGGGAGCCTCAGGGGTCTGCTGGGTTCCCTGACAAAGGGAAGTAAGCCCAGAGAGTGAGCACAATCATCCCCTCAGGCTCTGCATCCCGCCAGAGCCCAGGTAGCAAAGAAGGTCAAGATTCAAGAAGAAAGGATTTCTGCTTGGGACTATCTAAACCCAAGTTCAGATCCGGCCTCTGCCCCTTAGAGCTGGTCATGGGGAAGCCGCTCCTCTGCTCTGCAGTTTTCTCGATCATAAAAATGAGGACATGCTCACCTTGGAGAGTTGTTCTGAGTATAAAATACGTCTGAAGCACCGAGAGCTCATCTCACAGCAGAAACTCAGCTAAGGCAAACCTTTCCCTACTGGCTTCGCAACAGAAAACCAACCCACATTCCTGAGAGACTCAGCACCCGGCTGGGGATCTTTAGAGGCCCACGACCACTCCCTCCCAATCCACTCCAGGCCCCCAGAGTGATTTCTGCCAGCCCTGCCTGCTCTCTACCCGAAGCTAATAGAACTTTCTGTAATTCTGGAAGTGCTCCAGATCTTTATTTTATTTTATTTTATTTTTAATTAATTTATTTATTTTCAGCACAACAATATTCATTTTTTCACCACACCCAGTGCTCCATGCAATCCGTGCCCTCTATAATGCCCACCACCTGGTTCCCCGACCTCCCACTCCCTGCCCCTTCAAAACCCTCAGGTTGCTTTTCAGAGTCCATAGTCTCTCATGGTTCACCTCCCCTTCCAATTTACCCCAACTCCCTTCTCCTCTCTAACACCCCTTGTCCTCCATGCTATTTGTTATGCTCCACAAATAAGTGAAACCATATGGAAGTGCTCCATATTTCCACAGTCCAATAGCCACGTGAGGCTACTGAGCACTTGAAATGTGGCTAGAGCAAGGAGGAACCGAATCTCTACCTTCGTTCTAGGTAATTTAAATGAGAATAGCCCCATGGGACCAGCAACCACCACCACAGACAGCGGAGTCCTTGAGAGCTCTGCTAAGCTCCCTGAGGTTCGTCAGGAGGGTCAGGTCATTCCAGGAAAGGACAGCCCCGCACTCACGACATCAAGCAGCTCACCCAGGGCGGCATGCCCAGTAAGTGTGGGGTTCTGCGGCTGGGATTAGAGTCAGGACAAATTATTCACTTTTAGACTTTTACAAAGCAAGCAATCCTGATTGGATGTAAACCTGAGCTACAGTAGAGCGTGTTCTGAGACCGGGTTTTGTTCCCCTCTTCCTGGCTTCTCTCTCACATGCCCAGTACACACACACACACACACAAACACACACGTGCGCGTGCACACACATGTGCTCACACAACCTCACACACTTAGTACTTCGATGTTCCCGGCCACACCCATCTGCTCTTCAGCAGGTGGCCGAGGTCACTAAGGGTAAAGGGTACGGGAGCTTGGCATTGGGGAGAACAGCTGTGCTCATTGTCACAGGCTTCCGAGAGAGCCTGTTGGCCTGCCACCTTCTTCAACCCCAGAGCCTATTCAGCCTTCCAGAACTGGCCTGGAGCAGAATCTGCTTCTCCTGACCCAGAGTAATTATAAGATTTCATTTAAGAGAAGCTAGCCATTGGCTACAAAGCAACAGGCTCCATTCCGACTTATCAATGCATTCTGCAAACCTGCACTGTAGGCACTATTGTAGGCGGGGGGGAGGGGGGGTGTCTCCTCCGTTCCTGAACCTTCTGCAGGGTGGGAAGGGGGTGGGGGCTAACGACAAACAAGGAAACAGATAATGCATGGTAGTGATGGCGTTACCAAGGAGAAGAAAGTGTGGTAAAGAATGAGTTGGGGGGTGCAATCTTCCTCTGCTCGGGCAACGGTCACATACGCCACAGGCTGGTGGCTTGAACAAAAGAAGTTTGTGTTCTTCCAGTTCTGCAGGCAAGAAGTCCAAGATCAAAGAGTCAGCAGGGCTAGTTTCTTCAAAGGCTTCTCTCCATAGGGTGCAGACACCGTCTTCTCCCCGTGTCCTCACACAGTTGTCCCTTTGTGTCTGTCTGTGTCTTGATTTCTTCTCATAAGGACACGAGTCATAGTGAATCAGGGCCACCCTAGTGACCTCATTTCAATTTTCTCACCTCTTTATAGACCTCATCTCCAAATACAGTCACACTAATCGCTGCAGGTCAAGTCTTCAACTATGGATTTTGGAGGGACACATTCAGCGCCTAAGAGGGCTGGAGGCTGTATCTCAGCTAGTGTGGGAGGGAAGGGGGGGTCCATCCAGGGATCCCTGTGGATTGGAGGTAGACAACGTAGGTCAACTTCTGAACTTAACCTCTTGGAGATGACTTCGGAATGGAGCTGTAGAAGCTGGACAGGAAATGCTTGCTTGTGGCCACAGGATCTGCTGAGTCCCTAACGTCAATTTCTTCATCATCCCTGCGCCTGTGGGGGCGGGTGAATCCCTTCCTGGTGCTGTGGATGCCAGCAGCCGCCTGCCACGAAAGGGCTGGGAGGAGTCCTTCTTAAGAAGGGGAAGTTTCCCAAATGCCACACCAACATCCCCTAGAGCTGGGGTCCACAGGATCATCTTGACTCTTTGTAGCTTAAAGTCTAAAGCAACAGGCATAGCCTCAAGCACTGCTTCCCTTTGGTTAAGTTTCTTTATAAAATACTTGCATCTCAGTATCCGTGACTGGAAGTGAAAGAAAGAGGGCCTCCAGGCCACCAGAGAAAGATGCTGGATGTTGCTATCAGGTCAGAGAGGCACTAACGAGAGCACAGACAGAAGCTCACCAAAACACCAGGCACCACCTGCAGGAGTGGACACCCCAGCAGGGACCCCAACTGTGCCTGCAGGGACCCCTCGGGCACCAAGAACAGCAGCCCAGAGTGAATGCCCAGAGAGGATTCCCCAACCAAAAGAAACGGGAGAGTCAGACCCATTTTTACCATCTGGAGAAGAAGTGTCTGTTCATTGTGCTTGTCAGCGAGGACAATGAGCAATCAGAAGTGGGGTTCCAAAACCATGAGGGTACCTAAAACTGAGCTATCAGCCTCATACCCTCTGAGGGATGTGGCAGGAAGCAGAGAACTGCTCAGAACCACCACCTGTGGTGACGGCGGCAAACAGTCTGTGTTCACCAACACTGTTTCCTCTTCCTCCTCCTGGGCAACCCGCATTTCCCACCTCCTCCACTCTGGACAGGACATGGCTTTCCACTCAGCCAAAGGAGTGGGGGCAGAACTGATGACAGTGCCTCCAGGGCCCGGGCCTTGCAGCAGATAGTAGGATGACTCCCATGGTTCCTCTGCCTTCTTCCCTGCTCTTGAGTAGTCTCCTCCCACAACTCCTGGTCCAGCCACATGATTTGTTTGGGCCAATGGCACCATGGTAAATGAGTCAGCAACAAAAATTTCAATAAATGCTTGCTCCTTAAGCTTGACCCCTCTCCAGGTGGGAATGCTTCTCCACCATGTGACCAAGCCCAGGCTAGTCTTTTGGAGGGCAATGCCACAGGGAGAGAAGCCCAGCCAAGCCCGTCCCAGACCCTCCAGCCCCAGCGGAGTCCACCCAGATGAGGACATCCACCCAATCCATAAAACCATAAGAAACAATAAACACTTATTGCTTTAAACCATGAAGTTCAGGGTGATTTTTTGAGTAGCAGAATCTAATATAGCCATGAAAACCTCCAGTACAATCCTCCAAGTTTGCTTTTTCTCTATCTTCTAGATGAAAGGAAGGGACTCTAAAGTTCTAGAGAAAGTAGGAGGCAGAAAATGGAAGGAGCTTGGTCCCTGAGTGACGATATGGAGCAGAGTACTCCCTCCCTACCCCCAACCCACACAAACTTGTCTTGTGTCAAGACCCCAAGGTAAGATGGCCAGAGAAGTAGACAGGATCCATTACATAAACCATGAAGGTCAGGTTAGATTATTTTTTAACGGCTTTATTACTTTATTATACTTTATTTATACTTTATTCCATACTAAAAAATTTTACCCACCTTAAGTGTATAGTTCCATGAGTTTTGTTAAGCATATACCTTACTGTCAAGCAATACAATCAAGTTTTAGAACACTTTCATTAACCTAAAAATTTCTGTCATGTGCCTTTGCCTTCAGCCTTAGGCAAACACTAGTCTGCTTTCTGCCTCTGTAGTCTGGCCTTTTCTAGAATCTAATACAAATTTATTTGGACAATGTGTAGTCTTTTATGTATGGCTTCTTTCATTCAGCATCATATCTTCTTTAAGATTTGTTTATTTGAGAGAAGAGAGAGCACATACACAGGGAGGAGGGGCAGAGGGAAAAGGAGAGGGAGAATCTCAAGCAGACTCCCCACCAAGCCAGGAGCCCAACTCTGGGCTCGATCTCACAATGCTAAGATCATGATCTGGGCCAAAATCAAGAGTCAAACCCTAACCAGTTGAGCCACCTGGCTGTCACAGCATTCTGCTTTTTAGATTCACTCATATTGTTGCATGTATCAACAATTTATTCTTTCAATTGCTGGGTATTATTCTATTTATGGACACATTATGACCGCATATTATAGTATTATAACATTATACCTTATAATAACATTTTGTTTGTTCATGCACCAGTCAAGGGACATTTGGGTTGTTTTCACTTTTCAGCTATTAGGAATAATGCTTCTATGTACAAGTCTTTTTGTGGACATGTGTTTTCACTACTCTTGGATAGAAACCCGGGTGTGGAATTGTGGGTCATATGGTAAGCTTAATGTAGATGGCATGTTTTACTACATAAGAAAGTACAAAACAGTTTATCCAACAATTTTCCATTCCTGTCAACAGTGTTTGAGGGTTTCAATTGCTCCAGATTGCTGCCAACAGTTAGTATTTTAATTCATTTTTTAAAATTTTAGTTATTCTACTAGGCCTATAGATGCTTCTCATTTGTCACCTTAATTTGCATTTTTCCTAAAGACCAGTGATGTTGCCCATCCTTCCATGTGTTTATTGGCCATTCATAGATCTTCTTTTGTGAACATCTCTGATTTTCATTTGTCCATTTTTTATTGAGTAATTTTTCTTATTAAGTTGTTAAAATCCTTCATATAATTTCCTTGATGCCTTTGTCAAAACTTGATTGATCATATGCATGTGTCTCTAGTTTCAAACTTTCTATTCTGTGTCTTTGAGCTAAATGTTTATCCTTATGCTGATCCCATGTTTTCTTAATTACCACAGCTTTATAGTTAAGTTTTGAAATCAGGTCACCAAAGTCCTCCAACTTTGTTCTTCTCTTTCACAATTGTTTTGGCTATTCTTCGCTTCTCCATACAAATTTTAGAATCAGTTTGTATCTTCTACATTAAAAAAAATGCTGGGATTTTTACTTAATAATACTGGGTCTTCCAGACTGTGGCATCCCCCTTCTTATTTAGGTTTTCTTTCATTAACATGTCTTAAACTTCAGAGCAGGCTGTTAGCATTATTTCCTTATTCTCTGCTTAATGTTTGTAAGGTCTGTAGTGATGTCCCCTCTTTCTTTCCTAATTGGTCATTTGTGTCTTCTTTCAATCTAGATGAAGGTTTATCAGTTTTGTTGATCTTTGCAAAGAACCAGCTTTTGGTTCCATTCATTTTCTCTTTTCTCTATTTTGTTGATTTCCACACTGATTTTTACTATTGCCTTCCTCCTACTTACTTTGCATTTAATATTCTCCTCTTCTTTAGCTTTCTAAATTGGAAGCTGAGTTTAGTGATTTTAGGCCTGTCTTCTTGTATAACATAAGTACTCAAAGCTATAAATTTCATTCTAACGACTTCTTCAGCAACATCCCTCAAATTTGAATACGTTGCATTCTCAGTTTCACTAAACCTGCTCAGTTTCACTAAACTATATTCTAATTTCCCTTGTGATTTCATCTTTGATTCATGAGTTATTTAGAATTGTGTTGTTTAATTTCCCCATGTTTTAGGATGTCTCAGATTTTATCTGTTATAGATTCCTAAGCTACTTTCACTGTCATCTAATAGCATGCTATGTATGATAGAAATCTTCTTAGATGTATTGACACCTGTTTTATCATTCAGTCTATGGTTTATTTCATGAACGATTCTTGTACATTTGAAAAGAATTAACATCTGTTATTGTGAGGTGAAGTATTCTATCAAGTGGATTGGTAGTGCTGTTCAAGTTTTCTGTATTCTTGCTCAATTATGCCTACTTGTTCTATCAATTACTGAGAGGAGAATATTGAAATCTTCAACTATATTGTTGATATTTTTATGTTTTTAACTTCATTTATTTTGGAGTTCTCTTGTTAGTTACAAATAAATTTATAATATTTAACTTATTTTCATCGTGTTGACTCTTTTATTATGAAATGCTGTCTCTAGCAATATTCATTTTTAAAGTCTATTTTTTCTGATATTAATAAAAATCATCCCAGTTCTTTCTGATTACTGTTTATATGTTTGCATCATATACATTTTGCCATCATTTCACTTTAATCTCTTTGTATCTTTGACTTTAAACTGATCTCTTATAGACAATATACTTCACTTTTGTCCAAACAGTTTGTTGAAATTTTGACTAGAATTTTTCGTTCATTTTAATTTAAAAAGTCTACCTTAATATAAGTCTACCATTTTGCTAATTTTTCCATTTGTCTCATTTTTCTCTTGTTTTAATCTGTTACCCTTGTACCTTTATGTTAACAAATGTTTTAGTATTCCATCTTAATTCCTCTATTGACTTTATTTCTTTGCATTATTTTTCATCCTTTACCTAATTATTACAGTATACATCTATTACTTACCACAATCTATTTGAAATTAACACTGACTTACTTCCAATAAAATTTTGGAACTTTGTATTTGCCTAGCTCCATTCCCTTTTGTGCTACTTTTGGTGTTATTGTTGTCATATATATTAATTTCTATATGTTAGAGCCAAATAATATAGTATTATAATTTTTGCTTTATATACTCATATGTCTTTTTAATTAGAAATTATGTGTATATATAAATTTTACACATATATTTATACATGTTATATATATTCATATACATATACAGATAGAGATATTATATACATATGTTTATATATTATATATTAATATATCATATTTATTTATATAATCTGTATTATACCATTATATTATATATTATTTTATATATTTATATATTATGTATCATATATGATATATTTATTATATTATTATATATTATATATAGTTATATTTTATACTTATATTGCTAGATGTTTTATATATATTATATCATATAATTATATACTATATAATATATTACACTACATATTTATGTTATGTATGATATATAAAATATACCTATAATACTATATATTTATATGCCATATAATTATGTAATATAACATATATAGAGAATATATTTCATATAAATACACACAAACACACATATATTTCTTACATCTTCACATGTTTTCATTTAGGGTTTTTTTTCAATCCTTCTTATGTTTCTGAGTTACTATCCAAGCTACTATCTGATGTCATTTCTCCTTAGCAGTTCTTTTAGCATAGGTCTCCTAGTGACAAAGTTGTTTTGTTTTCACTTTAAAAAAATTCTAAAAATGGCTTTATTTTTGTTTTCAGTTTTGAAAGAGACCTTCACTGGTTCTAGTTTCTCCCCCACTTTCAGCACCTTGATTATGTCATTAAATGGAACAGGAAACCATTAAAAAGCATAGGAAACCACTGTTCTTTTACAGAAAATGCAATAAATTCACAAAGTCCCTTGGGCTTTCAATGTCTTTTGGCTTCTCATGTTTCTGTGAAAAGTCAACAATAAATCGTATTGTTTATTGTTTCCTGTATATGATGTAACATTCTTTTGTTCCTTTAAAAATATTTTCCTTACCTCTGGCTTTTAGCAGTTTGACTATGAGCTGTTTTCTCTCTTTGTTCCTTAGATAATTGCTACCATTCTATCAAATTCAATTATTCTTTCTTCTGACATCTGACTCATGCCATAAACTTTTTATTTTAGTTAGTGTACTTTTAAGCTCTAGAATTTCCATTTGCTTTTTTCCATTTCTGTTGAGATTCCTTATTTATTCATTGTTAGTATATTTTCCTTTAATTCTTTGGACATAATTTTAATAGCTGCTTTGAAATTTTTATTTGCTAGATAAAATGTCTGAGCCCTTCCCAGTCAGTTGCGTTGACTGGTTTCCCTCCACCTCCCCTGAGTTTGGGAAATACTTTATCTTTTGTTGGCATGTCTGCCAATTTTTTATTTAAAACCAGACCCTGTAGACAGTATGTTGTAGCAATTCTGGATTTTGCTTTGTTCTGAGAGTTGTTGGTTTTAATAGACAATTAACTTGCATTGATTCAACCTGCAACTCTATCTCCCTTTCAGTGGATAACCATTGATATCTCTGCTTATTATTTTTATTTTTTACAGTCTGGCTCTTAGGGGTTTTCCCTTCATCTGCATAGTTTTGTAGCCAGGCAATGATTTAGGCAGTACACTAAGATACGTCAGGCCGATGTACTCACTTCTGCTGCCTAAGCTGGGTGTAGATTGAGGGATATCTTCAAAAGTACAGTAAATTTACCAGTCTCCCATGCTTTCCATTTTTGCTGGACCTCCTGTGGTTCCCATTGCCTACAAAGTTTAGCCATCAACCAAGAATGTAAGGAGAATTTATCATGCATGTTCTTCTTTGGCTCTCACATCCAAAACCTCACTCTTATATTCCTAGTTGCTATGTCAACTCCCTAAACCAAATCTGTTGCCTATAGCTGGTAAGGTTGCAGAAGGTCACCACCCAAGCTGGGCAAGATGGGCAAGAAAGCAAAAACTCACCATTTTACCCAATGTAGTAGCAGTTTTCATCAGTAAATTCTTCTCCAGTTGGTATTGCTGGGTCCTGTCAGAATGGGGTAAGGGCTAAGAGGAAGCTGAGGAGACACCCCCCCCCCCCAATGGCTGATGCGGGACACAAGAGTGGAGCGGCCCTGATTCCATCGTTCATTGGTTCTATCAGTCAGCCTGGGCTGTCATTGCAGAACACCACAGACTGGGGGGCTTAAACAACAGACACGTATTTCCTCAGAGTTCTGGAGGCTAGAAGTCTAAGATCAAGGTGTTGGTAGAGGGAAGTTCTAGTGAGACTTCCCTCCTGTGGGTTCTAGAAGGCCCATTCTCCCTGCATCCTCACATGGCCTTTTCTCTGTGCCCATGTGTGGAGAAACAGAGTTCTGTTGTCCCCTCTTCTTCTTATAAGGACACCAATCTTAGTGGACTAGGGCTCTACCTTTCACCGACTCATTTAACCTCAATTGTCCTTAAAAGCCCAATCTCCAAACACAATCACATTGGCGTCCTCAAGGAATTAATTTGAGGTTAGGGGCAGATGCAATTCAGCCCATATCAGACAAAGGGCAAGGATTTGGATCCCCTCAATGGTGGCCCGCACAGCTTCAGATCTTCCTGGAGATTCTGCAGTGGAATCCCAAGCCAGCCTGGTAGGGAAAGAAGGAAGGAAGACACACACACACACACACACACACAAGCAATTTCATTAAATAATCCACTCAGCTAAGATTGAAGACGGGAAAATCTCTCTCTCATTGGTAATGAAGGGATTAAGATATTAAAAGAGTGGTTGCCAGCAGTGATGCAAAGGCAGGGGCCACATCCCAAGACCTGTCCTTTTAAGCTCCAAATCGTCTGTAGGGCAGGAGGGAAAATGGTAATAGAAAATGAAAAATAAAACTGTATCTTAAAAAAAAAAAAGTCCATTTTTAACCCAGGGAAGACGTTATAAATATAATTAGATTTACCCTTCTGCAAGTTGTTGCTGGCACGGTAACCCCAAGACTGCTCTCCACAAGATGGAAATGGGCGTCCTCAGCAGCCTCCTGGCCCCTCCGCATCTTCTTCCCATTCCTCCCCCAGCGCAGAGCACAGATTTATCCTTCCCTGACCAGGCAGATGTCCCTGTAATCCCTTACTCAGGCCTGTCCCACAGAGCCATTGTTCTATGTTTGCTATAGACTCAATATTGTTCTTCCCACCCCTCCCCAAAGTCATACCTTAACACCCCACCCACCCCCATGTGACCGTATTTGGAGATGGATCTTTGCGAGGCATGAGGTCATGGAGGCGGCGCCCTCATGATGAGATTGGTGGCGTAAGAGCAGACGTGAGGGCTTGTTGCTTGCTGCCCTTCTCTCTCTAGCACAGGAGGCCACAAGGAGGAAATGGCCATCCACAAGCCAGGAAGAGTCCTCACCACAAACTGAATCAGCTGGCATCTTGATCTTGGACTTCCCAGCCCCTAGAACCATAAGAATAAATTTCTGTTGTTTTTGTTATAGCAGCCTGAGCCAACAAAGATTCTCAACCCCTTTCCTCATCCTGCCCCACAAAATCTGCCCCAGTCCTCAAGGGACAGTCACCTAGGGAGATGTCTAGCCAAGAGGACGCTGTTTGGCTGGAGACTTCTAAGCCAAATGGAGCGGATTCTCATTTTTCGTGATAGTAATAAAATCTCCACAAACACGAATTTAGCAGGTACTGAGCCCCTAGGAAGGGAAGATATGAACATACCACACAGAGATTATAGTCTTGAATTCTAAAATCAGTCATCCAGGTAGAGTCTGTTTTCTTACAGTGGGGGAGACAAAGGAGATTCAGAAGGGCTAAGCGACTCGTCTGAGGCCGCACCCCTAACACATGCCAGAGAGGGGCTCCAACACCATCCAACAGCCCAAGTGCCACAGCCTGCCTGTCTACTCCCGTCTCCAGCCTCCCATAGTCTCTGCCTGAAGCAGAGACAAGAAGGCGGCTTTGTTCAACCTCAGCTGGAAACACAATTCTGGTGACTCATTTTGCTGTTCTGCACGTGTCCACATGAATGACCAAGAAAGCACTGGGAGTACTGATTTGGGGCTGACAAATTTTAATGAATAGAATTCGCAAATATGGAGTCTACAAATAACGAGGCTGCACCTTTCTGCTGCTGCGATATGGACAGCCTCGTGAGGACGGCGTCTGTACACGGGGCTGGTGTGGGGTCCCCCATCTGGGACTGTGGGGGTTGGAGCCGAGCATCATTGGTGGGCTCGTCGCCAACCACAAACTCCACCACACACTGTGTCACCCTGCCCGTCACTCCATCTCAACTACTTGGAAATAAGCACCTATCGGACAGAGGGAGATGAATGATCGGGATGAGAATTCGTTTAACACAGATCTTTGTGAAAATTAAACCAAAGATTTGGCGGGCATATCTGGAGGCACACTCTGAAATGAGATCCAAACCTGACATACTGAAGAGGAAAACAGAGCAAATCTTTAAAATTCACTGGTTTGGGGGTTATTTTTCCCCTTAGTTATAAAAGTAATTCATGTTCAGTGTTCAAAAAAAAACTTAGGGGCCGGGTCAACAGGGGTGGCTCATTGGGTGAAGAGTCTGCCTTCAGAGCGGGTCACCATCTCAGGGTCCCGGGTTCATACGTGCATCAGTATCGGTACCGATACCCGCCCTCTGTTTGGCAGGGAGTCTGCTTCTCCCTCTCCCTCTGCGCTCCCTCTCTCTCTCTCTCTCAAATAAATAAATAAAATCTTCAAAAAAAATTTTTAAGTAAAAAAGCAGAAAACCACCAAACCCTCCCCCCACCTAAAAACGATCATGACTAAAATTTGAGCAAATATTCTTCCAGCATCTTTGGTGTGCAGTCTTTTGCAGGATGACTATGGTTTGTGTTCCTCGTGGTCCTTGCCCCCTGTGCCCCGCCGCAAGGTTCTGCCTCTGCTTCCTGCCACAGGGAATGGATGACCCTGCAGAGCTCAGAGTACAGGAGTCAAACTGCACATTTCGAGTCCCAAATGTGAGGTCTTGGCCCAAATGGAGAGACGGAGATAGGAGACCTGTCTGAGTTGTCCTCTGTCCCCAGAGATGAGACCGCAGGGAAGTGGATGAGGACAGTAGAAACAAGAGTATAGATGTTCTTGGAGGTCCCTGCATGTGTCCCTACTTCCCAAGCCAGGGCCGGGCAGAGACTGGCACGACAGACCGCCTGGATCACAGGGCAACAGGAACCTTCCCTTTGCTGGAAAGGTCCAGCAAAATGCCCACGCCCAGAATTTTACCAGACATGAACTACAAAAGAAACAGTGGGCCCCCCAACGTGATGGCCGAAGAGAGTCCCCTCTGTGGTGTCAGAAAAAGACTTTGAAACAGCCCTCGCTGTCCCTGGAGACCCCAGCAGGCAGGGCGCCTTCTACTGTACCCCCTGTGGCTGAGGTGGTCCCAAGAGGACAGGGAACGTGGGTCCAGAAGAAGCCTGTGCACAGACACCAGCAAGAGGAGCTGGGACAGGCCCTCCGGGTGCGACGCCTTCGCTGAGGCCGGAGTTGGTGCCCAACGTGGAGACGCACAGTTCTCTCTGAACTGGGGAAGATCTAGCTCCTGTCACCGGTGGAATGTGGGCACAAAAGAGAAACAGGAAGACCCACTATGGAAAAGTAAAGACTTGGGGGGCCTGGGTGGCTCAGGCGGTTAAGCGTTTGCCTTCGGCTCAGGTCCTGATTCCGCGGTCCCGGAATCAAGCCCCGCATCAGGTTCCCTGCTCAGTGGGGAGCCGGCTTCCCCTTCTGCCTGCTGTTCCCCCTGCTTGTGCGTGCGCGCTCGCTCGCGCTCTCTCTCTCTGACAAATAAATAAATAAAATCTTTTAGCGAGATAGACAGATAAAGACTCGTATGGCCGCTCAGGTTTGGACACGGAGTGCACTCACCACTCTCAGACATAGAGACATACGGATAATAACCTTTCGCTTCTTCAATGGTGTATGATTTGGTATTTTGTTCTAACTCCTGCTCACTGAGGAATTCACGACAATCCCGCACTGCTGCAGCCAAAATCCC
The DNA here is from genome assembly GCF_009829155.1 of Mustela erminea. NCBI lineage: Eukaryota > Metazoa > Chordata > Mammalia > Carnivora > Mustelidae > Mustela > Mustela erminea. Next base: position 214,280,826 of record NC_045614.1, read on the forward strand.
ACCCCCCATTGTGGGAAAGCCCTCACTTTTGTCCTGTCTCTGCTAAGAGGCCGGCATCTGGCTTCAGGGCCCTAACTCTTGCCTGCTGAGGGTTCTTAGCTGTGCATGGTACACGTTCAAGGCAACATCCTCCAGGGCCCACGCTCGACCCTCTCGAAATCCTGACATAGCATCACCCCCCCTTAGAGCCCGTCCACACAGACGGCTCAGGCACTGGGGGGACAGGTGCACGTGCCGTCCCCTTCTGTGACGACCCAGAGGCAGAACAGACAGCTGGGGCTGAGCAGGTGGAAAAGGAAGCAAGTGGCCAAGTTTAAAAAAAAGAAAAGAAAAAGAAAAAGCAGGGGTAAGACTGGGAATGATCGATTAATCTAGACCAAGGAGGAGCCCAAAGAGGGGGTCAGATACTCAGAGTTTATCTGACAGACAACAGGAATGGTGGGGCGCCCAGTTCCCCACGGAGGGTCCTCTGGAGGTAGGGTGAGAGGGCGGGGAGGCGCGGACAGGGGGAAAGGAGGGCGCCAAGCCTGGCACTGGAACAGGCTTGTTTGGGAAGAGGCGAGCGGGCCCCCGGCAGCAGCTGGACCTGGTGCGCTGGGACGCTGGATCGGGCAGCCACAGCCTGGTGTTCCGGGAGCGCCGGAGGCCGGATGACCAGAGATGGGAAGGAGGATGGCTCCACCTCCTTATTCAGCAGGACTGAAAGAAGGTTCTAGAACATGCGGGAAGCAGGCATGGTTGTTGATGGAAATAGAGCGTCCTAGGGAGACAAACAGAATGAAAGCCTAATCAAAAACCTAAGCAGATCATGAGTCAAAAACAGAAATGCTTTTGTGGTTACAATTAAAAATGTTAAAAAAGGGACGCCTGGGTGGCTCAGTTGGTTAAGCAGCTGCCTTCGGCTCAGGTCCTGATCCCAGCGTCCTGGGATCGAGTCCCACATCGGGCTCCTTGCTCCGCAGGGAGCCTGCTTCTCCCTCTGACTCTGCCTGCCACTCTGTCTGCCTGTGCTCGCTCTTGCTCTCTCTCTCTGACAAATAAATAAAATCTTAAAAAAAAAAAAAAAAGTTTAAAAAAAAAAAGGGGCCTCATTATCTTGAAAGTCCAAAGATTTCTGTGAACTTGCAATAATAATCGCGTGATTTTTTATCCGTTCCTCAAGACACCTGTAAAGTTCACTGCAGCGAGAAGGATTCACCGTAAATCATTCTGTTTCCTTTGAAATAAATATACTCTGGGCTATTTTGGTATGGGGTCATGTTTAATTTAATCATGGTTTCACAATGTGTAGACATGAATACACGAACCATCTCACATTTAATATTACAAGATTGAGCAGACGGCCAAGTTACTAATACATGATTTAAATCCACACTGGCCTTCTGAGAACCTGGGGCGGAATTTCTGAGCAATCGCCAGCAATGAGCACGGCCTGGCAGCCACAAGGCAACCCAAACACAGGTTGTTTTGTGATAAACATCAAAGGCCCACATTTGACCCAGTGGAGACCCCTGGGGTTCAAAGCGCTGGCAGAGCAACGCAGAGCTGCGTGGGTTCCAGAGGCCAGCCACAGGGCCTTGTGGGGTGCCATGGACCCCGCTGCAGGCCTGCCGCTCATGGACATGACAGGCTGGGGTGTACTGTCATTCTGGGGCTATCTCTTGAAGTTGGACGCATTCTGGGACTGGAGAGAGAGCCCTCACCTCCCTGGGACAGGCCTGGATAGCCTCAGAGACTGAGGCTGGCTGGCATCAAGGGTTTGCTCTTGGGCCTATGGGCCAGGCCTAGCAGGTCATGCTGTCTGGACTCTGTGCCCTGGGATGGCCACCCCAGCACTGCAGCAGCTCCTGGCCAGGCCTCCCCAGGCTCAGCCAGAGGAGCTGACATTCCCAGAAGATGCTTCCAGTACCATTTTGTGTCTAGAGCACAGCTCTGCCACCAGTTCTCACGTTTCTGGTGTGTTACCCTGCACTAAGTGCCTGCTGAGATCCTCTGCCCGGCAGCTCTCTGTGCAGTGGTCCACACGCCCTCTGATTTCCTTGCCAGTGTGACTTCCCTCAGGGACTCAGCTCTGCTCTCCTAGCCTCCTGCCCGCAGCACTCCGACGGGCACAACAGGTTCCGGGCAGAGACTTGAACTCGGCTAAGGGGGCAAAGTGTGAGGGGAGCCGGGTCTGCAGCCAAGTCCACACTGTCCCCAGAAGCCTGGCCTGGGACAGACCCCAGCGCAGCAGCTCCACCTGACGTCATTCTGCTCTGTGCCCAGGGCCACCAGCTGGGGTTTGAGATGCGGTTCAGACCCAGTCCTGTCCCTGGGAGGCTGAGCCATCTTTGCTCATCGGGTTTTCGGTCTTCTGGATGGTTCCAGCCATGAGGCCCTGGAACCCTTCATCCCCAGCCTCGGGCAGGCGGTTCCGCAGGGACGCTGAGCCTGGGGCAACAGAGCTGGGCTGACATCTACCCCTCATGGGGGTCTGACCCTGTGGGACTCAAGCCCCTTAGTGCTCATTTGTAAAACAGGCTCTCCCTCGGCCTGTTTCAAGGACGGTGTCAGACGCCAACCATAAACCCGTCTAGACGTTGGGTGCGGCACAGTCCCCTTCTCTGTGGTCAGTCAATCACAGTAGCTCCTTTCCAGGATGCAGTCTGGGTCAAAGGGGACTAAGAGCATCTCCCAATGGCATTGGGGCCGGAGAAGGGACAGCAAGGGCTACTTCACACTTCTGTCCTTCTCCTGAGTAAGTGCACCTGACATTCACACGGGTGAGTACGCTGTCCCAGCTTCCGCGCCCCTCCCCAGATCTGCCACAGTGAAACCAGACAACACAGGTACATCTGCAGGCAGCTCGGGTGCACCTTTGTGAGATGCGCTAACAACAATCAATATGATTTGATCTTCATCGCCTCCTTTCCTTGCCCCAAACACTAATTCAGAGTGACACTGCCTGGGATTCCAGGAGACAAAAAGAACTTGCCGAGAACAGGAAGACAAGGCTTCTGGGTGTGGCCGTGACGGAGTTTGTTCCAGCAGCACCAGAGAGCTAAGCAGAACGGGGCGGCTGCTCTTCACCAAGAATGTCTGGGGTGGCCGTGTATAATGTCAGGGGTGGAGCACGGAGGGGACACGGGTCGAGCTAGCCTGAGGTCAGATAATGAAATCAAGAAGCCACACAGCAGGGGCAGGCAGGCCAACAGTCCCTCCTGTCACCGGCGGCTCCTGTCCTGGCCTCCTTGAACTCGTCTGGAGAGCCACACCCCTAGAGAGCCTCAGGGTGGCACCATGCAGACTGCCTACCCCCACCTCCCCAAACAAGCGGGACTCCAGGCAGCCTCGTGCACGCCCTCTCTCTCCATCCCCCCTGCACACCCTCCTCCTCTCTGCCCCTCTCCCCAGCCCAAATGAAGATCTCCAGGCTTGAATGCAGTTCACAAACGAGTGTCCGTTGGCATTAGAGAGACGTCAGCATTGTAGGTAGCCACTTGTGTTCATTCTGATTGCTTTTCTCCAGGAACCATCACGATTCAAATTGGTGGCTTATCTGCCTCAATGTAATTCCAGATTTTATGCTGCTAAATAATTACTGTTGTCACTGTCAATGGATCTCAGTGCGAAGGAACATCCGACACACTCACCAACCCGCCACACTGATGAAGCCACTCAGCGTCCCCCTCAGCGACTCCACTACTGGCCTTCATACGGCCAAGAACTGCGGTTCTCGAGTGCGGCGTGGACTGCGGAGAAGGAGCGCGGGACGGCGCCCGCCTGTCGCCCCTCCTGGCCGCGCCGTGAGGTCGTGCACACGGGGCTGGTTCGTGGAAATACCCTCCACTGTCCATCAGAAGCATTTCTGCATATTTATACTTCCAGCCACCCAACCACATAAGCAGATCGGTTCTTTCTTACTAAGCAGATGAAAAACGGAACCGGAGGGAAGAAACATTTACTGCACACTTACATTAATTCAGTAATTTTCCTTTTCCTACCTCCAATTTACAGATGAGGAAACTGGAACGCCAGGGACCACCTGCCCTGTAAGGGTTGGCCTGAGGGTGGCTCTTTTCCGAGGTCGCGCTTCCTCTGTGATCAACGCACCCTCGGTGCGAGAGAAGGCTCCGGCTCCCGACTGGACCCCACAGTCACCACAGGGCTCCGCACACACATTCCCGAGTGGACGTAGACATTTCTGTAACAAGAACGCTTCAACTTCTCTTCTCAAAGCATGTTCACACACGCTGTGCCTGAGACTTCGGACACTCGAAAGGGGAGTGCAGAGTATCCTCACCCCACCTCCAAACCCTGTCGAGAACAGGAAGCAAATGAATCTAGAAGATACGAGTATGTTGTTACCATCTGTAATATACAGGTGGGTGGGGGATGGGCTCGATGGGGGATGGGCACTCAGGAGGGCACTTGTGATAAGCACGGAGTGTTGCATGTAAATGATGAACCACTGGACTCTACTCTTGAGACCAATACTGAGCTGTATGTCAACCAACTAGAATTTAAACAAAATAAGGTAGCAACAAATCTGTAATATACAATGATTCCATAACTTATAAAGAGACCAACATTCCTCAACTTCACCACTGTAAAACTTATCTCCACCGACAGAGCGTAGCGTGTGGTTTCCTGCAGCAGGGCAGCTACTTCGAGCTCACAACTCGGTCACATTCTAGCAACAGCAGCCTGCCTTAGCCGAGTTGGTCCCGCCAAGACAGTTAACCCTGCACCAGGGCCCGGGAAAGTCTGCACAAAGAGCCTGCCTAGCAGATAGTACTGAGAAGTGATGAAATACACATTTCTTTTTATTTCATTTTAAGGAAATATCTAACTTTGTTACCTGATCCGTTTCTACCCACAAAAACCCTGAAGAACCTATAAAATATAAACTTCACATATTAAGAATCACCAACAGGTACACCTCGGTGGCTCAGTCAGTTAAATATCTGCCTTCGGCTCAGGTCATGATCCAGGAGTCCTGGGATGGAGCCCTGGGGTTGGGATCCCTGCTCCCAGGGCTCCCTGCTCGGTGGGGAGCTTGCTTCTCCCCCTCCCCTCTTCCCCCAGCTCATGCTCTATCTCTTATAAATAAAATAATCATCCTTAACAAATCAACTTTCAGATATCACACAGAACTACTGCACTAAAGTAACTCTACTTACATTTTACTAAACCTGTTGTTATCTGTAGGTTTTTAAAATTTTAACTAAATTAGTACTAAATACTCAAAACAATACTCCCACCTAGTGGCTAAAGAAAAACTTCTGGCTTACCTTAGTCGTCAAGAGTACCGCCATAAAAAAGGAACTAAAACTACAATGAATTTAAAATAAGTTTATTCTGTTTGTACAGCCACAAAATACCCCCTTGGGGGAAAAAAAAATAATAACCAACAAACCCATACACCCTGCTCCCCTTGAAGGAATGGATGGTAATACACTTTACAAAACTATCTCCGGAATCATGTATAAATGTTACTCTGAATTTCATTTGTTGTCATCAATTTCTTCAGTATCTCTGTGCTCTGAGGAATATTCTGGAAGAAGAAAAAAACAGTCATCAATACAGTGTGATGGAGAACCCAGCGAGAAACAACAGGCACACTCCAGCCCTACACTCTGAGGATGGAAACAAGAAGGCTCACAAAGAAACGGACCCTGCCCTGAATCTCCACTTTCAGGAGGTAACACACCCGAGCGTCTCAGAGCTTCAGGAATTTGAAGTATTTAAGTAGATGAAACCCCCAAGCCCAAAACTTTATGGTGACGCCTTACGGCCTCCACAGGCTGTCCGAGACCTCTAGTGGAAGATGACCCTCCCGGCCGGCCTCTCCCCGACAGGAGCTCTCGCAGCCCCCCTGCACCCACCGCCACACGCCCTGGCTCTGAGCCTGCCCTTGTCCATGCTCCCGGCTTCCGTCTCGGATCCAGCTGCAGTGCCAGCCTCTCCTCAGATGGCCCCCACCCCGCTGTGGCAGGCCCGCGGGGGGTGCTCTCCTCCGTCCAGAGGGCACGACGGTGGCCTGTGCCACCTCCAGGCCGTGGCACTCACATGGCTCCAGAGACGCTCAGGAGAATTCCACGTCATTGACCCCATGCCCCCCTCAGACCAACTGAGACTATGAACGAACTCAGGATGACCACATCTGCTCACGTTGGAGAGACAACCGCCCTCCACAAACAGCCACTGCCCCCTCCACCATCATTACGTTTACAGGAAGAAATGAACAGGTTACGAGAAGTTATCTCACTTTCCCCTTCAAAGAATACTCCTGAAAGCTGCAGGCGAACTTAGACTCCACGCGACGACGTCCCAGTTTCCAGAACGTGTGCGGAGTGCTGTGCCACATTAGAACAAGACCACTGCAGGTCTGCTCTCACGCCGCCGCGGGAAGGGCCCTCAGTTAACCACACAAGCAAACACAGCGGTTAGTTATGTCCTCTGAAAGCACCGCTACCTATAAAACTCAGCTGGTCAAAAAGCTTACCCATGACTCCAGCTGATATAAAACCATGCTTGAATTATACGAACTTAGTCTTAAGTTTTACTAATTCAACAAAAGGCTGGGAAAGCATTCTCCTATATTCCAGGTACCTGACGACTGGGGGACACCAAAATGGAAAAACATGGTCCATTCCCACGGAGCTAACCATCTAGCAAGCAAACTAATTTAATGAGATAAGTACAATGAGCTAACTCTAAAAGAACTTGCCAGAAAAGATTTCCTAACATCAATGGTCATTCTACAATAAAACAGGACTCCCACTGTGGAACACTATTGTTGTCTCTTCCCTGTACGAGAGAAAATCTTACCCAGGGCACATACACTTTCAGCCAATCTCCTAGGGAAAGGACATGACCTCCTAAACTACCTGAAACCACAGGCAAAACTTTTGGTGTACATGTTCCGATATGAGTTTTTCTAGGGAAAGAGCCCAGGGATATACACACAAAGAGCAGGTTTATCTTGCCTTCACATACCCAGGCCCATGCAAAATTAAGTGAATACACGTTGATAATTTAATCCATGCTGTGCTCAAAAATTCCTTCTTAAATATTACAACCTTCCAAGTGAATTAGTTACAGAAACTTCCTGAACGGTCAAACCATCCCTCTACAAAGCCATCTGGGATTTGTATCAATGCACTGCACTGGTCTACCATGAAAAAGCTTAAATAAAACATCTCTCCAGTTACAGAAGTACATCTAAAAGAAAGGGCAGCAATCCAATTCAAAGTGCCAGATCAGAAAGCTTTACTTGGAGGAAAAAAGATCTCTAAGCATTCCTTAAGTTTTAAACCAGTACCATAAATTTACCATTGTTATTAAGTTTGTTGTAACTCAGGTATTAAGTCAATGAGCTAAAACCTTACCTTAACCAAACCTTTCAAGCTTCTGGAAGAAAGGATAGGCTTAAAAGCTTCAACTGTGATTAGGTCTAACTTCATCACATCAGTGTAACACAAATACAGAACTGCAGGAATCCTCCACACTTGACAGTAACTCAGAACTGTGAATAACACAAGGGAAAAAAGCACTTAAGTCTTCTACCGTATGATTTTTAAACTAAACACCTCTAAATAAAAAAGGCTACTTCTGGGTGCCTGGGTGGCTAAGTTGGTTAAGCAACTGCCTTCGGCTCAAGTCATGATCCTGGAGTCCCAGGATCGAGTCCCACATCAGGTTCCCTGCTCAGTGGGGAGTCTGCTTCTCCCTCTGACCCTCCCCCCCCATGCCCTCTCTCTCAAATAAATAAATAAAATCTTTAAAAAAAAAAAAGGCTACTCTTAAAAGTAGTTCTCTGTTGCTTTCCTTAAAGTGTTTACTGTCATATCAAACCACTTATAATGTATATTTTCTTTCAAAGCCAATTTATTTTCGCTAAATAATTTCTTGCTTTTGAAAATATTGCTTATTTTACATTTCCTGAATATACTGAGACACATCATAGGTAACTACAAGATTAAACTTTTGCTGAATATAATAAAACAGATTAGCCACTTACTCCAGTAAACTTCACATTTAAGGGGAAAAAAAACCTACTTACTAACAAATAACAATTATATTAGCTACCAAAGAGTAAGTGACAATCTCATATTTGATGTGATGTTAGGGTATAATCAGTAACAGGAATAAAAAATAAGATATTCAAGAAACTTCAGTTTCAGAACTAGAGCAAGTCTGCTAGGCTGCTAAGTTAAGAACTCAGTTAAGAATTCTGAGCTGCTCTCACATCGTAACTGCGTGTGTGGACAATGTTAAAACTCAAAATACACACAACATACTAGCAACAAGAGATATTAAAGCAATACATTGGTATTGCTAATCATCATTAGCAAACTACTTTAAAAAGTCCCCTAATAATTACAGTAGTAACTAATAACCAATAAAGCATTAACAAGACACACTGTAAATGTCACAAATTTTAGCACCACCTGCTGCAGGAAGGTCGTGTACGATATTTGGTTGTTCCAGCAGTGAACAGCATGGAGGCTCTTTGAAATGCTGTGTTTTCAGGGCTTTCAGGAAAGGAGAATGAAGGCTGCTAGTGGATTCTGAAGTTTGATAGTCAGTAACATGCCGACATGTGAGAAGCGTCACTTGCATATTCTTCCTTGCACAAGAGCCAAAGACCTAAGGCAAAATTGACCTCAAATTAAAATACAAACATAATTTTGTTACAGAACAGAAACATTCCTCTAGCTGTTTATCTAACACCGTTCACAGTAATATTCCCCTTGAGAGGTGGACGTGTCCAATGGAAAAGAGAACACATCTGTTGTCCCCTTACCCAGGTTTGATCTTGATTCTGTCACTTTCTGGTTTGCTGACCTTTTCTAAGTCACTTTCCTCAGCTGTGAACAGAGGACAGTGCTGCCCACCTGAGGGGGCTGCCATGTGCGGTCAGTGAAGTCAGGAAGAAACACGGCCGGCGCAGCTGTGCTAACACCAGGACAGGCTTCCAGGGTAAAGGAGCTGCTCAACTATGAGATCTATTCCAATACAGATATTTCTAAGAACAGCACATTACTTGCAAGCGACATTCAGACTAACAGTCTATCAGCAAAAGGAAGTGATCCCCCTTCTCTAATCCGTGTGTTCCTGCGTTCAGTAACACTTTAATAAAGATGTTTCTAAGCTGCAACCTTGCACTCACAATAGTGTTGTATCACTGCAATATTCCGTAAACGCATTTTTAAGTCTTTTGCTTATAGGCAAGTTTTAATCACTCTAGACCTTTATTTTCTCCTAAGCATGTATTTTGTGAAGTTCCAAGAACCCCTTCCAGCTTTTAAAATCTATGGTCTTGTAAACAAAAAAAAGCAGCTTTTTTGGTTTTTTGGGGTTTTATAGTACAAAAAGTAAACTTCAGGCCACCCTACCTTGTCGGGAAGTATTTTACAAAAAAAAGAAAATGGCTATTTTTTTTTTTCTTTTTAAAGATTATTTATTTATTTGACAGACGGAGATCACAAGTAGGCAGAGGCAGGCAGAGAGAGAGGAGGAAGCAGGCTTCCTGCTGAGCAGAGAGCCCGATGCGGGGCTCGATCCCAGGACCCTGAGATCATGACCTGAGCCAAAGGCAGAGGCCTTAACCCACTGTGCCACCCAGGTGCCCCGAAAATGGCTATTTCTAATAATAACAACAGAACTACAAATTTTACACATCATTAATGATTTCTAAGACTAACTTCATCATCTCACAGCTTAGTAAATAAACACAAAATAGCTAACATCAGCAGGTACATCCCATTTAAGAAACACCACATTACTCACTAGTCCTAATTTATTAACCTCCCTACAACACTCATACTCTGAATTCATACTTGACTACTCTGTTAGACTGTGTGTGTTTATCAGGATTTTGTGGCTGACATGAGCCAAACGGTAGGGGGATGCAGATTGTCCCTGAGGAAAAAAGAAATATTGATGAAAAAATCTGAAGTTCTGGAAAAGTTGTCCCATAGTACAAAAATAATAAAATATTCTTGACATAACAATCATGCTACTTAAATTGAAGGAACACAAATTGGGGTGCCTGGGTGGCTCGGCCAGTTAAGCATCTGCCTTTGGTTAAGGTCAGGATCCCAGGATCAGATCACTGGGATTGAGTCCTGCATCCGGCTCCCTGCTCAGCGGGGAGTCTGCTTCTCCCTCTCCCTGCAGTTCCCCCTGCCTGTGTGCGCATGCTCTCTCAAATAAATAAATTAAATATTTATTTATTTATTTAGAGAGATAGCTGGGCGCCTGGTTGGCTTTCTTTCAAACGTAACAATACAGCAGATGAAAAGGATCCAAATGTTTTATGCTTCTTTGGCCTATAATCTTCAGCACATTTGTTAAATGAGTTATTTTATTCTTTATATTCCATAACAAATTCCTATGATACTTAATTTCCTATGATAATTTTAAGAAAAAAAACAAATACTTCCCTGTTTTGCATGTGACCGTGTAGGCTCAAGTGTTAAGACACGGAGCCCTTAAAAAAGGGAGCTCACCCGTCTTCATTTCTCTTACCTTTTCCAGCCACTGATACTGCTGATCTTCAGCTACGTAGCAGCTGCACTGACAGAGGACGACCTGGAAAATGACATCCAAGTGTTTCGTCAGGTCAAATGAATTTGACACACTCCGAACTACCACCATATACACATCATTTGAATCCTAATATAACCTTTAGGTAGTACTTGCTTTCTTAATTTGCTATTGGTTTATTTATTCGAATCAAACCACTACTGGCAGTTAACATGAGAATAAAGTACACATGAACGGAGTGACCACAAGAGTTTGCATAGGAGACACCGAAGACACTACCAATAAATGCTACCAGAATCTTCTTTATGACACAAGAATGATACCAGTCCTGCTGCCCTTCTAGGGGTCATACACTGGGAAGGCCAAACACAAAACAAATGTAAACGCTATTAACATAAGCATTATACAAACTCTAGGTGCTATCAGAGTGAATGGCAGCCAGACAGCATCTCAACCCAAATGGCATTGTGAAACAGTACTGATGCCTCTGAAGACATGGTCTTATTTTAGAAACCAAGTTCTAACCCACGTACTCAAAGCAAAATAATCTGTAATGCCACAATGCCGTAAAAGGTTGGGTTCCTGATTATTAATGCTCATGGAATGATATTATCCGCAGAACTCAACATCTACTAAAACATTGCCAGAAATGCTAACACTTAATTACCCAAAGGAAGCAAAGAAGGCAAAAAAAGTACAGTGGAATGGGGAACAAGAAAAAGACTGGACATATAATAAACTACACACGTAGGTTATGCATAATCAAGAAATATCTAATGAATGTACGACTAGAAAAAGTGACGGAAATTTCTCCTACTGGACCTTCAAAATCTGTTCTAAAGTACAATCTTCCCAACTAAAGATGAGATCAAAAACATGCTTACTTTATACATTATTTCCTATAAATGCTAGATGTGCATAAAAATCCTTATGCAATCTTAAATAACTTTGGATAGCATGTTAAAAAACAAACTAGAAGTATTAAAAGATCAAACTTTACAGTTTTCAAGGCTAACATTGGGTCTTTACCTTTTGAAATAAGCCCCATTACAGTATTAGGGACTCAGCAGCTTCTTTCACTGTTTAAACCCCTGTGCTGGCCCATGTTCAACAGCTCAGCAGCTGGGGAACAGTGCTCTGTCAGACAAGCAGGTGGGGAGACGCAGCACCTGCCTGGCCACCTCTTTTGCCTGACTCTCAAATCGCCCCGTATGCTGTGCTCTCTGAATGGACCCAAGATTAGGATTTGAACGCATAGGACACAAGGAAATCACTCGGTGTCAACTACAGAATGACTTTCAGGGCTTAAAAAATCAGGTTAGGGTAAAAGCTTAAAGTCAAGAGAATTATGCTCAGAACGCATAAAGCATTCATTTGTTCAATCAACACTACCAGAGTTTCTAGCATGTACCAGGCATTTGCTAAATCCTGGCTATCCTGCCACAAAAGAGAACTCCCTGCTTTCACAGAGTGAAACATTTTTGCACATTCAGAGTTACCAGCTGAAATAATTTTTTGAATGAGAGCAAGGTGTGAATGTCTGCTGTCTATGGTTTTTCCTAACAAAGTTATTTCAGAATTTCCTAGGACTTTATCAACACACTGTGTTCGCCACACTAATATTTATATAAGTAACAGCACTGCCTACAGGTGCAATTCGTCAGCCCAGAAGTAGACATAAAGGAACACAAAATTCCAATGAACACCACACGAATGATGCCTAAACAGCTCCCTCTGAAGCATCCAAGTCCCACATACCGAGGGACTCGATTTCAGATGATAAAATACACAAAAGGCCTCTGCGGGGGACAGATGTGTCGTGTCCGTTGTTCTACACCATTCATTCCAGAGGTTAGCACAGCCAACTTCTTCCCAGACTCCTGAATTCATTACAAATGACGACAAAAACGCTGTGAAAAACAATTCACATCAGTTAGTGCCATGTCTGCAAGCTGCATTTTCTAGAATCAAAAACGATTTCAAGTTACTCTAGAATTTGAGACCTACAAGAGCCATTAAGACCACTAACCGTACACAGCCATTTTACAGAAAAGGAAACTGGGGACTCAAGAAGTTAAACAACCTCAGTACACATGGTATCAGAGGCAGGAATTCAGAACACAGGTTTACTGCCAGGCTGTACCACACTGTCACAAGGTAAGACTTGCAGGGAAACTGTCGGCCAGGAGAACTTCATATAAATGAGTCAACAGTTACTTACCACTTACTTACTATGTCCTGCAAGCAAGGGCTACCTGACAGGGAAAAATCGACTTCCTAGAGGCTCCTAGGGCTCACCCCCAGAGCCTGTGCACCAGCCAGAATCACACAAGTCTGCGCACCTACATCCATCTGCTGTCCTAGCTGGACCCTGCACTGTTAACCTACCAAATGGAGTCATACATGTACAGATCTCCAAACTTGAGTGCTCAAAAACGTTAGGGACCATCACTGGTATTTTTAGAGTTCTCATCCTGTTCTCAAAGGATCCTGTTACTTCAAAAACATTTAAGAACCACTGCTCCAAAGGGGCCATGTACACACGCCACCTCTGTCGCTCTGAGTCTGGCCCAAACAGTACCAGGACTCTGAGGACATGTGGATACCTGGACACACTATAAACTCAGTTCCTGTGATTTACAACTTCCTTAACCAAAGCACACTTCCTTTAAATCTTAATTTTTAAAAGTCTGTCAAAAAGACGGTTATGAACCGTACACAAAGATAAACTCGAAATGGATAAAAGACCTCAACGTGAGACAGGAATCCACCAGAATCCTAGAGAAGAACACAGGCAGTAACCTCTTCGATATCAGCCACAGCAACTTCTTGCAAGATATGTCTCCAAAGGCAAAGGAAACAAAAGCGAAAATGAACTTTTGGGACTTCATCAAGATCAAAAATTTCTGCACAGCAAAGGAAACAGTCAAGAAAACGAAGAGGCAACCCATGGAATGGGAGAAGATATTTGCAAATGACAGTACAGACAAAAGGTTGATATCCAGGATCTATAATGAACTCCTCAAACTCAAACACACACGAAACAGGCAAACATATCATAAAATGGAAGAAGATATGAACAGACACTTCTCCAATCAAGACATACAAATGGCTATCAGACACATGAAAAAATGTTCATCATCATTAGCACTCAGGGAGATTCAAATTAAAACCACATTGAGATATCACCTTACACCAGTTAGAATGGCCAAAATTAACAAAACAGGAAACAACATGTGTTGGAGGGGAAGTGGAGAAAGGGGAACCCTCTTACACTGTTGGTGGGAATGCAAGTTGGTGCAGCCACTTTGGAGAACAGTGTGGAGATTCCTCAAGAAATTAAAAATAGAACTTCCCTATGACCCTGCCATTGCACTCCTGGGTATTTACCCCAAAAATACAGATGGAGTGAAAAGAAGGGCCATCTGTACCCCAATGTTTATAGCAGCAATGGCCACGGTCGCCAAACTGTGGAAAGAACCAAGATGCCCTTCAACAGACGAATGGATTAGGAAGATGTGGTCCATTACACTATGGAGTATTATGCCTCCATCAGAAAGGACGAATACCCAACTTTTGTAGCAACATGGACGGGACTGGAAGAGATGATGCTGAGTGAAATAAGTCAAGCAGAGAGAGTCAATTATCATATTGTTTCTCTTATTCGTGGAGCATAACAAATAACATGGAAGATATGGGGAGATGGAGAGGAAAAGGGAGTTGAGGGAAATTGGAAGGGGAGGTGAACCATGAGAGACTATGGACTGAAAAACAATCTGAGGGTTTTGAAGGGGCGGGGGGTGGGAGGTTGGGGGAACCAGGTGGTGGGTATTAGGGAGGGCACGGATTGCATGGAGCACTGGGTGTGGTGCAAAAACAATGAATACTGTTATGCTGAAAAGAAATTTAAAAAATAAATAAATAAAGACGGTTATCATTTGAGCAGGCACAGATTTTACTCAGATACAAAGTTACCCTGCTACGACTTTTTCTAAAAAAGTAACAGACATTTGAAGTACCAGGGTAAGAAGTAAGTAACAGGGATTTTGGTTTTTCTTGTTTAAATTTTTTATTTAAATTCAATCAATTAGGGGCACCTAGGTAACTCAGTAGGTTAAAGCCTCTCTCTTCAGCTCAGGTCATGATCCCAGCATCCTGGGATGGAGCCCCACATCAGGCTCTCTGCTCAACAGGGAGCCTGCTTCCCCATCTCTCTCTCTGCCTGCCTCTCTGCTTACTTGTGATCTGTCAAATAAATAAAATCTTTGAAAAAATAAAAGAATAAAAATAATAAATTCAATGAATTAACATACAATGCATTATTAGTTTCAGAGGTAGAGTACAGGGACTGATCAGTTGCATACAACACCCAGGGCTCAGTACATCACACGCCCTCCTTAATGCCCATCACCCAGTTACCCCATTCCCCACCCACCTCCCACGGATTTTGTTCTTTCAACAAAACGACCATTCTAACACATTTCTACTCACCTACTGCATTATTTCCTATAGCAATTATGAATTTGGAGCAAGGATATTTTTCCAGCAGAGAAACTTCCAAAGATGTTTTTGTCTGTCTTCGAAAGAGCCGCACCTCCCTAACACAAGAAACAAAAGACAAAACTAAAGCAACTTAAACATAATTAGTACCTATTATGAGGAAAAGGATACTAGAGGCATGATTCTGTAATCAGCAATATGCAGGCTTTAATTTCATAAAGAATGTAATTACCATCTAAGGGAAACAACAGATTCAGGCAACAATAACTAACAGATAAAACCATCTGATGCAGGGGTGCCTGGGTGGCTCCGTGGGGTAAAGCCTCTTCTTTTGGCTCGGGTCATGAGCCCGGGGTCCTGAGAGCTCTATGCTCAGCGGGGAGCCTGCCTCCCCCTCTCTCTCTGCCTGCCTCTCCGCCTACTTGTGATCTCTGTCAAATAAATAAATAAAATCTTAAAAAAAAAAAAATCTGATGCAAAATTCATGGAGAACTCCAAAACAGAAATCAGGCTGTCCACCTGACCCAGTGATCAACCTCAGCATCCCCCAGAGTGGCACAAACGCGTACAGTGTGCAACAAGAAATGGGAAGCACCACCCTCCCGGCAGCAGAGTACTGAGCTTGCACCACGCCTCCAAGAGGAACATCCATCCACAGAGAATGCAGGGAGAGAACGAACAGGATAAATCAGACAAATTCAGGGTGTGGGACACCCTACCCAATAACTACCTCGGCAGGGGTGAGAAGGAGGGGCTGCTCTAAATGACCGGCAGCTCAAGAGAGACAGAACGTCGAAAAGTAACGTGTGGACCTCGTCGGGGTTCTGACTTACAGGAATTCACCGAAACACCCGGCGTCTGACACTCCCGCGCGAGTCTGGTCCTGCGCCGGTACTACACGGTGTCAGACGACTACCTTCGTCAGGAGCTGTTCGAGCACACTCGGGAAAACGCCTCCGTCGTTCGAGGCGCATTCCGAAAAGCGGGGACGTGCAAGGCCGCGGTCACTGGGACTCCGAGGTGGGGGGATAAAATACAGGCGGCGACGCCGTCCCCACTGCCCAATCTACGTGCATGGGTTGGGGCGAAGGGTCATTTTGTATTTTCTTTGCTCTTTTTAAAGAGGCGGGTTTTCCACCTGCTACGGACACCGAGGCTAGCGAAGAGCGGAGCGGGGGATAGAAAGGCTTTGAGAGAGCTGCCTTACGTCCACGGACCACGAACCCCCAACGACGGCCTCCCGGGAACCCGCTACGAGCGCGCACGGCGGCCCCCGAGGCCCCGCAAAGGAAGCCCCGGCGGTACGCACGCCACGGAGGCCGCCGCAGGCCAGCCTCACCCCGCGCCCGACCCCCGGACCTCACCTCTTCCGCGCCAGCTGCCGCCGGACCTCCCTGTCCTCGGCCGTCTCCCTCTTCCCCTCCTCCTCCTCCTCCTCCTCGTCCTCGGTCCCAGCGCGGCACGGCGCCCTCACCACCTCGCCGAAGAACGTGGCCGCCATGGTAGCCGCGCCAGCGTCCGGGCCCGTCCGCGGCGCCCCAGAACGGCGCATGCGCCCCGCCCTCAGCCGCAACCCGCCACGCCCCGTGCTCCGCCTCCGCACCCCTGAGCCACGCCCTCGAGCCACGCCCCCGCGCACGCGCGCGGGCCCCGCGGCCGCGCCAGTCTCGAGCGTCTTATTCTAGAGCCGGAGCGCGCGGCAACCGAGAGGTAGGAAGACTCCGGGCTAGAGAGGCCAGCGCGGGGCGGGGGCGCGTCCTGTCCCGGCAGGTGGCGCACGGGAGACAGGACCCCGGCTCGGCCGGCGGCGCGCGGGACAAGCCCGCCCCGCTCCCCCGCCTTCCTTCCCGCGGCGCCCGTTCCCCTTCTCCGCCGGGGCGGGGGTGGGGGCGTGGGGAGGGGGCGGCGCTGCGGGCCGAGAGGGGGAAGAAATACGGCGCAACGTGGGGGGGGTCAAACGCGGGTTTTACTCCGCGGTGAGAGTTCACAGGTCGGGGCTGACGGTCCAGCCCGTCTCCGTCTACGCAAACGCGAGCATAGTTCGCTTCTCCTCGGAGCGCGGCCGCGTCCCGTCCCGACGGCACTTTGGCCGTCGGTGGCCTCCCGTGACGGAGCGAGGCGAGCGGGTTCGCGGAGCCCGAGGCCGAGGGGCGGCCGCGCCGGGTCAGAGGTGGGGCGGTGCCCGGCGCTGCCGTGAGACCCCGGGCCGCTTCCCCCCGTTACTGAGCTGGAGATCGCGACCTGCGCGCAATTTGGAAGGCCGCCGGCAGACGCCCGCAGCTGCTGCTGGGTCAGGCAGGACCTCCTGTTTCCCAGGCTCAGCCGCCACGAGTACCTTGTCTTGACACGTGGAGAACCAGTATCAACAGCGGCATGTGCATGAAATCCGTTTTAGCGAACGGAACCAAAACCGAAGTCTGAGTTCTGAAGCAAAATGGGAACATTTAAGGCTAACAGTGTGACCAGATTGCTGTCCAGTGCGAGCGAGGGGGCCTTTGCGTGTGGTCAGCAAGGTGACCAAGGTGGTGTGGTTAAGGGGCACGGATCCCTGGGCTGCTCTCTGGAATGGCTGGATTGCAGAATAAAGAGGAAGGTTCGCTATCACTGTGTCTAATAAGTCCTTTTTGTCGAATAAAGTAACTTGTCATTTTTACCAGTAAAATTTACTGCGATTTGATTTCACAATTACATTATGAAGAAATCATTTCTAGAAAGCTGACTGAAAGTCTGAGTAGGGTAATAATACATTTGGCAGTGATTTAAATTCTGTGTACATTTCACAGTTTTACGATAATGTTAAGTTTTTAAACAAATGCTTATTTCATGCACTTACAGTAAATTTAGGCCGAGCACTTCAAAAAAAGGCAAATGTTCAATTTAAATACTAAACCAGCAGAGATCGCGTTATGAAAGAAGGCTGGTGACACCTCAAGACCTGACGGAAAATAACCCCATCACAGAACATTGTCAATTCAAAACAAATCTTTGATTACACGGAAGTTGGCAAGAAATGGTGTGAGAGAGTCTTAACTGAGACTTAAATATTTTCATTTTATGGTATTTGTTGAGGATATAGCAGCCCCAATGAGAAATTTCTGTAGAATTAAGGGTTAATATGGGAATGGAAATAGATTTATACATTTTAGCAGTCAAAAATCAAACCCCGTGCGCCTAAAAATATTAGCAGTTTATTAGGAATTCTTCCTTTTCTCACCTGTACTAGTAACAAGATACTGGTATCAGTATTTCAGATGAACGTATACTATAAACAGAGCAAAGGACACAGACTTTGTACGTTAGAAATATTCTGGCTTATGCCAAGGGGAAAAAAAAAAAAGACGACAAAAAGCCTTTTTTTTTAAGCAGACATGCAACCACAAACAAATTTCTCAAGTAATCTAGACATTTGGGTCTAGCTGTGTAACCAAAATATATGCATTACATTAGTCTGTTAATGAAAAAGGAATAGAAACTCTCAGGTTTCTGTATTTTACTTTTTCAGATTTACACATGCAAATCATATATTAATATTCACAGATATTTTTTAATGGGTAAACAACTTGTTTCTAACAATTCATTTTTCCAATAACATGTTACTATGTTAAAAAGATTCAACAGTGCATTCATTTAATCTGGTGATCTTCCTTTCAACAAATACCTGTTAAATTAAACCTCACTGCAAAGAATTCTTTTTATTATCAAGATTTCTAATCCTAGCAAAGGCCACAGTGAAAGAGCCCACACATGCTGCCGTTTAAGTTTGTTGTGATGAGATTATAATTAATTTGCTCAAAGCATTCATAAAGTACTAATTTTGCTGTAGAGAAACGTAAGAAGATATCACTGTCTCATCCAAAAATATGACTGTTTTAATCTTCATCTATACCTTTTATTTTCTAACTGGTTAAAACTAAGACCTTGCCTCATAATGAGGCACATTTTGGCAACTCTGTAAATGCTGTTATGTGCAAGTAAAAATGAGGAAAAGTTGTTGCAATAGTCACATTCATAGCCTTCATAGAAAAATATATATTCCCTGAATTAGTCTTATCAAGTGGTCACCATTCCATTTGAATTCCAGTATTATAAACAAAGTAAGACATCATTAATGGGTTTTTGCTAATTGCCTGTTTGCCACTCTGCTTCAGAACTCGATTATCAGCATCCCCATCATTGAATCCCCAGGTCCTTCTAGTTTAAATTGTTTTTGACTTTTAAGGTGGTGAATTCTAGGGACTGGATCTTATGAAAGGATTTGCTTTGCTCAAAAGCCAGGTAAGCTTTGTGGCACTTCTCTTGAAATGTGCCTACTTTTTCCCCCCTCTTACTGCAGTAATGACACACCATAGCTGCGCCCGTCTGAACCCTTAAAATTAGCATCAGTTTGCAATTTTGACATTTTTTTTCAGCCCTTGAAGTTTTTGCTACAGACCCTGTACACTTCCCATTATTTTCTTCCTCTAAGGAATCATGGGGTTTCTTCAAGGCCCTTCCTTTCTGAAGAGGAACAATCTTAGGACAGATTACTTGCCTCTGCTTTCTACCTCTCCACTCCGGCTCCACTGTCTAATTTCCCCCTCATAATCTCTGTAGTTGGGTGTCTGTACCAGGGCTCACTGTGACCCGCTCCATTATGGCTTTTAGAAAATTCCTCAAAAAAGGTGCCAACAAGGGATTAACTTTAGAGCTCGGAGCAGAACACAACTGCCAGTTTACTTGTGGTCCCCGATCCCCCTTCTACGTTTCCATAGTCACTATTGTGCTTTTGCTTTCCAGGATCTGAACTGCCTGAAAAAAAAGTGCTTTGCTATTAATATCTTCTAGCTCTTTTTCACTGTCAGAATTTATGGTTGTATCATCCTCTTTATAAACACTCATTTTTTCTTAGCCACAGAAGAAGTTCGATGCGGCAGCTTTCTGCTGTTCTTCCTAAAACACACATTTTCTGGTCTTGAAATCGCATCATGAGATTGCTCATTATTTTTATCTTATTTGCAGCCACAGCGGCGTATCTGCTGAGAACTTTGTCAGGCACCATGCTTGCTTTCGGAGTTTCACTAGGCACTTACACTGCAGCCCTCTCATTATGCATATATGTTCTCATTTTTGTATTGGGTTCTCTGTTCCTAGGAACAGATTCTGAAAAACGAGTGAAAGTTCATGTAAATGCAAAAACCTTGTAACACAAGTTTTTACTACTACTTACAATTCCTCAGTTACACATTTCCTAAACAATAAATTTAAAAATTACTCACATTGCTAAATAAGTAAAAAACGTACATGATTTCTCATCAGTGATACTACATGTTCTTAACGTCGGTAGAACCTCCCATTTCCTTATCAACAAAAGAAGCCTTGAGTAGTAGGCCACCTGGCATGCTTTCTAATCTGCAAAGACAACTGCCACTTCGAACAGGAGCAGACTTGTGAGACTGTATCTTCAGCATCATAAAGCACTAAATTCTTGGTATCGTTTCGGATATTCTCTGTTGAACTATTTAGGATATTCAACAGCAGTTCTGAAATGATTTCCCTAGAACCTCCAAGAGAAGGCAGTACCATCATGACTCGATGTGGCATCAGCTCTGCCTCAAGAAGGTCCTTGAAGTTTGAATTCCAACACCTTTAGTCAAAACAAACATGAACCAGTAGATAAAAAGGAATTGCCTGTTCGTTTTATCTAACTAAAATATGGTTTTAACCCTAGGTCCACTTTTTTAAAAATATTTGAGCATTTTTACATAACTGGAATTATTAAATCCTGGTTCCATTATTATTTAAATAATAATTTTCTGAGCTAGGTATATGCCGGCCATCCAGAGGATCAGGATAAAGATTCTAAAACACTAATTCTATACATATTAACTCTAATTGTTCTAAGAACTAAGAGGTGTAGGGCGACTGTGAAAACCACATTCTAGAAACCAGAGTCACGGGGTAAGGAAAGCTTCCTTTGAGGAGTGTTACTGTAGCTGAGAGCTAGGAACTGTGGAGGAATCAAACAGGCAGAAAGCACTGCGGAGAGGCAATTTTCCAAGCGTGGCCTGAGATTCATCCCAGCTGTGCTGAGGATCCCATGATGTTGCACCCACTGCTCCATGATCACCAACCGGTGGGCTCAAATCAGTGTTAATTCTGCCAATGTCTCAAAGCCAGATTTTCACATTTCAAATATAGGATTAATTAATGCACTCCTAGGCTTTTGGAAAGTTCACATTATGCCACTTCGTTTTTTACAACCTACCTGATTTTGCTATCCAAAAGAAATCAAAGAGGATCTCACTTTTATTTAAAAAAAAAAAAGGGGGGGGCACCTGTGTGGCTCAGTCAGTTAAGCATCTTATCTGCTTTTGGCTCAGGTTATGATCCGAGCCCCATACCAGACGCCCCCTGCTCAGCACAGAGCCTGCTTCTTCTCCCTCTGCCTGCGGATCCCCCTGCTTGTGGTCTCTGATAAATAAAGTCTTAAAAAAAAAAAAAAAAGTTGGGGGCCAAAAGCGCAAACAGGGTTTGGTGTTGGTTTTGCTGAGAGCCTCTAGAGAGGCAGCAAACACCCTGAGCCGAAGAGCGGCCCACTGAGCTCCTCCCCCTGCTGCCAGAGCTCTGGTACGGTCTGAGCACCTGGGCTTGAGCCACACTGATTTTGTGCATCCGTTAGTAAGACATGTCCTAAGCTACCAGAGAAGCCTGAGAGGTGATTTTTCAGAATCTGCAAAGGCCTTCAATTTTTTCCATCTATATTAATGGTAGCTGCATCTTTATTTTATCCCATATTTGGGCTTATGAAAGGTGATCACAGGAATGCCTTCCTTTCAGAGAGCAGGCAAAATCTGTACTTCTTGATAAAAATGCACCTGAACTTCAGCTGCTGAGGGTTAGGTTTTATCTGTTGGCACTCTAGCCTTGCAGCCGTCAAATCAAGCTATCTAAAACTGTTTTAAAGGTACACAAGCCTTGCTGGGGGGTGAGTTTGGGGACCCCACCTCATTTGCAGACATTCAACAGTTGGTAAGAACAGGCTAGAGACCACCGAAACGATGGAGTCCACATCTGGGCTCTCCCACTCTATCCTTTTCACCACTAAGGATGAGAAAATAAGGACTCATTTTGCCAGCTCTCAAGTAATGCTATTCATTCTACCGCAGTGAAACTCCCAACGATCAACAACCTTCCTGGTTTTTCCTTTATGAACAGAGAGGTTTGCCCTTCTGTCACCGATCACAAATGAGTACAGGTGAAAATGGGCTACTGTTGGTTGATATGTTCATTAAGAGTGAGAACTGAGGAAGTCTTCTGCTCTCGAAAGCTCTTCCGATTTTACCCTCAGTCTG
Organism: Mustela erminea; assembly: GCF_009829155.1. NCBI lineage: Eukaryota > Metazoa > Chordata > Mammalia > Carnivora > Mustelidae > Mustela > Mustela erminea. Next base: position 214,303,193 of record NC_045614.1, read on the forward strand.
TGAAACTAACTTTAAAGATGTGCTTACGCTTTCTCAAAGACCCAGCATAGGTTAGAACTCCTGTACTAAAAGCAACCCCCCCAAAAAATGCATCAAACCTTTTGCCAACTATGGGACTTCTATACTTTTCCAGTGAAATTCTATTTCTAAAGGTAACTCGTTTTGTTCATTCTACGTCTCCAGGCATTGCAAAAATGGCCTTTTCACAGCTGAGTTCATCCTCAGACTGCTGGGCAGCACAGCCTCCCCCTGCCTGGCTGGGCTGTGTGCGGTCACTCACACAAGCAGCAGAGACCATGAGAAAGCTCGCGTTTTCACTACGAAGGGCCTTTTCTGAGGAATGTTTAAAATTACCAACTAATGTCTCTGCAAAGCAACCCTAGATCCAAAGTCAATCTTCAGCACATAAAATCATTGTTAGCCAATCCTAGTATGTGAATTAGTATGCTACAACAGACAAACGCTCTTATAAACAGGTAACAAAATGAAGGTTAAATCTGACCTACACAGGATGAGGGCAACCAGCATCGCTCAACTATTTCCATTTGCATGTTGAAACCACATCAAAAGTAGATAGCCAGTTCACTCCCAACAATATAGCCACCTGATAGTATAGATAAAACCCTAGCACACTAACCACTTCTGTGGGACAAAAGGACTTAAGTGGCAGCAACTAATTCCTTTTTGATGTACTGATGCAATTTAGGAGCCCAGTAAATATGAGCTCATTTTAACAAATGGTTACTTGTAATCCAAAATAAGGGAAAAAAGTTAAGATTCTACAAAAGAAACTCTGAGTAGGTTTTTTAAAGTGCTTTAAGAAAAGCTGCACTTCAAATATGTAACTATGGTGGGGGGATAACGGAGTCAATTCTACTTGTGTACAGCCACTCCAACTTGATGAAGCTGGAACTCGAGTCTTAGACCTAAAATGGGAAGGTCACAGAATAAAGATAAAAGCACTCTGAGAAAGACAGAAGAGTGACAGTGTGGGAAACTAAAAAAAAAAAAAGCATACATGTAAGTCAGTGTTAATTTTATTACTAAGAACTTGGTAAATTATAAAGTGCTTTATTCGCCTTGAGAAAACTACAAACAGTTTTTAGAAATATATACAGGATCATTCAGGGCTAGAGAGAAGTCCAATTTATATGTTAGGGTACAAGCTTATAACTTTTGGAGGACACTGCTCTAACAATACATTTGTGATTGTGTCACTTAATACTAACCAGTACAATCCCCAAGTCCTCCTGTCCCAGATGGTGTTGGTCAGGTGATTTGGAGGAGTTACTGTGCGCTTGAGGGATTGCTGCTTTCCTATAAATGATTCCCCATTTGGATTTGGCAAAAACCTCATCCACAGAGTAAAAATTTACATCTGTAATAGCACCCATCACAGTTCACCTGTATGACCACTTGAAATTGTATCACTGTGTGTTCTAAGATGGTCTGTGGTGAATAGAAATTTGGATGTAGACATTATACTTTTGATTCAAAGCAATTATCTCTAGTTTCTCTATTTTAAGGACTAGTCATATTCCAATTACGATACTTAATACAAAACTGTTTTCCTAGATCCAAAATAAACTTCACATTGCTGTAGAAGCATGAACATTTTTAATCTCATCAGCATTTTAATTGTAGAATATTAAAAACAAATCTGAAAATGGAAAAAAGATGAAAGCATGTCTGAATTAGAATGAACATGTACTAGCCTATTTCACATATTTTTGAAGTACTGGACATTACTGGTTGTCGTGGCTGGTGGTAAATCCAGAGCGGAAACCTTGGTTGCAAATCAATGTAACCTCTGGAGCAAGGCTTTCATCAGAACTAGTTTGAGATGCCTTCTTTCTTGTCTGCCCTTTGGGGCATCTGGGTGGCACAGTGGTTTAAGCCTCCGCCTTTGGCTCGCGTCGTGATCTTGGGGTCCTGGGATTGAGCCCCACATTGGGCTCTCTGCTCAGCGGGGAGCCTGCTTCCCCTTCCCCCTGCCTGCCTCTCTGCCTACTTGTGATCTGTCAAATAAATTTTAAAAATCTTAAAAAAAAAAAAATTCCTTGTCTGCCCTTCACTGAAAAGCAATGAAATGATCAAAATCTCAAGGCGCAAACAGCATTCATCATGGATATTCATTCCTCCCAAAGCACAGGTTTCCAAAAAAGACCCCATACACTGGAAAGCCTCTTTATGTGTTTTCTGTAACTCCCTGAGCTGAGCACTTTCCTGTCTTCTGGGGGAGCTGTTAACACTGCAAAGTCAGCTTCTACAGTACGGCCACATCAGGTCAGGAGATTGTCAGAAATGATTCCAGAATCAAGAGCTGTTCTTCACTAGCTTGGTCACTTTTACAGTTGAACAGATGAATAAATGCATCTATCAAGTCTTCAACACACTCCGTGATAGGAACCACAGAATTCTGTTTGGCTCTGACGGGTAACGTAGCTCATCACTCTTTCTCGCATCCCCAGAAAACTAGTTGTTAACCAGCAACTGTCCAAGACTTGTGATAGCTACTGCCATTTTTTCCCCCCTAAAAATCTGATAAAAGCTCTGTGAACTATCAATTGAGGGATCCTGTACCTGTCTAATGAAGTTTTTAACTTTTAAATTTTGTTGACGTACAGTGCAATACTGGTTTCTGGGCTTAATGAACTTCTTGAAAGAGATCTCAGAGCATTTTTTTAAAAAGATTTTATTTATTTGACAGAGAGAAAGATCACGAGTAGGCAGAGAGGCAGGCAGAGAGGGGGTAGGGAAGCAGGCTCCCTGCAAGCAGAGAGCCCAGTGCGGGGCTCGATTCCAGGACCCTGAGATCATGACCTGAGCCAAAGGCAGAGGTTTAACCTGCTGGGCCACCCAGGTGCCCCAAGAGATCTGAGAGCATTTTAAACTGTTGGACAGGATAAGGTATCAGGCATTAACCGTGGTTTTCAATCTACTTTATTACTTCCCTAATGAAAAGCAGCAGGGCACAGACAATCCAAGGACAACCCCTTTGGGGCCCATCTTTCAACTCCCTCTCCCGACCCCCAGCTCCTATGACAGGGTGGCCCTGCATTCTGCCTGAGAAAGCAATCACAACAGGACAGAGGTTTGAGAGAAAAAATAGAGCTGTTCAAGAGTAAAGATGAGTTGCAAGGTAAATCGACTGCCTACTGCAGACCTTATAGAATTAATCAGCTAGAAGGCTCGAAGTTGTTTAAGATGGTAAGATAACAACATTAAATTTATTATACTCTTTTAGTTAGTAATTGACTTTTAAAAAGGTAAAGAAAACTGGTTCCTAGATGATAACTGAGTCGTGAGCTGTGACAATGAGTTAATTTTAAAAAGTCTGAGACCTTGTGTGGGAGTGAAAAACCAGAGATTTTTTTCATCCGGCTCCAGTGAAAATGGTCAGAATTTCACAGGTGAACTGAATGTGTGCCTACCGCCCGAGGACTAAGTATGGATTGACACTTCGAAAATTACCTTCAGTATATTAAAAATGAGATTGTTTCATGATGTAACTACTGATCAAAAAAGGTAGTAACTTCTAAATACTACTCCTGGAGGCCAGGCCGGCTGCTGCAGTCCAGGCAAACTGTAACTGGTTGTCCTGTTTCACTTAGGTCAGTCAGAATCCCATTAAAGGTTTTCATAAATGATAAAACTTACCTTAAAAACTAAAGCATGACCAGAAAATATGCTCAAACACTGATAATTAAATTCAATAAAACGGTCAGTTGGTCAGACAAATAGATACATATTCTACAGTTACTTACATGCTGCCAGAGACAGACCTGCAGATTTGTAAGACCCCAATGTTGTAACTGGCCCCCATCCAAACTCCCTACATCAGATCCATACAAGCAAAGCTTAAGGAGACACCAGGTAAAGTCTTGATATTTTCCCACCAAATTCACAGTGTATTAAGGAACTAGCTTGGCAGGTTATTAGTGACTAGTAAAAACCTTCCAACTTTTGAGAATCCCCACGTACTGTTTGGCAACATCTATAATTTAAGAAAACAGCTACAAAAACCTCAATTAGAAAGTGAGAAAAGACAACACAGCCCTTACCATTAAGGTCTTTACACTTTAATCTCCATTCATTCACAACTTTTGAGCTACCAAGTGGTATTAGCACTTACTAATCTAGTTTGGACTAGATTTTTCCACAATGTTCCATTTTCTCCCTAGCGTTGACAATTTTACTTGGTTTGGTCTTTGCTCCCAAATACTAGAATTAGAGACAGTCTTTAAACAGTGACGTTGCAAATTTCTTAAGGTTTCTCCTTTATTCCATCCTGTTATCCACAGCAGGAGTTGAGAGATGGACTTACATAATAATGGAGAGTTCTCCCGCAGGGAGGGGGACTACATCACACCAGAAAATAACTCAACTACAATTTCCATACAACGTAAGACACTGAAGTGTTTGTGGACTACTCCAAGATGCCGAATCAAGGAAATATGCTGACTTAACATGGATGAAAAGGATGGAGCTGGTATTTCAGCTACAAAGGGCAAGGCAAACAGACCTGTTCTAGCCATTTAGAAGTTACTCAAAAAAAACCAACGCAACTGAGTAGAAAGGAAAAACCAAAAATACTGTAAGCACTGTGAACAACATTCTTGCATTCTAGTGATACACAAACCTCATTTTTCTCAGGTGGCACAATCAAATTCAATGTGCACTGATGAGAGATTGAAGTCCTTTCAATGTAGTTTTTAAAATGATACAATTAAATTAACAAATTGTGTTCTGATTATTCTAAAAAAAAGAAGGCTAGAAGGACAGGGAATGTAGTATGAACCCAAGGCAGTCCTAAGAACTCTTATCTAAGACGTCAGCAACCAATGGAGTGTGAAGATTTAGTGACAAGTCTTATTCTTATTTTTGGACGATAATACCTTCAAGATGGCACTTTTATTAGCTTCATACCTTCTCATTTGCAATTCTAGGTTTTGAAGTGCCTTTTCCCCAAACATAAGTTCTTTCTCCCCATTTCTGTGTACTATTTAAAAGAAACTTTTGTGTTGTAACTTAGAAGCTGTGAGTAAATGCTTTATCATTCTTTCCAAATAATTACTAAATTGAGAACGAATGTAATCAGAGATTTTCCCCCTAAAATAAAAAAGGGAGAATGACCGCCCTAAGAATTATCTGAAAATGGGATACACTTTCCCTTTTATTCAGAACTTACTACACATTGTTGGTATACCTTTTAAAGTAAGTCTGATTTTAAAAAAAAAAAAATGTTTTTAAACCTCGCCTATTTCTTAAATGTTTGACATCTTTTTTCTTAATAGTCTTTCAAATGAATCAAAACTCAAATCTAAATACCTCAGCCCTTTTTTTCAACCATATATGAATAAAATCATAGGACCCTGAACATATACAACCACAGCAGTTTTTGTTGTTGCTCATATACACCATTAAGTGACTTCAAGTGCAATGAAAAACTATAGCACTTACTTCCGGATCAGTTCACATTCAGTCTGCAAGCTTTTGTCTTTTTTCACAAGTATATACAAACTGATCCCAAACACATTAAAGTACATCCGTGCATTAAATCCCTGCGCATTTCGCATAAAGAGAAGTAGAAAAAAAGTCAAACATGTTCTAGTGCTCAATGTAAACATTTTGAACTATTAATTATTTATTAATTTTCCTTAAAGTACTTAGGAGTGTGTGTCACATATTCAAAGTTAACCTTAGGAATAGCACCATGACCAAAAAAACCCATAAAAGTGATTCTCACTATAATCCCTTAGTTTTACTTCAGAACTTGAGAAGCTACCACTGTCAACCGTATCTTCAAAGTCATGAGGCCAAATTCTTGGTTTGTTTTTTTTTCCAGGTGAAACCAAAATACTGCTTTCTATACACAAAGGTCTAACAGTTTAAAAAAAGACAAAAAAAAAAAATTAGTAATTGGTTGACCAGCCAATCTATGACCAATTAATTCAGTCCAAAAGATAAGAATAGTTCTACTGATGAAGGCTAATGATCAAAGTCTCATTCTACCAAAAGAATTTCTGTATTTATGAACATATTCTATATTTGTATTTATGGATTTTTTTGGTACCTTTTTGCAGATGATGGTAAACATGGAGTTATAACCCTGAGAATAGATATAAAACTGAGAAGCTTTAGAAGAGTTTAAATAAATTAATGGGTAGGACATCTATCACCATTGCTTAAAACTAGGGAAGTAAAGAACATTCCATTAATGTTTTCAGGTCAAGAGTCAAGGCCAATTCTCCTGAATCACTCTCTCTACCATATACTCAACATGAACTCTAATAAGAAGAGCTTCATAGTTTTGAAGTAATCACAGCTCTCTCAACAACAAAGGATGGGTAGGTCTATCCCACCTACCGCAACTGGGTAATGTCCAAAAATATCCTTCCCCTTACATCTAAGTACCTTCTACCATGTCGAATGAACAGATAACTGAAAAGTAACAACACTTAAGAACATTCTCTAACACTGAACCAGAGTCTGATGCTTTTCCATACCTGCCACCTTTAGGATACACAGGAGAAAAACGTTAATTTTGTCTGGAACCAAACACAGGGCCAATAAATAACAAAGGTGGGAGTACTGTAACATACTCCTTCGCTACAAAATATGTAAACCATTTGAATCAAGTCCATCTTCAGGCACAAACAAGCTAGGAATGGCCACCTACACTGTATGGAGTAGCACAACCTATCAAGCAAAAATATTTGGCTCGAAAATAAGTGTACTTATTTATGTATTTGATGATGTGATAGAAGTTTCACTTTAAATGGATTTCAAAATTATTTTCCCACAACACATGACAGTTTCTTAGATTTAAACTAGAGGTCACTAATAAAGATACACTTAGTTGCCCCCGCAAAGAACACCTGGGATTGCACATGGCAGCAGTAAGCTAAAACAAAGAGACAGAGAATGACGTTTAACTGTTTTCCTATATAAATGAGATTTGTGATTGCACTCTTAACAAAACAACTCTACAATCTCAGTGGGAAGGAGGAGAAACTACATATAATTTAAATACTCTCTTGGCCCTGTACACTCTATTAAAGAACACACTTTTCCTAAATCTAAGGCACACAAACTCCTCTATTTCACAGAGTAAGACTATGGAAGACCAAGATTTTGGTTAAATCCCTTACACAGAAACCAGGAGATCTTGAAAAGACAAATTATATAGCATTCTGTTAGTGCACAATTGAAAAGAAAATGCTAGGACTATGGTCTGGGCCTTAGAGGTTTAAAATATACAATCAAAACATCTTAAAAAATAATTTACCAGCACTTTATAAATTCAAGTTTATAAAATAAAAGTGATGACGTTTTCCTTAAAAATAAAGAAAAAGAGAAAAAAGACCCAACAGCATTTGGAAAGAAACCATTTCAATGAAAATGACCAAATCTGGTATAATGCATTCTGCTCAAGTAGCCAGGGGAAGGGGGGGGAGGGGAGTGGTAGGTACCTCGCCTACTAATCATGGTTACACCTCCCATGATTATAATGTCAGTATGCACATAATATGTATGAACAATCTGTAAACATTGGCCACGTGAAACTGTTCGACTACAACAGGACAGGGGTTAGAAACTACCACTTCTTGACGGGTTCAGAAAGTAACTGCGTGACACTTGCTACCATGAAAGTAATGCTTATCGGTTTCGATAACCAGGATGTCTAGTGTTGAACAGATTTCAAATTCTTGCTATCTGTAGTTAAATACTGTCAAAGTAGATCTGCCCCCAAAATGAAGCATATTTTGGCACCTGTGCTGAGCGCTGCTACAAAGGCAAGCAAGTGCAAATAAAGATAACAGTCATGATTTAGTCACATTCATAACTTTTCATAGAAAAATATAAATATATTCCCTGAATTGTAGGACAAAAAATAATTTCAACAACCAGCTTTCACCATAAATTCCAGTCCATTTCCTCTTTCCATGAACTGGCTTTCTGTCAAGGTCATAAGGTGCAATCATCCAACTCCAACACATTTTCTAAGCTTCTGTCGTCATCCCCATCATGGTATCTCACGGTCCTTCTGCCCTGATTTCTCGTTTTGATTTTCGAACGTCGAAGACCTCTTTTCGATTTTGCATAGTCCAAGTCCTCCCAGTCGTTATCGTCCACACTCAGCCTAGGCCGTTTGCTCTGTCTCTGCCGCCTCGCGCCTCTAGCTGCGGCCGCGGCACAAGCTTTACCTTTTCTCGCCGCTTTTGCTTTTCCTCTCGTTTTCCTCTTTTTGGCTTTCGCGTCACCCGCACAGTCCACGTCGGATTCAGTCACAGACGCCAACTCGGAGTCGGACCCGGGGCCGCCGTCGGCCCCCAGCTCGGACGCGCCTCGGGGCCCAGCCGCCGGCCCGCTCTCGGGCTCGGGCCCCGGCCTCTTCCTCTGGGCGTCGGCCTCGGCCGCCGCCTGCGACGCCCGCAGCGCCTTGGTGGAGCTGAACGGCGCCTTCCCGTAGGTCCGCAGCCGCCGGCCGTTCCACCTGCGCAGCCCGTAGTTCAGGTCGTCCTCAAAGGCGTTCTCGGCGCTCGTCTTCTGCGCCACAGCGGCCTCCGCGGGGCCCGGCGCACCCGCCTCTCCCCCGGCAACATGGCCCGGCCACGGCTCCGCGGAAGCCCCGGCCGAGCAACTCCTGGCGTGCGAGGGCGCAGCGTCTGCCCCGGGGCTCCCGTGCCTGCTCCCGGGCTCGGCGCTCGGCAGCCCGTCGGAGCCCGAGTCTCCGCGGGGAGACGGACGGTCGCCGGCGCGCGGCTCGTCGGGCCCTTCCCGGCCGCCGTCCCCCTCAGACCCGCTCGCCGTCTTCCCAGCGGGCGCGCGAGCGGCAGCGAGGGGCTTTCTCCGGCCGTTTCTGCGTCTGGGGCACGCGCCGTCTGCGCGGACGTCCTCCGCGGCACTCCCGAGCTTGGTCTTACCGGCAGCGGCGGTCGCCCGTCTTCGCGGAGTCCTGAGGAGACCCGTTTTGGCTCTGGAGGCCTTCTTAGCCACCTTCGAATTGCTGTCCGAGTCACTGGAACAGACCCTTTTCCTGGAAGCCTTCCTGCTTTGCCCATGGTCCTGTGACGCGGCACCTGCGAATTAAAAATGAAGAGCAGCCTGTGAACCCGCAAGGGCACGTGTGCAGGAATTCCCTGCCCGTCAGTCTAGACGACCGGCGCGGGCATTCTCCGGCCGCCGAAGGAGCGCGGCGGCGGCGCTCGGGCGCCCGCGCCCCTGCGGCCCGGGGCTCTGCGCAGCCGCAGCACCGGCCACGGGCCCCGCGCGCTGCCAGCGCCGACGCCCCGGGCCCTGCGGCCACAGACCCAACACACCGCACACAGACGTTTTATTTACACGAATACACACTACCTTCTCCTCACTCGTGCCCTAGCGTACGCAAACTAATCACTGACCCTCAGCCTCCCTGAAACTTTTTCACTTCACAACACTGAAGTTACGCCAACACCCTTAATCTTAGCTTTGGCCGCCACCTGCCAAGAATACACCCTTAAATCAGCAGGCGGTTCCCCCTCCCTGTGCTCCAGAGTTCTTAGGAGGCAAGTGGACAATAATGAGAGCCAGGCTCATGGAAAACATGCAGACCCAACGAGCTGCTACACGTCAAGCACGGAGAACAATTTCCCGACCCACAGGCCAGCTGGGGGGGCACTCTGCTGGGGGCTGCTGCTGTCAGTCTTACGCATCCCTTCCAAGCAAACAGTCCTACCCTTTTCTTTCCTCCTCTTAAACTAACACCACAGCTTATAAATGTGCTTGCCTCTGCTTTCCTGAAACCCACAGCCAATACAAGAAGTGAAATCTTACCAGAAACAGCTGTTAAGGTCAAGACTGCCTGTTATGTGAATAAAACTAAACATGTTTGGCAACCAGTTATGCGTGCACACAGAACATCAGGGATGCACAGAACAGACTGAGAACGCATGCGATGGACAGAAAATCACCGGTGAAGAGAAGTTTCATGGGGGGAAACAAAAAAACAAAGCTCTAAGGAGAGAAGAACAGTGAGAACACGCCAGTAAGCCAAGATTACATATTATGAATTACCTTTCATAAAACTGTTTGGTTTTCCTTTTGTATTGTCATCATCTGAATCCAAATCAGTCTCAGATACATGATCTGAGAAACACTGGGACCCGGCAGTGGGTTCACACTTCGAACCCCCTCTAACCAGGTTCGTTTCCATTCTGTGGTAGCTGCCACCTTCTCGATCTTGCTCTTCAGATTCCGAGTCCTCTGAATCACTGAAGATCTTTGCTTTTTTAAGGAAAGTAAGATTCTTGCGACCTGTGTTGTATTTCCTACCAGCATACTTTCTTGGTTCAGAATCTGCTTCCTCCTCTTCCTCTGAGATGCTCTCTGCCTTAAGTTTCTGCCCAGATGTGGATGGACCAGCAGTTCTATTATGTACATTATCGGAATCATGACTTTTAGAGTCTTCATCAGAAGACTCTATTTTCAGGAATTTAGTTTTAGAAGTTGCTGGAGCATGCGACTTATACCCATTAGCATGCCAATTTTTGCGGGCTACTCGCAAGTCACTTTCTGACTCTGAATCCCCATTTTCAGACTCATTCACAGTATTCTGGGCAGCATGAGAACTGAACAGTGGTAATGGCTGATTTCGGTCTTTTAGTTCCTCTTCTTCAATTTCAGACTTTAAGCTCTGATCATCTTCGGAATTATGTAATAATTTTTTTCTAGCCACAGCAGAAGCATTACGGTGAGGCAACTTACGGCCAGAACAGACACTTTCAGAGCTAGAGTTCTCCTCTACGTCACTCATGAGCTTTATCTTATTGGCAGCCACGGCAGCACACTTTCGTAGCACTTTTCGGTTATTTCCAGCCCTGGCTTTTAAACTTTCACGGGTCTCCACTGAATTGTTATCAGAGTCACTTAAATAGACTCTCTTTCGAGTGGCTTTCCTGCCACATCCGTTCTCTAAAGAAACTGGACCTAGAAATAAAGTAGCAATAAGATTAGGAAAGTCTTCCTTATTTCAACATTTTTTTTAAAAAATTTATTATTTTAGAACAGATGTTCCCTACCTTTTAATGCCAAAACAGATTTCCCGTCTATATCTAAAAAGCCCTAAGGATGGGGGCGCCTGGGTGTCTCAAGTTAACTGTCTGACTCTTGATTTCAGCCCAGGTCATGATCTCAGGGTTGAGAGACCCAGCTCTGCCTTGTGCTGGGTGTGGAGCCTGCTTAAGATTCTCTCCCTCTCCCTCGATCATGCATCCTCCACTCCCAAAAAAACCCCAAACCACAACAAAATCAAAAACAGAAACAAAAAACAGCCCTAAGGATGAAACAGAAGAGAGCCCAGAATAAACCCACACCTACACAGTCAATTAATTTACAAGAGAAGAGGCAAGAATATACAACGAAGAAAGGACAGTCTCTTGAACAAACAGTGCTGGGGAAACCCAGCAGCCAACCAGCAAAAACATGAAATGAGATTACTATCTTACACATACACAAAAATTAACATAAAAAAGGATTAAAGACTTGAATGTAAGATCTGAAACCATAAACTCTCCTAAAAGAAAACACAGGGGGTCTAAGCTCCTTAACACTGATCTTGCCAATGATGGTTTTTTTTTTGATCTGACACCAAAAGTAAAGGCAATAAACCCAAGAATTAACAAGTGGGACTACATCAAACTAAAAGCTTCTGCACAGCAAAAGAAATCATCAACAAAATAAAAAGGCAACCTACTGATACATGCAAATCATGTATATGATAAGGAGTTAACTGTTCAAAATATTTAAAGACCTCATACAGTTCATCAGCAAAAAACAATCTGATTTAAAAATGCAGAGACATTTTTTAAAATGCAATCTGATTAAAAAATGAGTAGACATTTTTCAAAATATGGCTCACAAATAATGGCCAAAAGAATGCGAAGATATTCAACACCACCAATAAGGGAAATGCAAATCAAAACCACAGTGAGATGTCATCTCACACCTGTCAGAACAGATAAAATTACACAGGAACAACAGATGTTGGCGAGAATGCAGAGAAAGGGGAACCCTCATGCACTGCTGCTGGGAATGCTAGCTGGGGCAGGCACTGTGGAAAAAAGTACAGAGGGTCCTCAGAAGGTTAAAACTGTAACTGCCCTATGATCCCACAACTGCACTACTAGGTATTTATCTAAAGAAAATGAACCACTAACTTAAAAAGGTATCGGCACCCCAATTTCACTGCAGCATTATTTACAAAAGCCAAGATAAGGAAACAACCAAGGCACCCATTGGCAGATGAATGGAAAAGATAATGTGGTGTATCTCTACAACAGAGTTTTATTCGATCATTAAAAAATGGAATATTTGTGACAACAAGGATAGACCTTGAAGGTATCATACTAAGCAAAGTAAGTCGACAGAGACAAATACTGTATAATTTCACTTGTATGTGGAACCTAACACACAAAATAACCAAAACAAACTAAGAACCAAGCTCACTGATCAGAGAGCAGATCTGGTGGGGGAGGAGTGGTGAAGGAGATCAAAGACAAGAACTTCCAGTTATAAGACACAGGGATGCAATGTACAGCATGATGACCACAGCTAGTACTCCTGCACATCTGAAAGCTTCTAAGAGTGAATCTTAAAAGTCCTCTTCACCAGAAATAAAGAAAAACTTTAACTATGTATAATAACTGACTATAACTGTATTATTGTGATCATTCTGCAGTACATACAAATACCAAATCATTATGTTGTACCCCGGAAATATAATGTTGTATGTGTCAATTCTATCACAATTTTTAAAAAAATCTAAAATGGTGGGACACCTGGGTGGCTCAGCAAGTTTAAGCATGTGCCTTCAGCTCAGGTCATGATCTCAGGGTCTTGGGATCGAGTCCCGCATCAGGCTTATTGCTCGACAAGGAGCCTGCTTCTCCCCTTGCTTATGCTCGCTCTCTTCCTTTCTCTCTCTGGCAAATAAATAAAATCTTAAAAATAAAATCTTAAAAAAAAACCTAAAAAAGACCTTTAACCATATGTGTAGATACATTAAAACAATAAACCATTCTATGCTTAACTTAGGGATTCCCTTGATAAACACTCCTCCAAGTACCAACCACTGAGTGTCTTACCACTTTTCCTCTGAGCAGCTCTGGTTCTTGTCACCCTGAGACTACTGCTTCTGGCCAGCCCACTACGTAAGGAAGCTTCACGCGGTCTTGACCTCTCTTTGCTTTCCTCTGAACTATTAGAAGCTGAAGATGAAGAGGTACCTAAGGAATCTTCCATTTCACTTTCTAAGAAAAAATAAAGCATCACCAGTTCGTCACACATATTCTCTCTTTACACACATACGCAGCTGTTTCATAACAACAAGCTAAAAGCAGATTCTCAAAATACTTAGAGGAGATTATGTTTTTAAAAACTGTTTCAAAGAACAGGTCATAAAATTCTGGCATTAAAAAGTATGTCATCAGCATTCCAAATTCAGTTTTTTCTCTGAAAGGACCATATTGAATCCTGGATTGGATTCAATAAATACAGTTTACGTATTTCATAAACTTCCATTTAGAAAGTATTTCCTTCAGGATAGACAACTGCTGTGTAGTCCCATGTCAGTGGACACCCTTTCAGGCCTTGTGCTAGTAGTAAACCCTCTAACAGCACAGTGGTACCACACGTGCTTTCAGCTCAAGAGCCATTTCGACCTGTTCCACTGCAAAGGGGGAGGGAAGGACAGAAAAAAACAAGATAAATGACCTGAAGAGTACATGTCACTTCTCCCTAACGACCTCACTGAATGAGTGCACGCTCCAGTGCGAACACGGCACAGAGAAGCTTCCCGCTCTTTCGTCTACTCCATCTTTACAAACGTATCACAGAGTGAAAGTTTCATCAAAGTGAGTGGGAGCATGTTGCTAAAAGATAAAATTTTGCTCCACAAATACAACCCCAACTCTGTGTTAAAGTGGCTGCGTTAGGACACGAGTCACCAAGTTGTGTTTCTGTCTCTGAAACTGCTCTGCCATTTGCCATTCTGCCTGTCCCTATTCTATTCCGGTCCACTTCCCAGCACACTGACTCGGTTTCTAGATTCTTCCCTTTCCCTGCATATTACTGCCAAACTGACTGATCTTCCTGAAACAGAATTCATCATGTGATTCCCTTACTCATCCAGGGACCCAAATAAGTAATCCAAATTCTTCTGCAAGGCTTGCCACTCTACACTGCATTCTACCTCTTTGGTCCTATTATTTTAAGTCATAGTAATAAGTCATCAAAATCACTCAGAGCAACAGGGAAGTATACACCCACCACAGCCTCATTCCCACAGTGCTAAAAAAGGTTTAGGATTAGCTTTGGTTACACTACCAAAGAGCCAAGAACCATAAGCAGCTTGGAATTTACTAGGCTCACATGATGATGATAATGATGTGTTTTTTTTAAAAAAAGAAAAAAGCATCATATTTTGTATACTAAGTGTGATATTTATATCCCATTATTTAAAACAGAGAAGATTCAAGTTTGCATAGAATGCAACTGCACATTTGCAAAGACCAGCACTTATCAAACATATAGTAACTGCTGCAATTTTGTTACTTTTGACTCTTTTGAATACAATTTCCTCAACTGTTAGGACAGTCTTATTTATTCCTTCCTCTGAAGGCACAGTAACTGGCAGTGCTACACACAGGAGTGATGGACAGTTAATTAACAATGCTCCCGTCTCACCAGATAACGTGGAGCCATCATGCAGAGTGACAGGCCTACTTCTCCTTCTTTCTGACGATCCTGTTGAATCCGAGGAGTCACCAGACGTCACCCCTGAAGAGACACTAGCACTTGTCCTGTGGCTCGCAGAGTAAGCAGCCCTACTGGAGGTAGACTGGGTAGGAGAACCTACCAATTCAGGAATTACTTTTGTCTGAGATTTTAACCGCTTCTGCTTAATATTTCTGGTCAAAGACAGGAACAAAGAAAACAAAATTTAATTAAACCAAGAATGCCTGAGTAAAAGTATACTATTACTTAATCTGAGAATAATTTTATGATTGAAACACTGAAATATTCATTGTTAACATCTTAATCTGATATGGATTACTACTAATATTCTTACTCTAAATTATACGTAATTTTATTCCAAACTGGAGTAATGAACAAATGATCCAAGTAGCAGAGTTATGAACAGAGAATCAGACTGAATGTCAAAGTTCTTTGGAATAAAAGCCAATGTTCATGTAATACAGGCATTCATTCATAATACAAAACTGAGTATAAGACACAATTTTCTCTCTTGTCTATCTGTTCCTAAACTACAATATAAGATTAAGAAGAGAAAGCAACAAAACCTAAACAGTAAGAACAGAGGCAAAAAAAAAAAAAAAGATCAGAACAAGATAGTTTTTTCTAACACCAATCCACTCACTTCTAAGTACCAATGAGTTCACTATGCTGCGTACCTGAGCCATGGATTATGAAAAAAAAGTAGAAGTTTAGGACAATACAGTCTTTGGTTTTTAAATTACAGATCCGGGTTTAATATTCATCTTGATAATCCTATTTTTGTTTAAAACAAGACAGAGCAGCTTTTAAGAATATCTAATCTGAGCTTAAAAATAACCACAAGGTTCTTTTTTTTTTTTTTTTAAAGATTTTATTTATTTGACAGACAGAGATGACAAGCAGGCAGAGAGAGAGAGAAGCAGGCTCCTTGCTGAGCAGAGAGCCTGATGCGGGGCTGGATCCTAGGACCCCGAGATCATGACCTGCGCTGAAGGCAGACGCTTAACCCACTGAGCCACCCAGGTGCCCCAACCACAAGGTTCTTTAAAGCAGCAGCTGTTTTGGGCCACCTGGGTGGCTCAATGCATTAAAGTCTCTGCCTTCAGCGCAGGTCATGATCCTGGGGTCCTGGGATCCAGCCCCACATCAGGCTCTCTGCTCAGCAGGGAGCCTGCTTCCTCCTCTCTCTGTCTGCCTCTCTGCCTACTTGTGATCTCTGTCTGCCAAATAAATAAATCTTTTAAAAAAAAAAAAAAAAGCAGCAGCTGTTTTGTCATCATCAGGAAATTTCAAGCTTCTTATGTCAAAATATTAAACTTCCATTACTATCAACTGAGGGACAGACCAATAAATATAAAAAGAAATAGTTACATGCTCATACTGATCATACACTTCATTTTAAAACAGAAAACAAAGTGATAAATACCTACGGAGTAAGACTGCTTCCTTTTCATCCTGACTTTTCATTGGTTCAAAAAGAAAGGATTTTTTTTTTTTAAATTAAACTCCTACGATAACCGAAAAACCCAAACTGAGGCTCATTTTATAAAATAAATGGCCCATACTCTCCAAAAATGTCAATTAAGAAGACAAAGGATGAAATTAAAATTCCTGATTAAGACTAAAGAGGGGCACCTGGCTGGCCCAGTCAGTGGAGCCTAGGACTTTTGATCTCAGGGATGTGAATCTGAACCCCTCATTGCATGTAGAAATTTACTTAAAAAAACAAAAACAAAAAAAACCCTGAAAATAGGATCACGTGAGGATTAAATGAGTTAGTATTTTTTTTAACAACAGACTAAAGAAACATATATATCCATACATACGCAATGCAAGATCCTCCTTTGGGTCTAGATTGGAAAAAAAAAATTTTCCCTAAGGACGTTATTGGGTCAATGGTAGAGATGCAATAAGGTATGGTTAGAACCTTATTTATGTATTTATTTTTTAGCAAATCCACACTAAGTATTTAGGAGTAAAGGAATAGGATGTCAGAAACATTTTTTTGAACAATTTAGAAAAAAAAAAGCAAAACACCTCACAACAAGATAAAGCAATGATAAAGCAAATGTGACATACTATGAAAAACTGGTGAGTCCAAGCAAGGGGTATAAAGGAGTTCTTTCAATTATTCTTCAGCTTTTCTGTAATTCCGAAATTATTTCAAAATTAAAAGTTGGGGGATGGATGGGGGGGGAGGCAGGGAGGACTCACATAGTCCACTTCGTAATGTACATCCCTGAATGACAGGCTGCAAAGCAGCTCAACAGGACAAACTCACTCACTGAAGGAGCACGTGTTTACCTGTTTCAAGGCAGCTGTCAGTCTAAACAAGGGGGCAGGGATGCAAGGAAGACTCTGGCAAACCCTCTCACCCAAAAAGCAAAGATAAAACTGGCAAATCATCCGAAAAAGTCACTTCACAACTCTGGAAGGTAATCACAGGCACTTAACAAATTAAAAAGCATTTATTCAAGAAAACCTTCTGAATCTAAGAAAAAAACTGACTGGAGTTTTGGGCATTTTAACTTTCGGCTATTCCCAATCATGCACACCCCAATTCTGTGGCACAGTGAGGACCAGGATCAAGAGGCAAAGGGAGCTGGCCTGATTTGGGAGTTTTGCAAAACAGCGCATGCTCTGCCTGAGGGCACCAAACTCACTGCCAGCAATCCAGCCAGGCCAACCACATAGCTGCCTAAGCTGGGACACCAGTTAGAGCCAACAAGTTAAAGGAGATCTAGGGAATGAGAGAGTCACAGGAGCCTTTGAAAAGCTCCAGTGTCTTCCCGGGGGTGTGGAAGGTTCTACCTATACTCAAAGTTCTACACATACTCAAGGAGAGCCCAGTTATCTAGTTGTCCTTGGCAGACCCTGAGACTCATGCCTGGAAAAAAAATACGAAGAAGGTGAAGTCAGCCCCACTCCACCCAAAGACCATCTTCAGAAAAGGGTGGAAGGCTTACTTAAAGTGTGTGAACATAAATTTTTGACCACTGAGCTATGCTAAGTCAGAGAAGACATCCAGAAAGACACCCCACCCCCAGCCAATTTCTTTCTTAATTTTTAAAAAGCAGATTTCAGGGCGCCTGGGTGGCTCAGTGGGTTAAGCCGCTGCCTTCGGCTCAGGTCATGATCTCAGGGTCCTGGGATCGAGGCCCGCATTGGGCTCTCTGCTCAGCGGGGAGCCTGCTTCCCTCTCTCTCTGCCTGCCTCTCCGTCTACTTGTGATTTCTGCCTGTCAAATAAATAAATAAAATCTTTAAAAAAAAAAAAAAAAAAAAAGCAGATTTCAGGGGTGCCTGGGTGGCTCAGTGAGTTAAGCATCTGCCTTGGGGTCAGCTCATGATCCTAGGTTCCTGGGATGGAGTCCTGCATCCGGCTCCTTGCTCAGCAGGAAGCCTGCTTCTCCCTTTGCCTGCCATTTCCCCTGCTTGTGCTCACTCGCTCTCATTCTCTCTGGCAAATAAATAAATAAAAATTTTAAAAATAATAATAAGCGAATTTCAGTGGCTTAACACTAGAAAAGACAGACTACAGAACTGGTTTAGGCAACTCACTAAACAAAACCAGCAACAAGCACCATCAGTGAGGGAGAAGGATCAGAATCCAGAATTTCTACAATACATTAACAAATAGCAACAAGAAAACCCAAAGAGATGGTATTTCCAGAATGGCAACATTATTTTATTAAGTATGTACTGTGTCCAACAAAACAGTACAAGGCCTATCAAGAGTCAAGGAAGTTTGCCCACATAGAGGTAAAAAAGCAGGCAACAGAAACAGTCTCTGAAAGGACCCAGATGTTGAACTAAAGGTATTTAAATCAACTATTACAAACACATCTGAAAAACCAAATGAAATAATGTTTACAGAATAAAAGCAAGATGACAAGAATATCGATGAAGACATAGAAATTACAAAAAAACACACATTCTTTTGAGTTGAAAAGCACAATAAACTAAAACAGATCTTCAGAAGACAGGCTCAGCTGCGTATGTGAGCTGGTACAGGAATCGGAGACCTTGGTAGGTGCGTGTTATCCCATCTGAAGAACAGGAAGAGAAGGGAAAATGGAAAGAACCTCAGAGGCGTGTGGGACACCATCCACCATATCCGCATATGTACAGTAGGAGTCCCCAGACGAGAGAGGAAAGGCAGGAGATATTTGAGTAATGGCTAGAAACCACCCAGATCTGATGAAAAACATTCCTCTAGAAAGCTGGAAAAATGCCTACAAACAACCATAGTCGGGTGCAAAATGAAGACAGAATTTTGAAAGCAGCAAGAGAAAAACCATTCCGTATGTACCAGGGAGGGACCGTCAGTAACGGGATTAGAGCTGACTCCTCATGGGAAACAAACAGAGGTCAGCAGGAGGTAGAAGGCAATACTCAAAATGCGGGGGTGGCGGGGAACAAGCACCTGACAACTAGGAATTCTACATCCAGCAAAACTAGTGTCAAACAAAAACCGGTCAGAATGAACTGCTAGCACACCCACCTTAGAAAGACACACTAAAGGACATCGGGCTGCAAAGAAAGGACACCAGAGGGTACTCACTCCACACAAAAAATAAAAACTACAGGGAAAGGTAATCACATAGGTAAATATAATTAACAGTATCAATGATTTCTTTTCTTTTCTTAAGCAATTTTAAAGAAAACTAGCTAAGCCATAGCATGTAAGGATGTAATCTGACAATAACAACACAAAAAAGGGAGGGAGGGAGCTAAACTAGAACACACTTCTTAAGAGAACGGTATGAATCTGAAGGAGGCAGTTCCGAACGGAGATGCAGAGTGCCAGCCCTGAACTCGCAGGAAGACCCCCGCCAGGCCCTCAGTGCGGATTCCAAAGATGCCCGGATACACACTAAACACGGAATTACTCCGTTTTCACACTGCAACACTCTAAAAGATTCTGAAAATATAATATTAATGTAAGCTAAACAAAGAAGACAGAACATAGTATTAAATTCCTGATAGAGAATAATTAATTTATAAAAATAAAAAATAAATAAAAAATTAAAATAGATTAAATTAAATTTTAAAATAACAATAAAATAAATATAATAGAATATAAATTTTGTATTTCTTTACAACTATTCCTCAGAAAAAAATAGGGTGCATAAAGTTTCAACAATATTTCCCTTACTCAATCAAATGCTCAAGGATCACCCAAAGTAATCACTTAACTCTGCATTAAAAGAAAAGGGTTCTTATGTAATAAATAAAACTTCAATCCTAAGATTTTTAAAATCTGCAGTTTTCATTAAATGCTTTAAAATTAACCTACTTACAAATTCTATAGTAGCTGTATATATGCAGTGCTTTCAAGTCATAAAAAAACAAATCTTTCTGAATATACTATACTCCTAACCATTTTAGCATAATAAAATTAAAGAAGCATCACCACCTCAAATTTGTCTAATTGCACACAAAGCCTCCAATAACCAATTCACCTGATACTTTTGTTAGCCTGATTGACACGGTTACAATTTTGCCGTCTCTTGAACCTCTGGCTTCTTCGAAGTTTTTCATTGAACTTTTGACCAATTTTAAAATCAGAGGAGATTTTCTTCATTTTTTCTTCAAATAAGGCAGACAATCTCAAGGTCATACTGTAAATCTGCAAAAATATGAAAGCAAAACTAGAACTACAACATACCTTTCAAAATACTTTCACAAAAAAATGTGTAACACATAGGCTACGTGCAGTCTCTTCTATCACTATTCTAGAAAACGTGTGTTCCTTTACCCATAACCCCCTTCCTTCAGAGACACAACAACAAACAGGCACCATCAAACATACACCTCTCAGACAAAAAGAAAGTCATTTTAAATCAAGCAATTCTCTGTAATCTAGGACTGATGTCTACATGTCTGTGGTTCTCATTTGGCTCTTCCCGTTTTCCCATTTACATGTACAAATCCAAAAAAAAAAAAATGCCCCCTCTCCCAAAGTTAGATGTGAAGCTGGTGGGTTCTAGGATTGCTATTTAGACAGCAAAAGAGCACTGTCTCCTGTGGATGAGAAAACAAAGGCACTTTCACCCTCATCTCCAACTTGCAAAGTGACTGCCTTTGATGCCACCTAAATTACAGACCAAAGGCTATCTTCCCCCGGAGAAGAAAACACACCCTAAAACTTTAACGTGAAAGACTGTGTCCTAACAATTTTTACATTTAAATAGTATCAAATCTTTCACAGAATTCTGCAGTGTGATGTTAAGTGCTACTATAAATAACTGGTATAACTATGTGTTTACAGGAAGTATTCTCAACTCATTCACAATCATTCTTGGAAAATAAGCGAAAAAGTCTAATGTTCAAAAGCTGTGTATCAGTAACTCGGATGCACTTGGCAGAAAGGTGGAGAGGCTACCATTATAGAATCTTTAAAAAAAAAAAAGTGTGTGGGATACATCAATTTCCTATACACTTTTAAACAAACATGAACATATATGACTTTAAATGTATATTTAAAATATATTTGTATTTAAATATATATATTTAAAATATATTTGAAAATATATGCACACACATGCATATACACAATGTATGTGAAATTCAAAATCCCACTTCATGTTTGACTATTATTTCCAGTATTTTGTGTAACTTGAATTTATTCTTTTCCTTCGAATCTGAATTCTAGTGTAAGTCACCAGTTTCAACAAGTGATATTTTTTTAATCGTATTTAAGTTCAAAACCTGATTGTCTTAAAAATCATTACTTTCCTATTACCTGTCTTCTCATTAGATTTTACATAAACCTGTAATACATTTGCATTGAACACAAACATTTATCAAAAATAGATATTAATAGCTC
Source organism: Mustela erminea (assembly GCF_009829155.1). NCBI lineage: Eukaryota > Metazoa > Chordata > Mammalia > Carnivora > Mustelidae > Mustela > Mustela erminea. Next base: position 214,324,802 of record NC_045614.1, read on the forward strand.
CCCAAAATTTTTCATACATGAAAAAAACCACAGGGGTGCCTGGGTGGCTCAGTGGATTGAGCCTCTGCCTTCGGCTCGAGTCATGGTCTCAGGGTCCTGGGATCGGGCCCCGCATGAGGCTCTCTACTCAAAGAGCCTGCTCCCCCCGCCCCGCCTGCTTGTGATCTCTCTCTCTCTGACAAATGAGTAAATTTTTAAAATTTAAAAAATAAAAAAAAAACATAGTTACAATCATACACAATGGTGAAAGACGGAAAATCATTCCCCAAAATGAGCAATGAGAAAATACTGCGGGCTTTTACCACTGCACTTTAAATTCTAGCCAGGCTAATTAGGTAAAAAGAGAAATAAAGATCATCCGGATGGTAAAGCTAGAACTGAAACTATCGCTCTTTGCAGATGACATGCTCCATATTCATGGCAACATTCCTCCTAATAGCCAAAAAGCAGAAACTATTCAACTGTCCAACAGGAAATGAACAGATAAACAAAATGTGATATAGCCATATGATAGAGTTTTTAGTATTTATTCAGGCATAAAAAGGAATAAAGTTCTCATACGGGATACAACACAGATGAATCTCTCAGATGTCCTGCTGAATGAAAGAAACCCGACACAAAAGACAAATGCTGTGTGACTCCACATACATGAAACATCTAGAATAGGCAGATGCATAGTGACAAAGGACAGGAGACATTACTACCAAGGGCTGAGAGAGGGAGAGAGCACAGAGTTTGCGGAGTAATGCTTGGCAATTAGGGCTTCTGTTTGCATTGACTAAAGAGTTTTGGAAATAGTAGTGATGGTTAAGCAACACTGAATATAATGCCAATACCCAATATAATGCCAATACCCTTAAAAGTGGTTAAGACACCCTGGGGATAAAAATACATGTTTATAAAAAATAAAAAATTTAAAAAAAAAAAAAAGGTGGTTAAGACAATAAAGTTAGTTACATATGTATAACCACAACTTTGAAATTCTGATAATACACAAAAATCCAATTAAATGGGTGAGATGTATGATGTATCTTCAAATATATATTTTTAATTAAAGGGGGAAAGAAGCATGAATGAGATTTGTTCTCTCTCTGGAAAGAAAGTGTCTCACTAATGATGAATACGGACAATAACACAAGCTTAGGAAAAAGTCAGACTTGACATTAAAGTGATGTTTAAAAATTGATGTTAAATCAATGTTAAATTTGCACACTGAATGCAAGGAAAGAGTTCTCAAATTAAGAATTAAACAGGAGAGTCTGATAAATAATGAAGAGAAAGTGAATTTAAGGCAAAACGGTTAATTAGCAGTGATAATCGCTGATCATAGATAAGGTGCTACAACATTAATAAGCAAGTGCTTTAGTTTAAGATCTTCTCAAATCATTGTCTTTTTTTAATTACCCAATATACACTGGCTACAAGGGTTTGTGCTATTTATGAAAATTCGCTGAGAGTATATGTACCCTCCCTTTTGTACATTTATTATTCTTCAACAAATTTTGAAAAGTTATCCAATGTGTATCCAATGTATCCAACGTGTGACATTTTAATAATACTTCAGGGATGTCCTCTCTATTAGTACTCTAATAAATAAATAAAGAGTAAGAGAGCTCATGTGCCTCCTCTCTGCATCCAAAATACCGGTGTGGCGTCAGGAGTCCCACCCCCACTTCCAACCGTTCTTCACTCACTTGCAATATGCTCCCAGCCTCTCTCAGTAAATTTCTAATCCACTTTTCAAGATTCCTACATGTATGAAACACCGGTTTTTCTCGTTCTATGTATCAATTTCACTGGCAGCCTCACTCCCCCCAATTCCTATGTGTTTATATGACTTCAGGTAAAGTAAACACGAATTGCTGAAGGTACCAACACAGACATTCAGGCTGCAGCAGGGCACTATTCTTACCAGTGGTTGTCTCTCTTCCCACGTATCTGCAACATTCCAACACTGATTGACCAGCAAGTGGAAAATAACCATCAACATAGATTATGCATTTTTTTCTCTGACGACCACTTTTAAAATTACCTTTGATCTTTTGTTTGGTGTATACGCTTTTGCATTGCTAAATATCAACCGGATGTCTTTGCAAAATTCCAAAGGGCTGTCATAATTTCCTGCTTCTAAAGTTTCCCTTACTGTTCCAAAATCCATTGGAGTATCTATAATATCTCGGTAGTCCTAGGTTTTAAAAACAATAATTAGTTCAAAGATTTGATAGCTACTTTTAGAAATCCAAGTGCAACAGATCTCTAAAATTTCAAAAGGTCAGAAGGACACCTTAAGAATCATCCTTAACTTTAAAGAGACCAGATAAACAAAATAAATAATATACCAAAATGATATACTTGGTAGGATGTGGAATGACTTTTTTTCCTTCTTTACACTCTCATGTAATTGTCAACCTTCCTACAGTAAATTTGTCTACTTTTTTAAAAGGTCATTTCCCACTCCCGTATTGGAGAAATGAATACAGATGCTTTTATCCAAGTTAGTTTTCCCGGGGCTGGCCCCATGTAGGATCTTCCCATTATGATGTAGCAGTGATTAGCTAGGTCTCAGCCCAAGTTACAAGGGTGTCTATAGAGTCAAGAATAACTATGTAATACAACTCTTCCATTCAGTGGTAAGAGACAAAGTTAACACGAAGCTAAGACATCTTACTCATTAAAGTTTACTTTAAATACCTTCACCCCAATCTCTATACAAAACAAGAAAAGGCCCAAACATTCAACATTGACAACTTACTGGATATTCAACCAAATCAACAGGTTGTCTAAATGGTTCAGAATCTTCACACTGAAAAATTAAGTTCACTAGTTCCTTACACTGTTTCTTCCAGTTACTTTCAACATAGTTGGTCGCTTTGATGCTCCTTTTTTTCCAATCATGGACCTAAAAACACATTTATAGTATTAGAAATTTTTTCAGTTTTAGAAATGTAACAGTGTGGTATGACATAGTATGGTGATAAAAATGCAAGTGAACTGTCTCTGTACTGTAACAATGTGGTTACTCTTTTTTTCTTTTCTATTCTTTTTTTGAAGATTTTATTTATTTGTCTGACAGAGAGATCACAGGTAGGCAGAAAAGCAGGCAGAGAGGGGGGGGGGGGAATGCAGGCTCCCTGCCGAGCACAGAGCCTGATGCAGGGCTCGATCCCAGGACCCTATGATCATGACCTGAGCTGCCACCCAGGTGCCCCATATTGTGGCTACTCTTATTTTCTACCTACTTGGAAGAAACCCACTTTTCTGTAAAAAACCAAGAACATTCATCACTCTGAAAATATTGTTCATCCCACCACCTATCTTCCAAGTATAGAGAATATTTTCACAGAATATGAAGCATCACCTGGGATAAACTGGTAGGCTAAATAATGGCCCCAAAGATGCCCATACCCTAATCCAAGAACTCACGACTGTCACTTTACATGGCAGACTTGACTAACGGCATGGATCTTGACATGGGAAGACTGTCCTGGATTATCAGGATGGAACCAATGTAATCACAAAGGTCCTTTTAAGAGTGAGGCAAAAAAGGGGTGCCTGGGTGGTTCAGTCAGTTAAGCATCTGACTCTTAGTTTCAGCTCAGGTCATGATCTCAGGGTTGTGAGACTGAGCCCTGCGCTGGACTCTGCACACAGAATGGAGTCCACTTGGGATTCTCCCTCTCTGGCCCCTCCCACTCGGGCTCTAAAATAAATAAATAATTCCCCCCCCCCCCCCCTTTAAGGGGCAGAAGAGTCAGAAGCCAGAGACTTCAAGCTGCTGGCATAAAGATAAAAGAGGTGACAAGAAGCTCTAGAAGGTGGAAAAATGCAAGGAAAGGAATCCTAACCCTAGAGCTTCCAGAAAGGAACACAGGAATGATACGCTGATTTTAGCTCACTGAGACCCATGTCCAACTGCTGATCTACATAAGTACAAGACCATTTTTCTTCTTTTTTTTTTTTTTTTAAATTTTATTTATTTAACGGAGAGCGAGAGCACAAATAGGAGGAATGGCAGGCAGAGGGAGAGAGAGAGAAACAGGCTCCCCACTGAGCAGGGAGCCCAATGTGGGGCTCAATGCCAGGGTACCAGGATCATGAACTGAGCCAAAGGCAGATGCTTAACTGAACCACTCAGGCACCCCAACACTATTTTGTTTTTAATTGTTTAAGCCACTAGATTTGTAATCTGCTACAGCAGTCATAGCAAGCAAATACTACAGAGATACTGAACACTTAGAGGAGTCTGTTTAAAAATGAAATTATATGAAAATGACAATAATTCAAGTTTAACTTTCTCAATGTTATTTGGGCCAAGCATATTAGGTAAATTACTATAATAAAAAGCTGAGATTTAAGCAGCAAGCATCTGGGTAACACTTAAAATGTTAAGCATTTTTTTGAGAGAGAGAGCACGTACATGCTCACAGGGTCGGGGTGGGATGGGGCAATAGAGAAAGGATCTTAAAAGCAGGCACCATGGCTCAGCACAGAGCCCCACTCAGGGTTCAATCTCATGACCCTGAGATCATGACCTGGTCCTAAATCAAGAGTCAGATGCTTAACCAACCATGCCACCCAAACACCCTTAGACTGATTTTAAAACACAGAATAAGTAAACAAAGGTCAATCAGGAAGATTAACTTACTCTCCTTCCAGAAGATGTTTTAGGAAGATCACTATCATCCTAGGAATAAAAATCAGAGCAGCTTAAGTGTTAATATTCTCACTTGAAATATAATAATCTAAAAGCATATCAAAGACATTAGGTTTACCTTGTTTACAAAAATCTAAAAAGGCAGACCTTATCAGATGACCTCTGTGGCACCGAGACTCCAACCAACCATTCTTAATAATCCCTTACATCCCCAAAGAACATGCAATAATTCCAAAAGAGCTATAAAAAGTTGCTTTGTGCATGACCTAAATAGAACTTGCATAAGCAACTTTAAATTGGTTTTACCTCTATCCATAAGACCCTCGAAACCATCTCCTACATTTCCTGAATTTCCTACTCTACACATTTTCTTATTCTCTAAATCAGTATCTGTATACCCATTTTTATTCCAAGATAAATCAGCATGAAAATCAGTGAATCACAATAAGGACTTATGTAGAATTTGACATTCCACTGACATGGGTGGTGTTTTAAAAGAATATCCTTCCTACAATTTCTGCAACTTCCTGCTCGATTCTGTATAGACTAAAATATTCAACACCACTGACATGTGCCTTAAACTTCAATACCATCTTGAGTGAAGAACCTGTGGGTACTGTGCACATAATTTTTACTTAGAATTAAATCCAACTCTCAGATACTGGTTTCAGCAAAAGTAGAGAACATACTCCACAGCTATGTTATTCATATAGATATACTTTGCTTATTTGGTATCAATTACTGGTTAAAACTAACAATTACCTCACTGAACCATCTAGATAATTAAGAAATATACTTTTACCAAAATAGTTTTAATAATTCACTAGACTATAATGAGAATTGATATTTTCTACTTCACTCAATATTTTTGTTACCATTTGAAATTAACAAAAATCATTATAAAATTGACAAACTTCATACCAAATCCTCAGCATTTTGCTCATCATTTTCAGAAGTGTTAGAAAGTTCTGAGATATTTGTACAGTCTTGATTCCTAAAAAACAATTTTTCACGTTTTTAAGAGTATGTAGATATAGTTATCGCTGTTGTCAAAAATTCAAACTGTAGGTTAAGATATAAATAGTTCCCCAAGTATGCATGCCTAATTTCAAGCGAGGAATATCAGGGTTTTTTAATCTATCCTCTGCGGGAAAAACATACCATCTTAGAATATTAAAAGCAAGCTCCCCCCCCACCCAGCTAGGTATGTATAAAAATTAAGCTGGTAATCCAGAAATAATACATACATGAGCTCAACTGGATGAACATCCAGATGAGTTTTCCTACACATCATCACTAGTAATACTCATACAAGTACCAAGAACATGGTTGACTGAGATAAAAGGGGGGAAAGTAGAAATCAAAGCAAATTATATTTTCACACACAGAAGAAAGAATGCGAAAGTAGGAACGTCCAGGCACAAGGAAGATGAAAATGGTGTGTGATTTTCCGAAGCAGAAAGAAATGAAAGTTCTGGAGAAGTGTTAGTAAGTCCAAGTCGTCTGGGCAAGAGGTAGAGTCAACCCAGCAAAGTGAGCTAGAGTAGAACCAGTAAATTCCCAGGGTGTAGCCTAATGGTGCAAATGATGGCACAGTTTATCAACCATGTTCTCCAATACATAATTCTTTCCAACAATTCGTATGGCTATGGTAGAAAAAGGCATTAAGATCATAGAGCAAAACTCATTAATTTTGAAGGAAACAGGCTGAGTAATCTGTCCAAAGTGACAAAGAATGTTCACTCGAAGAGATTAAAACTCAGATCTCACTTTCCAAGTCAGTTTCCTTCCTACTCTTCGAAACTTATCTCTCAGCCCACGCATGTGCAAAGCCACACACAAACACGCTCATGTGATACAGTCCCAGAGATAAAAACCAATCTAATCATGACAACACATCTCTCAAACCCAAACTCAATACTCTCCACAAAATAAGAGGTGAGAAAAAATGATAAGGTCAGTAAAGAAGGGAAAGGCCAGGCAACAGAGGGAAAGGACACAGTGACATCAGACACATGAAAGCCATGGGGGTCTGAACTGGGTCCTGAGACAGAGCAAGGCTACTGGTGGAAGAACTAAGGAATTTTACAGGCAATCTGGACTACAGTCATTACACCAAGGACCATTTCTTATTGTTTCATGAGGACATCACAGGTACGAAAAATGTTACCCTAAGGGGACACCGGGTGAAGGGTATCTATAGGGCAACTCTCTGGAAAATTAGTCCAAAGTTTTAAAAAGCAGAAAATTTGTTTAATTTCTCATGCCTTTACTGAAATTACGTTCACAATATATATGTAAAGAAGTGTCACTGAATGTAGCACATTAAAAGGGTATAATTCAGAGAGGAGAAATTATGAACTGGCTGGTTTCAAGAGGTACAACATGAAATGACATTTTCCCACAACATCTCTGATAGGAGGTAACTTACTTTATAAATTTTAAAAGTTGGTCAGTTATCTTCTTAGCTGATCTTGCAATTACACTCTCAGGTTCATTAAATGTCCTGGCATTGTGTTCTATGTATCTGACTTCCCAAACTAATGCAGATAGCCTCCTTCAAAACAAAAAGTAGGCAATTTAGGACATAGAAAATGAAAAGACAGAAACCAAGAAAAAAAAATTAAGCCAGCATATATTTATATATTAAATGTAAATGCAAAAGTTACAACAAATAATAACCTCCTAACGCTATCAACCTGATCACAGTCACAAGCAATTATACCGGAAGCTAAACCGCAGAGAATACATGTAAACACCAAAAATCTTAACAGTTCACTTAATCACATCCAGAAAAAAAAACAGAGCAACCCTCCCTTTCACCTTGTCTAGATATACAACTGAAGCTACTAAGACTCAAAGAAAATGTGTTAAATACCATTAATCCTATGAGAGTAACCAAGCAAAGCAGTTTCTGAACAAAAGCACATTCCCAGGTTTGGCTACACAAATAATGTTAAGAAGCCAGTTTTTTGTATTGGTAATTTCTTGAAGTAGATGAATTACTAAAAAAATACCATAAATTACTTAAAAAAATATATCACCAAGACCACGAATTTTATTATCAGTGTTTTAGAACCAAATATAAAAAGCTGGTGACTCTGGGGAATTAATCTTTTAAAGGCCAATCTTTAACCAAGTTAAGTTTTATCTTTAAATTGAGCTGCTGATAAGAAATAACACGGAGGACATGGGGAGATGGAGAGGAGAAGGGAGTAGAGGGAAATTGGGAGGGGGAGGTGAACCATGAGAGACTATGGACTCTGAAAAACAATCTGAGGGTTTTGGAGGGGTGGGGGATGGGAGGTTGGGTGAGCCTGGTGGTGGGTATTAAGGAGGGCACGGATTGCATGGAGCACTGGGTGTGGTACATAAACAATGAATTCTGGTACACTGAAAGAAATTAAATTTTAAAAAAATGAAATCTTAAATAAATAAATTGAGCTGCTGAACAGGAATGTTAACATGCAAATAAAAACAAATAAGGATGTCTAACTACTTAACATAATTCATAAGAAAAACATACTACAGAAGATTGAGGAGTGAAACATGGTATTTGTCATCTGAACATCAAACATGTCTTACACATAAGACCACAAATTACCATAATGAAAGAAGAGAATGAAACAGAAAGTAATGCTGATCAGCTCCCACTGCACCACCATTCACTCTGGTCAGGATGACCAAAGACCCTTTCAGATTATTTTTAAAGGAGGTTTCTACCGACCTGTAAAATCGATTAACGAGTCTCATCCGAATGGTGTAAAGATCGGTTGGATAAGCTACTACAGTACAGTACTTGGGGTATGTACACAGATCGACTGGCCCTGCAAAAGCTGCCGCTATGTCTGTGGAGGCAGACAGAAGAAGAAACCTTCATCAAAAAATTCGTTATTTTTAAGAGGTTACTTCTCTACAAATGATTAAGAATAGAGCTACGTTTAACACCACAGGCCCAACCAAAAGGTAGCAAACAGAAATTGTAGGGAAGAACACAACCACGGCTTGTTACTGTTTTTAAATACTTCTATAGAAAGGAAAACTTGAACATGAAACTTCACACTAAAACACTTACCAAGATTCAAAAGTTGATCGATGCCACTAATAATTCGTTCACACTCTTCATCTCTTGATTTCTGACCCCATTCACCATCTTGTGGTTTGTAGAGCAATTTCTCTAGCTCATCTGAAGTGACAGAAATACTAGCTCCTAATTCTTCAGGTGGATCAACTATGAATCCCATTAGAAAGAACAAAAAGAAAAATAATCAACCAAACAAATATATATTACATTTAAGTTGTCAAAACTCATAAACAAGACACAACAAAGGAAAACGTAGCTGCTTTACAGTGGAGAAACCTGGCAGACACCACCTTAATCACAAGATGAAGGTTAACATCTTCAGTAGTAAAACAAATGGATACCATGTGCCTCCAGGACTCACTGAGGACCACATACCACTTCTCTAACACTAGTGCCAAAAATGCAAACCCTGGATGATGAGTAAATGTGAATCAAGCCTACACTGAGGGAAATTCTGCAAAATAACTAGCCAGGATTATATGAGAAATGTTCGTGGGGCTACTAAGGTGCACTCAGCATCAAGCTGGAAGCCTATGCTAAGAATTAATGAGCCGGGGTGCCTGGGTGGCTCACTCTTTAAGTGTCTGCCTTCAGTTCAAGTCATGACCCCAGGGTCCTGGGATCAAGTCCTGCTGGGCTCCCTGCTCCACGGGAAGCCTGCTTCTCCCTCTCCCACTTCCCCTGCTTGTGTTCCCTCTTTTGTTCTCTGTCAAATAAATAAATGAAGTCTTTAAAAAAAAAAAAAAGAATGAGCCAGACACGCATTAATTCTCTTGAGTTTTAGTAAACCTCACAGTTACCATGATAATTTAAAAAGGTTTCTCAAACTGAAAACATAGGTAAAATATTTTCATCATTTAAAAATTATATACCATTATCAGGAATTGGTTCCATGTCCCATGGGCTAAGTTTTTCAATTTCAGTGTTGTCCCACCTGTTAAAAAAACAGAAAGTCCAGTTAGCCTGTCATAAAAATGACTTGTGGCTAATAACTAGGTAGCCACTACAAAAGTAAAGAGAATGAAAATATGAAAACCTCGTTGTAGCAATACAAATTTAAATATTAATAGTTAAAATTTTTTAGGAAGATATATAATGAGAAGAGAAAGTATAAAAAAGTATGCCGGGTTCAAAGACAAAGCCAGAAATCCTGTGTGGCTTGTACCACAATGTAGGTCTAAGGAAAAAAAATACTCAAAGACACCATGGAGCCTTGAACGCACACTTCAGAATGGGACTTTATTCCACAGTCAATGGAAAAGCAGCACAGACTTCCGTAAACAAGGGAAATGATGTAATAATGTGCTCCTAAACAAGAATCCTGCAGTATTACACTGAGAAAACACCAGGCGGCTATAGAAATGGTCCCAAGGGTAGAAAGCAGAGCCTGCCTCCAGGGGGTACTGGTGAACAGGAAGCAGCAAGGGCATCCTAGAGATACCACACAGGGGAGACAGACTCAATGAAAGACTAAATCGTGTCTTTAGTTAAAGACTAAATCGTCTTTAACCTGAACCTAATAGTTCTTCATAAAACCACCCACCAGTGGAGGATTAATTTTCCACTGCATACAGACCTAACGATGTAGCACTGGAAATGACTATCAGGGTACTGTGGCTGATACGGCTCTTGACTTAGCACTGTCCCGAACCACCAAGCATCATCAATGATGGAGCGGAACCTGTCACCTGTAAGAGAAGACCAAGTCTGAGACACCAATTTGCCAAGATTAACATTTTTAATTTGTAAAATACAATGATACAGATAAAAATTATTTCTTGATCTTAAAATTAGCCACCTTTCCCAACTTTTCAGCAATCTTCAGTGATAAAGTCAATGTAAAAAAGATACAATGTTACAGGAGGCAGTTTACTGAAAGCATATAACCAAACCGTATAACAGATTAAATATTATGACTAGATGCTGTTGTTTGGTGCATCCAAACACCCACCCCCAAATAAGATGCATTACGTTTTACTACAAGAAACAAAAAACCAAGTTTAATAAAACTCAAAAATCATTTGTAACTATATGTACTATCAATAAATACTTGTTTAATAAGTATATTAAATATATACAGCTCTGAAATATATATTTCTTAAAGAATAAAACAGATTATAAAAGTTATGATGTGAATTTAATCCATGATTGTTCCAAAGTTGTTCCTATATAAATAATGCCACATAAAACTGTCTTAATTGTTATGGTTTCACAATAAGAATCAGGTCTAGATGCACCCTTGGAAATGCTTACATATCGATTATTTAAAATGTCAGGAGCCTGGGTGGCTCAGTCAGTTGAGCATCTGACTCTTCGTTTTGATCAGATCATGATCTCAGAGTTGTGAGATTGAGCCTCACCTCAGGCATGGAGTTTGCTTAGGCTTCTCCCTCCTTTTCCCTCTGCCCCTCCCAACTCCCTCTCTTAAAAAAAAGAAGAAGAAGAAGAAGAAATAATTAAACATCCAAACACTCCTTTATCTTGGCAGGATAAAAAAAAGCAGGCAAGTAGGTATTAGGAGGACTCCACTACAAACCCAAATAACTGCAGAGAGTGCTCCAACCAACTTCAGTCATTTTGGGAATGATTTCTAAGAATGCGTCTAGAGGAACATGCTGTATGTGAGCTACTTCACATATGTTACAAAAGAAACACAGACCACTGTAATAACCCCAACTTTCTTTCCCATGTTCTTCACCATTCTCAAAACAAAGTCACATATCTATCCTTGCTAGATTCGCAGTTCTTTCTTCAAGGAAATTTTTAAGGAAATGGTAGCAATCAAAATTAAAGTTACATCTCACCCCAAAGTAAGAAAATACCCACAAATAATATTAACTAAACAAAGTATGCTTAAAACTAAATTCTATAAAACTGAAAAAAACAGCAATATCGCAATTATCAGATCTACGCGTTTTGAGGGATTTTGTTTTGTTTTGTTTAATTTGTCAAACAGAGAGAAAGTACAAGCAAGGGAAGCAACAGGCAGAGGGAAAAGTAGGCTCCCGGCTGAGCAAAGAGCCCAACGTAGCACTCGATGCCAGGACCCTTGGGATCATGACCTGAGCCAAGGGCAGACGCTTAACTGACTGAGTCACCCAGGCATCCCAGTTTTGAGGTTCTTAATATATTTTCAAATTCACGTAAACATGACTTTTTATGTATATTTCATGTTTTTCCACATTATAAGAAGCCCTTAATTCCTTCACCCCTCTACCCATTTCCCTGCCATTTCATTATATAAATATTCTAAAACATAACTTCAACTTTAGAAAAAAATCTTCGTCAGTTCTAAATTTTTTTTTGAGTATTTATTTATTTTTTTGATAGAAAGAGACACAGTGAAAAAGGGAGTACATGCAGGAGGAGTGGGAGAGGGAGAAGCAGGCTTCCTGCTCCGCAGGAAGCCCATGTAGGGCTCAATCCCAGGACCCTGGGATGATGACCTGAGCCGAAGGTAGACACCCAACAACTGAGCCTCCCAGGTGCCCCAAGTTCTCCTAACTTTTTAAATGAAAAGCATATATTAAAAATCTGATGCAACACCCTGGTTTTTATCTAATTATGTAATGAATTAACTTTATAATTTTTTTTAATTTATCTAAAACTAGAAGATCCTTTCAGTTTGAACAAAAGGTTTTTTTCAGTGTAAGATAACACTTTTAATGAAAAGGAGCCTTAAGAAATCACTTTTCTGTGGGCACCTAGCTGACTCAGTCAGAAGAACATGCAACTCTTTAACCTCAGGGTCATGAGTTAGAGCCCCATGTTTGGTACAGAGATTACTTAAATAAATTTTTAAAAATCACTTTTCTGAAGGTAAAACCTGGCTTTTCCTTAAGCACAAACACAAAAAAAGGACCTGTTTTTGCCTATACAAGAGTAGGATAAACTTGAGTCAAGAGTACGGTAGAACTTGAGTAAAGTTTTCAATATAGGAGAATCAAAATCAAGCAGCTTCTTTTAACAGCACTCCCCAAACTTCAAGAAAACAGGAAGATTTCATGGGGGAACAAAACTGAATTAATTAGAAGATCTGGTACATTCACTTCTCAACCTCAAAAATAAAACAAACCCACTAACTTGTGATAGGTGAGTAGGAATCCATCTCTAGAGCTGAGCTACAGAAAACTTAGTTTAAAATAATTTTTGGATGCACATGTTGGTGGAACGAAAGGACAGCTTCCAACAAAGACATCGTAGGGGTTGGATAAACATAATAGATGGGAAACTTCCAAATCTGGCTATAGGACTTGTTAACTCCCATACATTCCAGACGACTCAAGTTTGCTTTTTATTGTTTCTGTGTGTGGCTAGATGTGTTTTTCTTCAAGAAAAATTTCCTTTACCTCTAGTTCCAAAATAATGCTGACTACTTAAATGGATGTTACCATTAAAAACAGTCCAATAAGGTAATTTCATTTTTTTGTCCAGCCAAATGTCTCAGGGTTATAAACTGTAAATGTTCTATGAATTTGTTTTTTAAAGGAACGGTTTCCTCAAGTCAACCTTTTTAAGACTGCGTGGATATGACATTAAAATATTCTGATATACCAGAATATTATGTTTGAAATCTGCATTATTTTTCAACTTTGATTGTTATATATCATAAAATAATTTTGTGAATTATTAAAAAGAAAAAAAGTGCAATGTGGCGAAGTCTGAAAGGAAAGAAAAGGTCAACCCTAGCAAACAGTCAATGAGTAAGAAATAATCCCTTCAAAAAGTCAGGTACTATCCGAATACAAGAAATGGTGCTTGGCTAAAAACGATATTAAGGAGATATAAATACCAAGCCCTAAGCAAAATATACTCCAGTTGCTTGTATCTTTCCACAACTTACGTGTTCACATCCTCCATAAAAAGCAGCACCAGAACCACAAAAATAGACCAATAAAATAAAAAAGATCATTTTTTAAAGGCATATAAAATTCAGTAAGGATGGACTTACAAGACTGCCAATTCCTCTGTCTTGCTTCATCATAAAATTGACGCAATACAAGAAAGTCAATAACATCTGGCATATCATGGTATCTAAACAGGAATATAAAAAATTGTTAAACTCCCTAAGTAGGTGGTTATAGTTTAGAGCAACAATGTCTAAAAGAAACAGGATGGGAGCTGCACTTGGAGTTTTTATTTTTCAACTAGCCTTATTAAAAATAAGTAAAAAGAAGCTAATAAAATTCATTTTAAGAGTGTATTTTATTTAACCCTAGATACCTTAAATCCTGCTTCACATTGTTTTAAGTATAAAATAATGAGATATTTTATATAATCTTTTTCTTTGTATCAAGTCTTCAAAATCTAGCGTGTACACCTAACATCACACCCAACTGAAATCTGCCACTCTAAGTGCTCAAGAGCCACTGTGACTAAGGGCTACCGTAACAGACAACACAGGCTTAACAGATTATTTACTCTAACATTTTCTCAAAAATAGAGACAGAAGAAATGTCCCCCCAGTCCAGAATTCTCCACACATTTAATTGGCACAGAGAAAGGTATACAACACGCCAACACGTAACTGTTGTTCTAACACATGATCTTTACTTCTAGTGGGCTCCCATCCACCAGAACCTCAACTCACAGGCTGTCCACGGTGCTCTACTATTTACCCTACAGCTAGGGAAAGAACCTGCTCATCACCAAGAGGAAAAATCTAAACTTAAATAATTCCATAAAAAAATAGTAACACATACCTAATAGAGAAAGATTTGTCCATTAGTCTTCCAGTTGCAGGATCTATAAATGCAAGTTTGAGGCAACAGAGTGTAGGGGGCCCAACCTCATATCGTATTCCAACTATTTTGACCAATTCTTGATCCTTTTAACAGATTTTTTTTTAAAAAAGTGTTTAAAAATGGTTAAAACAGAGCAATTCCTCAAGACCATAATTCTCCACATACTGCCACATTAAGTAAACTCACAATTTAGCTTCCAATTTAACATTAATTATAATCATTTTTGCTATCATTTCATGACACATCAATTATTAACTGCAATCATTTTGCTTCACATCTTTTTTTAGGACAGACACTTAACACGGTTTCTCACATAAGGAATATAGTCAACTTTAGAAAATATACCACAAGCAGAAGGAGGAACATGTAAGTCACTGACCAGCTCAATATCTAAAGATAACTGCTGTGAATTATCTGAATTTCTTTGCAGCTTTGTTCTCTTCTTAGAGATACACAATCCTGTTCTGTGTGTTTCTGTGTAAAGACACTTCATCTAATACGTTGATTCATTAGCACTGAACACACAGCCCAAAGTAGTATAACTCACATCTCAACGAAGTTTATCTAACACACATTTTTCCCCATAAAGCACATCATCACTTTCTTGTGCTAACACAGGAGAGCACTTTAAGCACTACACTTGCGGGTTCTTTTATACAGCAAGTCACCAACAAAAAGCATAAAAATGTAAACAGTCTTTACTACTGCATTAAACAGACTCTGAAAAGGACCCTTATTTATGAGATGAGGCTCAAATAAGAAGGCATCACATCGCTCACTCTCAGTTGTAAACATACTGGTCATGCAAATCAAATCTTCTGCCACTCTGTGAATGTTTGCAAGTGACCAGAAAGCATCATGAGCATTGATTTTGGGTTACAAATAACGTACACCAAAAGGCAAATTCAAATATGCAATCTGTGAATAATGAGGATCAGCTGTACTCAGAGACTCAGTAGTAAGTGAGAAAGGTGTACATAAATCAGAACATAACCCAAGCCGAGTTCAAGAAGGACAGCCACTAAGTTGAAGAGTATTTAAGAACAGCTGTCTTTGCTAACACAGCTATTCTCATCATCTAATAGTTACTGTAAGTATCAGAAACATAAAAGCATAAAGAATTAAAAAAAATCAACTGTAATGCTATTCCACATATAATCACTATTGACTTTTTGATGTTTTTTGTTAAGACATGCATCTGTAAATTTTTATCATTACCACGAATATTTCACATCCTACTTTTCCTTAGTAATAAATTATAAAAAGTCAATAGTCATTCAAAAACAAGTATTTTAAAAGCCTCAATTACACAGTGGGCTCTACACAGTAGTTAATTCTGTGAATGTACCATGATTCGATTCCTTCAACACTATAGGATATTTGGAAATTTTCTAATTTTTTGTTTTTATAAACAGTGAAATGAAATTGCCTTGCTCAAAAATTCACATGCATTTCCAGTTGTTTCCTAAATTACTGGAAGTAAAATCATAGAATTAAAACATCTAAATAGATATATATTTTTTAAAAGATTTTATTTATTTATTTGATAGAGAGAGAGAGTGAGATAAGGAATATAAGCAAGGGGAGTAGGAGAGGGAGAAGCAGGTTCCCATGGAGCAGGGAGCCCGATGCTGGACTCGATCCCAGGATCCTCAGATCATGACTTGAGCCGAAGGCAGATGCTTGATGGATGAGCCACTCAGACACCCCAAAACATCTAAATATCTTTCATTTTGATTCCAATCATTAAAACAGCCTCCAGAAAGCCTAGGCTTTTTCATGGACCCTGTCCCCAATGTGAATAACTGGTAACAAACCAAAACCTTTGTTACCTGCTAAAATGTGGTAGTTTCTTTGTCTAAATGTTATTTTTTCAAAAAAATTATAAAACTGGTTAAGTACAGGGGTATTCTGTATTGTTTTCAGCAATCTAGTTTATTATGCATGGGGTCCAACCTTTTTTCCAATTTGTATTTCCTCTCTTGAAAAGTTGTACTTCTTTTGAACATGTATCCTAATACATGCATCTTAAGATCAATAATACATACCGCCAAGCTGCCTTCCTGAAAGACTCTGACACACTTAGTTTTGAATGCCAGTCAACAATACACGAAGACCACCCACTGACAAACATGTCTTCCTGCCGGATCGTAAGTCTTAAAAGGTGATAGCAGAAAGCAGGAAACCAATGGAAAGATAGTGAAGAAATATGCCTCTACTGGTTTATTTTTAATGGATTTGTAAATATTTTACTACCCATGTGCTAACTGTTTAATGATGTAATGACACCGTCCTCTTACCCTGAGATCCATTTTTCTCCATGGCTCCTTGTTGGGCTTCAGCTCATAGATGTTACTCCTTCTGACAGCCTCAATATAAGCTTCATGACCCTGTCGAAAATATATTACCTGCAAAAAGCATACATTTAAAAATTAAAACCTAACAGTAAAATATTTTGTCTTATGGTGTCCATATTCACATTTTTAAAATTTATTACTCTCACCTCATCACCCATTTGAGGAACAAAAGGAGACTTTCGAAGTGTGGTGTCAGTTATCCAAACTGGAGGATGAAATTCATATAAATGTTCCGTATTTGCAAGCTCCACCACAGTCATCCTCCGCAAGCTCTGCCAAGGGGAACAGAACCAAGTTTAGTGCAACAGAAAGGGCATGCGTACACTGTTTCACTGAAAAACAGGGGGCGCCTGGGGGGCTCAGTCAGTTAAGCAGCTGCCTTCGGCTCAGGTCATGATTCCTGGAATCGAGCGCCGCGTCGGGCTCCCTGCTCACTGGTGACCTGCTCCCCCTGCCTGTGCGCTACCACTCTTTCTCTGTGATAAATAAAATCTTAAAAATAAATAAATAAACAAACAGACAACAAAAGAAACTTCACCACTGAGAATGCCTATTTATGGGCACGTCACCTAATGATTAGTTTTTAAATGGCATACGTATTTGGTTCCTTAACATATACAGGAACGTATCACTTGTGAAAGCATTGCAGATTTACCTAGCACTTTTCAAGCATCTCCTGAATTTCTAAGGTTCTTTGTAACACTTTATATCCTACAGAAGAGACCTAATTTCCAACCTAAATCCTCTTCAACAGAGCCTGCCCTACCGACACACCATTCTGAATTCTACCAGGGACAGTCTCCTCTTGACTGAGGTTTTAAAACTGGTAATTTTAAAACACGGCCACAAACTCTTTGATTCTCCTCCTCGCCTCTTCGAGAGATGCAGCCACATCTCCACTTGAGGGTGGGCTGGAACTGCTTCTAACAAACAGAATGAAACAGAAGTGAAGAGAGGCTTTGAAGACTAGGCTGTCACAGGGATTCAGGGTCACCTCTTGCTTACACTTCAGGATCACGTGCTCAGGGAAAACCAGCCACCATGTCCCACAGATACCCACACAGCACTGCAGAGGGGCCCTGTGGTAGGAACTGAGTCCAGTGAGTAAGCTTCAGAGAAGATCAAACCTTCAGACAGCTGCCAACTCCAGCCACTGTGTGCAACCTTGTGAGCCACAAATCACCTAGCCAATCAGCCCTCTGAGTCCCAATCCATCAGAACATGAATACAAGTTCACTGTTTTTTGGGGTTTTTTTTTTTTGACACTTACAATGAAGAAGGAAATGTTTATTATACACAAAGTTTTTCTTAGTACTGATAGCATGAATTCTTACCTGAATGTTAACACAGAACTTCCCTATTATTTTAACTAAAATAAATACCTGTAATATAGGGGACATGAAAGATCTGTTTTATTTTTGCTTTAGGTTTTTTGTGTGTTTTATTTATTTATTTATTTATTTATTTATTTATTTATAATAAGCATGTATTTTTATCCCCAGGGGTACAGGTCTGTGAATCGCCAGGTTTACACACTTCACAGCACTAACCAAAGCACAGCACATACCCTCCCCATTTTTGGTTTTTTTTAAGATTTTATTTATTTATTTGACAGACAGAGATCACAAGCAGGCAGAGAGGCAGGCAGAGAGGGAGGAAGGGAAGCAGGATCCCCACCAAGCAGAGAGCCCGATGCGGGGCTCGATCCGAGGACCCCGGGACCACGACCCAAGCTGAAGGCAGAGGCTTTAACCCACTGAGCCACCCAGGAGCCCCACAAGTTCGCTATTTTAAGGAGCTAAGTTTCAGGGTGATCTGTTACACAGCAACAGAGAACGAGTACAAAGATGGGGCATCTTCAAATAATGGCCACCACTGGCACTACACGAGCCCTGTGCATATGGTAAGGAACAGGAACAGCATAGTTAAGAGCGTGAAGATGCCAAAGAAGGAGAACATGCCAGATGTGGCTGGGACAGAAGAAAGTGCCCCAAAATGCCCTGAAGCGTATTTCTGGTGTTGATTAACAGGAGAAAATAAAGAGTTATTGTGGGATTTTGAGCAAACAGAGCTCCTCCTTTAGGTGTCAAACTGGGGAAGGAGTCAGTGCCAAGGCCAATCTGGGGCAGATTCAACAGAGAAGGCTTCACAACAGAGCAGCTTTTCCAAATATAAATTCCATTTTACATTTGAGTTGTGCTAACATTGTCAAAAGAATATAAAAGTTCCAATTTCCTAAAGATTTTTTTTTTTAATTTTTATTTATTTGACAGAGGGAGAGACAGCACAAGAGGGAGGAGCTGCAGGCAGAGGGAGAGGGAGAAGCAGGCTCCCCGTCAAGCAGGGAGCCTGATGTGGGGCTTGATCCCAGGACCCTGGAATCACGACCTGAGCTGAAGGCATACACTCAACCGAGTCAACTCGCCAGGTGCCCCCAAGACTTTTAATTTTTTTTTTTTTTTTAAGATTTTACTTATTTATTTGACAGAGATAAGATATGGGGCTCCCTGCTGAGCAGAGAGCCCAATGCAGGGCTTGATCGCAGGGCTTGATCCCAGGACCCTGAGATCATGACTTGAGCTGAAGGCAGAGGCTTAACCCACTTGAGCCACCCAGGTGCCCCTTAATTTCCAAATATGGACAGAAACACCTCTATAAAAAGTGTAAAAAGATGTTTTTAAAGATATACTTCTCTTACCTCTTTTTTAGGCTTATTTTCTTTCTTTCTCTTTCGTCTCCGCTTTGGAGGAGATAAATTTTCAGCAGACATTTCATCCTCTGAACTACTGCAAAAGCGGGTAACGCGCCGACGCGATGACGTCCGCAGAGGTGGCTGCAGATTGATGCCTGCATCAGCAGTCCAATCAGAATATCGAGATGACGAGTCACTGGAAAAGGAAAAAAGTGTAAGTTGCAGGGAACCAGAATCGAAGCCCTGACAGCAAACCAGTCACATAACACTAAGAGAAGAGATGAAGTGGGAAGGAAGGAAGGATCATGGGGAAATTTAACTCGAACACTCTGCCTTCACCATCAGCGACTACTGAAATAACCAGGGATCATGCGAAAGAGAGAAACCTGCACTGATGCTGGAAATCAGGAAAGGATGTAAGCCTGAGGAATTATTTTAAAGTATAATACAGAGGAGACACTGTGGAGCACAACATTTAGAGCCACCCATCGATCCCCTTTCAGAAGATGGAGTGTAGTTACGAAAACAGGAGAGATCACACAGAACCGTAAGGGCAGGCCCTCCTCCCACCCCAAGTGAGAGGGGGCTCAGGAATAGACTAGAAACTTTAACTGGAACGAAAAACCATCTGTGAACAGACCAAGAAGCCCAAGGAAAACATAACCACAACAAACAGAAAGCTGTAAGTGGTCAGAGCTTCTTGCCAAGAGGGGGACCATTACTTGATATGACAGAAGATTCATGAGAGGAACTCGTAGCCCACCCCAGAGCAGAAGCAGAGTCCAACAGGAAACTAGATCCAGAAAATGAGCCCCTGCCCAGTGCTAGCTTCAGAAAATACAGAAAAGGATGACAAAGGCCTCTATTGGGCCATCACTGGCCAACCACATACCTCTCAGGCTCAATAAAACATACTCACACTAACACACACATTTCTAAGAGCTGTTTATTATAAAAAGAGTTATTTAGAAAAAATTCAAGAGCACCTGCTTTGTATAATAAAATTCAAGAAAAGATAAATTAAAAGATAATAATTATAGAGACAGAAAGCATAAGAGTGGTTGCCAGAGGACGGGGATGGGAGGTGGAGAATCACTGTTTAGTGGGTACGCAGTTACAGTTTTGCATCAAGCTCCAGAGAGTGTGTGCAAGACAGTATGAATGTACTTAACACTACTGAAACATACACTTAACGATAGTTAAGACAGTAAATTTTATTATGTCTGTTTCATAATTAAAAATGAATTTTAAAAAATAAAATAGACAAGTGTTCTAAAAATTACTCCAGCTCCTAATCATAATGGAATAAGAGAAGTCAAGAAAGAAAACAGAGAACAGTAAGGTGGTCTACACCAGGTGGTCTAGAACAGGACCAATGGAAATAGAAAGAAGATACTTTCAGTCCTATTTGGCAGAGGCACCTTCCTACATGTGGTGATGGATATGTTCATGAAAAGAAAAAGAGGTCCAGGTTTCTGGCTTGAGCATCTGTCAAAGGTGAAGCTGACATTTATTTACCAAGAGAAGGAACAGATGTTAACATCTCGATTCAATGAAATTTCGATACCAAAACTAAACACAAGGTCAACACATGCATAACTAATACTAAACAGAATGATGGTGTTACCACACACACTTTGGATACTACTCATTAGAAATGCAGCTCAAGACTGGACTGATTTGGAGTACACAGACCCGACGTCCTGCCGGCTCAAATGTTTACAGTCAAAAATACCTAAAATATTTTCTACAGATAAAGTTGTTAATCCGGTTTTCTTCTCCTTTTCAATGTACTAAAAAGTCAGTTGTCCCACAGATGTGAGACATCTCAAATGCCATCCGTGCCCCACTGCATCCATGCCTACGACTGAACTGCCGAAAAGATGGGAATAAGGAAAAGCAGATACCTTGAACTCTCGCTGTCACTCTCACTTCTTCGATCACTCCTCCATTCTTCCTCTTCAGAAGAACAAGAGCCTTCACTCTGATCACAGGAAGTCTCCTATTGGCCGAGGTCGGGGGGCGGGGGGAGAGATGTAGATAAAATAAAACTCCTGATTTTGGAGATTAAACAATACAAGTCAAGAAAAACTGTACTTTGTCCTGATCATCTTGGGCCATCGGGCAAGAAAAGAGTTAGATGGACTTAAAAAAACAAGAAGTAAATGTTCTTACTATATTCTTTTTCTTATCAAGCATAAGGCATTAGCGTCTAAGACTTAACACTACTACTGTTGATACCGCCAGCCCTTCTGAGTGAAGCTCGTAAAAAGTCAATGTAGATGTCCTCAGCATTTTGTGGGACTTAGGCCACTGTGACAGGTATGCAACCGGCTCTCATCATTCTACTCTCACCCCCATGACGGACGTTGTGCATCTTTCCATATGACCTATAGATATTCTTTGATGAGGTGTTAGGCATTTTGCTAATTCTTAAACTGGATTGTTTGTTTTCTTATGAATCTGTTTTAAGAATTCATGGTATGTTTTAAATACAAGTCCTTTATCAGATAGCAGTTCTACAAATATCTGCCCCCAGTCAATAGGACTGGGAGTCCTATTTTCATTGCGTTTTCATTCTCTTAATGGTATCTTTCCCAGAGCAGATTTTAATTTCAATGAACTCTAGCCTGTCACGTTTTTCTCTATCAGATTGTGCTTCTGGTATTTTATCTAAAAAGTCACTGCCATTGCCAACGTCCCCTATATTTTACTGTATGTTATCTTCTAGAAATTTCCATTTTGCATTACATTAAGTTTATGATCCATTTTGAGTTAATTTTTATGAGAAGTCTCTGTCTAGATTTTTTTTTTTTTTTAGCATGTGGATATCTAGTCATTCCAACACCATTTGTTGAAACACTATGTTTTATCCACTGAGTGGTATTTGCTCCTTTGTCAAACGCTACTTGATGATCTGTGTATTAGTCTATTTCTCGGTTTCCCTATTCTGTTCCACTCAACTATTGTCTATGCTTTCACTGATCTCACATTGTTTTAAAAATTACAGATTTATACTAACTCTTAATGTCAGGTAGTGTCAGTCCTCCAACTACTTTCTTCAGTATCCTAGGTCTTTTACCTCTGCAAGTAAACTTTAGAATCACTCTGCCAACACCCACAAAATTAACTTGGGATTTTGATCGGGATGGTGTTGAATCTACCGATCAATCTGTGAAGAAAAGACATCTAACAACAACAAACAGCAACAGGGTCTCTCCCTCATTGACTATGGAAATACAAAACACAACATGGGACTCGAGAAAGTCTGGAAGTCTCTTACAAAGCTGTCCAACAGGGCCTTATCATTCGATGCAATAAACATGCTCCTTGGTATTTACCCAAATGCATTAAAAATACTGTCCATACAAAACCGGAATGTGTAAGTTTGTAACAGCTTTATTCCTAACTGTCAAAACTTAGAAGCAGCCAGCATGTCCTTCAGTAGGTAAATATATAAACTGTGGTAAATTCAGACAACCGAATATTACTCAGTTCTAAAAAGAAATGAACATCAAGCCACAAAAAGTTGTAGAGGAAACTTAAACCTCTTTTACTAGAAAGTAGCCAATCTGAAAAGGCTCCATACTATATAACCTAACTATACGGCATTCTGGAAAAGTCTATGGAAACCGTAAAAAGATTAATGGTTGCCAGTGGCTCAGGAGGAGGGAGAGAAGAGTTAAGTATAGCCCAGTGGGGTTTTAGGGCAGTGAAACTGTTCTGTCTGATGCTATTATGGGAGATACTGATATGGCAGACAATGCATTTGTCAAAACCCACAGAACTATACAACACACGGTTATCCCTAATGTAAACCAGGGAATTCACCTCACCAGTTAGAGCAAATCCACCACACTAATTCAAGACATTACTAATAGAAAAGACTGTGTGAAGGAAGAGAATATAGGAATTCACTGTACTCATTGTGTAATTTTTCTGTAAACCTAAACTGCTCCAAAACAGTCCTTTAAAAAAAAAATTTTTTTTATTTATTTGACAGCAATCACAAGTAGGCAGAGAGGCAGGCAGAAAGGCAGAGGGGGAAGGAGGCTCCCTGTTGAGCAGAGAGCCTGATGTGGAGCTCAATCCCATGACCTGAGCCAAAGGCAGAGGCTTTAACGCACTGAGCCACCCAGGTGGCTTTTTTTTAAAGGGAAGAGAGGGGAACAAACAACTTTTTGATCATCACAGCACCAATGGTTGTGATCCACTTTAAGTTCTGGCCATGAGTCCCAGGCAGGTATTTTTAAACTGAGACAGGACCTTTTCCTGTAACAGCATTTAGTTTAGGAGCTTTGATAACAGACCATGAAAATGTCAGTAAGATCCAAAACTCAAAAGGCAAAATATTAAGTTAATATCTACTTTTGGGGGCATCCAGGTGGCTCAGTTGGTTAAGCCTCTGCCTTTGGCTCAGGTCATGATCTCAGGGTCTGGGGATCAAGCTTTGCTCAGTAGGAGTCTGCTTCTCCCTCTGTGTTCTCCCCCTCTCTCAAATAAATAAAATCTTAAAACAAAACAAACAAAAAAAAAAACCCCTACTTTTGTTAACTTCATTTGAATAGGCAAAATGTAAAGTCAAAATATTCTACAAACTGTTTCTCAAAATGTCAGCCCTGTTTCTCAACACTATTCCAGGAGTACATTCTAGGCCTAGCACAATAGAACTACTAAATGGAATGTGCTTCACATGCTCAAATCAACTTTTTCTTAAAATCACAGTAATAATAACTCTTGAAAGCTACTACCTCGAAACCACACACCCTATGAAATGTCTTATATGTGTTATCCCAACTCTCCAAACACCTGTTAACATAGGCAGAATTAAGAACAAAGAAAATTAAATTAAGAACTAAGAAAATAAGAATTAAGAAAACTAACAACACTAAGTTTCAGAGATTCTGATTTAACTTGCCTATCAAGGTGGCATAATCTACTTGAAACTTTGAGGGACTTTTCTTTTAAAAAAAAAAAGTCCTAAGATTACACAAGCTTCAACCCCACACAACTTATATCCACCCTGCCTCTGAGTGTTTTGCTGTCTCCCAGACCCTATACATTACTAGCTCTTCATCTATAGGAACACCCAGGGGTAAGAAAAGTAAAAGTAAGTAACAAGCCTGGGGTCACAGGATGATAAGTACAGGAACTAGAATTAAAAATCTGGCTAACTTTCCTACCATGGGTGCTTTCCAAACCAAAATGGAATGGACCAACATGCATATACATAATGCCACAATCTCTATCCTACTGCCATACACATTACATACACACTCTCATCTCCACCCAGCCACAAAAGCCCCCACCCCACCCCCATCCTCCCTACAACAACGTAAGTGAATGAATTCATATCGATGCAAGTAAAACCAAGGACACCAAACCACAAAATCATGATTTTAAAAGGTCAAGTGGTTTTAACATTCCACATTATCTATGCTTTCATTAGTTTAAAAAGTTCCTCATTACTTAAAAACACACCAAGACAAAAATTCTTTTTTTTTTTTAAGATTTTATTTATTTATTTATTTATTTGTTTGTTTTTCCCAGCATAACAGTATTCATTATTTTTGCACCACACCCCGTGCTCCATGCAATCCGTGCCCTCTATAATACCCACCACCTGGTACCCCAACCTCCCACCCCCCGTCCCTTCAAAACCCTCAGATTGTTTTTCAGAGTCCATAGTCTCTCATGGTTCACCTCCCCTTCCAATTTCCCCCAACTCCCTTCTCCACTCTAAGTCCCCATGTCCTCCATGCTATTTGTTATGCTCCACAAATAAGTGAAACCATATGATAGTTGACTCTCTCTGCTTGACTTATTTCACTCAGCATAATCTCTTCCAGTCCCGTCCATGTTGCTACAAAAGTTGGGTATTCATCCTTTCTGATGGAGGCATAATACTCTATCCCCAGGGGTACAGGTCTGTGAATCACCAGGTTTACACACTTCACAGCACTCACCAAAGCACATACCCTCCCCAATGTCCATAATCCCACCCCCTTCTCCCAAACCCCCTCCCCCCAGCAACCCTCAGTTTGTTTTGTGAGATTAAAAGTCACTTATGGTTTGTCTCAAGACAAAAATTCTAAGACTGATACCAGTGATGATTTAAAAAGCAAAAAAAAAAAAAAAAATCTATAATCAATCCTGGTATTTCAAAAAGAATATAAGAAAATAAGCATTAGTTGATATCCCCTTAGCAAAAGACAGTATGTATGTATACTGCAGACACCTAAAATAAAGCATCTTTCTTAACGTGACAATGGTAGACTTGTGTCCACCAACAGGAATGCAGACCCATGTCTCTATAAGAACTCCGCGCTGCGCTGGAAGAACTGAGGAATGCCGTTAGGCCAGAGAAATCCGTAAGAGGCACAAAACTTAGGAGTGAAACTAGGTATCCATGCAAAGGAGAAGAGATACCTGAAAACCTCAGAAAATTCAATGATAAAATTAACCCAAAAATTCAGGAACACAGAAGAATGTGTAAAAAAAATTAAATCTGCTGAAATCAGAAACCTTCATCTACGCCAAATAATAACTACTTAGAGGCCATAATGGCAGAAAACAGCCAGCACCTTACAAATTACAGATAGCTATATATCCCTAGTTATAAAAAAATTTTTTTTTAAGATTTTATTTTTATTTCTTTATCTGACAGAGAGAGGGACAGCCAAGAGAGAGAGCATAAGCAGGGGGAACAGCAGAGGGAGAGGAAGAAGCAGATTCTCCATGGAGCAGGCAGCCTGAGGCAGGGCTCGATCCCAGGACCCCAGGATCAATACCTGAGTCAAAGGCAGGAGCTTAACGACTGAGCCACCCAGGTGTCCCAGTTATAAAGAACTTTTAAAAATTAAGACAGGGAAATGTGCTTGGGTGGCTCAGTTGGTTAACCGTCTGACTCTTGATTTCGGCTCAGGTCACCGTCTTAGGGTTTTGAGACCAAGCCCTGCATTAGGCTCCATACTGGGCAAGGAGCCTGCTTAAGATTCGTTATCTCCCTCTGTCTCGCCCCCCGCCCCCCGAAGAGATAAAAATTAAGGTTCAGGGCAGGGTGAGGAGAGGCCAAAAACATGATAGAGAAATGACCAAAAGACATAAATACACGGAGCATGAAGATTTAAAAAAAAAAAAAAACCACTCTAAATATATGAAGAAATGTTCAACAACTTCACACATATTATAAGAAAGTCAAAATAAAACTTTCTGTGAAATAAACCAAAGACAAAAGAACAAATATTGCACAATTCCACTTACAGAAGTCCCTAGAATAGGCAAATTTATAGAGAGACAGAAAGTAGAAGGCAGGCTACAGGGATGGAGAAGGGAAATAAGTGTCAGTGGTTAATGAATACAGAACGTCTAGGATGACTGATGAGAGAGTGCTAGAAACATACAGTGGTAATGGCCGCACACATCATAAATGTAGTTAATGCCAATGAACTGTATGCAGAAAAATAGTTAAAATGATGAATTTTATATTTTACCAAACTAAAAGAACAGCCAAAACATAAAAATAAAACTATACTAGGACACCATCTCTCACCCACTAAATTGGTAAAAATTATCAAGTATAACATACTCTGTGGGCTAATGGATAGGGAAACAGGCACTCCTAGATGCCACTGGTAGAAATGCCAAGTTGGAACCCTCCTTCAGCAGGAATTTTTTTTATCACTCTCTCATACACCTCACAGACATCCATCTTTGGACCTGGCAATCCCATTCCCAGAAATCTACTTCCAAATTGCATCTCCGACAGGACAAAACTACATACAAAGACACTCTGAATGGAATATGTATACACCCTGTATCTGCAAGGACTCCCATCCAGAATAAAAACCTTTTATGGCAATAACAAAAAAAGACAACCAAACTGAAAAACAGGCAACAGATTTGCACAGACAAGAAATAAGCACATGTTCCACATCACTAATCATTAGGGAAATGCAAATCAAAACCAGTGAGCTAGCCCTTCACTCCTGCGGCTAGGATGGCTAAAACCAACAGTACAGACAATGCCAAGTGCTGATAAGGATGTGGTGAGACTGGAATCCTCACACATTACTGATGGAAATATAAAACAGTACAGCTGCTCTGGAAAACATTTTAGCAATTCCTCAAAAGATAAAAACATAGAGTTACCACATGACCCAGCAAACAGACTCCTAGATACCAAATGAAATGAAAGCCTATATTCAATCAAAAACCTGTCTGTTAGTAAGCTGCATTATTCATAACAGCCAAAAACAAGTATAGATACATGCCACACAGGGATCAACCTTGGAAACCTTATGCTAAGTGAAAAAAGCCAGTTACAAAATCGTATTGTATGATTCCATTCATATAAAATGCCCAGAATAGGCCTATCAATCCATATAGACAGAAAGTGGTTGCCCAGAGTTGAGTGAGGTGGGCTGGGAAGTAACTGCAAATGAGTGTAAGATTTCGTTTTAGAGGCAATGAAAATATTTAAGTTAAATAGTAGTGATGATAGCACAATTCTGTTAATACACTAGAGATACTGGATTATACAACACTGGTATGGTAAGTATCTCAGCAAAACTGTTAAAAATTCTTAGACTCTTGGCAGATACAACGGAAAGAATTAAGACAAATTACTGAACATTATTTTATATAATTTAAAGTTACAAAACTCACATGTCTCATAGAGCTTGAAGATTCATTTCCAGAAGATAAGTCAAGCCGGCCAAGATTTCTTCTACCGTAATTTGGGTATTTGCGCCTGCACGTCCTCTGCCTAGACTGTGACAGCAAAACCACCGAGTCAGACTGAAACATAAACATGCAAATGGAAATCAACACCCAAATGAGTACAAGCATCAGTAAGATGGGCATTCTTTCAAATTCCAAAAGGAATTTAAAGCAAAAATAAAAAATAATAACACTTCAAATACACACACACACACACACACACACACACACACACACACATAGTTAAATTAAACTTGGCATTTTTACTTAGAAGACATGGTTTGCCATTAAGAATGTAACAACAATAACCCAAAACAGATACCTCTTAAAATACGTATCTTAGAAGTGAAAATATATATTCATATATTATCATGCTGTCACCAACATTAAGGAACACAAGTATAGAGAAATATCTGAAATAATCCTCAAATATTAACCCTGCTTATTTCCAGATTTTAAATTTTTAGAGGACTTTTTTTCAGTACTTTTCAGCTCTGCTTGAATTTTTGAAAAGTCGTATTTTGTCAAAACAAAATAATTAAATAATCTTTAAAAATCATCCAAATAAAATAGACTGATTTAAAGGGTGGAGGGAGCTTGCTATTCCTCAAACACCCAAGTTGTATGAGAAATCACTCAAAACACATTTTCCTTGACTGATAAATTAGTTTTCACATTCGTGCCTTCTGTGTGATAATGACTGGTGTCTTATCATTTCAATACATCACTGGCTAACTTTTTTTTTTTTAAGATTTTATTTATTTATCTGATAGAGAGACAGCAAGAGAGGGAACACAAGAGGGAGAAGCAGGCTTCCCGTTGAGCAGGGAGCCCAATGCGGGGCCTGATCCCAGGACCCCGGGATCATGACCTGACCTGAAAGCAGACGCTTAATGACTGAGCCATCCAGGCGCCCCCAAAATATATTTCCTTAATAAGAAGTTTGAGGGAATCTACCTAATAACCCTACAAAGAAGTGTAGGCCCAAGATAGAAAAGAGAATGCAAGCAACAAAAGAAAACCCTAGAATTTCACTCGGGAAGAGAAAGCTGAAGGGTCGAAAGATAGGCAAAACACTGACAGACTAAACTAATTAAATTAGGCTCACAGAAAATTGCAATTCAGAGCCTTCTATGTGTGGGAGAACTCTCCAGGCTTTGGCTATTCGATCAAAGGGTACTGCCAAGCCCTATCAGTAAACCACATTAGAACAGTAATCCAAAGTAACTATAGCCCCATCCTTGCTTGGATTAAGGCAATACAGGCTTGACAGTGGCCCTAGCAGTTTACCAAAAGCAAACATAAATCTTCTCTAGGGGAAAAAATATCCTAGACTTCAAATAATCTCTAACATTTAACATTCAATCAAACCACAGATAACAAAGAAAATGTAATGGTGAAAAATGAGAAAAAAAAAATCAACAAGCAATGGAAACAGGGGAACAAGATAATAAAATAATGAAATTATCAGACATGGATTTTTAAAGTAAGTATGGCTGATTTTTAAGAAATTATAATAATGAGAACTTTAGCAGAAAACTGGAAGCTCTAAAAAGGGACTGTATAAAAATTCTGAACTGAGAAAAACAATAACTAAAACTAAGAACTTACACAATGGGTTTAACACCAGATTACACACAGCTAAACAGAACTAACAAAAGTAAAACAGAGGTCAGGAAAAAAGTTCAGAAAAGCAGCAGCCTAACTGAAGAGAATCAAGCAGTAAAAGTTTAAGACACATGTAACTCAATGTCACGAGGAGGGAAACATATGCTATGCAAGCACTAGCCAAAGGAAAGCTAGCAGAGCTGTATGAAGAATCTGGAGAATAAAGCATTACTAGAAATAAGGGGTGAAAATTCACAATGAGAAAAGGTTCAATTCAGTAGGGGAAAAGGAAATTCTAAAGGTGTATGCACCAAATAATAGAGCGGCAAACCACATAAAGAAAAACAAGTAGAAAGAGAGAAATGTACAAACATAATGAATTTTCACACATACCTCACTACAGGTAGAAGCGCACTCACTCTGAAATGCCACAGGGCATAAACTACCAAATGGAAGACACACATATCCTATAATCCAAAAATTTCACTCCAAGGCATATACTTAAAAGAAATACACAGATACCAAGAGATATATACAAAATGTTGAAAGAAGAATTATGACTGATATTCAAACATGAAAACAACCCAAATGTCCTTCAAGAACAGACTAAATAATACCAGCATAGTCATCAAAGGAATACTATATAGCAATGAAAACAGAAGGACTTCACCTACTCACCACTATACAAGTAAATCTCATCTAGCCAAATGACTAACCCAGATAAAAAAGACTGCATACTGTAGGATTCCACTTAGTGTTTCTTGACATTTTTGCAACACTGTACCCCTTACAGGAAACTATGAACATTTTCCTAATTTGCTCCCCCACAAAATGTAATGTCACAGATCTGTATGGTCAGTGTTTACACACTGTATCTAAGCACGCTTAGTAAGTAAGATGGTTAAGTTATAAAGCTTAGACTTCTTACTCAATATAGGATTAAGAATCATTATTTTTGAATTAGAGATTAAACTGAAAATTTTAAAGCACTTCACATTTAACTATTTCTTAAATTTTAATATATTTTAATTGCAGAGACTATATCAATATAACCAAATTAGAAAATTATAAATACACAAGGAACAGCAATGTAATCAAATTTTTAAAAATCTTCCAAAACTTACTCTTCCAGCAAAAGTAGAACTGAAAATATTTATTAGTTTCTTTAAAATGATTTTAGTGAATTTAACTTTCAAATTTTTTCATGAGAAAACATCCTAACTCAGGCCAAAGATACTCATTCAGTCAATGCTTTTTCTTTTCAGTCTGACGCTCTCCCAACTGACCTATTCCGGCCGCCCAACACTTTTTCTTTTCAATATTCGACATAGTTAAATCACTTTTAAGTTAAAGACAAAAACTATTTTTACTTCATTCTCAAAGCCAAGTCATACAAAATTATCAAGGATCAAGCTGAAACGACAAGGCAGGTCATGGCAGCCAGACCTGCACAGGCCATCGGTCATGACGTACCCTCAAGGCTGAGTGGTGAACTGAGAGCAAGTCCCGAAAACACAACCACTTTCCAACAAAGTTCTGTAGCACTGATCTTGCAAACACTGTGCATCTACCATGAATCAATGTTAATGCTGCTCATGTGATGTTCATGAAAATCAAAAGAGAAACTAAGAATGAGATTAACGAATGAGATTTTCTCCAGCAGGATGAGCACTTTGAAGGGTCACAAACCATTGTTAACATCTAAGGTTTCTTTTTTTAGTTTATCATCTGGATAAACTTCAGAAAGAGATAAAGCTAACCAGCAGTTTTAGAAGTCAAGCAGCTGGCTAGCTGTAGAAGTCAGTGAGTGGGAATGGACTTGAAATGTTTGCAATGAGCCTGTAACATTCTAGCTCACAACCAGAGTGATTATCAAAGAGTAGTTCCTAGAATCCTTCAGGAATGTTAGGCAACTTCCTTCCCTCATTTCTCCTTTCCTAACAGCTGTACAACCTTATGTCTACTATTTTTAAATCGTTCCTAACAGTTGTGCTCTTTCCTAACAGCTGTACAACCTCATGTCTACTATTTTAAAATCCTGAACAGAAGACCTTGAGCAAGAAATATTCTACATCAGGGAAAAGTTGCTAATATTCTCACTGATCCCCCCCAAAAAAGGTATAAATTCAGTTTTGTTTCTAGTTATTGGATTTAAGAATTTAAGTTACCTTTTGTGTGAGCTGGAGAGTCTTCCTTTTTCTTCCTATTATATAAAGATTTCTTTCCTCTTCACCTTTCTCTATTCTGAAATCTTCCAATTTCCTACAAATACAAGTATCCAGTATATTGGTTAGTGAACTGATAAAAGTAAACGATATAAAGAGGAAAAAAATAATCATTATGATTTTGGTCATCATAAGGTTATATACTCTTGA
This sequence comes from Mustela erminea, assembly GCF_009829155.1. Classification (NCBI taxonomy): domain Eukaryota; kingdom Metazoa; phylum Chordata; class Mammalia; order Carnivora; family Mustelidae; genus Mustela; species Mustela erminea. The sequence goes on from NC_045614.1 coordinate 214,357,037, forward strand.
AATTAATACAGAAAATTTCTAAAGTTATAAAAAAAATCAAGCTATACTTTGTTAGAAATTTAATATAAATAAGAAATTTAATATAAATATAATCTGAGAGGTAGCTAGGAGGTCCTAAGATTTTATTTCTTTACTTGACAGAGAGGGCGAGCACAAGCGTGAGCACAAGGGAGCCTGATGTGGGCCTCGATCCCAGGACCCTGGTATTATGACCTGAGCAGAAGGCAGATGCTTAAGGGACTGAGCCACCCAGGTACCCCCTATGTTTCATGTTTAAGACAGAAATAATTATTTATATTTTCATTGACCCAATACAGCCAACTCATACCAGATCTTTCATTATTAGCTACTCAAAATCTTAGTATGAATTTTCCAAGATTGCAATTCCTTACTCTAAAGAAATAAAAGAAGAATCCACCTCTAAATTTATTCAAACTGCATGTTTTGTAATTTGTAGAAAATCAGAATAGTACTGTTACTAGTACTTCTAATCATATCTCTCTCTCAACTCAACACCATACAGAAGATTATTCTATGACCGATTTCAAAGCAAGGGACCTTCCACCATGAGAAAGGTACCAAAGTTCATTTTCCTTTTCTATGGTTAGAGAATTCAAGTGACTAAAAGTCCTTTTTCTCTAATTTGAACATTGCTGAAAACATATGGCTTTGTGTTTGTTTTCACTTTAAAACCCCACTTGGGCCAGTTTCACAACTGGCATATTGGCCATGCTCCAAAATGTAAGCAAATGCTCAGAAATAGAATATGCACAAATGCCCTAAGGTAAAAACTGATTTCTACAGAAACTGCATTTTCCTCAGGGTACATCTGCAGCCCACGCTCAGTATACAGCAGAGCGACACTCTATCTATAGAGCAACTCTAAATCAGACTCAGTCCTTCAAAAGCTGTCTGTTTCAACAATTTCATGTGTATTTAAGAACTATATACGGTTTTTCACTCACAGCCAAATGGAATTCTACTCCATTGCTTCCCTTTGTTTTGAAAATGAAATACTACATACACTTCATTCTCAATCAATAATAAAGCAAAGGAACATTCTAGGCCTTCCTGAGTATCATCTTCAACTCTACAATTCCACGGTTAAAGTAGATGGTCCATTAAGAAAAAAGATAAAGATGACAAGATGGACAGAATTAGCATGAAAAAAATGAGAAGAGTTTCTACTATTACTGAATTAAGATAAATTACGTGCCTGAGTTCCAGCTCCAACCAGAACCGTGTCTACTGCGAAGCAATACTATGCGCTCATCGTTCTGCACACCGGGGCCATTAATTGTCTTATGCTTTCACCTATTACCTAAATTTTTCACAACGGACACATACTACTTTTATAGTTGGAAAACAAAACTTTAATTTTTTTTGATCCTCATTAAATGCCACCCAAAGTGAAGTTATGTAAAATTCTCATTGCTCCCGCTAGAAGGACTGTTATCAAGAGCACTGACCATTACTCCATCAATCAGCATCTCCTTTACAAAATCTCGCGTGTGTTTTAGAACACAGTACTACAGTAAGCTGCACTCTTCCTTGGGAAAATTTCATTATAGCAGACAGCTAACTGATGCAAAAACTCCATTCTCCTTTTCTTCCTTCAAAACAGAATCTGTTTTGGGCGCCTGGGTGGCTCAGTGGGTTAAAGCCTCTGCCTTCAGCTCAGGTCATGATCTCAGGGTCCTGGGAACGAGGCCTGCATCGGGCTCTCTGCTCAGCGGGGAGCCTGCTTCCTCCTCTCTCTCTGCCTGCCTCTCTGCCTACTTGTGATCTCTGTCAAATAAATAAATAAAAATCTTAAAAAAAAAAAAATTGCCATTTAAGAAAAAAAAAACAGGATCTGTTTTTATCACGGCTCTTTGTTGTTCTAAACACAAACTATCACCTAGCCTCCTCCGTAGCTAAGTATGTCCATATGACAACATTCTTATCAATGAGTTATGAACAGAAAAATGAAATGTGCGACCATTAAGGCTTCTTAAATGAAGTTCCTCAATAAGGAAAGTCCTTTTTGACTCTTTCTTCTTTATTCTGGCCTCTATCTCCACCACCATCACAAATGCAGGTATGTGATGGCTACTATATAAAGTCCAGCTATCTTGAACTTTGAGGTGACTTTAAGCCTGGAAGCCATACTATAAGATGGAGATCAGAAACAGCCTGAGTCCCTGATTAACCAGGGAACCATGGTTCCATCTCAAAACTATTTCCAGTCTTCAATGTTAAGAGAATAAATATATGCCTGTTTAAGGATTATTCTTCAGGTCTTTCAATCCTGGTACCTGTCTGCTTCCCTTATTTATGACAACAAAAAGTATCCCAAAATGACACTTTTGGTTCTGATGACTATGCAACTCAGACACAATTTTAAGGCTTAATTAGAGCACAGTACATACATGATAGTGATTTTCTGTATTTCTCATCCCGATTCTAGATTTTGCTTTTCATTATTTTACTGTATATTTGTAAACATTCTTATTTACCATACAATATGTAAGTACTACATTCCTCCACCAATCACTGAAACTCTTCTGCCTAAACACATGAAGCACATACCTTTACAAAATTATCTTCTAAGTATTAGTTATTAGGAGACATAAGAGAATACTGAAAATTTCAGATTATCGGTGAAAAGGAACATTTGCTACCTCTGTTTCATTAACTCAAAAACTCAGCAAGTCACACCTCAGTAGCAAAAAAAGACCCTACTGCCCAGACTATAATTATAAAATTATTTCCCACTATAAAAAAACCCAGGCTACTTCAAGAATGATTCCACATCCAAGATGAGAAATTTACATGATGAACCTATAACACCTTGCCAGGCCTGAGAGCAAGGGTGCTACAGAAGGGTATTATCATCATTCAAAAGGACTCAGGAGGCACCTTGAAGAGACTCCTCCTGGCCAGAGATAGAGAAACTTAATAAAAGGTTATCAGAAATGAGCTAAATCATAGCAGTGTGATTTTTACAGTGAAGTACACAAGCACAAATTGGTCGTTCCTGGGGGTAGAAGGGAGTAAATCTTCAGTTTGAAGTAAATAAAGCAAAATAAGCATATATCTTGTCTTTTTTATACAAACTTTCCCACTAGATAATTGAACAGTACATTTGAGTAAATTTCTTTTTTAGATATACCCACTGTAACAAATAAAGACTTAACAGAGTTGAGCCATCACTGTTTTATGGCCCCAGTGAGTTAATGAACCTAGCCAGTGAGCACCAATGCCTGCCATCATCACAGAAAGAGTATACACATACGTGTCTTTTGACAAAATTATGCCACTGAAGAAACAGTCTTGCAAAAAACTGAAAACATGACATCAAACAACTGGAAATTTAAATGCTGACTGGACATTTGGTTCTACCGAGGTATTATTTTATAAAGGTACGATAATGGCCCTGCGGTATCTGAAGACAATTCCTTATCTTTTAGAATTACAGAGACGTAGTTATAAACAAAAATATACGCCTGGCATTTACTTCAAAATAACACTGAACGGATAAAAGTGGGTATTTGTAAAGATGGAACAGGAATAGTTAAGAAAAAACATACCACAGTAAAAACTTAGAAAACAATTTCAACATTTTCCTACCACAATTAAAATAGATTCCAATCCATTACTAAAATATATTTATATGATTATTTATACCACTAATGCAGTACAAAAACCTGTAAATAACCATATAGATATATTTTTGTAGAGAGAAACAATATTAATAGATATCCTAAAACAAACCTAAATATGCCTAGTGGTACCTCTGGTACAACCACTCTTCGCTTCCAAGCCTGCAGGTCACGTTCTGTAGCAATCTGACTGCGAGGAGCGTTCTGATGCATCTGACGAACACCTTCAACTTGTCCGCTACGACGCAGACCAATATTTGGAGGGGACTGGATGTCTAAGCTCAGTCTTCTAAAACCTGCAGGAAAATTGTCAAAACTGATTCCAAAACAAATTTTAATCTAATATGTATTTTACACAAAACAGGCATATACATACAGTCCTAATAGCATACAAACCAAAAACACAAATCCAAAAACTTTGGAAAAAGAATCACAATGTAACTGAGATCAAAATACAGAATACAGAACAAACATTAACTTCAACTTCCATTTTTACTAGACTTCTTAAAATCTTTTATGGTATTTTCTACTATAATGCCGTATTTGCCATCCTAAAGGCTCTGCCTTCTTCAAAACTGTACACTAAAAACACATCTTTTTGGAAAATTTAGCATTGCAGCATAGTCTCCTCAAACTGTAGCGGCTTTATAACAAGAGCTCAAACACTAACATTACTTGTGACCTTAAGAGATAATCTGAGCCACTCAGGCAGGTAAGCTGCCAGAGTGGCTATGAAAACTTCACAAAATGCAGAGTGGGGAAAGCTGGCAGCACTTGAACTGGAGCTGAGAGAGTGGAGGACAGGACAATGCAGACAGAGCGAGCCCCAAGCCTGTGCAGAGCTGATCAGGTGGGCAGAGGAGACAGGGCAACCCCTCGTGAGTGGAGGTCAGCAAGATGAAGAATGGAGACCAACGTGGTGGCAGGTGTCACAGATCAAGTGCCTGTTCTCTTAAAATCCCAGAAGAAGGGGCTTCTGCTATTAATGCTACAGAGAAACTGGGGCTATATCCTTGTCTGCAGGAGGCTATAAAATTCTACTCCAACTCTGCCAGCTTTTCTGGGCCAGGGCAAAACCCACATGACTGAACACAAACCCCGAGTCCTTCTAGGTACAGCATTCTGTTTACCAATCAAATGTGAACCAACTTGCACTGCACCACACTTCATCTACTGCAGAGAACGTTCTATAACTCTATTTTTTTTTTTTTTTTTTTAAGCAGGCTCCACATCCAGTATGGAGCCCAATGTGGGGCTTGAACTCACAACCCTGAGACCAAGACCCAAGCTGGTATCAAGAGTTGGGACGCTTAACCGACTGAGCACCCTCAGGACCCCTAAAAGTCCCCTATTAATCCAAATATCTGTATTAAAATATACCGATATTTAAGAAACACATTTTGAATTAAGAACCAAGAATAAATTCTAAATTTAACTGCTCAAGTTATAGTATCATTCTCCAACAATGTGAAGAAACAGGTTATTTATATCACTTGTAAATACCAAGTCTGAGAAATAACTCAAATCGTCATAAACAGATTAGTCACAAAGAACAGTTATTCCACACACTAGAGTACTATGAAGCCATAAAAAAGGATGAGGAAGTGCTGTGAATGAATACGGACTGATTGCTAGAATATATTGTCAAGGTGGAAAAAAAGGGCAGAGAAGAACACAGCCTCAACTTGCAGTATTCCTGCCCAAAATACTTAACCTGTCTGTTGGGAGAATTTGCTTTTTCTTTTCTGTAGACACGTGGAAACACGGGTCAAGGAAAGATACAGAAATTCGGGGCCAAGTACCCTGCACAGTATGACATGGCAGGGATGACCTCTGTGGCACCTGCGGCCTCCCTCATCTTCCACAGGCACTTACTTTCCCCATCGAGATTCCATTTGCATAATCACCGTCAGCACCCCTCCATTACTCCCACTACTGAAGTAACTAATACTGTATTCTAAGGTCAAGAACCTCACCCTGAAAACTCACTTCAAGCCTTCTGGTTCCATAAGAAACATATCATGCTCTACGCAACTAATTTTTTTTTTTTTTTTAATTAAAAGCATTTAAAGGGAAACCTAGAATTGTATCCTTTAAAAAAAAAAATTCTTTACTCATTTAATACAATTTTGTAAATACTCTTGTTTTAGAGCAAAAAAGTTTTAATAGTCTTTCAAAGTACTTGAAAATCAAGTGTCCATTTGTCAGTACATCAACTTCACGCCTAATGAAGTTACCTTAAGGTTACTAAAGTTAGAAAAATACACTTATAATTTTTCACATCTCATGTACCTAAAAATGACTTCGTTTACTCTTTGATTTCAGCATATTAAGACAAAACACTTCTCATACATCTTACCTCTTCGGGGTGTTTCTTCTCCACTTGGAAGTCCACCTGGAAGAGCATCCTGATCTGCCCCCATTCTCTGATCCTGCTGCTGCTGCAACTGTCTAATCATTCCATCAAGAACACTGGGCTCTGGGCTCCGTTCACCATTATCATTGGTTTGTAGGCTTATAATCTGTTCAATTACCTCTCCATCACCTGTACAATCACAGCCGTAACACAAAATTATAATAAACATGAACAGGAAAACAAACCTTCAGTAGACTAAAATTAAAATTATACTAGCAATAATCAAATTTCTTTAAAAAAACATAAATGATTGGGGTGCTTGAGTGGCTCAGCTGGTTGAGCAACTGCCTTCAGCTCAGGTCCTGATCCCGGGGTCCTGGGATCAAGCCCCACATCAGGCTCCCAGCTCAGCACAGAGCCTGCTTCTCCCTCTCCCCTCAGCTCATGAGTGAGCGTGTGCTTGCAAATAAATAAAATCTTTAAAAAAATAATGAATAAGCAATAAAAAATATCCTATATATTCATAAATAATTGGATCAGAGAAAAGATTCAAAGCAAACAAAACTCTTCCTATATACCAACCACCACAAAAACCTCAAGAGCCTCTGAAACCCCTGAAGTGAGCACATGGGAACATGTGAGAGGTTCAGTGGAAGCTTTATTTTGCTGCTTCACACTAACACTCCCCTTGCCTCACCTAAGATATATTTCATAACTCTTTTTAAAGATTTTATTTATCAGAGAGAGAGAGGGGGAGAGAGCGAGCACAGGCAGACAGAATGGCAGGCAGAGGCAGAGGAAGAAGCAGGCTCCCTGCTGAGCAAGGAGCCCGATGTGGGACCCGATCCCAGGACGCTGGGATCATGACCTGAGCCGAAGGCAGCTGCCTAACCAACTGAGCCACCCAGGCGTCCCTGTATTTCATTAACTCTTATTTCTCAAAGTCTCTGACAAGACCAGAGCAACAATGTATGATTTCTGATGTAGAGAAAAGCAGAGGTATTTCTCCTCTATTCTCTTAAGAAATAAACAAAAGTGTAATACTCTTCAACCAACTACAGCTGTAGCTCTTACCATCCAAGGGTCTTGAGGCAGGTACGCACACATACCTCTCCCATTAAGCTTAAGTTACTCTGTTTCCTAGGTATGCTTTTAGCAGCCAGTACCCAAAGTACAAAATCAGATTTTTTTAAAAGTGCCTTTGCTTCTTCATTTTTGAAATAACAGGTTCGGTCAACATTAATGGATAAAAAGTGTTAGATGGTTGTGGGGTCTGGAAAGTTATCTAAATGCTAACTTTTTCGGGGCTCCTGGGTGGCTCAGTGGGTTAAAGCCTCTGCCTTCGGCTCAGGTCATGATCCCAGGGTCCTGGGATCGAGCCCCGTATCAGGCTCTGTGCTTAGCAGGAAGCCTGCTTCCTCCTCTCTCTCTGCCTGCCTCTCTGCCTACTTGTGATCTCTGTCCATCAAATAAAGAAAGAAAATCTTTAAATGAATAAATAAATAAATAAATGCTAACTTTTTCATGCAAACAATTCCTGACATAGCCTCCCATATAAAATGCATCTTCTTTGAACATAACATAGGATACAGACCACACCCCCAGCAACTTACAAGGAGAACCCTAACAGACTGAAATTGATAGGTATTAGCCAAAAGAATGCAAAATATAAACTAGCCTCCACAGTAACAGATACAGAAACTAAAAAATGTCATGTACTAATTTCAGGAAAAAAATATTTGCATTCTACTATCTAAGTTAAATTCCCTTGTATCTATGGATAACATCTCCATTTTACCATGGCAATCAGTGAAGAACTTACAAGAGCTAAATATCCTAACCTATCTTAAAATCACGAATTTTTTTTTTAATTTTCAAAAAATGAGCTAAGAAAGCAAAAAGTGGAGCCCTAATCTAAAATGTTAAGAAGGTTTTAATTAGAACTGGGAATAAAAAAAGATTCCTAAGACCACAAATGGAACCACAGGGAAAACAGTAGAAAAGGACACCTCGAGTCCTCCCGTCCCTGGCACGATCCAGGGTCCTGGAGTCGAGCCTCGGGCTCCCTGCACAGTGCAAAGCCTGCTTTTCCCTCATCCCACTCCCCCTGCTTGTGTTCCTTCCTCTCACTGTGTCTTTCTCTGCCAAATCCAATAAATAAAATCTTAAATAAATAAATAAAATGCAGGACTGAACATCATAGAAGACTGAATTGCACAGAAATCTCAAGAGATACACACTAAAGTTGAACTGATGCTTTGACTAAATAATGGTATGTGCACACACTGGGTAAAACTCCACCATAGTAAGGAGAAAAAAAGGCAGTTTCCCAAAAAATTTCCAGCGCTCTCACAGAAGTTGGAAATAGTCCGTGTTCGCACTAGCCCAGAACATATAACTTTGGAATATACAGCAGAATTGTTCAATGCATACTTCCAATTCTAAAACTCAGAACAGTTAAAAATATGTTTAAGGCAATGAAGAATGCAATGACTGCTAGTGGTGTGGTGCCAGAAGTTCCCTCCACCACTGCTACTGTAACACCAGTGCAATTGTCAACACTTTTAAAAAAGTAAATAATATTTCCATATTATTACAAAAATAGTTATGACCTTATAGACTCCATAAAAAAGGTCATGGATAAAACCACAGATCTGCAAACCCACACATTGAAAATTCCTGTCCTACTATATCATACTCAAAGGGTCTGTCCAACAAGAAGATTTAACAATTTTAAATATCTATGCCCCCACGTTGGGGGCAGCCAACTATATAAACCAATTAATAACAAAATCAAAGAAACACATCAACAATAATACAATAATAGTAGGGGACTTAAACACTCCCCTCACTGAAATGGACAGATCATCCAAGCAAAAGATCAGCAAGGAAATAAAGGCCTTAAACGACACACTGGACCAGATGGACATCACAGATATATTCAGAATATTTCATCCCAAAGCAACAGAATTCACATTCTTTTCTAGTGCACATGGAACATTCTCCAGAATAGATCACATCCTCGGTCCTAAATCAGGACTCAACCGGTATCAAAAGATTGGGATCATTCCCTGCATATTTTCAGACCACAATGCTCTAAAGCTAGAACTCAACCACAAAAGGAAGTTGGGAAAGAACCCAAATACATGGAGACTAAACAGCATCCTTCTAAAGAATGAATGGGTCAACCGGGAAATTAAAGAAGAATTGAAAAAAATCATGGAAACAAATGATAATGAAAATACAACGGTTCAAAATCTGTGGGACACAACAAAGGCAGTCCTGAGAGGAAAATATATAGCGGTACAAGCCTTTCTCAAGAAACAAGAAAGGTCTCAGGTACACAACCTAACCCTACACTTAAAGGAGCTGGAGAAAGAACAAGAAAGAAACCCTAAGCCCAGCAGGAGAAGAGAAATCATAAAGATCAGAGCAGAAATCAATGAAATAGAAACCAAAAAAACAATAGAACAAATCAACGAAACTAGGAGCTGGTTCTTTGAAAGAATTAATAAAATTGATAAACCCCTGGCCCGACTCATCAAAAAGAAAAGAGAAAGGACCCAAATAAATAAAATCATGAATGAAAGAGGAGAGATCACAACTAACACCAAAGAAATACAAACTATTATAAGAACATACTATGAGCAACTCTACGCCAATAACAATCTGGAAGAAATGGATGCATTCCTAGAAACATATAAACTACCACAACTGAACCAGGAAGAAATAGAAAGCCTGAACAGACCCATAACCAGTAAGGAGATTGAAACAGTCATTAAAAATCTCCAAACAAACAAAAGCCCAGGGCCAGACGGCTTCCCGGGGGAATTCTACCAAACATTTAAAGAAGAACTAATTCCTATTCTCCTGAAACTGTTCCAAAAAATAGAAATGGAAGGAAAACTTCCAAACTCATTTTATGAGGCCAGCATCACCTTGATCCTAAAACCAGACAAGGATCCCACCAAAAAAGAGAGCTATTGACCGATATCCTTGATGAACACAGATGCGAAAATACTCAACAAAATACTAGCCAATAGGATTCAACAGTACATTAAAAAGATTATTCACCACGACCAAGTGGGATTTATTCCAGGGCTGCAAGGTTGGTTCAACATCCGCAAATCAGTCAATGTGATACAACACATCAATAAAAGAAAGAACAAGAACCATATGATACTCTCAATAGATGCTGAAAAAGCATTTGACAAAGTACAGCATCCCTTCCTGATCAAAACTCTTCAAAGTGTAGGGATAGAGGGCACATACCTCAATATCATCAAAGCCATCTATGAAAAACCCACCGCAAATATCATTCTCAATGGAGAAAAACTGAAAGCTTTCCCGCTAAGGTCAGGAACACGGCAGGGATGTCCATTATCACCACTGCTATTCAACATAGTACTAGAGGTCCTAGCCTCAGCAATCAGACAACAAAAGGAAATTAAAGGCATCCAAATCGGCAAAGAAGAAGTCAAATTATCACTCTTCGCAGATGATATGATACTATATGTGGAAAACCCAAAAGACTCCACTCCAAAACTGCTAGAACTTATACAGGAATTCAGTAAAGTGTCAGGATATAAAATCAATGCACAGAAATCAGTTGCATTTCTCTACACCAACAGCAAGACAGAAGAAAGAGAAATTAAGGAGTCAATCCCGTTTACAATTGCACCCAAAACCATAAGATACCTAGGAATAAACCTAACCAAAGAGACACAGAATCTATACTCAGAAAACTATAAAGTACTCATGAAAGAAATTGAGGAAGACACAAAGAAATGGAAAAATGTTCCATGCTCCTGGATTGGAAGAATAAATATTGTGAAAATGTCTATGCTACCTAAAGCAATCTACACATTTAATGCAATTCCTATCAAAGTACCATCCATCTTTTTCAAAGAAATGAACAAATAATGCTAAAATTTATATGGAACCAGAAAAGACCTCGAATAGCCAAAGGGATATTGAAAAAGAAAGCCAACGTTGGTGGCATCACAATTCCGGACTTCAAGCTCTATTACAAAGCTGTCGTCATCAAGACAGTATGGTACTGGCACAAAAACAGACACATAGATCAATGGAACAGAATAGAGAGCCCAGAAATAGACCCTCAACACTATGGTCAACTAATCTTCGACAAAGCAGGAAAGAATGTCCAATGGCAAAAAGACAGCCTCTTCAATAAATGGTGCTGGGAAAATTGGACAGCCACATGCAGAAAAATGAAATTGGACCATTTCCTTACACCACACACAAAAATAGACTCAAAATGGATGAAGGACCTCAATGTGCGAAAGGAATCCATCAAAATCCTTGAGGAGAACACGGGCAGCAACCTCTTTGACCTCAACCGCAGCAACATCTTCCTAGGAACAACGCAAAAGGCAAGGGAAGCAAGGGCAAAATGAACTATTGGGATTTCATCAAGATCAAAAGCTTTTGCACAGCAAAGGAAACAGTTAACAAAATCAAAAGACAACTGACAGAATGGGAGAAGATATTTGCAAATGACATATCAGATAAAGGACTAGTGTCCAGAATCTATAAAGAACTTAGCAAACTCAACACCCAAAGAACAAATAATCCAATCAAGAAATGGGCAGAGGACATGAACAGACATTTCTGCAAAGAAGACATCCAGATGGCCAACAGACACATGAAAAGTGCTCCATATCACTCGGCATCAGGGAAATACAAATCAAAACCACAATGAGATATCACCTCACACCAGTCAGAATGGCTAAAATCAACAAGTCAGGAAATGACAGATGCTGGCGAGGATGCGGAGAAAGGGGAACCCTCCTACACTGTTGGTGGGAATGCAAGCTGGTGCAGCCACTCTGGAAAACAGCATGGAGGTTCCTCAAAATGTTTGAAAATAGAACTGCCCTATGACCCAGCAATTGCACTATTGGGTATTTACCCTAAAGATACAAACGTAGTGATCCAAAGGGGCACATGCACCCGAATGTTTATAGCAGCAATGTCCACAATAGCCAAACTATGGAAAGAACCTAGATGTCCATCAACAGATGAATGGATCAAGAAGATGTGGTATATATACACAATGGAATACTATGCAGCCATCAAAAGAAATGAAATCTTGCCATTTGCGACAACATGGATGGAACTAGAGCATATCATGCTTAGCGAAATAAGTCAAGCAGAGAAAGACAAACTATCATATGATCTCCCTGATATGAGGAAGTGGTGATGCAACATGGGGGCTTAAGTGGGTAGGAGAAGAAATCAATGAAACAAGATGGGATTGGGAGGGAGACAAACCATAAGTGACTTTTAATCTCACAAAACAAACTGAGGGTTGCTGGGGGGAGGGGGTTTGGGAGAAGGGGGTGGGATTATGGACATTGGGGAGGGTATGTGCTTTGGTGAGTGCTGTGAAGTGTGTAAACCTGGTGATTCACAGACCTGTACCCCTGGGGATAGAGTATTATGCCTCCATCAGAAAGGATGAATACCCAACTTTTGTAGCAACATGGACGGGACTGGAAGAGATTATGCTGAGTGAAATAAGTCAAGCAGAGAGAGTCAACTATCATATGGTTTCACTTATTTGTGGAGCATAACAAATAGCATGGAGGACATGGGGACTTAGAGTGGAGAAGGGAGTTGGGGGAAATTGGAAGGGGAGGTGAACCATGAGAGACTATGGACTCTGAAAAACAATCTGAGGGTTTTGAAGGGACGGGGGGTGGGAGGTTGGGGTACCAGGTGGTGGGTATTATAGAGGGCATGGATTGCATGGAGCACGGGGTGTGGTGCAAAAATAATGAATACTGTTATGCTGGAAATAAAAATAAATTAAAAAAAAAAAAAAAAAAGAAAATTCCTGTCCTGCCATTAGAAATAAGTAAGACAAACAGAAGACATTAGAAGAGATAATATGAAATACTAAAAGGTAATCAATTTCACACAAGGCAGGAAAAAAAAGGACAGAAAAGGATAAAGAGAAAAAAAGAGAAATGGTAGAGAATTAACCCTGACGATACTAATAATTTTATTAACCGCAAATGGTCTCCATTTTCCACTTAACAAATAGGTTGTTGAACTGGATTGGTGCCTACACGAAATTTGTTTTAATATGAAGACACAAATCGGTTACAAAAACTGAGAAGCTACACCATGACAATACTCATCAAAACTGGGTGGACTGGTACATGAATACAAAATAAAGAAAAAGTCTTCAAAAGAAAAAATAATACCAAGAAAAAAGAGGAAAAATCCATAATGATAGAAGAATTCACTCAGAGGGCAATCTGAAATGGGTCTGCACCTAAAAACAGAACTTTAAGTGATGTCTGGGTGGCTGAGTTGGTTAAGCGGCTGCCTTTGGCTCAGGTCAGGATCCAAGGGTCCTGGGATCAAGCCCTGCCTCAGTTCCCTATTCAGTGGACAGCCTGCTTCTCCCTCTCCCTCTGTCTGATGCTCTGCCTATTGTACTATCTAGCAAACAAATAGACAAAATCTTTTTTTTTTTCTTAAGATTTTATTTATTTGACAAACAGAGATCACAAGTAGGCAGAGAGGCCGGCGAGAGAGGGAAGGGAAGCAGGCTCCCTGATGAGCAGAGAGCCTGACCCAGGGCTCGATCCCAGGACCCTGGGATCATGACCCAAGCTGAAAGCAGAGACGTTAACCCACTGAACCACCCAGGCACAAATAAACAAAATCTTAAAAAAATAAAAAATTTTAAAAAACTTTAAAATAGGGGCGCCTGGGTGGCTCAGAGGGTTAAGGCCTCTGCCTTCGGCTCAGGTCATGATCTCAGGGTCCTGGGATCGAGCCCCGTATCAGGCTCTCTGCTCAGCGAGGAGCCTGCTTCCTCCTCTCTCTCTGCCTGCCTCTCTGCCTTACTTGTGATCACTGTCTGTCAAATTAAAAAAAAAAAAAAAACCAACTTTAAAAAAACAAAAACTTTAAATACATAAAGCAAAAACTAATAGAACCAAAGAAGGACATAAGATAAACCCACATGTAGTTTTGGGGTTATTATAAGGAATGATGAAGTATCAGAGTGGGAAAAAGCCAACTGTCCTTCAGCTGTTAATGAATGAATAAATACGGGTATACACATACCATAGCTCACTAACAAACAGGGAAAAAAAACAACTGATTTGTCCAACAAAAATGAATCTCCAAAGCACCATGCTAAGAAACCAGACACTAAAGATTTAGTATTGTACAATTCCATTTATACAAAATTCCTCAAAGAGACAAAATAAAAGTGACAAAACAGAATAGTCATTACAAGTGACCTGGAGAAGATTCCAAAAAGGCCTAACAGAACCTGCACCCCAAGGTATACAGCAGTTACGTCCACAACAGCCAAACTATGCAAAAAGCCCAGATGTCCATCAACAAATGAATGGATAAAGCAGATGGTGTGTGTGTGTGGTGTGTGTGTACACATGGTGGAATATTACTCGGCCATCAAAAAATTGAAATCTTGCCATTTGCAACGATGTGGATGGAACTAGAGGGTATTATGCTGAGAGAAGTAAGTCAGAGAAAGACAATTATCCTATGATGTCACGCACATTTGGAATTTGAGAAACAAAACAAAGGGTCACAGGGGAAGAGGGGAAAGGATAAAGACAAAATCAGAGAGGAAGATAAACCATAAGACTCAATCACAGGAAACAACCAGGGCTGCTGGAGGGGGCGGGGGAGTGGGGGGATGAGGTGACTGGGCGATGGCCATTAAGGAGGGCTTGTGAGGTAAAGAGCACTGGGTGTTGTATATATATAAAACTGATGAATCACTGGCTTCTACCTCTGAAACTAATACACTGTATGTTAATAATTGAGTGTAAATCAAAATAAAAAATTAATTAATTTTGCTTTAAAAGGCCCAAGAAAACTTTTGAGGGCACTGGAAACTTCTATACCTTGACTATGGTGGTGGTTATGTGATTGTTTAACAGCTGCCAAACTCACGTGACCTGTACAGTTAAAATTCATGAATTTTATTTTATGTAAGCTATACTTCAATTAAACACTTAAATTAAACACTTAAAACAGTAAACACATAGTGATAACTGGTGATTAACTTTTAGTAAAATAAACCTCATCCAACAAAACAAGCATTTTTTTTCTTTGCTTAATAACATCTGTATGGAGAAACACTACACTGCTAGGAACAAATACAAAACATAAACTCTGCCCTTGACTAGGACCAAGAGAAAGATGGGACTCAAACATCTTGTGTCAGAAAGGAAAAAGTGTTCAAGGGACTCAGAAAAGGGAACAGTCAGCCTTTAGAGACTCTCACACTCAAATCTAAAACTAGTATGAGCAACAAATAATGACCATTATGGATTATAACCCCTTATATAACAATTCCTAAATCTGAACTACATAAACATATAAACTAATAAAATGCACATGGAATGACAACAGAGCTGGAAAACAACCATTCTGCAACCTTTAGAACTGATCCAGGCAAAAATCATCAATGGATCCTAAAACTTGAAGGTAAAGTTTGGTAAGGAACAGGTTATTTACATCGTATCTCCCCACAAATTTCTAATCAAGTACAAAGAGGAAAATAACTCTGTACTGGAAAACTTGGCGGGCACCTTAACCAAGTTTGCAAAGACAACATCACCAACATTTGGACAAAGCACAATCCTCAGCACCCTGACCTGACACTCCAGGAAGGCGACATCATCATTTACACTGTATTCTATCAAAAACTGTACAACCTGGGGGTGCACCTTGCTAGCTCAGTCAAAAGAGCACATGATTCTGGGGCGCCTGGGTGGCTCAGTGGGTTAAAGCCTCTGCCTTTGGCTCGGGTCATGATCCCAGGGTCCTGGGATCGAGCCCCGCATCGGGCTCTCTGCTCAGCAGGGAGCCTGCTTCCTCCTCTCTCTGACTGCCTCTCTGCCTACTTGTGATCTCTGTCTGTCAAATAAATAAATAAAATTTTTTAAAAAAATTAAAAAAAAAAAGAGCACATGATTCTTCACCTTGGGGTCATGACTTTGAGCCCCACACTAGGTGTAGAGATCATGTAAAAATAAATAAATAAAACTTTTTTTTTAAAAAAGCACAACCTGAACTCCACCAAGGATAAATTTAAGGTGCAGTGCCCAACTGAGATCCACATCAGGGAAGAACAATAAAGTCTTAACAGGCACAGAGTAACAGACAAAATTTGATCACAGACCATAGACTTAGCAACAGTATTACATCAGTGTTAAATGATGG
Organism: Mustela erminea; assembly: GCF_009829155.1. NCBI lineage: Eukaryota > Metazoa > Chordata > Mammalia > Carnivora > Mustelidae > Mustela > Mustela erminea. The sequence goes on from NC_045614.1 coordinate 214,373,279, forward strand.
TAACTGCTTATAGTTACATAAGAGAATACCTTTTTCTTAGAAAACACATATGAAGTATTTAGGGATAAATGATCATGCAGTCGAGAACTTATCACTCAAATGGTTAAAAACAATTATATGTATCTAGAGAGAGAATGATAAAACAAATACCGCAAACTATTAACATCTGGTAAGTCTAAAAGTATGTGAGTTCTGTATATTATTTTTTAACATTTTTCAAATAAGAAGTGAAAGAAAAAAATTTTTTTCACTTACTTGTTGCCACATAGCCTAGCTGTGGAACCAAATGTTCATCTGCAGAATTTTCTCGACCTGGTACTAATCTCTGATACTTAGTCGGGTGAGGATTTCCATCTACATCTACCAAGAATGGTGGAGGCATAAGGTGAGGAGCCTGCTGAGTTTGCTCATCTAAGACGTAATTATTAGAATCTCTAATCAGTGGTCGATAGTCAGTATGGAAGAACATCTGATCAGGAATCTGAAAAAAAGGTGTTTACAAATTGACATTTTGAGGTTTGTACATGTTAAAGAATACAAATATTAAAGTTACTTATAATTTGAAAAAACAATGAAACCAAATCAGTACACCTATTTTTAAAACATCCTTCATAACTACTTATTCTACTACTATAAAAAAGTTTAAGAATGACCTTTTCCAGACAAACCAAAAAACAGACTCCTACTATAGACAACAGATGGTTACCAGAGGGAGGTGGGCAGGGAGATGGGTGAAACAGATTAATGAGATTAAGAGTACACTTATCTTGATGAGCACAGAGTAATACACAGAATTGCTGAATCACTATGAAGCTAATATAACACTGTCTGTTAAACTACACTGGAATTAAAATTTTTTAAAAGTGGTTAAAATGCCACAAAAAAATTAAAAAGACCTTTTCATATGGCTTGCTGCATCCAAAACCAAATATCAGAAGGTGTCCATGAGAATCTGTACAGGCAAAATGCTGTCCATCCTGTGAAAACTTACAGTCAAAGACAGCTCCATGTCCTTGTCCTTCAATCTAGGAAAAGGAAGGAAAAGTTAAAACCAATTCTACATGAGTGCTTTTGCTTTATCAAAATTTAACAAAGAGGGGCGCCTGGGTGGCTCAGTGGGTTAAAGCCTCTGCCTTCGGCTCAGGTCACGATCCCGGGGTCCTGGGATCGAGCCCCGCATCGGGCTCTCTGCTCGGCAGGGAGTCTGCTTCCCTTCCTCTCTCTCTGCCTGCCTCTCTGCCTACTTGCGGTCTCTGTCTGTCAAATAAATAATAAAATCTTTAAAAATAAAAAAAATTTAACAAAATTTTTTGTTTTCATGTCACTATAAATATTACTTTTTTTTCAATGAGTTCAATGAGGGGCTTGAACTCATGAAGGCTTGAGCTGAGATCAAGAGTCAGACACTTAACCAACTGAGGCACCAAGGTGTCCCCAAATGTATCACTTCTGAAAGAAAATATTTAAAAAGAACTTTTGCATTATGCACATGGTAATATTTTCAGAAAATAAAATTCATTTCAGATACCACTAGACTAGAAAAAATCTTGAAATGTAGTCTAAGAATGGGTTCTCAGAACCACAGAATGAAAGATCATAAGCCAATCCAAAGCAAAGGCTTTCTTCACTTCTTAGAAGTGAATGACAAGCAATTTCATAAACTTCTGTTTTAATGTATAGCAAAAGGCTATTGACTAACAACCCACAAGATAAATGATTATAGATCAATAAGTGTGGTATTCATTAACTAAAATCAGTACTTTTCCAGAATTTAAACTTTCCGCAAAGAGGACTGACCACTGTGCAAGGTGGAATGCTGCCAAGTCACATGGTGTACAGAAATGCCTGCACCTACCTTACCGCAAACCACCGCAGACTCAGGAAGGACGCGCCAATTACATCGTGACTACTGCCTTACCCGGACTGCTCTTCAGCTCTATTCTTGCTCTTAAACTGAAATTATGTGAATTTAGCACTACCAACTTATAGTTAAGTGAGCTGTTTCACTAACAGCTTAAAGCTATGCCTATTTGTTGTCTGAGCCTGTAACTGCAAAAACTAAACTTTAGGCAAAGTTTGATCAATGCTGGAAAGTGAATCCTCCACTCACTCACTGCCCAAACAAACTCACGCCATGCCCAAACATCTGCTTAAAAAGCAACACTTCACACACAAGCGGCTACCAATTAACAAACTTAGAAATTAAGTTACTGGGATATTTAAGGCACTTCTCTATTTTGTGCACACACAGCACGTATATAAACTTGTATTCTCTAACAACATAAAAAGGCATAAATGGTATACATATCTTTCTTCCAATTTTTTTGTTAAAACATAGGAACACAGATCCACCACACAGTCCTTTGAGGCGCCATCTCCACCACAGCCCGCCCCATGTCCCGGCACCACTTGGCACCCCTTGGGAACCTCCACTCCAAGGAAAGCAGAGGCGGGGCCCAGATCATTGGCTGGTAAGTCAAAGATGGTGGCAGCTCCTCTGCTGTCACTCACGTGGACCTAAGTGCACCAAAAGTGTTGCTAAAGAACCTAGAAAGAAGGAAATTTTCCTGAGTAGGCTCTCCCAGAGCAAGTCCAACTTGGGTTTCTATGTGTAGTTTGAAGAGTTCTCCACAATGATTCCTGACAAAATGCAACCTGCAACTGTTGCTTACAGAACTCGACATCACACTGAAAATTATGATGTATTTAACAAAATACTGTAATGTTAGTAATTTATAACCCTATGTAATCTCTCTAACAGAAAACTGGGAGCCTCTCAGCTGAGCAGTAAAGTTAAGAACTCAATTCAGGGCAGCCTGGCTCGCTCAGATAGCTGAGCATCTGAGTCTTGATTTCAGCTCAGGTCATGATCTTAGGGTGGTGAGACTGAGCCCTGCATCAGGCTCTGCACTCAATGGGGAGTCTGCTTGAGATATCTCCCTCTCCCTCTGCCCCCCACCCACCCAACCGGCTTGCATGCACATATGTGCACTTTAAAATAAATAATCTTTTTTTAAAAAATAAAAGAAGGAAAGGACGAACCCAGTACACACAGCGAAGTTTACATGTCTCGAAGTAAGAGCACTAATGCCTACTTGAGACTTCTTTGGCTCAGAAATTGTTCAGCTTATATTATGCTTAAAGCCCAAATTAATGCAGTTGTCTGTTTTGCTAAGTTAAATTCAGGACATAATGTTCTTAAAGAATTCTAAAAGATAATTAAGAAAATGGAGATACCTATAAATTTTAAGACCACAAAAAACTTGCTGAAAAGGCTTTTTTCCAATAATTTGATGCCTCGTTACACATGTGCAATTCGGCCATGTTATTTGAGTTGTCAGTGCATTTTACGGTAATAAACAGAATACTGCATTTTAAAATGTTTTTCAAGAGGTGTCCAAAATAAGCATACTGAAATAAAAATTTTAAGGTTAAAAAAGAAACCATGGAACACATGGACTCAGATGGCCTTCAACAAAAAGGTCTAAGAACCACTCATCTACACCCTGCAACTAGACTGGCTCCAAAATTAATTACTCTTTGAACTGGAACTCAGTATAAACTGTACAGTAATTTTATAAAACATCTCATATGCATATCAAACATCAGTCTGGACAACACAGAAATCCTTTTATACAATAACTCCCTCAGAATTTATCCTGGGAAATGATTACAGATCTACATGAACAGCCGTGTACCTGGACATTCAAAGTGGTCCTGCTGTGCATACTTAAGAAACCACTGACAGGGTGCCTGGGTGGCTCAGTGGGTTAAAGCCTCTGCCTTCAGCTCAGGTCATGATCTCAGGGTCCTGGGATCGAGCCCCATATCGGGCTCTCTGCTCTGCGGGGAGCCTGCCTCCTCCTCTCTCTCTGCCTGCCTCTCTGCCTACTTGTGGTCTCTCTCTGTCAAATAAATAAATAAATAATCTTAAAAAAAAAAAAAAAAAAAAAAGAAACCACTGACAAAGTAACAACTGTTAAGTTAACTAGGTATGTAACCTTCTGAGAAAGGCTGAATTGACAGTCAAAAATCTAACTGCAAATTCTTAAAAATGTATGTAAGATTTTGGAAAACATTCTGTACATAAGATGAAAAAGACATTACAAAATTGTGTGAGAATGCTAACTAAAAACTATGGAAAGAATGATGCCACTAAAAACCTTCAATGGATGCTAATGTTTTTTGAGTTACAGTTCAATGAGGAATAGGGTATTTACAGAGTCTCAAAATACCTCCTGAAAAAATTGGCTTAAAAGTTACAAAGAGGGGGAAAAAAACCAGTTACAAAGAGGAAAAACAACTATTTTATTGTGGGGGAAACCTGGCAAGTGCCACCTTACCAAATATTTTAAATTACCACCAAAAGGACACCCTGGGTGGTTCAGTCAGTTAAGTGTCTGACTCTTGATTTCAGTTCACATCATGATCTCAGGGTCCTGAGAAACAGCCCCGTGTCTAGCTCTGCGCTGGCTGTACAGCCCGCCTGGGATTCTCTCTCTCCCCCTTCACCTCTCCAACCCACTCACACACTTGCAAGTTCTCTCTCCAAAAACAAAGTTATAAAAAATAATCACCACCAAAGAAGGTGTAACAGAATCAAATCATGATGTTCTGCAGACAAAACAGAGATATTCTGTAACATTATTTGTCTGCACTCATCAAAAAAGTTAAAAGGTGAGAAATAGGGGAAAAAAGGATTGCTGAAGATTAAAGAAACCTAGAAATATACAGCCACTTAACATAGCATAAACCTGAATTAAATACTGCTCCAAGGGCCAAATATAACTAAAAAGGCATTACCAGAACTGACAAAATTTGAATATAAAGCTGATTATATAATGCTACTTTATCAACGTTAAATTTGCTGATTTTGTAACTAGCTTTGTGGTTATATATGAGAAATTCTAAAAATATGCACCAGGATCCTAATTTGGTTTTAGAATATTACATATGCAAAAAGAAAAAAGGCTGGAAAAACAAAATGATGTTTCTGATTCCCTAGATGACTTTACTGAATATTATGTTTTATTACCAAATATTTTAATAAATTTAGTGAGAATGTGTGTAATTACCATAATTTTACCAATTTACGCAAATTCAAACACATTCACACATATACAGGAGGCTAAATAAGTGACTTTTGAAAACTCCTTCCCTCATGTGACTCAGTTACACCCAGAATTTTATGAGCGTATATAAATATGGCTGTCAGATATTTATTAGGCTTTCAGTATCCTGATTTCTAGGAATATAAACTGCCAAAGCATGCAGATCGGTTTCTGGCTTAACTTCATAATCCAAATACTTGAAACCAACGTAAGCATACAGGAAGATAAACTTCACTTACCATATTAAAATAATGTTTCATCTTGGTGCCCTTTGTAATATCCCATATAAATATGCTGCCATCATGTCCTGCCGATAACATAATTCTGGAATCAAAGGGATGTGTCTCCAAAACAAATACTTCATCAGCATGTCCCTTTATTCAACAAAGTCATAAGAGTCATAAGAGTTAAGGAGGGTATGCAAGTTATTAAGTTTAAAAAAATTAAAAAGCCATATTGTCACAGTGTACAAGGGCTTTCAAAATGTATTAATGACAGTGACTGAACATTAGTATACCTACAAATTTCTAATCATTTGATCAACCAGTGGATGAAACATGGCTAATACGTCAATTTTATAGTTTCAAAAATCAAATTATAGTTCAAAAAAAATCTTGATTTATTATATGAAAACCACCTACCAATAAATTATGAAGCAGTTGTCCTGTGTAAGAATTCCACACTTTAAGGACATGATCATTCACAGCTGTGACAACAATGCTATCATTCTGATTCCAAGCAATCATTGTTACTTTGGGTTTCATAAACCTTTCCTCTTCCAAAGATAAGTCCCTAAGAAAAACATAAGCAATTCAAATTCATTTGAAAAGTACAATCAACACAAAAATAACTGAAGTAATGCAGTTCATGTCCATACATGATTATGTATCTAATATACATCTGACTCATAACAGATTATCTCTAAACAGATTTTGGCAAATACTGGGAAGGGGAGGGGATAATTATAGAAGCAGTTTGGGGGATGCCTGGGTGGCTCAGGTGGTTAAGCATCTGCCTTCAGCTCAGGTCATGATCCAAGGACCCTGGGATTGAGCCCCACATCAGGCTCCCTGGAGCCTACTTTTCCCTCTGCCTACCACTCCCCCTGCTTATATTCTCTCTGACAAAATAGATAAATAAAATCTTTAAAAACAACAGCAACAAAAACAGCTCAGGGATCTGGGACGCAGGGTGGCTCAGTTGGTTAAGCATCTACCTTTGGCTCAGGTCATAATCCCAGGGTCCTGGGATCCAGTCCCACATCAGGCTCCCTGCTCAGCAAGGAGCCTGCTTCTCCCTCTGCCTGACACTTCCCCTGCTTGCTTGCGCACGTGCACTCTTCTCCCGCTAACAAGTAAAATTTTTGAAACAAACAAACAAACACTTCAGGGGTGCCCGGGTAGTTCCGTTGGTCAAGCATGTGACTGTTGATTTCAGCTCAGGTCATGAGCTCGGAGTTCTGAGACTGAACCACGTATAAAACACTGGGCATGGAGTCTGCTTAAGTTTCTCTCTCCCTCCCGCTCTGTACCTCCCCCTGCTTATGTATGCTCTCTCTAATTTAATTAGTTTAATTAATTTAACTTATTATTTATTTGTTAATAAATAAAATCTTTTTGTTAAAAAGTTTGGTTTGAATAAAGGCATGTATTAGGACATCACCACTGCTCATAAAAGCGAAGTTTTTTCTCTCTACCCCTTTTCTATTATTCCCTTCCCTTGACCCCAAGCCCTAACAGCAATAATTTTGTGCGTTCTCTCTCCAGGGAAGATGACAAGAAATTTTAGGAAGACAGAAAGAAGCTAATGCACCCTCACATCCCCCCGTGTCTAGAAAAGTAAACTGACACACAGAGAGTCAATCTTTTGAACTTTAAATAAAACTGTACTCATCTCTTCACACTCCTATACAGAGTGATACTATGGGGTCTCCTGGCAAGAATGGCCTTGGATACAAATGTCTACAATACTTTGCAGCTTTTATGAACATGAAGTGCAAAGTTTCTCTGTAAAATATAGTAGTCAGTAAAACACAGAGAAAAGGCAAAGCCCAACTGCTTTTGAAATCAGAGAATATATCCTAAGAGATTGTAACATAAAATAAACATATATTTTAATTAAAGAAAAACGCTGTTAAGAATATAGAATAAGTGCCATGTAACACCTATCCATATAAGCATAATGGAAGCACTGGTCCGGTAAAAGTTTAACAGAAGAGGGGTGCCTGGGTGGCTCAGTCAGTTAAGAAGCTGCTTCACCTCAGGTCATGATCCCAGGATCCTGGAATAGAGCCCCACATCGGGCTGCCTACTCGGCTAGAAGCCTGCTTCTCCCTCTCCCACTTCCCCGGCTTGTGTTCCCTCTCTGTCAAATAAATAAAATCTTTAAAAAAAAAAAAAAAAAAGTTATAACAGAAGAGACAAAATGGGGAGTAAAGGCTAAGATGCCATGCTTCATTTTAAACTAAAAGGCATCACCTGTTAGTAACTTTGAAGAAATAGACGTTGTTTTACTTCATCAAGTTGATCCCTCAAGATGAGAACACTAAAACAAATATACTCACTGATTTTTTTTTTTTTAGATTTTATTTATTAGCCAGAGAGAGGGAGAGAGCACACAAGCAGGGGAACCAGCAGGCAGAGGGAAAAGGCTCCCCACTAAGCAGGGATTTCCCCATGCGGGGCTCAATCCCAGGACCCCAAGGATCATGACCTGAGCTGAGGGCAGAGAGTTAACCTACCGGGCCACCCAGGTGTCCCCCCATGAGTTCTTATATACAGAAAACTCTACTTCACAAGACTGGAAAGATGTAGAACTTTAAATGAGAAAAGAATTATTTCCACCTCTGGAAGGAATTACAGGCAGAGCACTCCACGGCAGTAAGAAAACAGCAGTTTCCAGCCTCGGTAAAAATGTTTGATTTAAGGTTTTTACACTAATATTCCTATTTTGCTTAATAAAATAATTGTTCACAGGTAAATGTGATTTCAAATTATCCTCTTAATAATGAATTAACTTTCATTATTTCAACCAGTCAAGGACTGACGACAGCATTCACTCTCACACTAAGATGCTTTTGAGTATCTAGATAGAGCATTTTTAAATAACAGTAGAGTTGTGATTTGTGAACAAGGATTATCAGATTTCTAGTATATATTCTCTCTACCACATTCCCTACCACAGATCATTTCACAAAAATATGAGTATCCAATTGATTTTGATACCAAATAAAACTGTTGGAGTCACAGCAGAGGAGTTAATTTCCCCTGCAATTATTAAAGGTAAAGCAAACATAAGGATTTTTGAAGAACTCAATGTGAAAAACTGGTGAGAACCTTGATATGGTGCTACCCTAGACCAGGCAGTGTCCTAGAAACATAAACATAAGGATAAATTCTTTGGGATATATGAGATTTACGTATCAACGTATCAGATATGTAGGAAGTAGCCACTCATTTAGATCACTGCTTTGTAATAGGAGGTGGTTCAAATCCCTGACAAAGCTGTCAACCACCAGAGAGAAAGATCACATAACTATGATGCACCCACTTCCTATAAACCATCTCCACTCACCCTGAGACTCGGGTTGCCATATCCAATAAAATGCTTCTCCACTCCAACTGCTCAAATCTCCAAATCCGTGCCGTTCCATCTCTGCTACCACTTAAGAACCTTAAAAAATTCAGAAAAAGATCTTATACTCACATACATGCCAAGAAGTACAGTCAAAATCACAAGCAAAAGGCATTCTCAATGTAGCCATCCTGACCGCAGGGAAACGTACAGGTATTAATTCAAAAGACAGGGATTTAGAGCAAATCTGATGAGGAAAAAAATCTGGTTTGCTCTAATTTGCCTGGCCCTCTGCAGTTAAAGCACTTTTCAAACTCAACCAACAGCCTGTCGAAAAGACTGAGTTTTGAGAAGACAATGTACAAGTAGTACATGGAGGGGAAAACAAACAGGAAGAATTAAAAGATGTGTGGGAAGACCAGTAAGAGCAAAATTCCATAGTAAGCATCTTCATTCTAAACTCAAATTCATCTTGTAACAAAGGATGAACTCGACAAAGGATAAACTCAAACAAATACATCTTTTAACAAAGGAAAGTGTTAAAAACTGCAATTTAGGAAAGGCACCTAAAAAAAAACTGGAGACCAAGAGTATATAATTAAAGTGACAATTCTGTCACATGACACAACATGGTGGCTGCTAGAAGAGATTTTTTTTACTTAAACAAGGAACTTCATTAGCTTTCCACCTAATAGTTGAGCTCCTATTGGTCACAGGACCTGGTAGAAGCTACAATTGTAAAAACCTGTGCTTAACGTGTTCCCCCCACTGCAGACACTTTTCATTCAGTTAATACACTTACTACTAAAGTGCCTGCAGTACATACAGCCATGTATCAGCTGTACTAGTATGAACCAGAGCGGATCGGCCTCAAAGCACATTCACACTGACGCGCTCACTCGCTCTCGCGCGCGCTCTCTCTCTCTCTCACACACACACACTTACCGATCACCATTGTTACAAAACTGGATACTATCAACTTTATCCTAAGGGGGGTGGGATGGGGCAGAAAACAAACACAAAAGTGATCACTCTTATTTGTAAATAAAACAACAACAAAAAAACCCACTCCATTTTTAGAACTGGAAGCATGGTTGAGAGTAAGAATGTGCACTTGTGCGGCTTAGCACCATCGTTCCTACATTTACACGCAAAAAACCTAACTATAACACGACTATAAAAAGAGAAGCTTTCCTTCTAAGTTTAAAACTGTATTTACGTGCTCGCTTCGGCAGCACATATACTAAAACTGTATTTACAAAGAACTACATTTGTTAAGAATTCACATGTAGAAAGTAAAGCATAAAGTAGCTGAAAACAAGGCATTACTTTGATAATTATTTACATATTTAAAATTTTTTTTTCTTTTAAAGTCATTTGGAACTATTAATTTCATAGAACTTCCTATGGGAAAAGACAACCTGACTACTAAGCAGTATTCCAGAATCCTAAGAGTTAACTACTTTACTATACATTAACAGCATTCTGATTTCATGAGTGTGATTAAAATGAGTAAGTCCCCTGAAACTAAACCCACCCAAATAAATTGTCATAATCAAGATTTTCAACTTAAAGCTGAAATAACCACAAAATACTGGCACAGTCATATACTTAGTCGTCAATAATAACCTTCACCTTTATATATGCAATCCCTCCTGCATTTAAAATTAGAATAACAATTTTGTTAGCAATATTTGACTATGGACCAAGAGGAATATTAATGATTAGTTTATAGAATTTTATAACATGAATACTTACAGTGTGGCTTTCAAGTTCTGCGATTTTTTCAGGTGCTTCAAAACCCAAAAAATACATTCTGATTACATGATCAGTACTACCTGTGGCTAAAAACATACCACCTGAAATAAAAATGTTAAGGTTTAAAAATTCAGTGTGTAACAAATATCTGAACCAAATTTCTATATCAAATTAAGCAAGATATTTTATTCCAAAATTACATTTATCTCAATATATCCATTTTCTAACACACTATATAAAGACCTTTTAAAATTAATATAATACAGAGTGATGTAATTTATAACAAAAAATACATATGCATTTGGTCTTCATTCCTGTTTCTGGCACAGAGTTCCTAAAACCCTTGGGATTTCCCAAGCAACAACATTGATGAAAGTATCTGGATATTCAAAACAAATCCATTTCACCCACACCGGAGTTTATGTTAATAAAGTGACTCTTGGGGCGCCTGGGTGGCTTAGTGGGTTAAAGCCGCTGCCTTCGGCTCAGGTCATGATCTCAGGGTCCTGGGATCGAGCCCCGCATCAGGCTCTCCCCTCAACAGGGAACCTGCTTCCTTCTCTCTCTCTGACTGCCTCTCTGACTACTTGTGGTTTCTGTCAAATAAATAAATATAGTCTTATAAATAAATAAGTAAGTAAATAGGGAGAGCACCTAAGAATGGGGGTGCTGACTGCAAGAAGTACCAACCATGTTTAGAAGGTTGGAACTTCTGGTCCCACTTTTCTGACCTCTGAGGAGGGGGAGAAGAAGGGAGGTGAATCAATCACCAATGATTTAATCAACTGTTTCTATGTAACAGAACTCCATGAAAACCTAAAGGACAGTGTTCAGAAAGCTTCCAGGCTGGTGACCATGTGGAGATTTGGGAAGGCCGGCATGTCCAGAGAGTCCGTACGCTTTATCCTCTGCATCCCTTCCACACGGCTGTCACTCAGTTATATCCTTTTATAATAAGCTGGAAATCTGGTAAAACGTCTGAGTTCTGTGAGCGGTTCGAGCAAAATAATCAAACCCAAGGAGGGAGTCATGGAACCTCTGGTCTTTAGCCAGTCGGTCAGAAGCACAGCTGACAACTGGGTCTGACCAGGGTGGGGGGTGGGGGTTTTGGAGAACTGAACTCTTAACCTGTGGGATCACACACTGTTCTTTAGAGAAAGGGTCTCAGAACAGAGCTGAACTGTAGGACACCCAGCTGGTGCTGAAGAATTGCTGGATGGTGTTGGAAAAAAAAAAAAAAAAAAAAAAAGAACCAAATACATATACATCAGATGGAACTTTAATTAAAAGTGTACTTCAATCTGGAAATGTTCACTATCTCCCACTGCTTTATTAATTGTGGCAATGACCATATGTGCTGCTTAAGATGCTTGACAAAAGAGGCCCTGCTTTCTAAATAACTTCACGTACCTAAACTTAGCTTCAGAATACAAAATTCACTCATTCAAGTTTTTAGACTTTTATGTAAAGGGGAAAATCTCTGACTTCCCCTAAAAAGAAAGATTACCACACAAGCTCACTGTACAAGAAAAGAAAATGAACAATAACTTCACCCAAAATGAGTGGAAAACAAATTTAAACTATAAAAATCTGCAGTTCAGCCTGTTCAAGAAAAGCAGAGTTTTGGTATTACCTCACACAGGGGGCTCATGTGGATACCTTAAGCCTCCTTTCGCCGACTCTGATTACCAAGAGAAATCAGAGAATGGGACAATGAGGGGAGTGAAAGACAAGGAGAAAAGCTAATGAAATAAACATCTTGGATTAAACCTAATGAAATGGGCATAAGTGATTTACCATCCATCTGACAAATACTCTTAGCAATAACATGATCATTCAATAAATACTAAATAAAACTAAGAAGAAAAATTACTGAAGTTATCTTACCAACACTAAAAGAAGAACAAAGCATCTGTACACCTGGTCTAGGCTTTTCCGTGAACTTCAGAGGACGTGGACTTTAAAAGAAGTTGTTTTAAAACTCATTAGTTCAAAAGATTAACAGGGTTTATAATGTCGGCTTTAATCTAGCATGGTTAGAAGTCATCACCTTATTATACAGTAGCTCACAGGCATTTCTGCATACGCTGTTAGAGCTGGACGGAGTCCAAAGGCTCTGCCCCATCCCGGTATACCCAAGAGCCTGACCCCACAGCAATGGCTTCACCCGCCAATCCCATCTTGTAACTGAGGAGACTAAAACTCACACTGCAAGTGAACCCACTATGCAGGCTGTAGAGCAGGGTACACAGCCATGAGGAACAGCACTGCTCAACAGAAACAATGCAAGCCACACATGTAACTTTAAATTTTTATAGTAGCCACATTAAATGTAGAAAGATAAAATCAGTTTTATTTCATTTAACCTAATATATCCAAAATATCATATGAATATGAATAAAATATTAATGAGAACTTCAGATACTTTTCTTTCTCTATCTTGGAAATCTTCCAGAATATACTAGATACATACTACACCTTAATTTGAACCCTTTTCATCAAAGATAATTTATCTGTATTTAGGTTTCCTAAAACTCACAGCTGAGAAACTAAATTCACATAGTCTATTTGAAATACACTTACAGGTTTTGTGGTTCCTGAGTCAAGTATCAGTTTTTAAGATGAAACTAATAATTAAGTTCTTCAAATGCACCACCCACATCCGAGATGCTCGACAGTCCCATGTGGCTGGTGGCTACTGTCCGGGACAGCATAGGTCTACAACCTGTCTTCTGATTCTTAAGTAATCCTGCCTAAATTTCTGAGTATACATCTCTAACATTTTTCAAAACACTTCACATACATACAATCTCACTTTTTTCTCCCCATGAGATGTGTCCACTAAGAATAGCTATGCTTCTTTCACACACCTAAACAGTGCATTGTAGGGGCGCCTGGGTGGCTCAGAGGTTAGGCATCAACTCTTGATTTCAGCTCAGGTCATGATCTCAGCATCATGAGATCGAGTCCCACAAGTGGGTCTGCACTCAGTGTGCAGTCCGCTTGAGATTCTCTCTCTCTCTCTCCCTCTGCCCCTCCCCCTGAGCACACTCTCTAAAATAAATAAACAACACACTGTAAAAAGTCAATAGGGCAGTAATGCTGTATATAATAGAAAAGTGAAAAGGCAACCACAATACAGAACTTCTCTTTATAATCAGACTTCATCTCATTAGACTAAATTAAACATTAAAGAAAGAGAACTCATCACACAATTACAGCCACTTACCTGAATTTCAGAGATTCTAAGTCCCACTGCCAGAAACAAACTGTTCCATCAGCACCAGTAGAGACCATGTATCTCTGGGGGCCTTTGGCCATAGGGCTAAACTAAAATGCAACAAGACGGACAATTCAGTTTCCTGAGCTTCTACTGAGGTCATAGTGCAATGGCTTTCCAAAGTTAACTTCAACTGACACACTTAAGTAAAACTTAAGAATTACAAAATACAGGCAATAGCATAGTGAAAAATAAAAGGAAAAAAAAAGGTCTAACTCTAATTTATAAATGTAATGTGATCTCAGTAAAAGACTACTTTCAAAACTAATAACCAAGAATAGCCAGAAAAGCTTTTAACAGAGAGAAAGTGAAGACCTGATCTTACCAATATGAAAGCATTATCACAAAGCCTCAGTAAGTAAAATTCAGGGGCATGGTAGGTACAGTGACAGAATGACCAATGGAAAAGTACACTCTGAAGTCCAAACTGGACCTTGACGTAAGAGCTAAGATGAAGGTGCCCTCTCAAATCATTTGGGAAACAATGGATCACTGCATAAAATGATTTACCAACTGTGCAGCAATCTGGAAGCTGTTCTCTGGACTGTACACCAGGATAAATCCCAAGGAGATCAACAACTCAGATATTTAAAAAAGAGAACTATAAGTGTAGTCTTAAAAAAAAACCACAAGAATTATACTGTAACTTCAGAATTGAGCTAGCATTTATGTTTAACAAAGTTCAACTGTATTACACAACAAGCTAGACAACGTAAGACCAATTTGGACCAGGAGATACCCAAGAGGGCTTAATGGACAAAGAGGAAAATACAAAGAAAACAAGAAAAACACACTAGGCAAAAGAATATGAACAGAAGTACCAGAGTGAGAAGGAATATGGTATGTGATAGCAACAGAAATATCTATGTGACTGAAGTGCTCATTTTGCAAGTGATGGAGGAATGGGTTAAATGGGTAGAGAATCTGGACCGAATAAGATCAAGAAGTAACTGCAGTCCTCAAGTAAAACCCTAAAATGTGTTGGACAGCAGTCCATCACAGTTACGAAAAGGAAACATAAGAAAAACAACTAAGAATCAATCCAGTTAATCTAAGAACCTTAACTGGAAGGAAGTACTCCCTTCCTTTGCCCAGAATGGGGAGGAAAGCCAAGAAGAAGGCCAGGTCGTGCTGACTCATGAGGCATTCGAGACAAAGGAGGTCAGCAAACAAAGACCAGTGAGAAAGGAAGAGCTGCGAAGAAAGTTTTTAGGTTATTTACATAATTATTTACCATTACAGCATCGCAGAGAGTTACAGTGTATTATCTGATTTATTATTTTTCTCAGGATTATGCACTTGGTAAGGGAGGTAGATCTGCACCTAATAATTTTTCAAAGAAGCTTCTTCCAAGTTCCTTCTCTTCACTACGGGAAATGAAGTGCTTTTTAAATGCCAAAAGTGATTAGTTATATCAAAGCAGATGTGTTCCAGAATATGGGCTAAAACTGAGTTTTGGAGGATATCCCATTAAAAGTAGTAACCGAAGGACTTAATAATCAAGTATTTTTGTTAATTAAAATTCCACCATGAAATCTGTACATCTGCTAAAGTACTTGAAGAATTCTAAACCTGAATTTCTGTGGAAAAGTAACTATTTTAAGTGACCTATGTTTTAATTAAATCCAATTCTTAGATACACAAATGGTGTTGCTCTCTATTCTGCCCCTAGCTCAACACCATACTGTTTTCTCTGTAATACCTCTAAAGAATTTTTATACCGAATACGGAAAAAGTTAAGGTCTCTTTTTTTTTTTAATTTTTTTTTTAAGATTTTATTATTATTATTTTTTTTGATAGAGAGAGATCACAAGTAGGCAGAGAGGCAGGCAGAGAGAGAAGGGGAAGCAGGCTCCCCGCTGAGCAGAGAGCCCGATGCGGGGCTCGATCCCAGGACCCTGAGATCATGACCTGAGCCGAAGGCAGAGGCTTAAACCACTGAGCCACCCAGGCGCCCTGTAAGGTCTCTTTTGATGAGGGGTTTTCTGGGAGGGGGCAGGAGAAGGGCTCTATGTGTTTGTCTTCTTCTAAATGAACTTGATGGCATGCTGAACTCCATTCAAACAAAGCACCTGGGATTTCAAACATAAACACACTAACTTTATACCAAGACTTGGAAAGATATGCTATCCTTACATCACTGAATCTTCTGATTCAGGAGTATACTAGACGTTTTAACTAATACAGATTATTCCCTCCCCCCTCCTCCGACCACAGACCCCAAGGCTCTGTCATTATTTTTAAGACCTTTCTTCATATAGACTTTTCCCATTTCCTGATAAATGTGTTTGCAGGCTTTTGTTGCTACTGTGAATTATGTTCTTACTCCATTACATCAGTTAATTAGTTACTGGTAGTTTATAGTGAAGTTTTGGTTTTAGGACACAGGTCCTATATCCATCCAGTTTACTAAGATCTCAGCAATTCTAGTAAGTTTTACTAGAATTCACCAGTGAGTCCTCTGAGCTTGGAGTTTTCTTTTTAGATTTTTTTTTTCTTTTTTTAAGTGCCCAACAGGAATTTTTAACCTTTCAAGCCTGTCCTTTACTGTTTGTAAGTAGCACCACTCCTCAAATGCAGAATCACTGACAGCCAGCCATGTTCCATTAAGTAACCTCAAAGCTACTCATCAGTGACCATAATATGGATTTTTGGATATTAAAAATTAAGAGTCTCACTTTTCCAAGATGGTTTAGGCAAGTTCTGCATAAAGGAAAAGAGTAAGAAGTATGATCTCTCATAGTCGCTGGTGGCTTCGTGATTCTGTACAACAATCTCACACGGCTACTTCCAAAGTCAAAATAGTTTTCTTGAAATCTATACATTTTGAGTAACTATTCAGCACAGAACATACACCTGGATGCATAGTAAGTTCTACTTTTACAACTTGTTTAGTGGCAAAATAAGGACTTTTTAATGTATGCTGATCCTCTGTTTTGCTATTAAAGAATGAAGTATTCAAAGGTAGTTTAGCCCTATTAACAGCTAAATGCACATGTTTCCTGTGTCTTTACTACATGTACATTCTAGACAAAGCTGAGGAGGGGCAATTTGTACAACATAAAACTCACCATTTTAGCTATTTTAAAATTACAATTCACGGAGCACCTGGGTGGCTCAGTCCGTTAAGCATCTGACTCATTTTGGCTCAGGTCATAATCTCAGGATCCTGAGATCCAGCTCCAAGGTGGGCTCCACAGTGGGCTCCCCGCTTAGCATGGAGTTGCTTAAGATTCTTTCTCTCCCCTTCCCCCCCACCCCTCCTCCCTTCTCATCCTTTTTCTCCTCCTGTCTAAACTAAATAAAAATAAATAAAACATACAGTTCACAACAGCACGTAGTAGATTTTCTCACTGGCTGCTATACTGGCCTGGAAGTTTGTATCAAATAACATAATGTCAACTGTGGAACACACAGTGAAGATCTGAATAAATGTTCAAACTATGAAAACTTCTAGAGAATTTCTTGCCTTAAAATAAACAGGCACAGCAATAAACTTGCTTAAAGTTTCAAAATATAACACTATCTCAATTATGTTTGTCTTCATTCAAAAATATATCTGTTATCTTTATTCGTCAAGAAAACTGACCGGAAGAGTTGAGAAAAGTGTCTCTAGTCACGGGACTACATGTATGTATTTAGAGACAACTAAACATACAGCCTGGGTGCAGTGGAACCACTCCCACAGTTTTATCCAAAATCAAATCGGAGGCACCAGTGTACCTTACAAATCAGTATCTTCCTAACAAAACATTCATTTTCAAAAAACTGACTGAATAGCACCATTTTCAGTTCTGAATGAACTAATGGCTCAAAGACTAGGATTTGCTTTAGATACAACAGGAGATGAATAGAGCAAAAAAAAACTGGCCATGAGTTAATGGGCATCTAGGGGTTCATTATACTATTCTACTTTGTGTATACATAAAATTATCCTCCACAATAAAGTGAAAAGATTTTTTAAATATACTTCAGCAAACTTAATCAACTTAGAAAAATCCACAGGTTTTAAAGTAGAAAAATCATGAACCTATCCTGCTTCTAACAGACACTCCCCCAGCTCAACTATAAGCCCAATTAGGAAACAGTTAAGTTATCCATCAGGCCTTGATGTAAAGCCCTAAGTGCAATGGACAACATTACCTCACCTTTCCAAGATCCATGGAGGTATGATTAATTACATTTTCTCTTGATTAGTAAAACAGACCACATAATTACTATTTCTCATCCCTAAGGGGGGAGTTTTAAAGGAAAAGATCATACACAAATGTGCACACTAAAGCTAGTTTACCTGTAAAGATGTGATTGACCCCGTGTGTCCTTGGAGCACAGCAACTGGGGCACAAGTTCTCAAGCACCACACTCTAATTATCTTATCACAGCTCCCTGCAGCAATCATTGTATTCTCATAGTTTACTGCCATATCTGAAATTTCTGCAGAATGACCTCTTAATGTGGATAATAGGCGGCCATTGTGTGTTGACCAAATCTTCACCAAACAATCATCTGAACCCTGAGAAGAAATACACCCAAAGACAAATATTAAAACAGCAAATCTTTTCTAGCATTTTTTTTTCATGTTACAGCAACTTTATTCACAAATGCTAATACTCAGAAGTAACCAAGATGTTCTAGCATTTTTAAAAATAACATTTCCAGGTCACTCAAATTAAGTATAACTCTTCTCTTTCCAACTGTATGATACTCTGTAAATTATGACTCGTACAGTCAGAACACTTACGGAGCAATAGGATTTTTTTTTTTCTTCAAATCAAGTAACATCTATATAAACATACTATGAAAAAAAAAGATACTATGAAGTTTTCATTTCTGTGGATCAGACCACATTACAAATACTAATTTCCCAAAATCCCCCACCAAGTAATGAGTTCAACTAAAAATTCATTGCTCACCTATTTCAATTAACAATGGTTAAATGTCACTTTAGCTCACATCAAGCTAAATAATTTGATACGCATCAGGACAGACCTACAGTTCACAAGCTAAGTGAGTGGCAACCTCAAAAACAACTAAAAAATAATGGGATTAGCATCCTCATTTTAAATAACGGAACAACACAGTCTCAAACTCATAGCCACCAGCCAGCATCCACCTAACTCAGAAAATTTTTTAGTATTTACTCTGAATCTCACAACTGAAAAAGGGAACTTAAACTTCTGACCCATTGTAATCGTCCCTTAAAATATTAAAATGTTAGATTATAAATTTTTACATATAGTTTCACAATAATAATAAAATAATTTTTCACTGTTCAAGTAATCAATTCCCTGGATCAATGAGTAAGCAATATGAATATGAATCGCCTGCAGAGATTTGGATTTTTATGGAAACTTTTTCGGTCTGTTTTGGTTACTGAACATACTAGAAATTACCCTCAGCAGTAGGTCTAGAATGGGCTGGAAGTGAAATACCAGGCATGCGTATTTTTAAGATCCTTGATGATCATGCCCATGAACCACTCTCTAAGTCAATGTCTCACAAACACTACACAAGGCCTGGCTATCTGCATCTGAATCACTTGGGATACTTAATAAAAATGCAAATTCATGGGCCCCACACTAGATCAATGGAGTCAAAATCCCTGAGAATGGAAACCACAGAATCTACATGTTTTATAAGATCTCCTACATGATTCTAATGTACACAATGCTCTAGATGATACCAAATTGAGTTTAAAACGTTAACTCACGGTAAAGATTCTATGTCCTGTCCTATCAAATGCTACACAGTAAACAGCAGACAGATGTCCGAGAATCCTTCTGTGCATTTTTATATGCTGATACATAGTTCCTGGAAATGCTGTGCTAAAAGTGGAACACCCTGTGAGTTGTTTTCCTCGATGTATCTCCACTAGGAAATAAAAACAATGAAAATGGTTAAGGGAAGAGCCAATATGTAAAAAATGAAGAAAAACTCCAAAACAATTTCTAGAGGGTCACAGAATCTACATTCATGATATGCTAAGGACACAAGTTTCTCCCCAACTCTGTTCTACTATAACCACCATTATGAGCCTCTCGTTACCATAAGATTATCTCTCATTAATTTTTATTACATTTAGTAATAACTTTAAAAAATATTAAGTCTGAAAATTGGTACTTATTACTACTGAAACAACACTACCAGTATTTCCCTTTAAATTTTAATATAGCCATTACAAAGTTAGGCAAGAAATTAAAAACATGGTTTCGGGCATCTGCCAAGCACACTCACTCACCAAGACTGGGTGGGGAACCATAATTCACTGGCATTTCTGGAGGTCTTCCTCTGTGAAGAGCAGCAAAGGCAGAGCCCTTCCAAACTGTGTGCCTGCAGTCTTTAAAACGAATTTTAGATACACATAAAATCTTGAAAGTTAACCCCAAGAAAGATTTTATAGAATACTTACGTATATTGTAACAAACTGTTTATTCAAAGTTTTACCAACTAATAAACTTTAACAGAAAAGCCCTAGAGGTTTATTAGACTACTTCTGAAGGGGAAAAAAAAAATAAGACATCTCAGATACAACAACAGCTAACATTGAGTATAGCACTTTACAATGTACAAAGTGCTTTCCACGTACATCATCTCATTGAATCCTCACAACAACCCTGTGAGGTAGGTGTGATCGCCAATGCACAAGTGAGGTAACTGAGGCTCAAAGGTTCTGGGACCTTTCAAGAGACCCACTGCCAATGACCAAGTCCAGACGGACCATAAAACCAAATCTTTTGACTCCCAAGCCCTAGTCAATGCCGAGTAAGTTTTTATTTATCAATGCAGAATTACACCACACGATATGAATGGTAAGAGATCTTAGTCACAACGGATCCAGCTTTCCCAAAATGGAAATTTTTGTAAGAAAAATTTTATTTGACTTATAGGAAAATCCTTAAAATGTTAATGGAGTTTTAAAATTAATTTTTGCCAATATTACCATGACTTTAATCTCCTTAGGAAATATTGACAAAATTAAATGGCTTTCCTCTTGTTTTAGGATCATGGATAAGCCTTTACCCAAGAGCACATACACAGGATCTGTGAGTGTGAACACTAATTCTCGAGTTCCGTCCCTCTTTGAACTATCAACAAATACACTAAGAAGAAACATCTGCCCCCTCTGGAGGAGACAGCAGCGGAACACAGGTTATGCTGTGCCAGGAATTAGCTTCTTCACAAATGAAAGAGGAAGGGAAGGAAGGCATCATATAAACCTCTACTGAGCCTCGGGTGCCCCAACCTAACACGCATGTTACTTTTTACATGAACGGATTCATTACCACTATCATGACCGAAGAGCAGTTACAAGGCATCCTCTCTTGACACCAGTACAAAACAGAGAAATATGGGCCCCTACCCTAGAGCAGCTGGCTCAAGTCTCTTCTAAGGTCTGCCAGTTCTAAAGCAGTGCTCATCACAAAACGACACGGAGCTTGACACAAGTAAAGAAAACAGAGGAAAACAGGCCACTCAGGCAACTACTACATAACAACCTAAAATAGAATAATTACAAGGTGAATAGGGACACAGAGAAGGGAGAGGAAGAACAGTTTCCTGACCCAAGCCACAGTGTGGCAGGGCCACAGAGCACTAAGAAGTAACTAAAGCTGACAAACCAGTCTGGCATGGAACCAAGAAGGAGGGTTGTTCTTTCTCAGTCAAGCTTTATATGCTGCTGGCGCACCTAGGAGGCAGCACCGTATCAGCAATGGATCTTAAAGAAAATCACGGGTATACTCAGGATCAGAAGAGCCAACATGCTTGCCCATTAGCAGTTAAGCCACGTCATATACATAGATCGTATCACATACATATACTTAATCTAAGTGATTTATACCAAGCTAACAGAAAAAGAACAGCAATTCCAAACATTTTGCTACCACATAACTTTGCAAAAAAATTAAAATCGATGAAAAAGAACCATGCAATTGTACATTTTTGGTGCTTGTTTCAAACTGCTACCAATTTAGAAAATCACTTCCCCTTATTACAAAGGGCTTTCAGAATCTAAATACCAAATAAAATACTTCTAGCATTTAAAGAGTTTATTAGACACATACAATTACATTCAATGAAGTTATAAGTGAGCTACAAAATGGAAAATTAAGAACTCACATCGATAAAACCTCAAACACATCTCAGAATAAATTCAAGCTTTTTCACTTAACATCTAAACCTTAATCATTTTTTTTAAATGCAGAAGGACCCATTAAACACTTATGTAGTAAAATTCAATGTCTATGCTAAATGCAGAGAATTTTATAGTCCACAGCATGGTTTATAGTTACATATCGCCTTTCTTCCACAACGCTTACATTACTTCACAATTATAATTATTATTAAGCTACAAAGCAGAACACTTCTTCAAATTAAGGTACCTTTTGCTGTACGTAGCAAAGACTGCCTTCCTGCACCAAGTAAAGAAGTGACTCTTGAAATACTGGGTGGAATTTCTTTATCCAACATGGGACCAATGCGTTGGCAGATTTGCAACAGATGATCAGGAGCCACATGCTTATTGGACAAGACCTAAGTTGGAGAACAAGTTGTAAAAACATTATTTACAATATTATTCAATAAATATTAAAACTTTAGGGATAAGTCTGACAAAACATGAGAAAAACATGTACAATGAAAACTACAAATCATTGATGAAAGAAATTACAGAAAATCCAAATGAACAGCCAGCTGAGACACCTGGGTGGTACAGTCACTGGGCATCTGCCTTCGGCTCATGTCATGATCCTGGGGTCGTGGAATTGAGCCCCACATCAGGCTCTCTGCTCAGCAGGAAGCCTCCCCACTACCGCCCTTGTGTTTCCTCTCTGTCTCTCTGTCAAATACATAAATAAAATCTTCAAAAATAAATAAACATGGGGGCACCTGGGTGGCTCAGTGGGTTAAGCCTCTGCATTCGGCTCAGGTCATGATCCCAGGGTCCTGGGATGGAGCCCCCATCAGGCTGCAGGGAGCCCGCTTCCCCCTCTCTCTTTGCTTGCCTCTCTGCATACTTGTGATCTCTCTGTCAAATAAATCAATAAAACTTCTTAAAATAAATAAACAAACATCAAACTGATCTATAGGTTGAAAGCCATCCCAATCAAAATCCAAGCAGGCTTTTTTGCAGAAATTGACAATTTTACTCCAAAATTCATATTCAAATGCAAGTGGCCTACAAAAGCCAAAGCAGTTTTTTTAAAAAACAAAATTGATGTATGAAAATAATACCAGCGTACAGGAATCATTACGTAAGGACAACTGATTTTTAACAAAAGCACAAAAAACAAAAGATAATCTTTTCAACAAACAGCTAGAACAACTGGATATCCATTTGCCAAAAAAAAAATTTTTAAACTAGCGTCGATCCATACCTCACACCATAAACAAAAATTATCTCAAGGCAGATCACATATCTAAATGCACAATCTAAAACTGCAAAACTTATCACAGAAATCACCAGAGAAATCTTTTAAGACCTGGTGTTAGACAAAGATCTCTGAAGACAACAAAAATACAATCCACACAACAACCAACAGACAGACTTCATCAAAACTAACAGCTTCTGGTTTTTCTAAAGGCTGTTCAAAGCATGAAAAGAGAACCCACAGACTGAAAGAAGTGTCAAAAAAGCTTATCTCTGCTAAATTACTTGTATCTAGAATATAAAAAACTCTCAAAACTCATTTAAAAAAACAATTTTTAAAAACAGGCAAAGATTTGAACAGACATGTCTCTCTCTCTCTCTCTCTCTCTCTCTCACACACACACACACACACACACACACACACACACACAGGAATACTACTCAGCCATCAAAAATAACTAAATCTTGCCATTTGCACTGACATGGATAGAACTATAGGGTGTTTTGCCAAGTGAAGTAAGTCAGAGAAAGACAAATACCATTTGATTTCACTCATATGTAAAATTTTAGAAACAAAACCGATGAACATAGGGGGAAGAGAAGGAAAAATAAAATTAAGACCAAAACAGAGAGAGAGGCAAACCAGAAGAGATGCTAAACTCTAGGAAATAAACAGGGTTGCTGGAGGGGGAGTGGGTGGGTGGAGCGTGTAACTGGGTGATGAGCATTAAGGAGGGCATGTGACGGAATGAGCACTGGATATTGTATGCAGTTGATGAATCACTGAACTCTACCTCTGAAACTAATGATACACTACAGGTTAATTATAACTGAATTTAAATTGTAAGAAATTTTTAAATGAACCATTAATAACACACAAGGAGATGAAATCTCAAATTAATTACGCTGAAAGACCCAGAAAAAAAGCACACCCTGTATGATTTTATTTAACATAAAACTCTAGAAAATGCACATTAATATATCATGACAGAAAGCAGATCTCCCTGGGAACGGGGAGAAAAGAAAAGCAGGAGAGATTACAGAGGGGAAGAAGACATTCTGGGGTGTGACAGAAATGTTCACTATCTTCATTGTGATGGGTTCATCAGCATTAATACACATGCAAATTCATCAACATGAACCTTTATAAATATGCATGCAGTTTATTTCAGGTCATATATATTTCAAAAAATTAAAAACACAGAGGTACTGTGTAAGTTCAACTTCTAAAGATGCCTAATGTTACCTGATTTGAATTTTAATGCTGTGTTAAGGTTTCTCAATCATGAGATGAGGTCTCTCAATGGTGACATTACCAACATTTGAGGGAAGACAAAAATCATCACTGCACAGGACTGTCTGTACAGGCAAGGCACACTGCACCCCGGCTCCCTTCCATCACTGCCAACAGTATTCTCCATGCCACTCTGACACCAACAGTGCCCCACACACTTTTTCAAGCTCCCTGAGAAACCCTGCTCCAGAGAAAATGTGAAACAAACTTCAAGATCTCACTTTTGATTCTTATACATTAATTCAAATATAAAATAAGCCTGGATTCAATATAATGTTGTTGTGGGGTACCCGGGTGGCTCAGTCAGTTGAATGTCTGACTCTTGATTTCAGCTCAGTTCATGATTTTTTTTTTTTTAGCATAACAGTATTCATTATTTTTGCACCACACCCAGTGCTCCATACAATCGTGCTCTCCCTAATACCCACCACCTGGTACCCCGACCTCCCACCCTCAGTTCATGATCTTAGGGTTGTGAGATCGAGCCCCACATTGGACTCTATGCTCAACATGGAGTCGGCTTGAGATTCTCTCCCCCTCTCTCTGACCCTCCCACTTCCTCCACTCTTTTTCTCTCAAGTAAACAGAATATTTAAAATTTTTGTTTGTAAGCCCTTGTGACAGAAGAGGCTAAATAAAAGATCTTCAACTTTTCAACCTGACTTTTGTTTCCTACACTGACAGATTATCCCACAGCAAAACTCCAAAAGGCCTATCAAAGCTCAGATAGACATCAAAGTGTTCCTTAATACTAATTAGCACTCTGTGCTTCAAAGTATCGCATGTGAAAGCCCAAAAACTTGTAGATAATGAGCTCATCACAGGAGGGAAGAGACAGGAGGAACTAGAAGGCAATTACAACAGGGCCAAGAAAATTACAGATCTAAGAATTTGTCAGTGATGCAAATCTGAAAACAAAACCCCCACTGAAGTAACTTGCACTGATCCACCTAAATAACCTATCTAAAAAGCTTAAAAAAGACAAAAGGACTTTGGGCAATGGCAACATAGCTTCTGTAAGGCAGAAAATCACTCTAATAGTTTTAAGATTTCTACTATCCAGGTGGGATGGATAAGATATACTTGGCTTTAAGTTTTGGGGTTACACAACCAAGCCTGTGTCCTGAGTGGAGATAAGACAAGCTATGAGAGACAAGGCTAAAAACAAATTCTCTAACAGAAAAGGTACGGACAGAAAATTTTAAACAGAGTGCTTCCAAGTGCTAGACATGGTCTTATTTTATCTCTTAAATGATCGAGAAGGGGAACTTTCTAGATTATACTCGCTGCCTGAGTTGAAGCAGCAATAAAACAGTTCATTAAAGTAATAGGAGCCTTCGACATAGGCATGTGTACTTAGACCAAGTCCGGGTTTTGTAGGAACATGGATCTCATGCAACAGCTGTAATCCCATAAAGAAAATTAGACTCGTTGCATTTCTGAGGATTCCAGCATAATCATCAAAGATTGAGGTGGAGGAGGTTTGTTAACCTATTTTTGTATAAAACAAGGTATTTCTGGAAAGTATGGTGGTCCTAATACAAACAACAAAAATGAACAGAGAAGGGTCCTGAGTATGAGCCTCACACCGGGCATAGAGACTGCTTAAAGAGAAAAGCTCAAAACACAAAGATAAGGGGCACCTGGGCATCTCAGTCAGTTAAGCAATAACTGACACCTGACTTCTGCTCAGGTCAGGATCTCAGCCTGGTGAGATCCAGCCCCACGCTGGGTTCCACACTCAGCATGAAGTCTGCTTTAGATTTTTTTCCCTCTCCCTCTTCCCCGCCCCCTGCTTGTGTGCACATGCACTCTCACTCGCAAATTATGTTTTTAAAAAAGAAAATGGTTCTCGATTAAAACTTAGTATCATAATGACCAACGATAAATAATGTTCCATCAGTATTTTCAAGTCCTCCACAGGCTGGTAATAGTCTCTACCAGTGACTTCAATGAGTAAGGCAGTTTTACAACGTTCTCAGAATTAAGTTCCTTCCAACATCAAGTATTTCTTGTAGCCACAGTCAGTATCATCTTATTTTTGTAGCCAATCAGTCTCAAAGAGTTCATAAGCCATAATCCTAGGACCACTGTGTTACTGTCACTGTCACCAAATCAAACTGTGAGCACGAGTCTCTTCAAGCCCAGGGCAGCAGCTGTAACGTGGAAGCAGAGTCTAGATAACGGGTCAAACTGGAAAGCTATGGGAGAGAGTAGCTTTTTCTGTTAAGTTTGGGATACCATAATCAGGTCTAGAATGAATGGTTAGTATCTTTAATATGTACATAATCTAACCTTTAGCTTTCCTCCATTAAACTACATCTAGAAACCTTACAAGGAAAAATGTGAACTACCACATCACATCACAACTCCTATATAACGGGCACACAGTACCACAATGAAACAAGATGTGACAACAAAGTCTTTGATAGAGAATAAAAAATGGATGCCTTCCGTAAGTAATTCTCCTCAGCCTCTGATGTCACAGAAGTTCTTGGCCTCTTTTCTAAGCTTTATCAAGAAATGCAAGTTTAGTCAATGGCAAGATAAATATTGCTATAGATGTAAGAGGGGAAAAGAACTTAACCCTTAGTTTATACAAAAGGACATAGGCAGAGAAATGGTCTAGTGTTGGCACAAAGATCCTTCACTCAAAAGCACTGCTTTTAATTCAGGAAAGACACCTAGTTTTAGCTTCCTGGAGACCAGCTTTGCTCACCCTATAGCCACTGTCTCCCCCACTTGGAAAGGATGCTCTTTTGTAACCAGGAGGCCATGTGAGGTATTCCTGCCCAAAGAAATGGAGAAGAAACTTTCTGGGGCAAGGGAATGTTCCTGAAAAAGTCTCCTCCCTAAAAAAAACCTTCCCTCCCAGCATTTCTAGGATAGCAACCCCTGCCCCAGAAAGTCTCTTCTCCTAATAAAAGAACCCTTTCCTCCCATCATTTCGAGGATATGACAGCAACCGTAAAAGTTTGAGGAGAAAAAAACCAAAACATCAATGTGCCCAATCAAAAAGATAGAGACTAAGGCCTTAATGACACCATTAAATCTTTGTATCAATTCCCCTACAGACTTATAAGATCTCTTTATAACTTTATTATTTAGGCCACTGCTTCTGAGCAAGGAAAGCATCCCATAAGCCTTCTATCATGTGCTACGCAATCACAACAATCCTACCAGTGCTGCCCACCAACCTGAAAATCTGAGGATAAGTCATCCACCAGCCATCCCATAAAGTGAGGCTTGGAAATAGCTTGGAAAATGCTATTCATGTTTCAGCCAATACTAAACGAGGACATAAATCCTTAGTTAGTATTTCTGTGTAACCCATTAATATCATTTTCCTCTTCCCTTACTTAGCAAAACAGTGAGCCCTATTTCTAGCCTATAAAAGCTTTCCCAAATTACAAATTATTCATAAGAAGAGTATCTAAGGGGCGCCTGGGTGGCTCAGTGGTTTAAGCCTCTGCCTTCCGCTCAGGTCATGATCTCAGGGTCCTGGGATCGAGTCCCGCATCGGGCTCTCTGCTCAGCGGGGAGCCTGCTTCCCTCTCTCTCTCTCTGCCTGCCTCTCCATCTACTTGTGATTTCTCTCTGTCAAATAAATAAATAAAATCTTTAAAAAAAAAAAAAAAGAAGAGTATCTAAGATTTCCGATATTCCTGATAGGGAGTTCTGACTGATCATCTCAATAGCAAGGAAGATCATCTGAAAGGAATAAAATACAAAAGGCAAACTAATCGGGGCTTTATCCATAAATCAGCTGACTTCTGAAAAGACACCACTAAACTTGAGATTATTCTGTCGTAACATATGAAAATAATTAAATTTTCTAAGCAAAACCTAATTAAAATGAACCTGTGTGAAGACTAATCAAAGTCTGGGTTCTACACGGAACTTAATGAAGAGACAAATATGCCCTAAAAAGTCAACCCTCTTTTTTTCTTATTTCACAAGATGTATTAAAGCAGAAGAGGCAGGACATTTCAAAATATAGGAGTTTTAAACACGCTACGGACTACAGAAGATACGAACTAGTGATGTGCCAGTCAAGTAATAACTTCAGCCACATGAACAAAGATCATAGTTTTCAGTATTAGTATCTTCTAGCCAGACTTAGTTTATCACTTCATCAAGAAGTCTGCCATATTCCAAAAGACCAACAGAAATAAAACCTATTCATCTTAGCTATGTCTTGAAACCAAATTCATGAAACTCAACACAAAACGAGCTTACAGAGTCAAATAAAAGCCCTGCACCTAATGAGATTCCAGGTTTGGCTACAGAATCCTGCAGTGTAGGAAACAATTCTTAATACAGTTAAGGCTCTATTCAGAATAGAAGTATTAGTCCCCAAACGAGTAACAAGCCAGAAAGGATCCAGAGCTGCACAACTACTGGTTCAACTCAGAGTTCAGAACCAATTCCTTCCTAACTGGCTGAAAGCAGAACACTGTGTATTTAAGGATCATCTTCTTTTTGAGCTAAAATCCTGAGCAAAAGGAATTTGATAAACCATTTTAATAAGAAATGTATCATAAATCTGATCACTAACATAGTATACAATGTTACAAGAATGGAGAAGAAAGTCTAGAAGAAAATCAGCAAAGGGCACTTGGGTGGTTTACACTGTTAAGAGTCCGCCTTCGGCTCAGGACATGATCCCAGGATCCTGGGACTGAGCCCCACATCAGGCTCCATGCTCCCTCTCCCTCTGCTACTGCTCCCCCGCATGTGCGCACGCTGTGCGTGTGATCTCTCTCTGTCAAACAAATACAAAAAACCTAAAAAAAAAGTCAGCAAGAATATAGTACATGATGATGACCACAGTCCCTGTAGAGAAAGGACAGAAGACTCAAATGGTACATGCAAACTGACAGTTTGGAAAAAGCTGGATTCATACCTCACACCAACCATATGTTCAAACCAAACGAACATGAAGACATTACAAAGGAATTACAAATGGACTAGAAAAAATAACAATGAATAGATACATAATACCACCTTTTATAATATTAATCTTTGGGTGCAGAAATGCTTTAAGGACAACCCTAAACACAAAATAAAGATTAACATGGTTATCAAACTCTTAAACCTCTGTTTTTTTTAAAAAAAAAAAAAAAAAAAAAGGCTCCAAATAAGGCTCCCAACAAAAGTAAAAGCAGCCTGCAAGCTGGGAAAGGGACCTACAATACATGGCTGACTAAAGGAACCTAGAGAGATGAAGAATTCTTACAAAATGGTAAGACAGAAGTAGGAAAGCAGGTAAGATATAAAAAGGCATTTCAGAAAAGATAAATTATCAACAGCTGCAGAACAAACTTCCTTAAAAAAAAGTCTTAAGCATGTTAACTGCTGGGTCACTATCCTTATGAAGAATTTTGTCTTGTTTTTTTTACTTCTACGATGGCTTAATTGCCAACTAGGAAGGATTACTGATTTAAGAAAAAGCCCCATATTAGCACTTTTATTACATCTTTACATCTTTAAAATATCATAAATAAGGCTGAAAAATCATCTGGTATCTTCTGTTTCTGTAGCTAGACAACTTAAATCTTACTCATCAGCCTGCTCAACTGTTCCTTTTTCAGAAACACAGATACCAGCAGAAAATGCTCTGATATCCTTGTTTTTACAGGCTGTGGCTTGCTCAATCACTTGCTGAATCAAAGCAACTGAGTTTGATACAAGGTCAATGTCCTTTCCTTCAAGAATTAACTCCTCTTCCCTGGCTTGAAATACAGAACAAGCAATACCTGGCCATATCCAAACCCACAGATGGGTGTATTTTTCACTCAAGAAACTTCAGATTTCCACCAGAGAACTGTTCTTCTGAATAACAACGCTGCCAGGGAAGGGAGCATACACAGACGTCATCTTGTAAAGGAAGCACAGTGTAATAATGCCCTTGATCACCTCGTGTGCAGAACCACAGACAGCAAGGACAGTGGACAGCTCTGCTCTCCTTCCCACCAGTCAACTCGGAGCCTTTTCTTCTTCCAAGGAGACTGAGTTCTATATTGATGTGACCGAACTCTTTTCTCAGGGTTCCCCTGGGGCCCTTCATAGTAACACTGTGTCAACTAGAGTGTCAACAGTCTGACTGCTGACAATGGTCTTCATTCCCGCAGCAGACGTGGCGAAGAAGAGCTATGCAGGCTGTAAGACTGGCGGCCCCCGCTCCTTCCTTTGATCCTCTCACGGCTTCACTTCCTTGTTCATCCTTCAAGCCACAGGTCACCCCAAGGACAAAAGCTGTCCCTCCCCACCACCCTTCCCAATCCTTTTCACCTACGTGAATTTGTATTACAGTAACTTGCCTGCTACTTCTAGTTCCCCCTAGAGTGTAAAGCCCCAGGAAACCAGGAGCTTTGTCCGCCTCATCCACACTGGTCTCCCTGGAATCTTGAATACAACAGGCTTTCCTTTACTGAATAAATGCATCCCACATTCCTGAATGACTATCACACAAAGTGGGCTCGCTGCTGGGTCCACCCCTTACAAACACTACCTCACTGAAGTGACTTATCCCTTCCAGCTTCACCTCAAACAAGAATTCACAATACAGACAAGGTAACAGGATTGCTAAAAGTAAATGAAATTATACAGTGAACCTCAACCTTTGAGTAGTACTTGGCAAAAAATGACTCAAACATTAACTACTGAGGGACACCTGGCTGGCTCAGTCAGAAGAGCTTGGGACTCTAGGTCTCCCAGCCATGAGTTCGTGCCCCACCGTGGTCGTGTAGAGCTCATGTTTACATATAAATAAACAAACTTAAAAAAAAAAAAAATTTTACTCAACGGTTAAGTTTCTAAAGATTTATGACAAGTGACAATTATAAAAGATGTAAATAAACGCACAGATCTTACTTTGGTATGCATAGAATCACTAACAGAAAAAAACCTAGAAAACAACCAAATGCCCAACAAACAAAAGGTCAGATAAAATTATCTAGAGAAATGGAAAGGAATTCTCAAAATATTATCTTTTTAAAGATCCTATTCTGGGGGGCGCCGGGATGGTTGAGTAGGTAAAGCATCTGCCCGCAGCTCAGGTCAAGATGCCAGGTCCCAGGATAGAGCATCCCCTATGCCCCGTAGGGCCCGGCTCCCTGCTCAGTGAGCAAGGAGCCTGCTTCTCCCTCTCCTTCTGCCCCACCCCACCTCTTGCCCTCATGTGCTCTCAAAAAAAAAAAAAAAAAGAAAGACAGACCCTATTTTTGTTAGAGTATATGCATGAAGAAAAATGATCACCTATCATTTTCATGATTTTTCTATTTTTTCTTTGCTTTTTGCATTTTCTAAATATCCTACAATAAAAAGCTATTTTTATTTAGTATTAGGACACTTTTGGTCAGATTACATAGAAAAGACTAATAAACAAATTACATCGATTTTCAGATACCCCCGCCCCAATAAAGACCACTACCAACACCAAGATCCTCAAACATTTTACATGTAAATATGGGCAAAATTTAATATCGGCAAAATGTAGGCTTTATATTGGGGCTCAACCACAAGGTCTTTTTCCAACAAGTTTCTCAATGTGGAATCCAGCCTGAAACATACAAATGGTAGTTTAACTAGCAGGTACTTGAGTAAGGGGGTAGTAGACTCTTCCTGACCCTCAGGCAATGTGGTTAAAAGTGCAAGCTAGCTCCACCTAACTAGTTATGGGACCCTGGACAAGGTACTTTCTAGAACTTCAGATTCCACATTCACAAAAATAGGTAATACTGCACACTTACAGGGGTGGGGGGGGGGGAGGCGTGTGGGTGGCTCAGCCATTAAGCGGCGGGGCTCAGGTCATGATCCCAGGGTCCTGGGACCAAGCCCCGAATTGGGGCTCCTTTCTCGGCGGGAAGCCTGCTTCTCCCTCTCCCACTCCCCCTGCTTGTGTTCCCTCTCTTGCTCTGCTATGTCTCTCTGTCAAATAAATAAATAAAATCTTAAAAAAAAAAAAGCTGCACACTTACAATGTACAAGGTACACATCTAAGACTAATTTAATTCTTCACTACCTTAATGATAATAGCTAACATGTACATGATGATTTCTACCTGACACTGTTCTAAGTACTTCACACACACAGACTAACTTCCTATATCCCCAAACTACTCATCTGCATTTTACAGATGAGAAAACGTAGGCACGGGCATTAAATAACTTGCCCAGAAGCAAAGATCTAAGAAATGGCAAAGCTAAAAATAAGAACCCTGGCTGTCTAGTTCAGAATTCTCCAGCGTCTCTGGGTCCCTGCAATCGGCTCTACTGCATTCAAATAAAAATGCCAAGTAACAACATAATCAAGGAATGTCTGAAGAGGTTTAGAGCCAAAGTGGCCCCTAGAAGTTTTTAAAGCCAAATACATGCAGACTGATTAAAATCAACACAGAGAATTTCTTCTATGTAGTTAAGATCCTCCCATCCAAATCTCGTTCACCTACCCCATCACAGTAACAAGCAAAGTCTCCGCCAAATCCTGAATACTGCACTCAGAATTCATCCTGTGCTATGGTTATTACCTAACTGTAACACAAAAGTTTTGTGTTCAAAATGTCACTTTCACATACTACATAACAAAGGAAAGAGTGTCAATATCACTGAAAGATTCTACTTCGTACCTTCCTAATGAAATGGCCTAAGGAACTTTAAAAAAGGGGAGGGGGGATGTACAACTTTCATGTCTCTCACAGCCATTCCTGTGCTGAACGCTGCTCTGACCTACAAATGAAGCACACGACTCAGAGAGATTTTAAGAAATCAAAGATCATAGAAAAAAATCACTTAATAACCAAACTGGTGATGACTGGTTCTCAACAGGAAAACATACTAAGCATTAAGCCACCCACATTAATTCTTCCAATGAACAGAGAGCCGACTATGTGCCAGGAAGTACAAGTGTACCCACAGAGGACTGCAGACAGTTACATGTCCCACATAATTCTGTTAAGTTGAAAGTAGTCATTTATTTCAACTATTAAAAGGAGAGAGTACATGAGACTAGCACTCTCACTTTAACAATGAGAACAGGTTGGTCTAGCTTGAAAATAATTTTTACCCATCACAGAGCTGAGAAAACAAGTTGACATCAACTACACCCCAGAAACTGGTGAGCCCTTCTGTGACCAGAAAGATTCACAGCTGCAGGGAGGCAGGAAAAACTGACCACAGATGAGAACAAGGAAAAACCTGCCAACCTTTTAAACTTCACAGTCACCTATGGGCTGGCATGTCTGTTGCCTGATGAGAATGCTGATGGCCCTAAGTCAGGGAGTGTCGACACCACCCCAATTCTCCCCACGAGCCTTCACCAACTGCACAGGCCCCAAAACGGGATGCAGAGCAGCTGGGGAAGACGCAGTCCACTACAAGGGCACTCCAGAGGCCCTCTGAAGGCTCGGGTAGGAAAACAGAGTAAGAAAGCCAAAGGCCCAACTGGAGAGCAAAGAGATCTTGGCAACCAAAAAGCTGGCAACTGGGCTAGAAAACAGAGCAAGCTCTTTCAAGGTTTGGGGAAGCTGGCAGCCGGGCTACAAAATATAGGCTTCGGGGTGTTCCCACCCTGTGCTGAGCTCCGTGCTGAATGCAAAGCCTACTTAAAAAAAGAGCTAGAGGGCTCACTCGCTCACTAAGGAATCTCACCGGGGCCCAAACCCCAAACTCTGCTGGAAGGTAAAGTCCTGATCCAGTCCTTAAGCTACGTGAAGCTAGGGCTGAAGCGAACCAACTACGGTTCAGCAGAACCCAAAAAAACAGAACAGGACACAAATTAGATGCACCCAGCTCCTCACATTAAGAACGTGAGAGAAAAAGGGTGCATCCTTTACTGGGGCTAACTGTATTACCTCAGCCACTACTCTTTAATACAAAATGGCCCAGCATACTTCAAAAGATGATGGGATACACAAAGCCAAATGGACCCATGATCAAGAGAGGCAGTAGTCAACAGTGGACCCAGAGAAAGCCCAGAGGTTGAAAATGCTCAGCCATTATCTCTTCAAAATATTTCTGTCCCATTCTTCCATTCTTTCCATTTAGGATTTTAATTACACATTAGACAATAGATTCAAGAGGCTTGAACAACCTCAAGCAGAATAAATACAAAGAAATCTATTCATTTAGGTGCGTGTAGTAGGCAACTTCTGATGTGGCCTCCAATGATCCCCAAATACTGGTTATTGACAACCTGGTGAAATCCCAAATC
Organism: Mustela erminea; assembly: GCF_009829155.1. Classification (NCBI taxonomy): domain Eukaryota; kingdom Metazoa; phylum Chordata; class Mammalia; order Carnivora; family Mustelidae; genus Mustela; species Mustela erminea. The sequence goes on from NC_045614.1 coordinate 214,407,874, forward strand.
CCTTCCCCTTGAGTAAGTTACTTCTAACCAACAGAAAACACTCAACACTGAGGGGATACCATGTCCATTATTAGATTACAAAAGACTGTGATTTCTGTCTTGCTAGCAGACTATTATTCCCTACTCAGCTTTCAGCTCTTGATGATGCCAGCTGCGTTGTTGGATAGACAAGTGGCAAGGAACTTAGGGCAGCCAACAGACAACTAGAATCGAGACTCCTCCATCCCACAACCTGAGAACTAAATCTAGCCCAAAACCGGGAAACACTGCAAACAGACCCTTCTAAGTCAAGTCTTCTGCTGCAGACCTGGCCAACACCTAGACTGCAACCTTGCTATCAGCTCGGCTGCTCCTGAACTTCTAGTTTACAGAAACTCTGGAATAATAATAAACCTGCATTGTTTGAACCACTAAGTTTTGGGGTAACCTGTCATAAAGGAATAGGTAACAACTATAACACATCACGGTAAAACTGCTGAATATCAAAAACAAAATGAAAATCTTAAGCCGTCAGAAAAAAAGCATCATCTTGAAAGGAGAAAACAGTAAGACTGCCAATTTTTCAATATTAATATACTGAAAGGGAAGGGGAAAAAAAGAGAAAAGCATGAACCGGAATTTCACCTTTAAAACGACTTCTAAAAACAAAGACAAAACAAAAATGTTTCAAACCAAAAATAAAACAAAATAAAATAAACAAGAAAAAGGAAAACCAAAGCCATTGCCAACAAAACCTCATTAAAAGAAATAACGAAGTTGTCCAGACTGAAGAAAAATAATCACAGATAAGATACATGGGAAGATAGGAAGGAACTAAAAATACCCAAAAAAGGTAGACAGTGGGTAAACAAATGAGTATTCACTTTATTTTCTTTTTTAAGATTTTATTTATTTGACAGAGAGAGACACAGTGAGACAAGGAACATAAGCAGGGGGATTGGGAGAAGCAGGCCTCCCGCCAAGGAGAGAGACCAATGTGGGGCTCGATCCCAGGACCCTGGGACTCTAACCTGAGCCAAAGGCAGACATTTAACAACTGAGCGACCCAGGCACCCCAAGTACTCACTTTAAAACAACAGCAGTAACATCTGGAAAGATTTATAACATATGTAGAAGTAAAATGTAATAATAGCCCAAAGGACAGGAGGGTAAGAATTAAGTTTTAATTTCATTTATTTGGGATGTGGTAAAGTAACTAACATAAATGGTCAACAATTACTGTAACATCCAAGGCAACCACTAAAATAGTAACAAAAGGATATAATACCTAAAAAGAAAGAACAGTATAAAAATTAATCCAAAATAGAAGAAAAATAAAGAGATAGGAACATATATTAAAGATACCTGGTAGACTTAACACAATTTTAAGTATTTATATTACTTAAAGACTCCAAGTAGGAGACCAAATAATAAAACTATATGCTGTTTAAAGGAGACATACTTAGAAAATGAGAACATGGAAAAATATTTACTTTACTACAAGTAAAAGGACAGAAAAAATGCACTATGCCATCAGTAACAGAGAGAAAACAGGGTTGGCTGTACTAAGGCCAAGCCAGACTTTGAGGTGAGAAGTTATGAGAGAACATTTCCTAATTTTTAAAAAAAAAAAAAGGTCAAATTCTGGAAAAGGCAAAATTATGGAAACAGTAAAAAGAACAGTGGCTAGGAGGGAGGGAAGGACAACCAGGCAGAGCACAGGCGTTTTAGGGCAGTGTCTATATGATACTGCATTAGTGGGTATGTCATTTGTCTAAACCCGCAAAACACACAACACCAAGAGTGCACACTGTAAGTGTAAGAGAACTCGAATGTGAACTATGGACTTGGGTGCTTATGGTGGGTCAGTACAGGTTATCCACCGCAGCGGATGTACCATTCTGGAGGATGCGGAAAATGAAACAGGCTGTGCACTAAAAGGGGACAAAGGGAGATGGGAAATCTCTATCATCTGCTCAACTTTGCTATGAACCTAAAACTGAAAAGTTAATTTGCCAAATGGCAAAAATCTGCAAAGAATTAGACAATGTGAAAGGAAAAAAATTCACATGACTTTTGTCCCATGCAAATAACTGTCACGATTAGGAGAGCCTCTGAAAACAAAGTAATTAATAACTATCGTCTTTCGAAGCAGTACAGCGGGGGTGCCTGGCAAGCTCTCGGTAGAGCATGCTCTTGATGTCAGCAAACTGAATTCAAGCCCTACGCTTCATGGGGGAGCTTACGTAAATAAAATAGCACCGTCAAGGCTAAGTGACTCATAGGTAACAATACCACTATCATTATTCAGCACCCAGGCAGAGGGTACCACCAGAGTTCCCCATCCCACAACGTGTTCATCCATTAATGGGTAAATACCAGGTATCATTCATTCAGACCTAAGAGCCAACAGAGACCGTATTTTGTTACCTCATTTAGACCCTACAAATATAAATGAAGCAAAGGGGAAGTCTACCCAATGAGGACTTTTCATCCTGCCAATGTTGCTACTTGTTAGTGCTGATCATTACTGTGTGCCGGCGTTGTAAGCCATTTTTTTCCCCATGTTTACAACAACGCTTTGATAAAATTACTATTATCTCTGGGGTGCCCAGGTGGCCCAGTTGGTTAAACATCTGCCTTCAGATCAGGTCATGATCTCCTGGTCCTGGGATCAAGCCCAGCGTTGGGCTCCCGGGTCACTGGGGAGTCTGCTTCTCCCTCTCCCCCTGCTCAGGTTCTGTATCTCTACCGAAGAAATAAATAAATAAAATCTGAAAAAATAAATTACTGTTATCTTTGTTACAAAGATCAAAAAACTCAGGTAGATGAGGCGCCTGGGTGGCTGAGGCATTAAGCGTCTGCCTTTGGCTCGGGTCAGGATCCCAGGGTCCTGGGATCGAGCCCCACATTGGGCTCCCTGCTTGGCAGGCCTGCAGCTCTCTCTCCCACTCCCCCAGCTTGTGTTCCCTCTCCCGCTGTCTCTGTCAAACAAATAAACAAATTTTTTAAAAAAAAGAAAGGAAGAAAGAAACTCAGGTAGAGATTAGAACATCTAGAAAGCAGCACGAGTCACGATTACAGCCCAGCTACCTGGCACAAAAATCCAAGTTTCTAATTTCTATACCACTATATTGCTGGACTGTAACTTGTCATCATACTGCCATGATCATTAAGGGGTCCCAAATTATCAATGAAATGCCTATAGAACAATAGATCTCTGTAGTCAACAACAAGGGAAATGCAGAATTCAGACAGAAAGAGATTAGCTGTGTCAGTATCCTACAATTTAAACAGTGGAGTCAGTTGCAATACAATTATCCAATACAAAGTTGTTTTTGCTTGAAATGGGTAAAGTAGCCTTGCTACAAAAAAAGTTCAACTGAACACTCAAGTAAAGTCAAACAGTGCACCTAAATTCTGGATTCCTTAATATAGTAGGGAGCTCACAACAGTAATACTGCTCTCCCCCTTGGTTTGGGCAGTTAATTCATAACTGAGGGAGATGGACAAATAAGACACAAGAAATAGAAAAGTGCATTGATACATTTGTGCAAATTATTCTGATATAGTAAGAGGTTTTGTAATGACTAAACTATTTTTAATACTTGGTATTAAAAATTATGATAATTTTTAATACTTGGTATTAAAAATTATGATGATAATTTTTAATACTTGGTATTAAAAATTATGATATTATGATGAATTCAAAATATATTTACAAGTGTTAACTTTTAGGGGCGCCTGGGTGGCTCAGCCATTAAGTGTCTGCCTTTGGCTCAGGTCATGATCCCAGGGTCCTGGGATCTGAGCCCCACATCAGGCTCCCTGCACGGCTCTCACTGTGTCTCTCACTGTCAAATAAATAAATAAAATCTTTTAAAAAAAAATGTTAACTTTTAGAAATATTACACTTAGATATGACGAAGTTTGCAATCTTGTGGTGGCTGAAATAATCATATATTTGTAGTAGAGTATGAAATACTGAAGGAAATTTAATTAAGACAAGTGATGTTAAATACCTTAAGATCAAATTCTTATCGCAAATTAAGTCAATAAAAAATAAAATATACTTGTTTCTAGAAATACTACCAAATCTATAAAACTTGTAACGATATAAAGATTTAAGAAAAATGACTACTTACAACTCTAAAAAAATTGGTATTTCTATATAATAGCTTTAAGTCTTTTCTTTAAAGGCCTACTAAACATTTAAAGAAAAGGCATAATGACAATAAATTCTCTAACAATAGGCTCTAATGTAAGGATTTTTTTATTTCATTTATTGGTTAAGGAAGACAGTGGCCTGCAAAGGCGTGTTACTCAATTACTAAGTCTATCCAAACCCATTTGCCGTATTTAAACATGTTCCTCCTTTACAAATTAGGTCCTTCCTCACTCCTGTGCCCCATTCTACAGTTCCATTTCCTTCTTCCTCTTTCATGTTCACCACCTATAAATTATCAACACCCCAATTACATTTTACAAATTCACAGGCCCAACTCTAATGCAGAAAAGTAGTCTCAATTCTTTCAAGAAATATCAAAAATACTCTTGCTTCCAAAATACATGTTGGGAGTGACAACACGGTCCAAGTCTAGGATAAACTGTAACTCTGTAAGCAGTGACACTGGAATCATCTAAGGTTTCAAAAACTAGCAATGTCCCCTCCCAACAGAAAAATTCTGATTTAACTGGTGTGAGACATGGCCTGAGTATCCAGATTTTAAAAAGCTCCCCAGATGGCTCTGATCCAAAAATAAGGACTACTGAAAAAAAAGGGAATAAATTTAACAACACAAGGAAACAAACACCACAAGGGAACTATCAAGCAAAACCCAAAAGTGAAACATTTTACAGACTGACCAACTCAAGTGTCTTCAGAAAATCAATGGTACAGGAGAAAAAATTATTAAAGATAAAGAGATGGTGGGGCGCCTGGGTGGCTCAGTGGGTTGGGCCTCTGCCTTCAGCTCAAGTCATGTTTTCTGGGTCCTGGGATAGAGCCCCGCAACGGGCTCTCTGCTCGACGGAGAGCCTGCTTCCCCCGTCTGCCTGCCTCTCTGCTTACTTGTGATCTCTCTGTCAAATAAATAAATAAAATATTTAAAAAAAAAAAAAGAGATGGGAAATAATTTCAGTACAACACATGGACCTTGCCTGAAACCCAGTTTAAACTAAATATAAAAAGAAATCCAAGCAACAAGAGGAGAAACAAATTTAGCCTAGATATATAAATAAACCTACATATGTATCACCAAAGATTAATATTATTCTTTGGTTTTTAAGTGTGACACTGCCACTGTGGTGGTTTAAGAAACAGCCGTCAGTTTTTACGAGATACACTTGGAAGAACTGAGAGAAGAAATATAGTATCTAGATTTACTTTAAAATACTTCAGCATAATAACCAGTAAAATAAAGGAATGTCTGGAATTTGCTTTAAAACAATACAGCCTGGGGTGCCTGGGCGGCTCAGTGGGTTAAAGCCTCTGCCTTCTGCTCAGGTCATGATCCCAGGGTCCTGGGATCGAGTCCCGCATCGCATCGGGCTCTCTGCTCAGCAGGAATCCTGCTTCCCCCCCAACCCCCTGCCTGCCTCACTGCCTACTTGGGATCTCTGTCTGTCAAATAAATAAATAAAATCTTGAAAAACAAACAAACAGACAATACAACCTAAGGGAGGGAGCTAACAGATGCAACATTCTTTGCTAATCACTCAGGCTGATAAGGAGTACCTAGTGGATGGTTCCTTACTCTTCTTCTATGTTTGAAGATTTCCACTGGTATTTATTAAAAAAAAAAAGTGGTATTTCAAACAGCAGCCAAAATAACGGTAACAAATTGGCAACAGGATTCATTACGTTATTATTTGTGTATATCTGAAATACTGCTTAATTTTTTTTTAAAGATTTTATTTATTTATTTGACAGAGAGAGATCACAAGTAGGCAGAGAGAGAGAGGAGGAAGCAGGCAGGCTCCCTGCCGAGCAAAGAGCCTGATGTGGGACTTGATCCCAGGACCCTGAGATCATGACCTGAGCCAAAGGCAGCGGCTTAACCCACTGAGCCACCCAGGCGCCCAATACTGCTTAATTTTTTAAAAAAGTGGAGTTAAGGGGCGCCTGGGTGGCTCAGTGGGTTAAGCCGCTGCCTTTGGCTCAGGTCATGATCTCAGGGTCCTGGGATCGAGTCCCGCATCGGGCTCTCTGCTCGGCAGGGAGCCTGCTTCCTCCCTCCTCTCTCTCTGCCTGCCTCTCTGCCTGCTTGTGATCTCTGTCAAATAAATAAATAAAATCTTTAAAAAAAAAAAAAAAAAAGTGGAGTTAGTTTGGAGAACTAGAAGCTACTCATACTCAGACAAAAGAATAACTCTCCTGTATTCAAGAAGCTCATCTTCCGTCACTTAGTTCTAGGAGAGGGTAGAGGCGGGGGAAGGCAAAGGACAAAGATACACACCATACTCAACAAGGCAGATGATGAGACCACCTGGCTCACAGCCACACCACAGCAATGTATTGCAGATTTGGGGTAACTTTATGCAGAATTTTAAGTAGGATTTTAAGCAATTCTAACAGAATTGCTTAATTACAAAAATATTACAAAAATGTAGTATTTTAAAAGTTTTCCAGTAGTTATGGTAGTTCAAAATTTGCATAATTATCTCCTCCACAGTACAACTGCACTGTCAATAATGCACCAGAAAGTGTACAACAAATAGTTCTTCAAAACGTTTCCTAGACTTAAGTATTCAAAATAACAAATTCAATTCTGCTACGATGCAGAATTTTTAGAACTCACTTTCTTGCAAATACTATTCACTTTTAAGTGTTTCCTTCAAAAAACCACTACATCAATAAATATTAAAATTGATGACTGAAACAGAATCCTTTCTCCAGACTTTCTCAATAATACTTAACCGTTCATATACAGATGAAAAATCCCCTTATTTTTTGTCCTTTTGTTTAATCCAAGAACAGTGATCATATTCTACTACCAAATCCTATTACAGGTATTAGAACTGCGATAAAAGATCACGTAGAGGTTGTTTTGCTCATACGAGATGCGGATACAGCCTGGCGACTCAAGAATCCTTTCTCCTAACACACGAGTTGGCAAAAATATTTTCCTAAAGAATGTTTTATGTCATAGGGCAATCCGGTGCACAAGACCCAATTCTAGAACTGTGAGAGCAACTCCAGAGTGGACAAGGGGCGATGCAAAGTGTACTCTACGCTAACGGTGCCCCTAAAGGAGAAGCGGCAGAGCTGGGGCCAGCGCTAAGCCTCGTACAGCAAGGTCAACACAAAAATTCATCAAAGTACGTTTTCTAAGGCACTCAACAAGTACTGTACAGTTTAGAGAGGCAAAAGTACTGGAGGAGTGGCATACTGTCACAGCAGCAGGACTTTTATGACGCTGCAGAGGGGAAAGAAAAACCCTAAAGAGAGGAACATTTCTCCACCTTTCAGAAACCAACGATTCTATTCCTAGGGAACAAGTGGTTAGAGGAGCTGGGCGGGGCAAAAGAGAGAAGACCAATCAGAGGTCGAGTTACAAGTCGGGTACGAAAACAGAAGGATGAGAGCAGCTCGCTGAGTGGCTGGAGCCCCGCCCGCGCGCACGCGCGCCCCCCGGCACTCACCAAAGGCAGCAGCACCTGGGGACCCATCCCACCGCAAACCGGGGCGCAGGGTCGCCCCCACCTCCCGCCAGCCGCCAGCCCCCCACCCCCGCCCGGGCCATTTCCTCCCAAAACAAACCCGGCCGCCCCAAAACAAAACAAAACCTGCCGAGGAGTCCCGCTCTCCCGGGGTCGCCCCCGAGCACAGCTCGGCCGCTTCGGCCCAAGAGCAGGAGCCCCGACAAGGGGGCGGAGAGCGGGTGCTCGGAAACACGCGATGGAAATGTCAAAAACCTCACCAATTCCTCGTAGCTCCTGTTGTGCTCGTTGCCCTCCCAGTCCAACCTCTTCGGCAGCAACTGCAAAGGCACGAGACGCACACGAGTGACCACCGCGCGGGGCCGGGCGGGGGGGCGGGGGGCCGGGCAGGGGGCGGCGGGGGGGGCCGGGGGGGGGAAGCTGGGCGAGCGGCCCCGGCGGGGTAGGGAGGGGGCACGAGGGGACGCGGCGGGGCGGGCGCGGCGGGCGCCACGAAGCACAGACCTGGTACTGCTCCAGCTCCTGCACCAGCACCTGCAGCCGACGAGACGCGCAGTTAGGGGGGCGGGGGGCACCCGGGTGCGCCCGGCGCCCTCCACCCGCGACCCCAGGCGGCGGCGGGGCCGGGACGGGACGCGGCCGCCGCCGCCGCCGCCCGCGGGGCCCGCACTCACCTGGGCGGCTCTCCGACACGGGCCGGCCGATAGGTACCGGGCGATGAGGAAGTACAGCTCTGCGGGAAGACGGGGAGTCGGGTCAAGAGCGGGCGCGGCGGCGGGGAGGGGGCCGCGGCCGAGGCCGGGGGCGGCGCGGGGAGGGCGCGGACGGCGCGTCTTACCCGACTCGATGAGGGGCACCGGACGTCGGGCGGGCGAGGGCTCCGCCATGGCCGGGCGCGGGGCACGGGGCTGGAGCGGGCGAGCGAAGCGTGTAGGCCGCGCCGAGGCCTGAGCGGGCCGGCGTCCCTCTACCTCTGGCGCGCCGCCGCCGCCGCCATGCCGTGCGCGCCGCCACGCCGATGCCTCCGCGAAGTAGTCCCTCCGCGGGAGAGAAAGTAGTCCCCGCGCGGCGACCGCCAGGCGACCCCGTCCGACCGTCGGCCGGGCCGCGACCAGAGCGGCTGGCTGCGCCTCTTTCTCCGCAGTGTCAGGGGCGCCGCGACGGGAACGTGGAGGGTGGACGAAGGCCCGGGCCCGGGCAGGCGGCGGGTGGGGGCAGGGAGCGCGCGTGGCCGGGATCCCTGCGCGCGGTGAGGCGGCGCCCGGCCATTGTGAGGCGGCGGCGCGGCGGCCGAGCTCGCGGCGGGGCGGGCGCTGGGGCGGAGGTCGGGCGGCGCGCGGGGGCGGGGGCCTGCGGGGGGCGCGGCGGGGGTGGGGGCAGGTTCCCGGGCCCCGGCCGGAGCGAAGCCGCTCCCCGGGGGTCCGGAACGCGCAGCGTGTCTGGCGGGGTCGCCCGCTTCGGGCTCTCGGAAGGGACGTTTCTCGGACAGTCGTCTGGGGCCGGTGTGCTCCCCCCCCCCGACGAAAGATCGGTCGCTTGGAGGACGCGAGACCCGTAAAACGGAGAGTCCACCACCCGCAGAGCGGAGAACGTCGGCCCGCGAAGCTTTCCCCGGGGAGGGGGGAGGACGGATGCGGGGAAGCCACAGGTTGCGGGGAGGCCAGGGGTCCGCGTCTCGGAGGGCACGGCAGCCGTCCCCCGGGACGGGAGGATGAATAAGACGGAGCCGCCGGCCTGGGAGAGCCCAGCAGTCCAGCAGCAGAAAGGGTTAAGGAAAATGCAGTAACGTCGCAGAGGATGTAAACCTCCCCAGTCAGGGAGAGCAGCCTGGAACCGGCGATGACTTAGCCGGATGGGAAAAAGGGATGGGAGGAAGCGGGCAGTACCGAGGGCAGCTGCCCGTTCGCAGGAAGAGAAGCAGGAAACTTGAGGGAACACACGAGGGGAACCGTGTGTAATTGGGATTCGGAGCTGGAGCAGTGGACGAGGACTTGGCCCTCTCTTAATTGCCGTGCTAGCTTCTGGCCTAAGTGGGGTCGTCGCTCAGCGTGTCCAGAGCATCCTCTCTTGAGCCCAAAAGAACAGCGGTGAGCAAAGCAAAAAATCCCTACTCTCCACGGAGTGTACACTGTCGTTCTAATCCCTACTCAGTGTGATAACCCCCACCGCCTGTGGAGGTTAAACGCCGTGGTTCAGCTCAGGTTCAGGGGGGCACTGACCCTGGGTCTTGGGCCACGAGTAGATGAATCGCTTAGCCTCTGAGCCTCAGTTTCCCCTCACCTGTAAACTGTAAATCATATTTGTGCTTGCTTCGTAGGGTTATGAGCGTTCACAACCCTGTGGGTTAATATGTGTTCCCAGCGTCTATTAATAAGCACCACGTCAGTGCTAGTTTTTTATAATTATTTACACCAGGTTTAAAAAAGTTCTTACATACGTCTGTGAATGAACAACCCAAACATGTTCAGACAACTGCATCAGTAATGTGTTCTTAAACCTGTTAATTCAGCAGACATCAAGTGATGGAAACAAAAAAAGAAAGAATAAGCCACATCTTTGCCATCAAAAGACCTAAGTGTCTTTTAGGAGAAACAGATGTAAGCAGATAATGACAAAATACTGTGCAGAGAGAACATCAATCTGCCTATGGGAGGGAGAGTTGTTAGAGAGGTTTGAGCCTTCCCAACTTCTGTCTGGAACGTGATTCCAAGCATCTGAACGACAAAGGGCCAAGACATGAGTAACATTTCAAGTTTGAGGAACTGTAGTATGACTATTTGGGGTGACTTTGGAGGTATGGATGGGACCCACTAAGAAGTTAAAAGGAAAAAAAGTTAAAATTGGGAGCAATCAAAAGGTTTTAAGCAAAGAAGGGACTTTTAATTTTAGGATTGATTTAAGAGTATTAGGACCAAGAAGCAGGAAAACTACTTAGATGACCATTTAAATAGGAAAGAAATGAAGAAGCATTAGGCCAACAGACATAAGGACAAAGACGCAGAGACAGGATCAGAAACATGGAGTTAAGTCAGCAAGTTTGGGTTGAAGTGGAATGACAAGAGTCACAAAAGTCACAAGTTTGGGGCTTAGTGGGTCAAGGTTGTGCCACCAATTAAGGACAGACAGGCTGTAGCTCATTTCTTAAAATGAGCACAACTTATTTTGAAGTTACAGTGCGTATTTGTGGGACACTATGATCTGATGCTAAAGATTACCCAAGTTAGCAAGTGATAAAGACATAAGGGAAGATTTAAACTTTCAAAGGTTGACCCAGGAGTTGCCTATTTCAGTTTGGGTTTTTTGTTTATTTGTTTTTGAAAGATTTTCTCTTTAAGCAATCCCTATACCCAATGTGGTAGGGAACTAACTAACAAACTAACAAACTCAGAACACCAAGATCAAGAGTCCCGTGATCCACCAACTGAGCCAGTTAGGGGGCCTAACATATTTCACTTTGTCACAATATCATAAAAGCAGAAGATAGCTTCTAAAACATAAGAATTTATATCTCAAGTACTGGTCATTGTCCAAAACTACAATTCCAGTATGGGCAGCCCAGTAACCATTACAAGGTAGGCAACAGAAGTAAGGACAGTTTTCCTTTGCAAAAGCCCATCCCTTTAGAATCCCTTTACAACCTACTCAGAGGTCCATGACAAGTACTGCTTGTAGATTTGAAAAAGAAACAAAGATTCTGACAAGAGGCAGAATATCTTCCCCATTCAACTCTCAAGTGACGGAGACCCAGATTTGATCCCCACTTCTGCTACCTGGAAATGGAGATAGACTCTCTCGTTGGCAGCGCCACAGTGGGGGACAGCCAGGAGTCTCCAAAGCATAAACCATGTATATATTCCCCCAACAGATGAACCAAAACCACTCCAAAAGCAAACAATAAAGTTTGCTTTGGGGTAAATGGAAATAACTTGAGTTGCACCATGGGCAAGCTATATGGAGAGCCAAATTCTAGAAAAGTTGCTAGATAAGCAGGGGCCAGAAGATCTTAACAGCAGGTGACATCATTGTAATGCTGTCAACCATCTCCACTAGAAGAGAACTAGAATGTGTTAGTCCTTGGCAGCCAACACCTCTCCTGGATAAGCATCACTTGATTCTTAGTCAGATGCCATTAATATGCTCACTTCCCAGCTGAAAAAGCTGAGGCTGGCCCTAGGGAAGCCCTAGGTGTGAAACGTGTGAAAAGCACATCTGGAAAATGGGGAGCAAACCAGAGTTAGGGGCAACTTTGAAATAATGAGATCTGTGAGCAGTGGACACCTTGCAAAGAAAACTGTATACAGAATTCGAATTCTAATAGCAGTATGTTTGCACAAATGTACAGTAACTGAATTTCGTCTCATCCAGGAAGCCCCGTTCATCCACACACAGTAGTAGCAGAGTTTTGAGGAATATAATAAAGTAGATGACATTGGACCTACAGACGGGCAATACCACAAAGCTAAATTAGGACACGGAAGTGAAATCGGGTGCACACAAAAACATCATTTCGTTCAACAAAAATTGTATTGGAAGCCGCCTCTAAGGCAGTATGTGCTAATCATGGGTTTCTGGGCTTCTGTGAGCTAAATCCCCTACGAGTAGAAGAGTTAGTATCTTGATAGGTTTCCAGAAGACTCGGGGGGAAAAAAAGAATGAAGGTAACTGGCTTTTGGCAAGACCTCAGTCACCAGCAGACTTTGCCTCTGATTCCTGAGGCTCCTCCTCCACTTCCTACAGTGTCCTCTTTCCCTGAGGACCTTTCCTTCCCTTTCAATCCAAACCAACCAGCTGTCCCCTTAATGCTACTTGTCCCTGCCACCTTCAGCAAATTGCTTCCACATTTACCCCTTCCCTCCACAGTGCCTGCCTCTCCCTGTCACTGGCTCCATTCCCTCCATGTTCCCACGTCACAGGCATTGGTCCATGTCTGTGTCCAAGTCTCATCAGTTCTTTTGAAATTTTTCTCAGGGCGTTGGAGAGAACACAGCGTGACTGGACGAGAGAGACCTTGGGAACGTGGGAGCTGGAATCAGAATATGTCTGTCTTTGAATGCCACTTACAAGTTAAGCAAATTCCCTGGCTCAGCGTTCCTCCTTGGGTTTTGATCATCTTTCAGATAGGAATTAACTACGATAGATAACATTTGGGGAATATGTCTATATCGTAGACAGCACTAACCTATTTACGTGTTTTATTTAATGAAGTGAGATAGCAAGAATGCATGAATTCCTTGTAAGCATTTCAGAGAGAGTGTCTATAAAGCTCTCTGAACAGTGCCCAGCTCTCAACATCATACTATTATGTAAAAATCATTTTTTTTCTCCATTCCCTCAGTCACCAGCGAGTCTCCTCAAAGGTCTCCTTGACTCCCTACCCAATTATTCCTATTACTACTTTTATACTTCCTCAAGTACAACTTAACTTAGTCTCCATTCACCCTGTCTCCTTCCCTATCACCTAGACCCAAACTCCAGGCTTCCTTTGTGAAGCTGGGTAGGATGGTCAGTTTCCCACCCTTTCCCCCTCAGGGCATGCGCAGGAACGCTGACTGCACCAGCCTGGGAGCTCCCGTGTCCTCTGGCTCCTAATGGGTCTTGCCCTAAGAGGCCCCAGCAGGAGATGGAAGAGTGGGAGGAGGACGAGGGTGGCTTCTGTTTTCCCAGCGTCTTTCCTGCCAAGCCACAGGTTGGTGGTGATTGCACGTTCTGGAACTAAAGCCACAGCTCACGTGGGGCAGCCGTGATCTTGTCTCGGTTTTCACAGCCGTCCTCCCCTGGCCCTTCAAGACTTGGGCTTCTCTTCTGAGTCAGATGGGAGCTGCTAGAGGGGGCCCGGCATGCTTTCGGGTCCCTAATGGATTTATTTTAACTCTGCCCATACCCTCATAAACTGCGGCGTCAGCTCTCCTTAGTTATCCCAGCGGAATAGGCCCCTCTCTCCTTCCAGAGCTCTGGTCGGTACCCAAGCTCTCCTTGATGATGCCAGCGCTCGCGCACAGTCCAGAGCATGCCCTCCAGGTCTTCCTCCCTCTGTTCCCCTCTCTGTACATCTTGTCCTCTGGCTTGGAGAGATCTACCTGGATCCCTAACTCCTTGCTTCACAAAACCCTTCCCAACTCATTATGGTCTTTGTTAATCTCTTTTCCGGTGGCCTCGAATTATCTCTTCACCACACACACAATCCATCAGTAAACCCGGATGAACCCACCTTCCAAATATATCTAGGATATAGCCACTTCTCACCTCAATAAGCACAACAACCTCTTAAGTGTCTTCCTGCTTCTCTGTTTATCCTGGAACAGCTGATTTTCAAGAGGCAGCTGGAGGGGTCCTGTTAAAACTTAGGGCAGGTCTGTCCTCTTTTCTCAAAACCCTCTGATGGTTCCATCTGACTCAGGAGAAGCCCAAGTCCTACAAGGCCTCCATCATCTGGCCTGTCCTGTGCTTCTGTGACCTCTCAATCCCCTATTGTTCCCTCTTCTCACTCTGTTCCAGCTGCGTTGGCCACCCTGATGGTCCTCAGACATTCCAGGCACGCCACTGCCTCAGGGCCTTTGTACTTGCTGTTCTTTCTGCCAGGAACATTCTTCCCCTAGAAAATCACACAGCTCAATTCCTTGCCTCACACAAGTCTTGGCTCAGAGGTTGCATTTTCAGTGAGACCCTCCCTGACTACCCTAAACACAGTACAACTTACCCTCGCTCTGTGTCCCCGCTTCCCTTCTGTCCTGCCTGCTTCCCTTTTCTCTGCAGCGCTTGACCTAACCGCTATAAAATGTGCTCGTCATCTGTGTTTATTGCCCGTCTCCTCCCAGTTCATGAAGGCAGGTCAAGAGATTTGTTGTGTTTTGCTCTCTGATGTATCTCTACAGCTACAGTAAGGCCTGATGTGTGGTAGGTACACACTAAATATATGTAGGATAGTTAAAAAAAAAAACAACTAAACAGTTCCTCAAATATGAGATGGTTATGCTCTCAACATTCCCTCATAAATCTTCTTGGATGGTGTGGTGGTTTAGTCTGAGGAGAGCCCACAGCAGCCTGTTGGCTCAGGACATTCCTGGAGACGGGCCCCTGAAGTCAGGGCCCGCAGCAATGGAGCTAACAAGACCAGAAATGCTTTCTTCCTCTCTACACCCCTCCCCCCCACACATACACACAGTGGCCCCACAGAAGAAGGGCCTCCTGCATTCTCTCAAAGGCAGAGCACAGTAATTAGAGCCTGGAGAGAGGAAGGGCGTGTGGAAGAGCCTGCTGGGAGGCAGGAAGGGAGGCTGCTTGAGGGAGATGGCCAGACCTCCGTGGGAATGGGACATCCTGTCCTGCGTTTCCTTTGGACATGGCGGGGCCTTTGCCTCCTCCCTGGACACACAGCGCCCCCATATCCTCGGTCGCCAGCCAGAGCCTCCCCCTCTGCCTCAAGCAAGCACAGCCTGGGTCACGAAGAGGAGGAGGCCAAGAAAACTGGCCTTGCCTGAGGCGGGGAGGTGAGTCTGGGAGCTGCTGGGAGTGGAGGGAAACCCAGCAGGCCCAAGAGGAAGTCTCCAAGAGAGAACAAAGGATGGAGCGAAAGTCCAAGAAGGCGGGGCTGGGGAAGAAAGGAGCACTCCAAGGTCACTGGGTCATCTCACTGGGACAATAGTCCCTGGTCACCAGTTACACAATAGCTAAGTGCCTACCGCAAGGCCTTCCGATTCCTGGGATGACTTTTGACACCTAACTGCAGAAATAACCCCTGTGTGCAAGCTGGACAGAGCTTCCTGGTCCCTCTTTTTTATTTATGGGCAAGTCTGACCTAGAGCAGGGTGGGGTGGGGGGGTAACCCACAGTTTAACACAAAATCATCAATTAAAAAAAAAAAAGCCACGAAAGGTTTAAAATACGAATGTTGGTAATGAGGTGAAGTTCCAATGACGTTTGAGTTGAGAACTCAGAGTCCCAAACTTCCTAGCCAGCCACTTCTTCCCTCAAGGGCTCCAAGGAAGGAGGATATTGGCTGCAAGCCATATTTGATTGACCCTGACCTTGTCCCCTACCGAGCTAGGCTAGATGGTATTTGTTCCGGCCAACCAGTCTTGGGAGACTAATACAAAGGCACCCAGAAGTGCCTAAGCAAAGCTGGGGGAAGGAGTTCCAACAGCGAGAATGTGCACCCAAAGCTTGGAGAGTGCCTGCCAAGACTAGGATCCCTGCTGGGAGTCGTGTGCCCAGCAGATCTTTCCAGCTAGGGAAGAGCAGAAGATGGGATCAACCCTGTACTCTGGAAGAACTGGACTTTGAGTGGGTTAGACACGGGTTGGTTTCCAACTGGCCCTTAAGGCAGCAGAAACCAGCCTACCAACCAGGCTCTGTACTCATTCTGCTCACCCAGAGGACATAATGCAAAATTAACACAATCTCCAGGACCACAAGAATTATCACAAAGTGGGTATGTTCCTTACAGTTGTTGTGAGTGACCTCATTTTGGGTAACAACAATGGCTAAAGGATACAATTTCCTGCAACAAGCCCATAGCAGAAGCTATGCCAGAATCTAACCTCATAACGGTCGCACGCACCACAGAATTTAATTATGAAGGCTTTGCAGAGAGCGGAATGCGAGAGGAGAACATCTTGCACTTTGCAAGATGTTCTGGATAAATAATCCAGAAACTCAATTTCATGAGGACAAGATAAATGAAATATGTAGTTTACCTTGAACCAGATCTTGGTCCCAATGGCTAATGCTTTCTAATTAGTAACTTTGGAACTGCTGGGATATACGTTCTTCAGCTTTCTCTTTTATCTTTATGTATAGAGAGAAGAAAGTAATGACCAGTCACTTTGAATTCTCTCAATCTTACAACTGCCCAAGTATTGTAACTGCAGGGTAGTCTCATTAGGATGGCGATGGTTTGAGCCCATGGGTAAAAAGTTTACTCAATGGCAAATAACCCAGAAATAAATGTTGACAGGTGCATACAGGGTCAGGAATGGCTTAAGAATAGGAGGAATCCATGAGGTGCCTGGCTGGTTCAGTAGGTAAGAGTACGCAACTCTGGATCTCAGGGTTGTGAGATTAAGCCCCACTCTGGGTGTAGAGATTACTTGAAAATAAAATCTTTTAAAAAAAAAAAAAAGAAGAATGGAAGGGATCTGTGTGGAGCAGGGTTGTGGCTTCCACACTTCCTGCTAAAGCTGACCATGTACGTACCCGGTGACCAAGCTGTCCTGCTTCTCAGCTGTACACTACAGAAATGAACACGTGTTCCTCAGAAGATACATCTAAGAATGTTCATAACCGAGCCATCCATAATAACCCCAAAGCGGAAACAACCAAGTGCTCATCAATTGCAGAATGTATAGATGAACTGGGATGCGTTCATAATAATGATAAACTATAGGGAGTGAGGATGAACGTACATCAGTGACTCGTACATATCAGGACTGAACAAAGAAGTCAGAAAAGAGTGCATACTGTATTATTGCGGTGATATGTCGTTCAAAACCAGGCAAATGGGCCTGTGGCATTCGAAGTCAGGATAATGGTCAGGGGCGCCTGGGTGGCTCAGCTGGTTAAGCATCTGCCTTTCGCTCAGGTCATGATCCCGGGGTCCTGGAACAGAGTCCAGTGTGGGGCTCCCTGCTCAGCAGAGGTCTGCTTCTCCCTCACCCTCTGTACCTCCCTATCCCCCCTCCACCTATGCTTTCTCTCTCTCTCAAATAAGTAAATAGAATCTTTAAACAAAAAGTGTTAGGATAGTGGTTAGTTACTTTAGGGTGGATAGTGACTGGAGGGAAACTTCTGGAATTCAGATAAGTTTTCTTTCTTAACCTGGGATGTATTCATTTGGTGAAGAACTCATTGAGCCATATGCTTAGGGCCTATGTTATACTCCAATAAAAAGTTTATGTTAAAAGAAAAGAGGGACACCTGGGTGGCCCAGTTGGTTAAACAACTGCCTTTGGCTTGAGTCATGATCCCAGAGCCTTGGGATCGAGTCCATATCGGGCTCCCAACTCCATGGGGAGTTTGCTTCTCTCTCTAACCTTCTCCCCCTCACGCTCTCTCTTACTCTCTCTCAAATTAAAATAAACAAACTCACTGGTTGTAGTGCAAAAACAATGAATACTGTTATGCTGAAAATAAATAAAAATTTAAAAAAATAAAATAAATCTTTAAAAAGAGAGAGAGAGAGACAAAAGGAAAAATCTCATGGTGTCTGTGGTAGTTAGAATAAAGGTTTACCAGAGACCTCTGCATCCTAACCCTCAGAATTTGTGAATCTCCATTTGTAAATGGACTTTGCAGATGGGCTTTAGTTAAGGATCTCAAGATGGGAAGACTGTCCTGGACCAGTCAGTTTGCCCCATGGAATCACAAAGATTCTTATGAGAACAAAGAAACTTTGTACAAAATGTCTTTTGTAGCCCACCCCAGCTGATACATACAGGAGGAGAATTCTAGAAAATGCAGTTCAGCTCAGCAGGTTGGCACATTACAAAGTTCCTACTTGACTTAGGATTGTACCTAATTGTACATTGGGGACAATTCTTTCACTTCATCTGAAAAATTAAAATGATAATAATTACACTGGATTTGCATAAGAATTAAGTGAAATAATACATGTTCTAGGCACCATGCCTAGAATAAAAGACCTCACATTTTTTGTTGAAATTGTTCATTGAACCCATTACTAACTGAGATGTTCTAAGAATGTGGTTTTGATTTAATTATATTTTACTCATAAAGATAATTAGCTCTCTGAAATGGTCAAAGGATTATTACATACAAACTTGATAACATCACAAATTTGGGCGCCCGGGTGGCTCGGCTGCCTTCGGCTCAGGTCATGATCCCAGAGTCCTAGGATTGAGCCCCGTGTCAGGCTCCCTGTTCAGCGGGGAGCCTGCTTCTCCCTCTCCCACTCCCCCTGCTTGCATTCCCTCTCTCACTGTCTCTCTGTCAAATAAATCTTTTATAAAAAATCATATTGTATCCATTTCTGTAGAGTGTAAATATACATACTGTACTTAACATTTCTTTTTTTTTAATTAATTTATTTGACAGAGAAAGAGACAACGAGAGAAGGAACATTAGCAAGGGGAGTCGGAGAGGGAGAAGCAGGCTCTCTGCTGAGCAGGGACACCAGTGCAGGGCTTGAGCCCAGGGCCCCGGGGATCATGACCTGAGTTGAAGGCAGATGGTTAACAACTGAGCCACCCAGGTGCCCCTTGACCTATTTTTTAAAAAAGCAGTTGATAAAACAATATTGCGTGTGTGTTTCCCTTTTTACAAAGAATTAATCATTTTCTACAAAATCTCTGTGTGGTCAGAGGACAGGGACTTGACTGCGCCCCCGCCCCAAGGCTGGTCATTTGGGCAAGCCAAGTGAAAACGTGACTGGTCAAAGGTAAGAAGGGAGATGTTTCCCTACAGTCTTCATGAGCACCTACTGAGAAAACGTGGGTGGCTGCTTTAACCTGTACGTGGCACACATTTGCTCAGCGCCATCGTCACTGTTGTTAATGCACAGAGAACAGCCTGGAAACATTTAAAGACCTATAGGCTAACCCGTGCGGCGGGACGTCTCATTTCTTTTCTTTTTTTAAAGTAGGCTCCTCACCCAGCTCGGGGCTGGAACTTACGACCCTGAGAGTATGATCTGAGCTGAAATCAAGAGTCGGACGCTCAACGGACTGAGCCACCCATGTGCCCCAAGTTACTTGTTTTCTTCTTTGAGCTTTTCTGTCTTTAGGATCATCAACAATGAACACACACTTGATTCCTGAAGCCCCTCGTGGCCATAAAACCCTTTGTTTTCTCTTCCGAGCCATTTCTTTTCGCTCCATCCACACATCGTTCCAGGTTCTGCTCTTTAGTCCTTTCTGTGTCCCCAAGACCAAGCCCGCACCTCACTGTCTATATGGTTTTCCATCACGATCCCGGATCGCTGGTCTCTGCACGCTCCTCCATTCCCGAAGAGTGACACCTTCCATCCTAACTCCTGTTAGGTAAGCAAGAAAGGCATCTCGAATAGTTGTATTGTAAGAGTCAAATATGACTAGCAGGGGCGGCTGGGTGGCTCAGTGGGTTAAGCCTCAGCCTTCAGCTCAGGTTATGATCCCAGGTCCTGGGATCGAGCCCCACATGGGACTTTCTGCTCAGCAGGGAGCCTGCTTCCCCCCTCTCTCTGCCTGCCTCTCTGCCTATTTGTGATCTCTGTCAAATAAATAAAATCTTAAAAAAAAATGTGACTAGCAGAAGAAAAATGTTTTCTTCTAGCCAGTAGTAGGAGAGGTATACCTTGGCAAACAAAATCATACCTTGTCAACGCCTGATTCAAGGGGCAAATATTCCTCCATGGTTACCCTGTAATCTAAATTTAGATGTCTCAGCAAAATTATCCACCACATTTTCAAAACATCTCTTTCAAGATTCCAAATACATGCAGTGCCAAGTTCAGCAGTGTCAAAACACAGGAATAGCTGTGTTTTATTAACCAAGTAATGTTCCTCTTCTTTTTCTGTTGTTTTGATTCCCCCCCACCTCAACTTCTTATTTTGAACATTCTCAAGCCTATAGAAAAGTTGGAAGAAGGGTACCAAAATATCCAATTTACCCTCCTGTAGTTCATTAGTTGTTGACTTTTTGCTGCATTGGCTTATTTTTAAGCATTTATTTTCCTGAGCCATTTGAGATGAAAATGCACACATCAGGGCTTAACACCACAAATAATTCAATATATATACAAAGGATAAGGACATTGTCCTACATGATCATAATACCATGACCACACCCAGGAAAATAAACACTCTGTCAAAGCTATCTACCAAGTAGTGTATATTCAAATTTCTCCAATTGCCTAAAATTGTCAAGTATAGCATATACATATATATATGTATATATGTATATATTTAAGATTTTATTTTTAAGTAATCACTACACCCAACGTGGGGTTCAAACTCATAACCCTGAGATTAAAAGTCACATGCTCTACCACCCAAGCAAGCCAGGAGCCCCAAGTATAGTGTGTGTATATGTGTGTATATAGATAGATAGATACATACATATATATATATTTTTTTAATCTAGGATCCTGTCTTGTCTCATGTACTGCATTTGGTTTTATCTCTTTGGTCTTTAGAAGCATCTCTTCTCCCAGACCTTATGCACTGACTTTTTTTTTTTAAGATTTTATTTTATTTTATTATTTATTTATTTATATGAGAAAGAGAGAGCATGAGTAGGGGAAGGGGCAGAAAGAGAGGGAGAAGCAGACTCCCCGCTGAGCACGGAGCCCAATGCAGGATTCCATCCCAGGACCCCAAGATTATGACCTGATCTGAAGTCAGATGTTTAACTGAGTGTGCCACCCAGGTGTCCCTTAGACATTGACTTTTCATAAGAGTCTTCTTTTGTGGGGCGCCTGGGTGGCTCAGTGGGTTAAGCCGCTGCCTTCGGCTCAGGTCATGATCTCAGGGTCCTGGGATCGAGTCCCACATCGG
Source organism: Mustela erminea (assembly GCF_009829155.1). Lineage (NCBI taxonomy): Eukaryota > Metazoa > Chordata > Mammalia > Carnivora > Mustelidae > Mustela > Mustela erminea. The sequence goes on from NC_045614.1 coordinate 214,429,002, forward strand.
GCTCTCTGCTCAGCAGGGGGCCTGCTTCCCTTCCTCTCTCTCTGTGATCTCTCTCTGTCAAATAAATAAATAAAATCTTTAAAAAAAAAAAAAAAGAGTCTTCTTTTGTGTTCTTAACCTGTTTTATAATCTGAGTTTGTCGGATTATTCCTCATGACTAGATTCAGGTCGAACATTCTGGACAAGAATATCTTATAGGTGATGCCATTTAGTTTTCATTGCTTCACATTAGGAGGTGTACAATAGCAGTTTGGATAATTTTGGGTGATGCCAAATTTGATAACTTGTTTTTTTTTTTAAATTTTGTTTATTGCTTTTAATTTTATTTATTTATTTGACAGAGAGGTCACAAGTAGGCAGAGAGGCAGGCAGAGAGGTGGGGTTGGTGGTGAAGCAGGCTCCCTGCTGAGCAGAGAGCCCAATGCGGGGCTCGATCCCACGACCCTGACACGACCGGGGCCAAAGGCAGAGGCTTAACCCACTGAGCCATGAAGGTGCCTCTGATAACTTGGTTTTTGTTTGTTTTTTTTCAAAGATTTTATTTATTTACTTGACAGACAGAGATCACAAGTAGGCAGAAAGGCAGGCAGAGAGAGAGGGGGGAAGCAGTCTCCCCACGGAGCAGAGAGCCAGATGCAGGACTTGATCCCAGCATGACCTAAGCCGAAGGCAGAGGCTTTAACCCACTGAGCCAGCAGGCACCCTGATAACTTGTTTTTTTAACATAAATTAAATCATGCAATAATTTTTTTTTAGAATTTTTTTAAATTTTATTTATTCATTTAGCAGAGAGGGAGAGCACAAGCAGGGAGAGCAGCACGCAGAGTGGGAGGGAGAAACAAGCTCTCTGCTGAGCCGGATGTGGGACTCGATCCCAGGACCCTGAGATCAAAGTCATGCAATAATTTGCTTGTTTCTCTCAATAATATATTTTTTAAATCTTCCTGTTTTAGTAGATCTACCATGTTTTTCATATTCAGACTATCGCTTAATATTCCATAGGGTAGTGTATTAAACACTTGCCAAAATATGGGAAAACTACTAAAATAGAGTGAATGTGTGTGTCCCCACCCAGAATTTATATGTAGAATCCTAACCCCAATGTGATGGTGTTTAGAAAAGCGACTGTGGGAGGTGATTAGGTCATGAGGGAGGAGCTCTCATGAATGGGCTTAGTGCCTATAAAAGAAAACCCAGTGAGCTCCCTCCCTGCTCAGCAGGTAGACGGCTTTCCCCTGCCTTCTTGCCTGCCTCTGCCTACTTGAGATCGCTCTCTCTTTCTCTCTCTCTCAAATAAATAAATAAAATCTTAAAATAAAAAGAAATTGACAAATTGATTCTAAAATTTATATGTAAAAGCAAAGGAACTAAAATAACCAAAACAATTTTGAAAAAGGAGGTTGGGGGCTCCTGGCTTGCTTGGTTGGTAAAGCATGGGATTCTTGATCTTAGGGTTGTGAGTTCAAGCCCCACGTTGGATGTAGAGATTACTTAAAAGTAAATTTTATTTACTTATTTGTTTATTTGTGTGTTTATTATTTTTCAAAGATTTTATTCATGTGGCAGAGAGAGACACAGCAAGAGAGGGAACACAAGCAGGAGGAGTGAGAGGAGAAGCAGCAGGCTTCCCACTGAACAGGGAGCCCAATGCGAGGCTCAATCTCAGGACTCTGGGGTCATGACCTGAGCTAAGGGCAGATGCTTAACTGACTGAGCCACCCAGGCACCCCTAAAAATAAAATATTTTTTTAAAAAGGAAGAAAAGGAAGTTGGAGGATTTATATTACCTGATTTCAAAACCTCATGAAATAAATTAGAGTAAGTGAGATAGTCTGGGATCAGATGAATAGACACAGAAATCAATTAAGCAGAATAGAGTCTAGAAGCAGATGCATAGAAATACAGCCAACTGGCTTTTGACAAAGATGCAAAGGAAATTCAATGGAGAAAGGATAGCCTTCAAAACCAGTGCTTCAGGGGCGCCTGGGTGGCTCAGTGGATTAAGCCTCTGCCTTTGGCTCGGGTCATGATCCCAGGGTCCTGGGATTGAGCCCCACATTGGGTTCTCTGCTCATCGGGGAGCCTGCCTCCCCCTCTCTCTCTGCCTGCCTGTCTGCCTACTTGTGATCTCTGTCAAATAAATAAATAAAATCTTAAAAAAAAAAAAAAAAAAACAACTGTTTCAGCAATTGGACATCCCTATGCTAAACACCTCACTCCATAAATAAAAACGAACACAGAATGAGGACAAGACCTAAATAGAAACCTGAACCTATAAGCCTTTTGGCAGGAAGTCTTTATATTATTCAGTTAGGCAAAGATTTCATGCATATAAAATAAGAAGTATTATCCATAAGTAAAAAAGTTGATAAATCAAACTTTTTATTATTGATTGCAGCATAACACATTATCCCAAAACTTGGTGGCTTAAAACAATGCATATGTATTATCTCACCAGTGTCTGTAGATCAGAAATCCAGGTCTGGCTTAGCTAGATCCTGTCTCACAGTTTCTCTTTCAAGGCTCCAATCAAAGTGTTGGCCATGGCTGGGGTCTCATCTGAAGGTACAACTGGGGAAGAATCGATTCCAGGCCCATGTGGTTTTAGGGCAGATTCAATTCCTGGAGGGCTTTTTGTTAGAGAGTTTCAGTCCCTAGCTGCTGTTGGCCTGAGGCTGTCCTCAGTTTCTTCACACGTGGGTCTCCAACCGAACCTCTTGCTTCATCAAATTGTACATTGCCAAGAAGGCAAGAGAGTTTACTAGCAAGGCAGAAATGACAATCTTATGTAACATAATCCCAAAGTGCTATCCCATTGCCTTTGCTGCATTCTACTGATTAGAAGCAAGTAACAGGGGACACCTGGGTGACTTAGTCCATTAAGCATCCAACTCTTGATTTTAGGTTCAGGTCTTGATCTTAGGTACCTGGGATCAAGCCCTGCATTGGGTTGCCCTCACAGTGGGGAGTCTTCCTGTCTCCCTCTACCCTCTTCATGCTCTCTCTCTTTCCCTAAAATAAATAAATAAATAAATAAATAAATCTTAAAAAAAAAAAAACAGAAGCAAGTAACAGATCCTGCTTACTCTCAAGGACAGAAGATTGCACAAGAGCATGAATATCAAGAATATCAGTCAGGGACGCCTGGGTGGCTCAGTCGGTTAAGCGGCTGCCTTCGGCTCAGGTCATGATCCCAGCGTCCTGGGATAGAGTCCTGCATTGGGCTCCTTGCTCGGCAGGGAGCCTGCTTCTCCCTCTGCCTCTGCCTGCCTCTCTGTCTGCCTGTGCTCACTCGCTCGCTCTCCCTCTATGCCTGACAAATAAATAAATAAAATCTTTAAAAAAAAAAAAAAGAATATCAATCATTGGGGCCATCTTAATGACTCCAATCATTGGGGCCACCCCAGACGTTACCATAATTTAAAAGCTCTGCTCTTTGAAATACACTGTTAGTCAAATGAAAAGAGAAGCCACAGACTGAGAGGAAATATTTGTGAAACCTATGTTTGATACAGGACTTACATCCTGCATATATAAAGAACACTTGAAAGTCAATGATAAGTAAGCAAACAACCGATTTTTTTAAATAGACAAAAGGGTGAATAGATACTTCGCCAAGAATAAAAAGGAAGTACAGAAAGAGATGTTCAACATCACTGATCATTAAGGAAATTCGAACTAAAACCATAGTGGGATACCACTACACTCATAGTAGCATGGCTGAATTTTTTTTAAAAAATTAATTATAGAAAATGCTAGCAAGGACATAGGGCAACTCAATTTCTCATATATTGATGGTGGGAATATAAAATGATACAGCCATTTTGAAATACAGTCAGGCAAATTCTTTTTTTTTTTTTTTAAGATTTTATTTATTTGACAGACAGCGATTACAAGTAGGCAGGGAGGCAGGCAGAGAGAAAGGGGGAAGGAGGCAATCCCTGAAGATCACCATCGCCTGGGTGGCTCTGTGGGTTAAAGCCTCTGCCTTCAGCTCAGGTCATGATCCGAGGGTCCTGTGATCGAGCCCCACATCGGGCTCTCTGCTCAGCAGGGAGCCTGCTTCCTCCTCTCTCTCTGCCTGCCTCTCTGCCTACTTGTGATCTCTTTCTGTCAAATAAATAAATAAAATCTTAAAAAGAATTTGCCAGACTGTATTTCAAAATGACTGTATCATTTTGTATTCCCACCATCAATATATGAGAAATTGAGTTGCCCTACGTCCTTGTTGGCATTTTCTATAACCCTCTATAACCCCCTAACCCAGGCACCCCCAATCTGGCAAATTTTTATAAAATTAAACAAAGACTTATATTCAGGAAAGAGTTAATTCAGCAGGTCTGGCTGCTCAAAATTTGTATTTCGAAGGTCTTTAGGACTGGCCCTTGGTCCAGGTCCTGGGAGATAACCTCCAGGGTCTTCGGAATACCCTGCCTGATCAGAGTGTCTTGGTATGCTGCAGCTGTGAACACCAGAGAATGTATGGTAATAATGTGATTTATGATTAACTTTCTTTTGTGTGCCTGAGGTTTTGGCCAAATTGTATCAGCTTGAGTTCTGGGGGCCTGGGATGTGAGAGGCTGAGGTCAGTCACCTGGGGGCTGCATGTCTACATGACTGACCCCCAATAAAAATGCTGGACATAGAGGCTTAGGTGAGTTTCCCTGGTTGGCACCTCTTCTCACGTGTTATCACACGGTGGTGCTGGAAGAACTAAGGGCCATCTGTGAGACTCCACCAGAGAGCCTGGGAAAGGACAACTGAAAGCTTGAGCCTGGTTCTCCCCGGAGCCCACCCTACATGCCTTTCCTGTTGCTGATTTTCATCTGTCTTTTGCGGTAATAAAATAGAACCATGAGTATAACAGTTTTTCTGAATCCTGTGGGTCCTTCCAGTGAATCATCAAGACTGAAGGGCGTCTTGGGGACCCCCAATGTCTTGGGGACCATTGGCCTCAGCTTTTTCATGCCAGTTCAAAACATGAAAATATATCTTCTCTCAAAAACTTATATGTGAGTATTTATAAGGGCCTTAGTGATGAAATCTTTAAAAACTGGAAACAGGGACGCCTGGGCGGCTCAGTTCAGTTAAGCATCTGCCTTCGGCTCGGGTCATGATCCCAGGGTCGTGGGATCGAGCCCCACATTCGGCTCCCGGCTCAGCAGAGAGCCTGCTTCTCCTTCCTACTCTGCCTGCTGCTCTCCCTGCGTGTACTCTCCCTCTCTGTTAAATGAATAAATACAAATCTTTAAGAAAATAAAAAATAAAAACTGGAAACAACCATCCAAAATGTGCTTCAACTCATGAGTGGATGAACAAATGGGGGTACAGCCGTATAATGCAGTCCGTGATAAAGAGGAGTGAACTGGTGAGGGGCGCCTGGGTTGAGCATCCGACTCTTGGCTCGGCTCATGAGCTCGGGGTTCTGAGATGGAGCCCTGCACTGGGCTACATGCTCAGCAGGGGCTCTGCTTGGGATTCTCTCTCCCTCTGCCCCTCCCCCTGCTTGTACTCTCTGTCTCAAATAAATAAGTGAATCTTAAAAAAAAAAAAAAAAAAGGACAAACTGGACAGACACTCAACAACCTGGAAGAACCCTAAGAGCACTAAGTGAAAGAAGCAGAACCAACAGGTTACATAAGTAATGATTCCGTGTACAGTATATGACTGTTCTGCAAAGGCCAGGCTCTAGGGGCAGAGAGATCAGTGGTTGCCAGGAGCTGAGGGCAGGAAGAGGGCTGATCTACTAAGTAGCACAAGGGGACTTTTTGAAATATTCTGTCTTCAGTGATTACATGACTGCATGTGTTTGGCAAAATTCCTCAAACCAATCACTTAAAAATAGTAAATTTCATTGCATATAAATCTTACAATAAACATTTTTTTTAAAGTAGCAAGGGGCTGGAAATATCAGGAAATCAAATAGCCCAGAGATGGACCAAAGCATTTTTGTCCTGCCTCTGAGCTGTAACAAATATCTTACTGCATGACGTTACGTTATGGCATTGATTTCGGTCCTCTGCTTTCGAGATTTTTTTCTTTTTCTTATGTTTTAGCAGATCTGCCCCCTATACTTTCTTGACTTTTACATTTGATTTGCATAAAATAATATGTGTAAGTTATGAAGCCCAATATCAAAGTCAACTCCCTTGAACACAGTAAAGAATCACCAACGAAAGAACTGGAACAGTATCAACTTTGTAGACGTTGCCCTCTGGATCTTATTCCTGGGTTGGCCCCCAGAGGCACCCACTGGCCTGAACTGTGTGTTTATCAGACACTTGCTTTGCTCTTTGTACATAGTTTTACTGGACATGTAGCATTCCTGCAATAAAATAGAGTTTAGTTTCCTTGGTCTTCAGCTTTGTAAAAACGGGATCATACCGTGTATGGATGATATCAGCTGGGATCTCTCCAGAAAACACAAGTCCACTCTGGGGTTCAAAGGAAGAGTTTGTATTGAAGGAGCTACAAGTTGTAGCTCAAAATTAAGGGAATTAAGTTGTCAAAATTAAGTTGTCCCTCAAAATTAAGGGAACAAGTGCTCCTGAGTGGCTCAGTAGGTTAAGCGGCTCATTCAGCTCAGGTCATGGTCCCATAGTCCCAGGATCAAGCCCGATGTCAGGCTCCCTGTTCAGCAGGGAGTCCACTTCTTCCTCTCCCTCTGCTCCTCCCCCCCCCTTATGCTCATTCTCTCTGAAATAAATAAATAATAATATATTTTTCTAAGACTTGAGAGAACCAACAAAGGACATTGGGGGTCCCAGAGACTAGCAGCAGTGGCAAACCATTACCCCCTAGGTCTGATGCAGCCAGGGAGCAAACCTGTCACCAGATCCAGTGAGAGCTGGGCCCCGGGATGAGGAGCTGGAGCTGTGGAAGTTGTTGCAGCCACTGCACAGGCACTGGGAAGAAATATTCCAACTATTCTCTCCTCTCGCCCTGTGCTGTCCTACTGCCATTCCCATTGGAGGAAACTAGCTGGAACCCAGCCATCACAAAAGGCACCAAGGTTGCCATCCACAGACGGAGCATCTGTGGACATGGGGTGGTGCAAAGAAGGACAGCTTGTGATCTGGGTAGGTGGTTGGAAGCAAACAAAGGAGAACCCAGCTCTCTTTGCCAATCTGTTCTCACTCAGCCATTGTCTTGGGGTGTCTTAGGTGTCCTAAAGCACACTCTGTGTCTTAGGGTTCATCCTTGTCATCATGGCTTGGCTCACTCATTTTCAGGTACTGTTTAATATGCCATGGGGTGGATGCCCCTTTCTTCGTCCATTCTCTTGCGGATGGACATCTGCTTCTAGTTTTTACTGCTAGGAGTGAGGAAAGTGGCAGTGAATATTTCTGTGAGAAAGGGTGGAGGGCTGTGCCTATAACCAAGAATTTCATCAAAGTGGGAAGTATCATGTGCTTTATATTAGCTTTCCTGGGGCAGAAGCGATCCAGTCAGGTCCCCTCACCTCATTCCAGAACAACTGTTTGCGGTGTTCACTGTGATAAAACATACAGAACACAAAGGTACCATCTTAACTATTTTTGGTCTAAACTCAGTGGCATTAAGTGCATTCACAAGGCAACTGTTTATTGAAAACCTGTGAAACTAAATAGCTAGTTGTGTACTTTTTAAGCCAAGGTTTCTCCCACAAATTTTACATATATAATATGTTCCATTTGTTATGGTTTCTTGATATGTTTATGAGAAAAGCTCACACAGCTCTTGGTGGAATTTACTCGAGTAGGAGAATACAAGTTTGGGGGTTATAAAAATCTCTCTTAATAGATTTTAATTTCTTTCTTTGTAGCAAAGTTAAGCAGAAGTAGCAGAGATTCCCCATGACCCCCTGTGCTCTACAGGCACAGCCTCCCCCACCAGAGTGGCACATTTGGCCCAGCCCATGAATCTATGGTGACAGGTCATTATCACCCAAAGTCCATACTTGACATTAGGGGTCTACCTTGGTGTTGGACTATCTGTGAGTTTGGACAAATATATAATGACATATACTAACCATCATTATGTCCAAACAGAGTAGTTTCACTGCCCTAGAAATCCTCTGTGCTCTGCCTGTTCATCCCTCCTCCCCCAACACAAGTATAAGTTTTTTGTTTTTGTTTTTTTTTTAAAGATCTTATTTATTTATTTGACAGAGAGAGATCACAAATAGACAGAGAGGCAGGCAGAGAGAGAAAGAGGGAAGCAGGCTCCCTACCAAGCAGAGAGCCCGACTCGGGACTCGATCTGTGGACCCTGAGATCATGACCCGAACGGAAGGCAGCGGCCCAACCCACTGAGCCACCCAGGCGCCCCAAGAGTATAGGTTTTTATTTTCATGTTAATATTACAGGTCAAGGGTGCCTGGGCGGCTCAGTGGGTTAAGCCTCTGCCTTCCGCTCAGTCCTGGGATCGAGCCCCGCATCGAGCTCTCTGCTCAGCGGGGAGCCTGCTTCCCTCTCTCTCTCTCTGCCTGCCTCTCTGCCTACTTGTGATCTCTCTCTCCCTCTGTCAAATAAATAAATAAATCCTTAAAAAAATATTACAGGTCAATGTAAAGGGGTCTTAGGCCTGTGAAGCAGGATTTGATGAAACTGATCCGGCCAGTCCCCTACGGAGAGACACTGGACTCTTAACCAATTTGCACGCTTGCAAACATTTCTGCCATGATCATCTTCATCTTTCCCTCTTGGTGCTCTCTTAGGAGAGTTTCTTTAGGGTAAGCACTAAAAATGGCATTGCTGGGACACGGGAAATACTAACTTTTAATTTAAGAGGTACTGCTGAATTCCTCAGTCAATTCTTAAAATGTCTAGAATGGTTAGATCAGCAGCATACTATAATATCATAGTCATTCTCCAGGGCCCTGGAGATCTAAAAGCATGTTTGGGCAAGTGTTCCTAAAGTATGTGATTTAGGTCATGTCTCTCCCAAATCTGCGTGAGTAACTTTTCGAAAAAGATTGTATTTATTTATTTGAGAGAGAGAGAGAGAGAGAGAGAGAGAAGGAGCGGGGGAGGGACAGAGAGAAAAGCAGACCCCACTGAACAGGAAGCTCCACATGGGGCTCAGCCCCACGACTCCAGGATCATGGACTGAGTCAAAGGCAGATGCTTAACTGGCTGAGCCACCCAGGTATACCAGCAAATCTTTCATTTAACTCGCTTAACTCATATTTGTTGAGTGTCTATTATGTGCTGTTGCTATTCTGACTTCAGAGGATAAAGAGGTTGAGAAGCAGACCAGTTCCTTTCAGCAAGGAGTTGGGTGTTCTTGCTGCTGTGAGTGTAGAAAGCTCCTGACAGTGCCCTATCCACCAACAGGGACTCAACATGTGTGTGTCCATGCTGGTCTGGCTTTGAACAAGATGACCTTTCTTGGTCAACTGATTGAAACAAATAATTTTCCTAATAATAAGAGCCAAATTTTTACCTTTCTAAAAATATACTATCTCCAAACTAGTCCACAATTACAGAAACTCAGAAACTCGAAATTGCTCCCCATTTATCCAAAAGAAAGGAAAACACGTACACACACACACACACACACACACACACACACACAAACCTTTGTACCGGAGTGTTCGTTGCAGCTTTATGGATACTGCTAAAAAACAGGAACATCCCAGCTCCCATCCGGGGAAGAACGGAAGAACAGATCATGGCGCACTCACACATTGGATTCGTTCTCAGCAATAGCAAGGAATGAACAACTGATCGTGCAATAACATGGTTGAATCTCAAAAACGTTATTCTGAGTGAAAGAAGCCTGACTGAAGAGTATTTATCCTGTGATTCCATTTACATAAAGTTCTAGAACAGTCACAGCTAAAGCCATGGCAAGGCCACTGGTCAGGGCCAGGAAGGAGTGGATGGGGCACGAAGGCACCCCTGGGGTGATGATGAGTCTCTAAACCTTGCTGGGGTCCAGGTTCCACAGGTGTAGCTCATCAAACAGTACCCTTGAGACTTGTAAATTTCATCAGATGCAAATTTTACCACAAAAGGAAAAAACAGAACTGTAAGCAAACACTGAGCTCTAACCATTAACGTGAGTGCTGAAATGTCGGGGGTGGGGGTGCCCTGCTGTCTGCGACTTCCTTTGAAATAGATGAATTCATGGCTAGATAGAGGAGTGGGAAGAGGGATGGAACAATGTGGAGTAAAGCAGGTTTAGTGAAAACACAAACCATGGAATCTGCATGGGGACTATTACAGTGTTCTCTATAATTTTTTCTACTTTGGGGGTGTCTGGGTGGCTCAGTCAGAAAGCGTCTGCCTTGGGCTCAAGTCATGTTCTCCAGTCCTGGGATCAAGCCGAGCATCAGGCTCCCTGCTCAGTGCGGAGTCTGCCTCTCTCTTTCCCTCTACCCAACCCCTTCCCCTCGCTTGAGTTCACGTGCACTCTCTCTCTCTCTCTCTCTCAAGTAAATAAATAAGATCCTAAAAAATATTTTTCAACTTTTTTGTATATTTGAAGCTATCATAATAAAATGTTGGGACAAAAACGGTACCACAAACTGGGGAGACTTGACTTATTTTTCACTGGAAGGCTGAAATTTGGCCGGGTAAAACTGAATTCAAATTCTAGCCATGCAGCTTTCTGGCTTGTCACTCAAAGTGTGTGTACTGCAATTTTCTCAGTATCATGTGGAGAAGATTCTGTTTTTGTAGAGTTTTGTGAGAACTGAATTTTTTTGTTGTTGTTAAAGATTTTATTTATTTGAGAGAGAGAGTGAGCAAGAGAGAGAGCACAAGTAGGGGAAGCGTCAGGCAGAGGGAGAAGCAGACTCCCCGCTGAGCAGGGAGCTCAATGTGGGGCTCATTCCTGGGATTCTGGGATCACGAACTGAGCTGAAGGCAGAAGCTTAACCGACTGAGCCACCCGGGTGCTCCTGAGAATTGAGTTTAGGTAATATACTAAAAGCATGTGAAAGACACAGGAGATGAACAGTGAGTGGGAGCTTTGATATTATTATTGGTGACTATAATGTAACACTTCAAAAAAGATAGCCTTTGAAGTGGACTAGAAAAATCTAAGGAGGCTTCCTGGAAGAGGGATGATGTTAAAAGAAGAGTAGAATTCAGACAAGGCAAATCGAGGGCATTCTGGGTGGGAGAAAAAGCCTGAGGAAAGGCCTAGAAACAAGAACGAGCACATTGGGCAAGATTAGGGAGGAAAGAAGACCTTATATTTTGTTTTTTTTTTTCAAGATAAAATAAAAATATCTGTGTCTCCAGATAAAGGAAGACTTGTTGAACAATTTAACATGCCCCATGAGCCGGATCTAGGGGCAGGATCTTAAAATACTAAGATGAAGACGGTTTTCAGTTCTGAGAGTGAAGTTTCATTGTCTACTGCTTTCCAGCTCTCTTGAAACCAGATTCCATTCTCTTTATCTTCTGCCAAAAGACACCCTGGTAAACGCGGGCCGGCGGGAGCTGAAGCCTCCAGCGAGTCCTTTCTCTCCTGGAGCAGGGCTACCCCCAGGCCAATCTCACCCTAAAAATGCCCAGTAAAGGAATGGAGGAATGGAGCGCTGAGAGGCAGGTCCTTCAAAGCACCCCGAATCCGAACACCCCGCCTCCATCATGCCCTCCAAGGCACAAACCATCTGGCTTCCCAGGGTGACTCTTGCCATGGCCTCCCGCACGTCCCTCTGTTGCACTCTTATCCTCCAGTGGGCAGATAACGGCTGCCGAAAGTGTCCTTGTCTGCAGCTTCAGAATCTGCGGATCAGTTACCTCACGTGGCCAAATGGACTTGGCCGATGGGGTTGGACTTTGAGGTAGGAAGATTATTCTGGAGCATCTGGCCCAAAGTCCTTATGAAAGGGAGGCGGGAGGACCCTAGGCAGAGAAAGAGGTGTGGGGACAGGAACAGAGGACAGAGTGATGGGACTGTTGGAGGGGGTGGCATACAAAGCCGGGAATACCGATGGCCCCACCAGCTGGAAAAGGCAAAGATGTCTCCCCTAGAGCCTCCAGGAGGAACACAGAAGAAAAGGCTGAACATTGACTTCAGGCCAATGAGATTCATCTTGGACTTCTGACCTCTAGAATAATGGCCCCCCAAATTAAGATAATAACCTTGTGTTGTTTCAAGTCCCCCAAATTGTGGCAATTTATTTCAGCAGCTAGAGTCAGCTTTTAAAAATGTAAAGCAGAGCACATTGACTCCCTGTTAAAAACCGTCCAGTGCTTTCCCATCACATCCAGGGTGAAATCCAAATTCTTTATAATCCGGTTCCTGTGTTCTTCTCCTTGGTCCCTGCTGCTCTCTCTAACCCTGTTTACTCTGCCTCACTTCCCTGCCTAAACCCAACTCACTTCTACCCGAGGGCCTTTGCACTTGCCACTTCCACTGATCAGAACACTCTTCCTGCAGACTTTCGCAAAACCTGCTCCTTCTCCTGTTCATGTCTGTTCTGAAATGACACTGGCCCAAAACAGCATTCTGTGAACACCCTACCCAAGATAAAACTGCTCCAGTTTCTACCTTCTTACCCTTCTTTAGCTTTCTTCATAACCCGACTTCCTAAAATTATATCACACACATATTTTAATGTGTCTCTTTCTTGCCTCCACAGTAGGAGGTAAGCTCCGTGGGAGCAGGGAGTTTGCCTGTTCCCTGATGTATCTCTAGCTCTTGGGCTTCATGCGAATAAACAAATGAACAGACTCTCCCTCCCTGATCGCACACTGTTGTCTTACCAATGACCTTCCCACTGATCCATCAGTTTTCATGCAATGTGAGGAAAAAGCTGGATGATCAAGCATCTTGGGCTGTTGATTATTTGATTTCCTGTGCTTCCTGGCAGAGCTGGGACTAAATCAACAAAAAATCCCCAAGGCAGTCAATTAAAAAGGACCTCAGTTCAAAAGTATCTCCTCTAGAGCACCCAGCTGGAGACTTTTTATTATTTTGTTTGTTTGTTTAATTTTTTTTTCTTGCTCATTTGAGAAGGAAAGAGAGAGAGCATGAGGGGTCAGGGGTTGGGGGAAGGAGAGGGAGAGGGGAGAGAGAAGCAGATTCCCCTTGAGCAGAGAGCCTGATGGAGGGCTTGATCCCAGGACCCTGAGATCATGACCTGAGCTGGAAGCAGATGCTTAACCGACTGAGCCACCCAAGTGCCCCTGAAGATTTAAAAAAAACTTATCTTTGGAGATTCAAATGCCTCACCTCATTCTCATCAGGCCTTTCACACCTCTAGATCAATCTCGATGGAGGAGGCTGCACCTCTCTGTGGAAGGGCTATTTCTTGGTGGGGGGTGATTCAGGCAAGGGTAGCAGAGAGAGGGTAAGCATAGGACTGGAAGAGATTGGGATGGATTCTTGTCAGGTGGCCCTCCTCTCCTTGAATACATCCCAGTTCTTCTTCAACAACACACTTAAGGAATTCTTTCCAGACCTTTCTTCCAAAAGGCGCCAAGACAGAGCTGACGGTTGAGACGTTCATATGCAAATGTGGATGGCAAGTTGTGGTTTTGTAACCAACCAGGCTGCAGTACGCTGGTCCCCTCTTACCTGCCAGGCATGGTTCATTAAGAGTTGTCTGCAAGATCTTTTTTCAGAAACTTCCTCAGTGCATCAGTAAGTTGGTGCTGCAGCTGGAACATGTGATCTCACATCACCAGCAACACAGCCATGTTCTGAGCTGGGTATCCTGCGCCCCTCAACCTTGCTACTCTGATTCTTGGCCATTGATGGGTGGAGGTCAAGACTGGGGATTGAAAACACCCCAGAGAAGGTTCAAAGCTGCAGTTTGGGTCAGGACCTCCAGATCCCATGAAGGGTGTGTCCAATTTGCCCTGAAATGGAAACCCTGGTGTCCTGATCATTTTTTGGAGAATCTTTAGCTCAGCTCTAAACTGAAAATTCAGACTTGGATTTTTTTCTATTCCTTGGTTTCAAAAAATTTTTTACAAAATTATTCTATGCTTATGTTAACAACTTCAGATCATATAGACGTAAATAAAAGTTAAATTCCCTCTTGAACCCTTGCTCCTCTCCTCTTTGAATCACACTCCTCTGGGGGAGGCACAGTTAACACTTTCCAAGTGTCTTCCTCCCAAGCTCACAATGACATCAGGACAACGGAATTACGTTATGCATACTGTTCTGCAACCAGCATTTATTACTTACCCATGTGTTCTGGACTTTCTTTCAAGTCAACCTATACAAGTCTATCAGCTTTTTAGCTAAGTGCTATTCTGTAATAAGGAACGATGATGATGTAATATAACCCATTGAAGGACATGTGGACACGCTACAAAGTATGTTACATGGAATGTGCCTGCACATATATCCTTATGCAATTATAATTTTCTCATGAGTAGACTCCTAGAAAATAAATTATTAGGTCAAAATTATCAGGTCAACCATTAATCAGGGTTCTTCAGAGAAAGAGAATAGGGTATGTAATAAAAAGAAATTTATTTTAAGAAATTGGCTTATGTGATTTATGGAGGCTGGCAGGTCCCAAACCTGCAGTTCAAGTCCAAAGGCCATCTGCTGCAGAATTCCAACTCTTTGCTCTGGAAAGGTCAGTCTTTTTGTTCTCTCCAGGTCTTCAACTGATTGGATGAGGCCCACCCACATTATGGAGGACAAGCCACTTTACTCTAAGTCCACAAATTTAAATGTTCATCTTACCCCAGACACCTTCACAGAAACATCTAGGATAATGGTCGACAACACATGTGGGCACTGCGGACCAGCCACATTACTATATAAAATCAACTATCGCCAGGGATCTCTTCATTTGAATTTGGTAAGTACTACCAAATTGCCCTCTAAAAAGGTCATTTCCAGTTGACACAGCCACCCAGCAAATGGATAAGCACGCCTTTTAGCTCCCATCCTTACCGACAGAAAATAGCATCATTCCTTTAAATTTTTACCAATCCAATAGGCAGAAATGATATCTCTGTTGTTTTTATTTGCACTCCTCTCTAATGCAGTTAAAAAGCATGTTTTAAAGGGGAACCTGGGTGGTTCAGTCGGTTAAGTGGCTGCCTTCAGCTCAGGTCACGATCCCAGAGTCCTGGGATTGAGCCCCACGTCAAGCTCCCTGCTCAGCGGAGACCCTGCTTCTCCCTCTCCTGCCTGCTGCTCTGCCTCTTTGTGTTCTCTCCCTGTCAAATAAACAAATAAAATCTTAAAAAACAAAACAAAACAAAACATGTTTTAAAGAAAATAGCCCATGTTGACAAAACTGTGGAGAAATTGGAAACCCATGCACAGCTGGCAGGAATGTGAAATGGTAGAGCCACTGTGGAAATGGTATGATAATGCCTCAAAAAATTAAACATAGAATTACCAGATGATCCACCAATTCCACTGTTGGATATGGGCTAAAAGAATTGAAAGCAGGGACATAACCAGATATTTTTACACTCGTGTTCACAGCAGCATTATTCACGATAGACCAGAGATGGGAGCAACCCAAGTGCCCATCTACACATGCAGTGGGATATTACTGAGCCTTGAAAAGGAAGGGCATTTTGACACCTGCTGCAACATGGGTGAAATCTGGAGACATGCTAAGTGCAATCAGCCAGTCACAAAAGGACAGATATGGTCATTTCACTTATATGAAGTCCCTAGAGCAGTCAGGTCCATAGAGATGGAGAGCAGAATGGCAGATGTCAGGGGCTGGGGGAAGGAAGGATGGGGAGTCAGTGTCTCATGGGGATAGCTTTAGTTTTGTTTTTGTTTTTGTTTTTTTATAAAGATTTTATTTATTTATTTGACAGATCACAAGTAGGCAGAGAGGCAGGCAGAGAGAGAGAGGGAAGCAGGCTCCGCGCTGAGCAGAGAGCCATATGTGGGGCTCGATCCCAGGACCTTGGGATCATGACCTGAGCTGAAGGCAGAGGCTTAACCCACTGAACCACCCAGGCGCCCCAGGACAGCTTTAGTTTATGAAGATTAATATGTTATGGAGACAGAAGGTGGTGATGTTTGCACAATAATGGGAAGGTAGTTAAACACCATGGACCTGTACATTTAAAAATCGTTGAAATGGTAAATTCCATGTGTTTTTTATCACCAAAAAACTATTACAAAAATTTGAATTTCTTCTGAATTGTTTTTTCATACCATTTGCTTTTTCTTCTGTTGGATATTGACTAGGATTTGGACGGTTTTTCTTTATTATATATGTTGCAAATATTTTCTCCCAAACTAACATTTCTCAGGCATTTGTTCAAATAAAATCACATAAAAACTAAAAATGTTATGAGATCAAATATTCATTCAGCCTTTTCCTTTATGGGTTCTGGGTTTTTTTAGTTTGCAGAGAAAGGAAGGCCTGTCTACTTCGTAATTATCCAACTATCCTACACTTTCCTCTGGTACATAGAGTTTTTCTATAGTTAGATTTTTAAATCTATTGGAATTTATCTCCATATATACAAGGTAGAGTCTAATTTACATTTTCCTAAATGGATAGCTGATTAGACTGAGACTCTTGTTAGAATGGTGTTTTCTATTTGATTCGAAATGCCACTCTATCATGTTAAATCTGTTTCACCTTGTCTGTTTCATTGATCTTTGTGTCTGTTTCTGTTCCAAACTCATACTATATTTCTTACTGTAGTCTTATAGGAACTTTTGATACCTGATAGAACAAGGCTTCTCTTACATTCTTTTATCAAAAAATTTTTAGCTAGTTTTACAGTTTTCTCTTTCTGATGGTCTTTTAAAAATTTTTTTTAGATTTTATTATTAAGTAATTTCTGCACCCAACATGGGGCTCGAATTCACAACTCCAAGATCAAGAGCATTCCCCCCACCCCTTCTGGCCCCCCATGGTCTTTAGAATCAGCTTTCCAATTCCTAATGAAAATTTTACCAGGATTCTCATCAGAATTGCACTACATTTTTTTTTAGGTAAGAAGAATCAATATCCTTAAATGTTGACTCTTCTTAGGAACCCTGTTTTCTCATTTATTCAGATCTTCTTTTATGTCCTATAGCCGAGTCTTATTATTCTTCTTATGTAGAGAAAAATGCTCATTTTTGATCCTGACCAAGACCCCTTCTGAGTCCCAGAAATTCCGAAGAGCAGTGTGCTCCCTTGCCAAGTACCCAGAATCTATTAATCTGATTTCTAAGAGACCACTTGACTCACGTGAGCTCAATTAAATTAGCTGAATTTAATATTTAGTTTACTTTACTTTCAATGATAAATGAGATAAGGAGAAGTAAAGCCAAGAGTGAGAAGTTATGCTACAACAGTTAGGACTCCTAAAAATACATTTTTTAAAAAACCCAAATCAGCACCAGGAGAAACGATCAACTTGCACATTTGAATACGCCGCCACGTCCTTACACAGAGACATCCAAGCGTGCAAACCTTGCAACACATCCTCTGACTCATGCATAACAGATTTGTGTACAGAAATTTTTTTATAAATAACTTGAATTCATCATTAGTCTTTTTTATTAAGATTTTTATTTTTTTTAAATTTATTTGAGAGAGAAGAGTGAGAGAGAGCATGAGAGAGCATGAAGGTCAGAGGGAGAAGCAGACTCCCCATGGAGCTGAGAGCCTGATGCAGGACTTGATCCCGGGACTCCAGGACCGTGACCTGAGCCGAAGGCACCTGCTTAACCAACTGAGCCACCCAGGCGCCCCATCATTAGTCTTTATCCATTTTTCAACTTGAACTTTCTGTGGGTAACATAAAGGGCTTTTAGAGGTAAAATTTAATACTGACATATCTGAGTTATGAATTCCGCTTGAACTGCAGCAGTAATCCTTACAGTTAAGGATGTAAGGACACACGGACAGACATACTGCCACGTTCTAGGAAGATAACACAGCCAGGTGGTAGGAGTAGGGGCTCTCACGTTCAAGGCTCGACTTAAGGTTTAGTTAAATCAAATGCATTTTGGGGGCACCTAGGTGGCTCAGTGGGTTAAAACCTCTGTCTTTGGCTCAGGTCATGGTCCTGAGGTTCTGGAATCGAGCCCCACATCAGACTCTCTGCTCAGTGGGGAGCTGCTAGCGCCATCATCCACCCCCACCTCGCCGTCGCCTGCCTCTCTGCCTACTTGTGACCTCTGTCAAATAAATAAAATCTTTAAAAAAAAAATCAAATGTATTTTCCAAGGCTTTACGGAACAACCTGTGTTGTTGTAAAGGGGGGAAAAGTCCACCAGGAATCTTGTTAGCACAAGCTGGGAAAATCACGGAGGATGAGCATCAGACAGACGTCTCTTGGGCGCTGGCGGCCAGGTGCTGCTTTAGCTCCTCAGGACCCTCTGAGAAAGGCCTTAGTAGCACTTCAGTTAAGCCGTATTCAACCTATTTTTTGCCCCATTTGTTGTGGAGTCACCTTCATCCACCAAGAAGGGAATAGCAGCTGCTGCAACTGACCCTAACTCGGGTCTTCAAGTGCACCATGCAGCTGCTGCAGTCCCGTACTGCGTGGCCCCTTCTCTCCCGGTGCCCACTTTACACATCACTCTACACTTCCAAGCCCTCAGGAAACTTCAAAACACTTTTTTTTTTTTTAAAGACTTTTAAAAAATTTGACAGACAGAGATCACAAGTAGGCAGAGAGGCAGACAGAGAGAGAGGGGGAAGCAGGCTCCCCGCTGAGCAGAGAGCCTGATGGCGGGCTCGATCCCAGGACCCTGAGATCATGACCTGAGCCGAAGGCAGAGGCTTTAAGCCACTGAGCCACCCAGGTGCCCCCGAACACCTACTTTTAAAAATCAGTGTAAATACCCAGTAGTGCAATGGAAGGGTCATAGGGAACTTCTATTTTTACTTTCTTGAGGAATCTCCACACTGTTCTCCAAAGAGGCTGCACCAACTTGCATTCCCACCAACAGTGTAAGAGGGTTCCCCTTTCTCCACATCCCCTCCAACACATGTTGTTTCCTGTCTTGCTAATTTTGGCCATTCTAACTGGTGTAAGGTGGTATCTCAATGCGGTTTTAATTTGAATCTCCCTGATGGCTAGTGATGTGAACATTTTTTCATGTGTCTGATAGCCATTTGTATGTCTTCATTGAAGAAGTGTCTGTCCATATCTTCTGCCCATTTTTTGATATGATTGTCTGTTTTGTGTGTGTTGAGTTTCAGGAGTTCATTATAGATCCTGGATATCAACCTTTTTTCTGTACTTTCATTTGCAAATATCTTCTCCCATTCTGTGGGTTGCCTCTTTGTTTTCTTGACTGTTTCCTTGGCTGTGCAGCAGCTTTTGATTTTGATGAAGTCCCAAAAGTTCATCTTCGCTTTTGTTTCCTTTGCCTTTGGAGACATATCTTGAAAGAAGTTGCTGTGGCTGATACCGAAGAGATTACTGCCTATGTTCTCCTCTAGGATTCTGATGGATTCCTGCCTCACATTGAGGTCTTTTATCCATTTTGAGTTTATCTTTGTGTACGGCGTAAGAGAATGGTCGAGTTTCATTCTTCTACATATAGCTGCCCAGTTTTCCCAGCACCATTTATTGAAGAGACTATCTTTTTTCCACTGTATATTTTTTCCTGTTTTGTCAAAGATTATTTGATCATAGAGTTGAGGGTCCATAGATACAGATGTAGTGAAAAGAAGGGCCATCTGTACCCCAATGTTTATAGCAGCAATGGCCACGGTCGCCAAACTGTGGAAAGAACCAAGATGCCCTTCAATAGACAAATGGATAAGGAAGATGTGGTCCATATACACTATGGAGTATTATGCCTCCATCAGAAAGAATGAATACCCACCTTTTGTAGCAACATGGACGGGACTTGAAGAGGTTATGCTGAATGAAATAAGTCAAGCAGAGAGAGTCAATTATCATATGGTTTCACTTATTTGTGGAGCATAACAAATATCATGGAGGACATGGGGAGATGGAGAGGAGAAGGGAGTTGGGGGAAATTGGAGGGGAGATGAGCCATGAGAGACTGTGGACTCTGAGGAACTAACTGAGGGTTTTGAAGGGGTGGAGGGTGGGAGTTTGGGTTAGCCTTGTGGTGGGTATTGTGGAGGGCACATATTGCATGGAGCACTGGGTGTGGTACAAAAATAATGAATACTGTTATGCTGAAAAAAAAAGTACAGTCAGCATCTGGAAAGTAATATGGATTCTAAAGACAGAACTAGTCAGACGATTTTTTTTTTTTTTTAAAGCAGCTTCTTGGTTCAAGGCCATCTGCATCCACCACCCAACCCTGACAAAATATGCAAAACTTCATAAATGAACATTTTTGGGAACAATTTTTACTACTAATGTACACTTTTGCTTCCTGTGTAGTTTTCCTACTTACACGTTATTTTTAAAACTATCCAGCCTTATTTACTTAAAATACTATGGATGGCCAAGAGTAGCAACGGTTTGATGGCTACTGGGATTGGCTGACTCAAACATGAGAGTTCAGTACACTGTGATGCTTTTGAGTATATCCTCAAGGGGGGGGGGGACCCCCAACCTGCCTGTAATGGCCAAATTTTGGCATAGCCACACGAATTATTAAGCAAATACTAAACTATTTTACAAAAAAAGAACACCCAAGCACACCTGAAGAAAATTTCAACATATCTAAAATAATTGCTTCTAGGGACACCAGGGTTGCTCTGCCTAGTAAATGAATTATGGTTGTTACTGGCTTTGCGTTTCCTGTTCTTTTCCCCAGTGAGTATAAACTGGTCCTGAACTTCAATTACATACATACACACGCATTTCTCTACCCGGTACCAGCTCAGTCTCCTTAATTCTTGTCCCTCTGCCCACAAGCATTTCGTCACATGCTTCCCAAAAGGGGCTACAAGCCTGTTTTCTCTGGGGCCTCCATGCTCAGCAGGAGTCTTGGTACTAGGCAGCAGGTTCTAGTACTATTAGTTCTCTGATTAACCCACATTTGGAAGGTCAAATCCAGCCTCTGACAAGCCAAGGGAGTGAAAGGTTATTTACTGGTTTTGCTAGTTAACAGACTTCAGAGTGATTGTTTGCATCGTTATTAAAAAGTTATCTTCCCTGTCCTTTCAGGGTGTCTGACGCCCGCTCAAGCACTCTTATCGTTCAGTTTTCATTGCTCCGAACTTGCTGTAAAGAGATTAATTTTTCAGAGGCAATGAGCCTAGAAAACATGCTGGCTCAGCTGGTAGAGCAACCGACTCTTGATCTTGGGGTTGTGAGAGCCCCATGTTGGGTGCAGAGATTACTTAGAACAACAAGGAAAAAAATAGACCTCAAGTGGTTTATTTTCTTAAAACTGTTTTCCTTTGATAGCTGAAGAAAACACCTAGGTGAGGGTTCACTTTTTTCTAAGAGTAATGCTCAAGGCAAGTAGGACCTCCAAGTACCTCCATTCCCATTTCCTACAAAAAAAACCCCATCTCTTAGGTATGTATAAGAAATACAAAACCAACCTTGTTATACTATTTTTTAGAGAACTAGTAAATCTCTTTATTACTAGCAATAAATTCAGAACAATCGAGAAAACCTTGTGACTGTAAACCATGATCACGGTAATGTTCCTTGGGGTACTGAGGGTTGGGTAGTACAGATGAACACAGCCAGGTTAAGTCTAGATTTCTTCCCATTGGTTCTTAGGTACCCCTTTTAGCTGATACCAAAGAGGTTCTAGAGAAATTCTGGTACAATAAAACTATATAAAGTATCCATACACAAGGGGGGAGGTTTGCAGTTCAATGCTCCAATTAACATATCCAAAACCTCCATGCTGTCTGTACTTACAAATTAAGAGACAAATCTGTATTTATCATGGTTCCAGGCCCTCCACAGTGTAACCACCGCCATGTACTGGGAAACATGGCTCCCAGCCTCTTCCCATTCCCTAGGGGTCACCATTGCCCGCCTTTGGGAATTAGTTCAACCCAACTCAGCATCCTTTTCCCACTGACATCCTGTTTTACTGGAGGTGCCACATTTCATTACCCCTGTAATAAGTCTGCTCAAAGCAGCCATTCCTGTGGTCAACTTTGTAGAGTTGTGATCCCTCAGGACTCCCGTTTCTAGAGCATTCTTATCCCCCACCTGCAAATCATTCCAGCGCAAAATAACATTTTTAAGTGTAGTGAGGTTAACACAGTTTCAAGGTCTTTCCCTGTTTAGTGGTAACCTTGGCCTGGTGCTTCCTCTGGCTCTGGGTTTGCATTTGCCCTATCAGTGCAGGTGGCCACCACCACCTCTAACGACTATTTATTTATTTTTTTAAAATTATTTATTTATTTGACAGATCACAAGTAGGCAGAGAGGCAGGCAGAGAGAAAGAGAGGGAAGCAGGCTCCCCGCTGAGCAGAGAGCCCGATGCGGAACTCGATCCCAGGACCCTGAGATCATGACCTGAGCCGAAGGCAGCGGCTTAACCCACTGAGCCACCCAGGCACCCCATCTAACGACTATTTAGATGGCAAAATGGAAGTACAGTATGTATGAAAATCTCAAAAGGAATATGTAAACACAAACCACACTAGATGTAGTTTTGGCTTATTCAGTACTTATAACACTGTTCAAATATTAAAAAAAAGGTGAATATTCCACTTTCAAATTTTAAGAGAACTCTGGGAAAACAAATGTGGTTATTCTTTGAATGAAATTTAAGCCAGAACTTGATCTATGTGCTTCACAAGATTTTTTCATAACTGAGTTTTTATTGGTTGTTCTGAGGATCAGTACAGACATTTCAATTTGTACACAATTCCTAACGTACGTACCAAAAATCTAAAAAAAAAATCACGTAGTTGTGATTCTTTTCTAAAAGTTATTCCAGTGACCTTCCAGCTTTAAATTTGGAGACAATTTTTCCTTAACAGTGTATCAAGTACCAACAGATTCAAATGCTGATACACTGTTAACAGTGTTAAGTCCCATTAATTCACAATTTAATATCATATACGCTACATACTCAAATTTTCAATCTTGCACAGCACATTAACAGAGTTACTAGGAAAACTGGACTACCACAACCAAGATGTTACAGAGCGCACAAGAATTCTGACAGGGAGAGCCAAGATCTAGGAGTGGTTTTCTTTAGGCAACAATTCTACCAAAACAACATGGGAAAAGGAGTAATTTAAAATATTCAAGACATATTAAATGCACGACTGACTCCAAATTGCCATTTAGTATGCTTGGTATTACAGGATATAAAAACTACCCCATCTATGGAATGTTGAGCTGACACCCAAGACAATCAAAGCCTCCCATATTCAATATCCCACTATTTTCTGGTTGTACCAAAAAATAAACAACCAGCAAATGATTTCACCTCTTAAAAAAAAGCATTTACACTTAAAAAATGGGATGAGGTGGGATTCCCTCCTTCTTAAAAATGTTTCTAGAGCTACTAAAAAACTTGCATTTACAAAATAGTTGATAAAAATATTCCTCTGGATTGTACAAGAAGGGAGACAGGGACCACTGATAAGACATGGTATGTGATACTAATCAGACTTGGCTTCTTTCTCTCCTGCTTCATCAGATGCTGGACTCTGCAAATCAAAGAAAAAGAAATAATCAAATACCTGATTACTTTGTCATTGTTATTATCTTTGAGAGCTTTAACATTTAACACAACATAGTCTTACTTATATAGTATTATTAGGTCTTGAAAATACAGGTGATCCTCATTCTATGTAGAATCTGTATTGGTAAATTTGCCTATTCACTAAAATTTATTTGTAACCGCCAAAATCAATACTCCCGGCACTTCCTTCGACTTAAAGCATTTTTTCCTGAGTTCCTCAGCATGTACACTCCCAGCTGGGGTGGCTGTTTCAGTCCTGAACTTGTGCCTTTTTTGTAGTTTTTTAGTACCACACATTTCACATCTTTTTTGTGCTTCTTAATGATGCTGACTAGACAAGTATAACACGGTCTACTAAGTGCAAGAAAGTTGTGGTGTCCCTAATGGAGAAAATACACGTGTTGCAGAGCTTCATTTAGGCACAAGTTACGTTGCTGTCAATGAAAACACCTAAAATAAGGTTAGGTCTCAACAGGTCAGTGGAAATGTGACCAGGGTGCCACAAAAATCTAACCCTTTATTTCCTCCATGTGCAACTGTTCAGTACTTACACCTTCCAGAACACAATCACCATGAGTAACAGGAGGAGTGTGAGAATGTGTACTAGAAGGTCAAATTCTGCCCTAATAACTAAGATTAGTAATCTCATCTTAATATCACATAATATATGGTATGTGGTTAGAACTACCAATTTAAAATAAATTCTGGTTAAACTCCACAAGTTAGAAATAAGTACTTGGTTGCTTTAAGATTTGATCTATAAATACAAAAGTTTTAAAAATACTCTGATTAAAAAGATTAAAGACATCAAGTCTTTTTATTTACTTGGTCTAAGTTATTTAGTCCTAAAACAGCCACTTTTAAGAAAACTGGACTTCCTTATAAAAAATGAAATGGGAAAAATCCACCAAATAAGGAATGGATTCAAAACATTTCTGAATATCCAGAAAAGCAGTATTACAGCAGTTCTATAGGTCACACACACACAAAGCCCGTTTCTTTAAACAAGTACTGAGGTTCTAAGTCAAAGAAAAAGGAGTAATAGGTCACTTAGCAAATTAAATCCTTTTGAAAATCCACACAAGTAATATTAATGAACCCTGTGTAAACATGCACAGTCAATCTGTTACTGGTGAAATTCTAAGCATATTAAAATTTCTTGTTCATTTAAAAAAGCAGCAATCAACATATACATTTCCAAATATGATCTAATCCTTAAAAACCACCTCTCTCTTCACCTGGGAGTTGCTGTACAAAGCTTTAGTATTCTGATGACCAAAGACTGTCTTAATCTGCTCTATAAAGATATGTAACTTATTATCTACTGTTCAGAGTCCAAATCAGTAACACACACTTCTGACCTCCTCATTTTTAGTTTCTCCGTTTTCTGCAGGTAAGTCTTCTTTTGCTTCTTGGTTAGCCACTTCAGCCTGTTTTCCCTTTGCTCCTCTTTTCCCCTTTGTTTGCACTTTTTTGTCTGAAGATTTATCCTAGGATACAGTAAGAGTGTATTTTAAGCATCAACTCAGCACTTCGTTTTCTCACTTGCTAGAGTGTCCCCAACAGCTGCCATGTTAACGCTAGCTTGCATAGCAGCCCGAGTCACAGGACACCTCTTTTCCAGAAGACACCTGAAAGTCCATCCCCACTAGTCAGGATGACAGCATAACGTTAACAGTACTGTTAACAGTACTCGCATTATCAAGCCTCATTAGACTTACCTTGAGTAAACTTACTAAAGCCTGAGACACACTCCTACTCCCACCTGCTCAATCACCCACTCCTCTCTCAAGTTGCACATGACGGAACCAATGAGGGGAAAGAGTAGTTGGAGGAAATCTCTTTCCACTGTAACCCTACCCGTCCCCAAAGTTCTCGTAAGCCTGAATAATAATCAAATTGTCAAATAATCACTGTCCTGACAAGACATTCACCCTCACAGTGAGACCATTCACCTGAAAACAGCACCATGTGGAATGGTCAGGTTGACTATCCTGCTACAGCTAATCCCTTGATATCACGTAATGAAGAGCTAAAAGGATCAATTTTGAGTTTATCATTTTCATTTACATGTTGGAAGAATCTGAAAAGCACACATATTAGTATGATAATAAAAGACTTCCAAAATTTAAGCCACAGTTAAGCACCGTTAGGAGTGTTTTTGGATACTATCCATCAATGGTGAAGAAGTTTAAACATTTAACATTTATTTCTCGTAAATAAAGAATACAACCATAGCTAAATGAAGTCAGGTCACCAGTAAGTTCCATCCAAGACCCTTATCAGTACTGACCAATACTTGAGTTAAACAGCCACAAAGACACGCAGGTAGATCTCACACTTCAATGCTAAGGGGGGAGGGGCGGCACAGTAATGTATTCTAAACCAATGATGGCTGTCCATATACAAAAACAACATGACAGCTACTAATAATACACCATCTTTAAAATGAATCATAATTATTATTTTTTAGTGAGCTCTACAGCTAAGGTAGGGCTCAAATTTACAACCCCGAGATCGAGGGTTGCATGCTTTACTGAGCCAGAATAACAACTACAAATTACGAAAACAAACGTATCTGGGATAACACTCCTCACACAATGGTATTTATGAAATGTCGCAATCACCTCTGTAAATGTTCTTCTATAATCTGATTTCTTCAGATTTCTCTTTAGTTTTCTAACCACTATGGTGATAGCATAAAAATGTAAATCCTTAAATATGAAAACAAAATACGCAACAACCTGGACGAAGTAATACCACTTTTAATAACAGGAACGATAAATGAAAAAAAGTAAATCCATGTTTTCCCAACATGTGTGTATTTCAGTCCCAAAATACTTCTAAGGAAATTATACAAGTCATAATCTCATAGTGGTGTATATATATACTTTGAATACAGCTCATCTACACCGTAATCAATAAATATCAAAAATTTACTTTCCATTAAGGCTTTAAATCAGGTTGGTTATGAAGGGTGGACTACAGAAACTCAGGTAAAACAAAGCTCCCACTCCACAATTTCCCTTTGGCAACACTGAGTTGACAGATTTGTTCCTCAAGGAACACTGACATGTAGACTTACCTGCTGACCTCTCAGAAAAAGAAATGTGTCGATTATACCTGATCCCAAACCCAACGGAGGATAAAATCACAGTATTTTCATTACAAAAAGTTTTCGGGACAAATCAAAATATAGTAAGTGGTAAATAAGGAAGAAAATTGGGAAGCAGGCACAGTACTTCATCCAATGGTTTTATTACAACCCCCCCCCAAAAGATGGGTAATAACAGTACACAGTTCATTCCATCATTATGCAACAAGATCTGCCATTTTTTTGGCCTCCATGAAAAGTTCCTGTTTTACTTACTCTTAACTCTTTATCTTTTGTTGTGAGAAGTTAACATACTACCCTATACCTTTGAATACGTTAAAAAAAAAAAAAAAATTTTCTCCTTAAAAAAAAAAAAAAAAAAAACCCACCAACCTTTGAGAGTTTGACATTCATGGCTGCATGTTTAAAACAAATAACTGGAAATAAGGTCTTTGATTCTGCAGCGCTAAGCTCTACCTGTACTTTCAGAGACGGGGTCGAACACCAAACGCTCATTCAAGTTTTAGGTGCGCAGAAATTAATCACACCCCGAATTTCCCCCTGAAAACCGTGAGAGCTTTGCAGAGAACGGTTTCAGGGCTACACCCCAAATCAGAATTACCGTGGTTTACATACACTTCTGTTTCCCAACAGTAGTTTTCAAGCGTTACACGTAAGCAAGAACAACTTCGTGTCGGAGACGTTCGACGCGGACCGCGCGATGGTGAATCTGTTCCAGGGAAACAACTCTAACGGCGTTTAGGGTTAACTCCGAGTTCCCTGGGATGCGGCGAGGGACAGCGTTTTTGTCTTGTCCTGCTGCGCAGTCACAGAACAGACCGACCCAGCTGCCCCAGGGCGCCTCCGAGGAGAGCTCCCTCCGCAGAACCCGCACGGCGGAGCGGCCTCGCGGGGGGCGCGGAGACCCGGCAGCAGGACACACCCACCCGGGAAGCCCTCACCGGGACGCGCCCGCGAGCCCCGGCGGCTCCGGCCGCGACACACGCTGCCCCGCACGCCCCCGAGGACCGCATCCATTCCCACCGCTCGTCTACGCGGGCCCGCACACCGAGGTCGGTCACGCGCGGCTGCGGGACCGAATCCGAACAGGAAACCAGGAGACCCTCGCACGTTTCAGGCGAGGCGGCCATCGGACCCAGACCTTGGGGTCGAGACCTCGGCCGCGAAGCGCGTCGCCGGGACGCGGCTCCCCAGGCGAAAAGCGTCCGCGCGGGGGTCTGACGGCCCCGCAGCACGTCCCGCACTCCCGCGCCCGAGCGCGGAGCCTACCTTTGCTGCCGCCTTCTTGGGCTTCGCTTCCACTTTCGCAGGCGCGGGCTTCTGAAAAGCAAGGGCAGCGCTGAGCGTCCGGCGGGCACGACCGCGCGGAGAGGACGGGGGTCCGGGGCTCGCGCTACTTACCGCGGACAACCGCGCCGACCTCCTCTTGGGCTTTAGGGGAGAGAAGGAGAGAGAGCGACGCGTGAGGGGCGAAGCGCCCCGGGACCCTCCCCCCGGCGGCGGCGCGGGCTCTTACCTCCTCCTTCGCCGCGCCCTCGGCGGAGCTCACCTGCGGACGGAAGCACAGCGCGAGTGGCCGCAGCCCGCAGACAAAGTGCCCGCGCGCCCCGCGCCCGCCCGCCCGCCAGAACAATGCCCGGCCGCGTGACGTCACGGCTTCCCGCCGCCGCGTTCGAATCTCCCACCCGGCGCCTCGGCCACCGAACGTTCCAGAACGCCGCGCCCGGCCCGCCGCGGGCGCGCAGCCCCGCCCTCCCGCCCGGCCGCTGCGGGTCCCGGGGCGCCTGCTCGGGCCCTGCGCCGCCGTCAGCGCGGCGGGACTCAGGCCTCGCGGGGCAGCCGCGGCGGGCCGGGCGGCGGAGGGCGCGCGTGCGGGCCGCGGCTCACCTTCCTCTTGGGCATCGTGGCGGCGGGGCGGGCGCGTGCCGGTGCCTGCGGGCCGCGGCGCGCCGAGAGCCTTCGCGAAGCTGGGGGGCCTGGCCGCTGCCGCTCCTCCCGCCGCCCGAGCTGCTGCGACCCGCCGCGGGGGCGGTGGGAAAACCGGATGGAACCGGATTGGGAGCCCGCCCCCTCCTCCCCCCTCGTCCCCCGGCCGCGAGCTCCCCCTCCCCGCCGGCCGGGCCGCCCCCCGCCCCCCGCCCCCGCCCATTGGTTCTGGGGCCCACCGCGCCGCGGCCCGCGCCCGGAATAGGTGATGCGGGCCGTCACTCGACCACTGCGCCCCGCCCCCGCTCCCGGTGCCCCCTCCCCCGCCCGCCGTCTCGCGGGGCCCCAGACCCAGGCGAGGGGGCGGGGCCCCAGAGGCCACTCTCACCTCTCCGTAGTTTGTTTGAAGCCGAGCCGCAAAGTGCGGTCTGCGCGCCGATTGGCGGAGTCCCGCCACGTGGTAGCCGGCTGACCCCACCCACAACCTCCCTGGCTACCTGGGCGTCCCGAGCGCCCAGAGAGCCTTAGGGACGGAGTTCTTCCCTTCTGGAGTGAGTTGGGGTGGGACATTTATAGTTGCCGTAATAAACGGGGAAGGGAGAGACAATGGATTCAAGTACGAGCCAACTGCTCCCTCCTCAAGCAGCAAGAAAGTCTGTATCTATGAGCCCCAGCTTCGCAGGCCTTCGGGAAGCAGATCCCTGTGCGCAGGCGCCAGAGGGGAGGTCGTGGGAAGGAAAGCTAGCGCGCGGGCTCAGCGCCGGGAGCTACTGCGCAGGCGCGGATCTTTGCGACGTTCCTGGGCTCGCGGCTGTCTTGATTCCGCTCTAGGCTGCGTGGCTGCTGTGGGTCGCTCTTTCTGTGTCGCCGCCTCTAAATGTTCTGTTTTTGAGGGGTCGGATCCCTAACGTCCGTCCCCAGGACGTGTCCTTTCGCAGACCCCTGGGCGGGCTGATCTCTCCTGCGTTGAAGTGAAGCGGGAAGCACCCCCACCCGCCCCAATCCGATTTTGCTCACCTAAAGCCCCTTTTTATTTTTTATTTTTTTTTAAAGATTTTATGTATTTATTTGACAGAAATCGCAAGTAGGCAGAGAGGCAGGCAGAGAGCGAGGGGGACGCCAGCTCCCCGCTGAGCAGAAAGCCTGATGGGGGGTTCGAGCCCAGGACCCTGGGATCATGACCTGAGCGAAAGCAGAGGGTTTAATCCACGGAGCCACCCAGGCGCCCCCTAAGCCCCTTTTTAAAGTGGAAAAAGGGCCTCAGGCTTGGGGGGGGGGCGAAGGTGAGCAAGGAACCCGAACTAGGGAGATCGCACGTTATCCAGTTTCTTTACTGAAGAAGAAAATCACGTTTAAAGGGACGAGTTGTGTGAACTTACAGGTTTTTAATCAAAATTGTCAGCTGGGATTCTTGGAAAGAAGGAAACGTTGGACTGCTTTGCGTCCAAAACTAGGGAACAGATCAAGTGTCCCTTATATGAGAGCCCGGATAAACTGTGGAGACTTCGGATATGTGATAGTGAGCTACGACAAAGAAGGATGAGGCAGCTCTTCACTGAGGAAGTGAATTTCGAAGACCGCTGGTCAGGTGTTGCACCTCCCCATCTCAATAACTAGCGTCTTCCCGGCTCATTCATGCAAGTCTGACGTCCTAGAGTGGCTACTAAAGCCCGCTGCAATTTGTTCCAGTTCAATGATTTTCATCGATACTCCTCCTGCTTCACTACTTTCCGGTTCTCAACCAGGCCAGGCACACCCTGCTTCTCCGGGCATTTGCACCTGCTGTTCCTTCTGCCTCAGACCAGTGTGGCTCTCTTCCTCCTTCGGGTCTTAGCACAGATATCACCCTCTCAGTGAGGCCTGTCCTGACCTTGCGGTTTAGCATGGCAACTCCCTATCTCTGCCTTACTTTCTACATGGTGCCTACTGAATACGTAGCGATATTGAGTATAAAGTTATACATTCCTTGTGTAACTCGGGAAGAATTCACAAGGAAGTGGTGGCAGGAGTTGCTTCTGTGGAGAACTACTGGGGGCGGGGGAAGATTAAAATTTATCTTTTTTTTTTTTTTTTTTATTGCCACACGCATCTGTGTTACCAAAAAAAAAATCAGAGTGACTGAGTTTGTGGCACATATGTTTAGGCCCTGGGGTAGAGAGACAGCAGACAGGACATGGATGGCAAGCCCTCTCGGTGGTAGTTTAGAGGAGAGACAAGGTACCCAAATTGTCCTAGTAAGGGAAAACGGGAAGCCACAGGCAGAGGGACAGCACAGACCAGGGCATGCAGAGGTACTAAAATGTGATAGTTTTCCAGGGCCTGCTAAATGGCAGTGATGGATAAATGGAGAATGAACAGTGACAAGAGGCAAAAAGAGAAAGGCAACCTGCAGAAAGCATTTGATGCCAGGCTAAAGGGGTTCGGCCATTATTCAAGGAGACACTGCGAGGTCTTAAGAAGGGAATGATGGGCTGAGATCTGAAATTACCTTATAAAGAACTTTCTCCCATGACAATTAAAGACTTAGTGATCCAGAGGTGGCAAACTGGTGGCCTATGATGTTTTCTTTGGACCAGATTATTTTTTTAATTGGCCCATGTAAGCATATGGAACAACTGGAACTCAACAGGAAGCCACTTGGCGGCATTTTTTAAGGTAAGCAAGTACTCTATGACTCAGTAATTCATTCCTAGAAATGTACCCAACAAAATTGTTTACATCTGTTCACCAGAAGACACAAAGTAGAGCATTCATAGCTGACCTATTTTCACAGGCCCCACCAGCAGCAACCTAAATGCCCATCCACAGGAGAGTGGGTGAATGAATGGAAGACTCAGCCACGACAAAGAACTATCTACAGTTACACACAGCACTGTGCGTGAATCTCACAAATACAGAGTGGAAAGCAAGATGCCAAATCCAAAAGAACACATAGTGCGATTCCATAGGCAGACAAACGAATCTAGTCCGTTAGAGGTCAGGATAGTAGTGCCTCTTTGGAGGTGGGGTAGGGAGCTGGTGACTGGGTGAGAGAGACTCGGGGGCTGGTCATGCTCTGTTTCTTGATCTGGGTGTTAGTTGCACTGTGTTCACTTTGTGAATATCTTTTTAAATCTTTTTGTTCTTTGTATACTTTCATTATCCATGCAAGTCCCTCTCTTATTTATTTTTATGTTTATTAAGACTTTACTTATTTATTTGAGAGAGAGAAAGAGGGAGGGAGAGGGAGAACAGAGCCTACACAGGGCTTGACTACATGACATGAGCCAAAACCAAGAGTTGGACACTTAACCAACTGAGCCACCCAGGTGCCCCAACACTTTGTGAATATTAATTGAGCTGTGCACGTAGGCATACATTTCTGGATATGTATGAGCAATGAAGTTTTCAATTTTTTTAAAGCAACATGTCAAAATCGGATGATTTCACGCACAGATTCAGCTCTTTACTTCTCCCAGTTCCTTCGTGTGTACATCCCACACGCTTCACTTGACCTTGTAACTTGTAAACAGGCACTTTGTCCAGTTTGCCGGGGTCCTAGGCCTGCCACATTTTCTCACCCATATTTTCTGCATAGCCTCTAAAGGCATTTCAATTTGTGATGCCTGTGTATAAACATGGGAATTATAGACACCACTTTTTATATTTCCATTTATTTTTGGAAGAAATATTTATGAGCTTCAAAATCCTAAGGGTAAAAGTTTATTTCCAGAGAAGTCCCTGTTCCACTTCTGCACTCCTATATACCTAGTTCTCCCATGGAAAAAAAATGCTGCTCTTTGTGTACCCTTCCAGAAATATTCTGTGCATACACAAGCAGGTGAATCTATTCTTTCTGTCCCTCTTGTTTTCTACTCTGATTGGCACCTTGCATTTTTCACTTAATGGAGTCCGTTTCCTATTGGCACTTACCAGATTCCTCCTCCTTTTTACCGCTAAATTGTATTCAACTGTATAGATGTACTGAACATTTTTACACCAATTCCCTATTGATTTGACTTTCAAGTAGTGTCCAGTCTTTTGCTCCTTCAAAGGATGCTGCAACATATAACCATGTACATATAGGTGCTTTTCCTATGAAACACTTTTTGCTAACCCTAAACACATGCCCAACACAGGCACTAGAACTAGGCAGTGCTTGACCAAAGCTGGAATTGCTGCTGGATCGTCCAGACTGTTGAATAACCACATGGAGACAGCATTTTTTTTTTAAAGATTTTATTTATTTGACAGACAGAGATCACAAGTAGGCAGAGAGGCCGGCAGAGAGGAAGGGAAGCAGGCTCCCTGCTGAGCAGAGAGCCCCATGTGGGGTTTGATCCCAGGACCCTGGGGTCATGACCTGAGCCGAAGGCAGAGGCTTTAATCCACTGAGCCACCCAGGCACCCCTGGAAACATCATTCTAAAAATTCCTCCAGAACCCTCAAGATCTGTGTATACACCTGCACAAGTATCCTCACCAGCACTCCACCCTGGGGTCCACATGCCCCATTTTGGAAAATCATGCAGGCTGGTTGAGGGTACAGGGTGATTTAGGATTTCTAGAGAGGAGAATCTCGAGCCTGATCTAAGGCAGGATTGCGGTGATAGGCAGGGTTCCGAGGGAAAGTGAGAGGGTGAAATCAATAGGAGTTAGCAGTTTGCTTTCCCTGTGTCAGGTGTCCTAGGTGCTGGGGATGCAGCTGTGAACACAAGAGTCAAGCCACCTGTCCTCGTGGGGCTCTCATTCTAGTGGGAGTATAGTGAAGAAGTAAACGAGATACTGTCACATAACAATGGGGCCTTGAAGGAAGGAAAAGTTCCACAATATGGAACATGCTAGAGGCATGCCGAGCGGGGCTGCTCTCGATGGTATAGTCAGGGAGGGCCTCTGAGGAGAGAAGTGAAGGGTAAGACATCCTGTGCCTTTGGTGGCTCTGAAGGAGAAGGCTTCAGGACAGAGGAAACAGCTAGTACAAAGGTCCAGAGGTAGAATCAGCCTTGGTGTGTTTGAAGAAGGGAAATGTGGGTAGAGAAGCAAGCGGTGGCGAGGATGTGTGAGGCAGGGAGGAAGCAATGAAGGGCTGCGGTGGGAACTGGTGTCATTGGTCTGGGCTCCCCAGTGGGGGTGAGGTCAGGATGAGAGGTTAACACATGAACTCTGTTGTTGCCAGAAGACATGAGACTAGATGAGACCTTGTAAAGCAGTCTAGCCAACGAATGTTGGTTGTGGGGGAGATCCACAGAAGGAGGAATTTGGGATATCTTTTGTTGGAGGGGGGAACTGACAGGACTTCTCAGTGGGACTAGGGTTAGGGAGAGGAGAGAGACTGACTATGAGTGATAGAAACCCAGTTAGCATAAGCAGTAAGGAAATGGACATCTCCCATGACAGGATGGTTCTGGACTGGAAGATTCAGCAGCTTAATGTGTTATCACAGTCTAGGTTCTTTTCTCTCTTTTCTTGTACCTCTTTCCGAGTTGGCTTCATCCTTAGTTGGAAGTGGAATTGCATACCTCACAGCCAGATTTATAACAGCCAGAGAAAGAATGTCTCTTTTCCCAGAAGCCCTCTCTCGATTGCCTTTACTTCATAGGCAGAATTGGGTCCCATGCAAGGGGCATGGGACACCCTTAGATCAAATCAGACCCACTCCTGGAGCTGGGGGTAGGGCCGGGAAAGGAGGGAATGGATATCTGAGCAAAATAAGGGCTCTGTTAGGAAGAACACGGAGGGCAATGGGCTGAGAATCACGTGTGTTACTAGGCTGTGGGGATGCGGAGCAATTCACCCAGCGAGGGATGAAAGAAGAGGTGTGCTTACCATGGAGAGGTCACACGGAGATTGTAAAGTTCACCCTACATCGACAACGTATGATGACTGTCTGTCCTGATGGGGCAGTGTCAGTGAGTGGCAGGACAAAAAACAGGTTGAAGTTAGAAAGGGGAGGGGAGGGGAAGAACTGGGAATGTACCCCAGCCCCCACTGTCCAGTGCTGCACCACTCTGTGTCTCCAGAAGCCCAGTCTCTGGGCCCATGTGTCCAGGGAGCGAAGACAGAATATAAGTTGTGGCAGGTGTGAGATGAGCGTGTGAGCAAGAGCGGGTCCAAGGGAGATGACGGTCGGAACTCTGAATGCCTGCTGTGCACCGCTCTGTTGGGTATCCGAGCTGTGTGGAAGCGTGAGATGCAAGGGAAGCAGACGAGAGCAAAACTGCTGGGCCCCGTGCAGACCTTTTGGTGGCGACTATGCTGAACGAGGTGGCCAGAAACGCCAGGACACAGAGAGCCCAGAGATGCCCCATCATTGTAGAAGTCACCATGCAGTGCATATTTCTAACCTGGTTGCAAATTTTATGGCTTCACGACTATATAAATTATTGTGAGCTAAGATCATTGGAATTACTGTTATTCTGAGCATCCTGTTTGGCAGTCCATAGTCC
Source organism: Mustela erminea (assembly GCF_009829155.1). Lineage (NCBI taxonomy): Eukaryota > Metazoa > Chordata > Mammalia > Carnivora > Mustelidae > Mustela > Mustela erminea. The sequence continues at coordinate 214,463,963 of NC_045614.1, forward strand.
TCGTTGCTATTTTAGAAAAAGCACAAAGCCAGCTATAAATTGGTCGTGTTATTCTCTTCTGCTCACTGGTGAGTCTTGCCTTTCCAAACATGGAAAGTAAGCTTTTTAATCTGTCCTGGCTGCTGTAGCAAGATACCATAGACTGGATGGCTTATAAACAACAGGCGTTTATTTCTTGCAGTTCTAGAGGTTGGGAAGTTCAAGATCAAGGCTTTGGTAGTTTCCATGTTTGGTGAGAACCTGCTTCCTGGTTCATAGATGGCTGTGTTCTCCCTGTGTCCTGCACTGGGGAGAAAGGGGAAAGTAGTTCTCTGGGGTCTCTTTATAAGGACACTGATTCCATTCACAAGGGCTCCACCCCCATGACCTAGTCACCTCCGCAACCCTCCCCCCAATATCATCCCAATGGGGATTAGGTTTCAACATTTGAATTTTTTAAAAAACTTTATTTGTCCAAGAGAAAGAGAGCATAAGCAGGAGGAGCAGGAGGCAGAGGGAGAAGCAGGTTCCCCATTGAGCAGGGAGCCCGATGCAGGACTCAATCCCAGGACCCTGAGATCATGACCTGAACCGAAGGTAGCTGCTCAGCTGACTGAGCCACCCAGGGGTCCTTCAACATTTGAGTTTTGGGAGAACACTTTCAGTTCAGGAACATTCCCTGAATCCCTTCTGATCACTCAGTTTCTGTGGCTTCCAAAGAGAATCACTTCCTCAAATGGACCACCACTTAATACCATTTGAGATTTGAGCAGAAATATTCTACTCCATTGTTCAGGGGCACTTTTTATACCTGACTCATGAGGTTACATGAAAGAGTTCAAGATTCCTCTGGCTTTTGTGAACTCTGAAGGCAGAGGCAGTGGTATGAATGTGTTCCACTGACAACAGTTTGAGGGATGCCCCATTTGTAACCAACAGGAGGAAGCTGTTTTCTTTGGTTAGACATTGCCCGACATCTGTGGTTTGGAGTGCTGGCCAGAATAACAACCAAAAGCCAAAAAAGAAAAAAAAAAAGAAAAAAGAAAAAAGGAGTTCTCTTAATGCTACTGTGTAGTTCAAACCCATGTTGCTCCAGAGTCGAATGTACTTGATATACTTCGAATGTATTTGATATACTTTGATATATACTTTTACATTATTCAAATACATTCGACTCTGGAGCAACATGGGTTTGAACTACACAGGTCCACCCATATGCACATTTTTTTCAATACATACAGTAGAGTACTGTAAATGTATTTTCTATTTCATCTGATTTTCTTAATTTTCTTTTCTGTAGATTACTTGATCATAAGAGTACAGTGTATAATACACACCTGCCACAACTTACATTCTTTCTTCGCTCCCTGGACACATGGGCCCAGAGACTGGGCTTCTGGAGACACTGTGTGTTGCAGCACACATACATACATACAAAAATGCATACATACAGAATGTGTGTTAATTGGCTGTTTATTTTACTGGTAAGGTTTCTGCAACAATAGGCTACTAGTTGTTAAGTTTTAGGGGAGTCAAAAATTATGCATGGATTTTCAGCTGCATTGGAGTTAGCTCCCCTAGCCCCTGTGTTGTTCAAGGGTCTATTGTAATAAAAATGTTTTTTTCTGAGTCCTTTCTCAGAAGTATAAGACTTCACTTTGATGTAACTTTCATTAAAGAAAAAATGGGAGGAGGGGCACCTGGGTGGCTCAGTGGGTTGAAGCCTCTACCTTCGGCTCAGGTCATGATCTCAGGGTCCTGGGTTTGAGCCCCGCATTGGGCTCTCTGCTTGGTGGGAGGGCCTGCTTCCTCCTCTCTCTGTCCCTGCCTGCCTCTCTGCCTACTTGTCTGTCAAATAAATAAATAAAATCTTTAAAAAGAAAAAATGGGAGGAGAGGGAACCTAATGTAACATTTCGTTATGGCCAAATAATATAAAATGTTCTTCCCATTTGAATGTCTACTCATTTTCCTTTCCATTCAGAGAAACCAGACAAAGCATTATTAGCAAAAATAGATGAGCCTGGCTCTTGACTCCATTTTTAATTTTTCACATTTCACATTTGTTTTAAAATAAAAAAAATTTGAAAGTTAATGAAAGATTTATGTAGAGATACATTTCTTCTGGACATATTCTAAAGCCTGTGAAAATTTGAGAAGTAAGTGAAATTAACTGCACTACTACTACTACTAATATATTTTTAAGCTACTAAATTTTGCATATTCAGAAGGGCATATAATAGAGACTTAAGAACATTTATAAGGTTTTTTGACTCTATCAATATTTTTCTTAAATTGAAGTAAAGTTCACATAACATGCAATTATTTTTTAAAAATATTTTATTTATTTATTTGAGAGAGAGAGCAACAGTGAGAGAGCACACAAGGAGGGGGAGGGGCAGAGGGAGAGAGAAGCACACTCCCTGATGAGCAGGGAGCCTGACTCAGGACTGGATCCCAGGACCCTAGCTAGGATCACGACCCCAGCCAAAGGCAGATGCTAAACTGACTGAGCCGCCCAGGTGCCCCACAAATAACTATTTGGAAGTATAATATCCAGTGGCATTAGTACATTTACGATGTTATTCAACCACTATCTAACAGTATTAAGCAGTATTAAACTGTAAATTAAACATTTACATTTACATAAGTTTTTTTTTAAACAAGTTAAGAAACAGCAAATTAGCTCAGATTACAAGCTGTCACATTTTTCTATCTGATTATCTCCCAACACACAGGTACACATGCATACATGTGCACCCACTCAAGACTGGTTGGGTAACCAGCTACACTGAAATGCAGTTTTCCAGGAGATCTTGATACTTCATTCCTCATTAGCTATCTTGGATCCTAAAGCAGGCTGCCAACATACAGGACACATGTGGTCTCTGGCACCTACTGAGCACCATGAGGTTATGAAATTTATGCATTTGAGGTCACTGCCTGTGCTTGATTTGTGCCAGTCACCAAAACAAACACTGCAGATTTAACTTAATTCACCTGAGTGCTGATGTCCTGCTAGTCCTTGTTGGAAAGATTGTCAGTCTGCTCTTAGATTCAACCCTATATGCGACCTCTACCACCCCCACCACCATCATCATCATCCCCACCATCACCACCACCACTACCACCATTGTCATCATCTTCATCACGGTCATCACCACCACCATCTATCACCATCACCACCAGCATCATCATCATCACAACCACCATCAGCATCTTCATCACTATCACCATCATCTTCACAACCACCACCATCATCACCTTCATCACCATCATATCATCATTACCATCATCATCATTTAGTAAAACCAAATGGGCAAAGTTAGGAGTAGGTAAGTTCGGTTTCTACTAAATTGTACCTTCTCTATCTCCTCTGTTCTCACTATGTTGGAAATAGTTGAGGCAGTCTTTTTTTACCTTGCTTTCATTGCTGCCTTCTGGGTGTGCCTGTCTCAAGAGGAACCCCCTTGCACTGGTGCCTCTGAACAACTGACTCCAAGTCACTCAAGTTCTGGGCACATTTCCAGTCACTGCTGACATTCTTTTGAATCTATGACCAAGATTTGGTTTCCATTAGAGAACTTATTTCTTCAATCCCAGTCACAATTGGCTGAAAATTGACATAAAATCCATGAATATAGAAATTGCTAAACCCATTCTCTGAAGTCCTATGAGTAGGAATTGTCAGAGGCTCCAGGACTATGCGTTCTGAACAAGAAATGATTTGATGAAAGCCTCCATGGCTGCTTTCAATGGTGTTTGTATTTTCTGTGCACCTTGCTCTGGATGGAGACCCATTTGTAATGCTATTCCAATCTTTACTTTCTATAGGCCGAATGCCCCCCCCCTTTTTAAAAACTTGACAGTCTAGTGTGATACTTGGATGGAGTTCGTAACAGCTGTGACCCACTGGATTCCTTTTTTTCCATTGCTGTACTTGACTCACATTTTGAGTTAAGGAAAAGGGTACTTCTGAGTTCTTTATCTGCCTCATTACAGACCTGTAAGATCTAATGTATGACGATTTAGTTCCCCTATGTGAATTACATTCCTCAGAATGAATAACGTCACTCTGTTCCTGAGTTGGCAATCAGCTTTGACTATTTAAAGTAGACCCTCACCTTATTGGCTCTAGTCTTTGGATTGTATTTCTCACTGTAATATTAATTCAAGCACTATTTTTCCAAACATGTACTTCTCTAAATGGTTGTTATATTTTTGCCTGAATTCACAACTACCTGACTGGTTTCCCTGACCACTCAACTTAGCATGTAGAGCAACAGGTCTAGGACTTGCTTATTGATCTGCCCTCAATTCCATTTCTAATCTTCCTGAAGTTGAGAAGGATTCTTTTGCTGAATTTTGCTGTTTTAAACCATCTTTTAATCTAGCCCTTGGAATGTTGTAAATATTGCCATTGAAATTTGCCAAGGTTTGGCATCCTGTATGCCTAACCATAGGGCTCTTTGATCTTTGATGAGACAGGGCTCTTTGATCTTTGATGCTTATCTTTGGTACCATCACCTCTGTTGGTATCAGAGAATTGAAAGTCCGTATCTTGACCAGGACTTCAAATCCAGTTATTTGCATGATTTATACTGATTTCCAGGAGAAATCCTCCTCCTTGGGGGATGTGGTAGTGTAGTGGGATGGTAGCGGTGGGGAAAAGTAATGCCCTCTTCTTTTGCCGGAAAGGCAGACACTGAGGAGGGAGGCAGGAGGCAGGAGGAGATGTTATCACTTCATGAGGTTGTTTCTCCCTCTTAATTCATCAAAGTCTTTCATGAGTAGAGGAGGCAGTAGTTCGTCTGACTGCAGCTTCAGAGGGTCTAGCTGCAGGGAAAGGGGGAGAGATGAGCTCCAAGCCTGTCTTTCAGTTTGGTCAGTTCAGCCTCACCTATCAGCCAAGGTGCTATTCCGTGGAAAGAATTCACTCTACCACTATTGAATACTTTGCATTTTCTTGAAGCAGAAATTTGCAGTGATAAGAGAAGAGCTCTCTAAGGGCCTGATACACAAGGGGTGCCAGTTTAGATTTCTTTCTAAGTCAGCATGGCTGTACATAAACTTTGCTCAAACCAAAGCCCGATTTATGGCCCAACCACCCATGCATTGTACACCTGCTTTGTGAATGAGTAGCCTAAAGGAAAACTATGTTGTCCTGAGATATTGATCAATACTTCTACTCCCGGCATTCCTTTGTGATATAAGACTTGATTACTGCCTATATGCTAATATATAATGTTTTGGGCTTTTACAAGATGTAAAAAGAAAAGTGTATAACCCAGAAAATACTATTCATTCTCCAGAGCACTTCCTTCCCTGTGAAGAGTGTTTCCCAGGCAGCTGCCCTAACTTGGGCTTGAATGAAACCTTTCTTCTCTTTAAGAGAAAAGCATCAGCATTTCTTGGCAGAGTGGGCAGGATATCAGAGCAGTTAGCCTGAGAAAACACCTGGGGTTCCTCCGGGCCTGATGCTTAGTATCAGCAGGGGCTCCTCTAGCTTCTTAGCACCTCACAGTTGTATCTGGTGAGTTCTGTTGATATCCAGACAACCTCAACTTAATAGTCCTGACTTTTATTCAAGCTGTTAAGGCTCACCAGTAGTGTTATCCAGCTGGGATAATCTAGAAAGGTTGTTGTTATGGGTAGGTTGTTTTAATTTGACATTATACTAGTTGATGTTATTAATATAAGGTTTGAGTAAATTTTCTAGCTAGAAATATGAGAGACTGGATCACTCAGCTCCAAAGAAAAGGGATACTTGCTCCTTCTGGCCTAAAGGTGTTTTCAAGTGACAGAAAGCCCAGGGGAAGTGTCTGAGGGTATTCCTTGAGATGTGTAGGGGTCCCATAGGGATTTCCCATCTCATAAGGTAATTAGTGATTGGCTCATCTGAGGACACACACATGAGGATTGATCACCCAGTGTTTGAGTCCCACTCATTGGTCTTTTTTTTTTTTTTTTTTTTTTTTTTTAAAGTAGGCTCCACACCCAGCATGGAGACCGGTATGGAGCTTGAGCCCACAACCCTGAGATCAAGATCTGAGCTGAGATCAAGAGTCTTAACTGATTGAGCCACCCAGGCATCCCAGCCCCTCAATGGTCTTAGAGCTCATAGGGAGAAACTGAGACACATAAGAGAGTGTATTATGGCTGTTTGGAAGTGACACATGCAAGCACTACCCTCTTGATCCATCACACGCAACAGCCTTAGATTTTGTTCAAGTCTAACGCCAGAATGGAAACCAAATGAGTAGGGAATTGTGCTTTAAAAGCCAAGCAGCCCCCAGAAAACCAACAACCACCCATAGGAACTCTGGTAATACACATATAGAGCCTCTACTTGCAAGTGCTTACTCAAGTGGGGAGATTTTTTTTTTTTTAAACTACATAGGGTTGATCTTACAACCTGAGATCAAGACCCTGAGGCCAAGACCTGGGCTAAGACCAAGATTTGGACACCCAGCTGACTGAGCCACCCAGGTACCTCAGTGGTAAATTTAACTAAGGATAATTTGTCTCAGACGGCCCAAATGGAGTCCTTTTGACGTGTTTAAATTAGTTTTATTTTTTTTAAGATTTTATTTTATTTTAAGTAATCTCTACACCCAATGTGGGGCTTGAATTTACACCCTATAGATCAATAGTTGCTTACTATGTTTTTGTGCCAGTACCATCCTGTCTTGGTGAAAATAGAGCTACCCTATGACCCAGCAATTGCACTACTGGCTATTTACCCCAAAGATAGAGATGTAGTGAAAAGAAGGGCCATATGTACCCCAATGTTCATAGCAGCAATGTCCACAATAGCCAAACTGTGGAGAGAACTGAGATGCCCTTCAATAGATGAATGGTTAAAGAAGATGTGGTCCATATATACAATGAATATTATTTAGCCATCAGAAAGGATGAATACCCAAATTTTGCACCAACATGGATGGGACTGGAGGAGATTATGCTGAGTTAAATAAGTCAAGCAGAGAAAGTCAATTATCATATGGTTTCGCTTGCTTGTGGAACATAAGGAATAACATGGAGGACATTAGGAGAAGGAAAGGAGAAGTGAATTGGGAGAAATAGGAGGAGATGAACCATGAGAGACTGTGGACTCTGAGAAACAAACTGAGGGTTTTATAGGGGAGAGCGTTGGCAGGATGGGTCAGCCTGGTGGTGGGTATTAAGGAGGGCATATATTGCATGGAGCACTGTGTGTTGTACATAAACAATGAATCTTGGAACACTGCATCAAAAACTAATGATGTATTTTATGGTGACTAACATAACACAATTAAAAAAAAAAGAGTTGCATACTCTACCGACTAAGTCAGCCAGGAATGCCCCCAACCCAACCAAAATTAGTTTTTTTATGCACAGAATTAGAGGAAGTGGGCTATAAGACTAAGCAACCAGAAAGTTGGAAGCTATTTGGTTGAGTCAGTGAAGCCCTTGGCTTTCAAGAGGAACCAACACTCACAGAAGTGTTCTGGGCCTCATTTGGTTTATTTGTTGCTATAGCTTTTGGCATCTTTGGACAAGCTATGTTATATTGTTATATTGGAAAATGGGAAATGACTAATTCAGAGATCCATAATTAGAATGCTATCTTGCAATTCAACTTGTCTTAATAAAAGAGAGATATTTGGAAATTGGGTCTTTAATATCCTCTCCACAAATATTAAAGAAACAAAGGCTAGATTTTGTTTGCATCTTGTTTGTGTATATGTGTCCATGCACATTATAAATGTGATTTTTTTTCTACCTCTGGATGGTATTGCTAAAATTAATTTGTAAAAGAGCTCTATCTAATTGGCTTAAAGACAAGTGTTTATAAGAATTGGACATCCTGGGGCGCCTGGGTGGCTCAGTGGGTTAAGCCACTGCCTTTGGCTCAGGTCATGATCTCAGGGTCCTGGGATCGAGTCCTGCATCGGGCTCTCTGCTCAGCAGGGAGCCTGCTTCCTCCTCTCTCTCTCTCTGCCTGCCTCTCTGCCTACTTGTGATCTCTCTCTGTCAAATAAATAAATAAAATCTTAAAAAAAAAAAGAATTGGACATCCTCAGTAGGGGAGAGTCTAAGATGGTAGAAGAGTCAGAAACCTTAGTTTGGTCTAGTCCCAGGAGTTCAGCTAGATAACTATCAAATCATTCTGAACACCTGCAAACTCAGCCTGAGATGGAAGAAAAGAATAGCTACAACTCTACAAATAGAAAAGTGACCACTTTCTGCAAGGTAGGAGATGCAGAGAAGTGAATCTGAGGTGACATATGGGAAGATAAACTGCACGGAGAGGGAGCCTCCATGAATCAGCTACTGGAAAGTGATAGAGCAGCAGAGCACAAAATCAGAACTTTTACAAGTCGGCTTCGTGAGGTGTGTCCCTGCCTGAAAGGCGCTCAGGCACCGAAGTTGGAGTGGAATCCTATGAGGGACAGTGTGGTCCCTGGATCCTTGGGATCACGAGAAGACCAGGATGCCCGAGTGTAGCAGAGTTCCCAGGCATTGGAGTGGGGAAGCTGACTGAAATCAGCAAGCCCAGGAGAGAGATCTCAGCTTGGGGTTGCCCTAAACCCTGAACCACGGCAACTACTCTCCAAGCAGAGTTCAACAAATGGCAGAACCAGCAAGGCCCCCCTTCCTCCCCAGGAGGAGCAAAACAGGAGTGTACCACAGGAGTCTGTAGGGTTTGGACACTCCAAGTGGGGTCGCATGCCTGTGATAGAAGTGTTCAGTCATGGGCTGGGTGAGCATCAAGTGTGGACAGAGCCCAGGGGGGCAGGCGTGATTGACTGCTTTTCCTTGAGGGTGCACTGAGGAGTGGGGCCCCCAGGTTTGGCTCCAGGGCCAGAGATTGGGAGGCCAACATTTACATTCTCATCCTCTAAAGCAGCACAGAAAGCCATCAGGGAACAAAAACCACATAGAGCAATCCAGGGCAGTTTAGTTAGCCTGGCCCCGGACAAGGGTGGTGCAACTCTGTCCAGGGCAAAGGCACTTGAGAATCAGAGCAACAGGCCCCTCCCCCAGAAGATCAGCAAAGACATCAAGCCAAGACCAAGTTTACCAATAATAGTGAACTGAAAAATTCCAGGGAATATAACATATAGAGTTCATGGTTTTTTTCCCCCACAATTTTAATTCCCCCCTTTCCTTTTTCAACCAATTCCTTATTTTATCAACTCTTTAAAAACTTTTTTTAATTTTTATTTTTACAGTTACATTCTATCCCTTCATTGTATTTAATTTTATTTTTGTGTACACACACACACACACACACAAAAGCTTTTCTTTCTTTACACTTTTGGGATGCAGTTTCTTCTAACAGACCAAAATACATCCAGAATCTAATGTATGGCTATATTCTCTTCACCTGTCTAATCATATTCTCTAGTGGTTTTTCTTTCCTCTTCTTCCTTTTTTCTTTTTGTTCTGTTAAATTCTTTTTAAATTTTCATCTTTGCAATTACATCCTATCTACTCAATGTATTTAACTTTATTTTGCATATATATAAGTTTTTCTTTCCTTAAATTTTTGAGATATAGGGACTTTAAACAAACATGGAAATACATGCAGGATATCATGTATTGCTCTGCTCTTTTCACCTATTTATATTCCTTTTTTCTTCTTTTGTCTTTTTTCATTTTTACAGTTACATTCTACCTTTTCATTGTATTTAATTTTATTTCTGTACATTTATAAGTTTTTCATTCTCTAAATTTCAGGATCTAGTTTTCTAGGAAACATGCCAAAATGCACACAGGATCCAGTGTATTACTCCATTCAGTTTATCTGTCTGATTACGTTCTCTTTGAAAAAAATTTTTTTTTCAAGAAATAAGATCAAACCAGAAAGGGAGAAAAACCATAAGAGACTCTTAATCTTAGAAAACAAACTGAGGGTTGCTGGAGGGGAGGGAAGTGGTGAGATGGGGTAACTGGGTGATGGACATTAGTGAGGGTATGAGTTATAATGAGCACTGGGTATTATATAAGACTGATGAATCCCAAACCCGTGTGCCTGAAATAAATAATACATTATATGTTAGTTAAAAAAATTCCTCCCCCCCCGGTTTTGTGTCTTTTTTGATTTGTTTAGTATATATTTCTCTGGGTCATGTTGTAATTTTAGTATTTTGTTCTCTTGTTCATCTGTTCTTCTCTGGACAGAATGACAAGACAGAAAAACTCACCACAAAAAAGAGAACAAGAGGCAGTACTGACTGCCAGGGACATAAGCAGTATGGATGTACATAATTAAGATGTTGGAACTAGAGTTCATAATAACAATTATAAAGATACTAGCTGGGCTTGACAAAAGCATAGAAGACACTAGAGAATCCCTTCCTGGAGAAATAAAAGAACTAAGATCTAATTGAGTTGAAATAAAAAAGGCTAATAATGAGATGCAATAAAAAATGGAGGCTCTAACTGCTAAGATAAATGAGGCAAAGAGAGAATTAGTGGTATAGAAGACAAAATGATGGAGAATAAAAAAGCCGAGAAAAAGAGACATAACTACTGGATTATGGAGGGAGAATTCCAGAGATAATGATACAATAAAGCAAAATAATATTAGAATAATTGGGATCCTAGAAGAGGAAAGAGAGAGGGAGAGCCTGAAGGTGTGTTGGAGTAAATTATAGTGGAGAACTTCCCTAATCTGGGGAAGGAAACAGGCATCCAAATCCAAGAGATATAGAAAAACCCCCTCAAAATAAAATAGGTCAACACCCTGACATACCGTAGTGAAACTTGCAAATCTCAGAGACAAAGAGAAAATCCTGAAAGCAGCTCAGAACAAGAGGTCCATAGCCTACAAGGGTAGAAACATTAGATTGGCAGCAGACCTATGCAGAGTCCTGGTAGGCCAGAAAGGACTGTCATGATATATTCAGGATGCTAAATGAGAAAAAATATGCAGCCAAGAATATTTTATCCAGCTAGAATGTCATTCAAAATAAGAGAGATAAAAAGCTTCCAGGACAAACAAAAACAAAAAGAATTTGTGATGACCAAACCAGCCCTACAAGAAATATTAAAAGGGATCCTTCAAGCAAACAGAGAGCCCAAAAGTAACATGCACCAGAAAGGAACAGAATCAATATACAGAAACTGTGACTTTATAGGTAATACAATGGCACTAAATTCATCTTTCAGTAGTTACTCTGAATGTAAATCGGCTAAATGCCCCAATCAAAAGACACATGGTATCAGACTGCTTAAAAAAGGAAGACCTATTGATATGCTATCTGTACTCATTTTAGATCCAAAGACACCTCCATTTTAAAAGTGAGGGGGTGGAAATAATTTATCATGCTTATGGACATCAAAAGAAAGCTGGGGAGGCAATCCTTATATCAGACAAAATAGATTTTTTTTAGAAGATCATTTATTTATTTATTCCTGAGAGACAGAGACACGGGGTAGGGGGAATAGGGAGAAATAGGCTTCCTACTGAGCAGGAATCCCGATGTGGGACTCAATCCCAGGACCCTGGGATCATGACCTGAGCTGAGGCAGATGCTTAACCAACTGAGCCACCCATGTGTCCCAGACAAATTAGATTTTAAACCAAAGACTGTAATAAGAGATGAAGAATGACACTATATCATAATTAAATGGTATATCCAACAAGAAGATCTAATAATTGTAAATATTTATGCTCCAATACAGGAGCAGTCAATTATATAAGACAATTAATAAAATTTAGGAAACACATCGATAATAATATGATAATAGTAGGAAGCTTTAATATCCCACTCACTGCGATAGATCATCTAAACAGAAGATCAACAAGGAAATAGGGCTTTGAATGACACTGGACCAGATAGACTTCACAGATATATTCAGAACATTCCATCCTGAAGCAAGAGAATACATATTTTTCTTGTATGCACATGGAACATCCTCCAGAATAGATCACATCCAGGGTCATAAATCAGGTCTCCACTGGTACCAAAAGATTGGGAATCATTCCCTGCCTATTTTTGGACCACAATGCTTTGAAATGGGAACTCAAACACAGGAGGAAATTTGGAAAGATCTCAAATACATGGAAACTAAAGAACATCTTATTAAATAATGAATGGGTCAACCAGAAAATTAAAAAGGAATTTAGAAAATTCATGGAAACAAATGAAAATGAAAACACAACTATTTTAAACCTTTGTGATGAAGCAAAGGTGGTTCTAAGAGGGAAAGTATATAGCAACACAAGCCTTTTTCAAGAAATAAAAAAGGTCTCAAATACACAACCTAACCTTACACCTAAAGGATCTGGAGAAACAACAGCAAATAAAGTCTAAACTGAGCAGGAGAAGAGAAATAATAAAGACAAGAGCAGAAATCAATGAAACAGAAACCAAAAGAACAGTAGAACAGATCAATGAAATTAGGAGCTGGTTCTTTGAAAGAATAAGATTGATAAACTCCTGGCCAGATTTCCATAAAGAAAAGAGAAAGGACCCAATAAATAAAATTATGAATGAAAGAGGAGAGATCATATCCAACACTGAAGAAATACAAATGATTATAAGAACATATTATGAACAACTATATGCCAGCAAATTAGGCAACCTAGAAGAAATTGATGCATTCCTAGGGATATATAAACTACAAAAATGGAAACAGAAAGGAACAGAAAACCTGAACAGACCCATAGCCAGCAAGGAAATTGAAACAATAATAAAAAATCTCCTAACAAACAAGAGTCCAGGGCCAGATGGCTTTCCAAGGGAATTCTACCAAACATTTAAAGAAGAAATAATACCTTTTCTACTGAAGCTTTTTCAAAAAATAGAAATGAAAGGAAAACTTCCCAACTTCCAAAACATTCTATGAGGCCAGCATTACCTTGCCCCAAACCAGAGAAAGACCCCATCAAAAAGGAGAATTATAGACGAATATCCCTGATGGACATGGATGCAAAATTTCTTACCAAAATACTAGCCAAGAGGTTCTGCCAGTACATTAGAAGGATTATTTACCCCATGACCAAGTGGAATTTACTCCTGGGATGCAAGCGTGGTTCAACATCTGCAAATCAATCAAAGTGATAAACTACATAAATAAAAGAGAGGACAAGAACCACACAATCCTCTCAATAGATGCAGAAAAAGCATTTGACACACTACAGCATTCTTTCTTGATTAAAACTCTGCAATACAGGGATAGAGTGAACATACCTTAATACCATAAAAGTTATACACAAGAAGGCCAAAGTGAATATCATTCTCAAGGGGAAAAACTGAAAGTTTTTCCTCTAAGGTCGGAAACATGCCAGGGATGTCCATTCCCAAAACTGTTGTTCAACATAGAACTAGAAATCCTAGACTCAGCAATCAGAAACAAAAAGAAATAAAATGCATCCCAATCAATAAAGAAGTCAAACACTTGCTCTTCACAATTTACATGATAGTTTATGTGGAAAACCCAAATTGCTAGAACTCCTATAGGAATTCAACAAAGTGTCAGGATATAAAATCGATGCACAGAAATAGAAAAGCATTTCTATACACTAAAAATGAAACAGAAGAAAGAGAAATTAAGGAGTTGATTCCAATTACAATTGCACCAAAAATTATAAGATACCTAGGAATAAACCTAACCAAAGAGGTGAAGGATCTGTGCTTAAAAAACTATAGAACACTCACCCAAAAAATTGAGGAAGTCACAAAGAAATGGAAAAACATTCCATGCTCTTGGATTAGAAGAACACATATTGTTAAAATGTCTATGTTACCTAGAGCAATCTCTACATTCAATGCAATCACTATCAAGATAGCATCAACTTTTCCACAGAGCTCGAACAAATAATCATAAAATTTGTATGTAACCAGGAAAAGGCCCTGGCCAAAGGAATGTTGAAAAAGAAGACAAAGCTGGTGGCATCACAATTCTGGACTTCAAGCTGTATCAGAAAGCTGTAATCATCAAGACAGTATGGTACTGGCACAAAAACAGACACATAGGTCAGTGGAACAGAATAGAGAACCCAGAAATGGACCTTCAACTCTATGGTCAACTAATCTTCAACAGAGCTGGAAAGAATATTCAAGAGAAAAAAGACAGTCTCTTCAACAAATGGTGTTGGGAAAATTGGACAGCCACATGCTTAAGAATGAAACTGGACCATTTCCTTACATCATACCCCAAAACAGACACTAAATGGATGAAAGACCTAAGTGTGGAAGACCTAAAGGAATCCATCAAAATCCTAGAGGAGAATGCAGACAGCAACCTCTGTGACTTGGCTGGAGCAACTTCTTGCTAGACATGTCTCCAAAGACAAGGGAAACAAAGACAAAAATAAACTATTGGGACTTCATCAGGATAAAAAGCTTTTGCACAGTAAAGGAAGCAGTTGACAAAACCAAAAGACAATGAACAGAATAGGAGAAAATATTTGCAAATGTCTTATCAGAGAAAGGGCTAGTATCCAAAAATCTATAAAGAACTGACTGAACTCAACACCCAAAGAACAAATAATCCAATCAAGAAATGGGCAGAAGACATGAACAGACATTTCTTCAAAGAAGACATTTAAATGGCCAATAGGCACATGAAAAAATGCTCAACATCACTTGACATCAGGGAAATACAAGTCAAAACCACAGTGAGATACCACCTCACACCAGTCAGAATGGCTACAATTAACAAGTCAGGAAATGACAGAGGTTGGCAAAGATGTGGAGAAAGGAGAAGCCTCTGACACTGTTGATGGGAATGCGAGGTGGTGTAGCCACTCTGGAGAACAGTATGGAGTTTCCTCAAAAAATTGAAAGTAGAGCTACTCTATCACCTAGCAATTGCACTACTAGGTATTTATCCCAAAGACACAAATGTAGTGATCTGAAGGGGCACACGCACTCTAGTGTTTATAGCAGCAGTGTCCACAATAGCCAAACTATGGAAAGAGCCCAGATGTCCATCGACAGATGAATGGATAAAGACATCTTATATATACACAATGGAATACTATTCAGCCACCAAAAGAATGAAATCTTGCCATTTGTAATGGCTTGGATGGAACTAGATGGTATTATGCTAACTGAAATAAGTCAGTCAGAGAAAGACAATTATCATATGATCTCACTCATATGTAGAATTTAAAAAACAAGACAGGGACGCCTGGGTGGCTCAGTTGGTTAAGCAGCTGCCTTCGGCTCAGGTCATGAGCCCAGCGTCCTGGGATCGAGTCCCACATCGGGCTCCTTGCTCTGTAGGGAGCCTGCTTCTCCCTCTGACTCTGCCTGCCACTCTGTCTGCTTGTGCTTGCGCTCACTCTACCTCTCTCTCTGACAAATAAATAAATAAAAATAAAAAAAATCTTTAAAAAACAAGACAGAGGATCCTAACGGAAGGGAGGAAAAAATAAAAGCAGATGAAATCAGAGAGAGAGATAAACCATAAAAGACTCTAAATCATCGGAAACAAACTAAGTGTTGCTGAAAGAGAAGGGGGGATGGGATAACTGGATGATGGGCTTTAAGGAGGGTACGTGCTGTAGTGAGCATTGCGTGTTATATGGCACTGATGAATTACTGACCTCTACCTATGAAACCAATACTACATTATATGCTATTTAATTGTATTTAAATTAAGAACAAAAACAAAACAAAGCAATACCCGAACATTCTAAAACTCAGAAAGATAGAGACTAACCCAAATGTTTTTTATGTTCATGTGATCTGAAAAAATGTTCCATATTAAAAGTAGTTTAAGTTTGTTGGTTTAATTAAAATAAATGTTTTTAGAGATATCTGCATTAAACATAACACTTCTATTCTAACAAGGTCTATTAACAGTCAAATAAGCTCATGTCATCTCTGGTGCCATGTTCAGCAAAAAATGACTTCAAATAATAGCTGATTTTTGTTTGTCTCATGAACTTTTCATGGGTAATTGTTAAGAGCAGATAGGGTAAGTAAATAAAAAGGTTTATAGCTTTCAAAAGCTTTAGAAACATGAAACATGGGACGCCTGGGTGGCTCAGTTGGTTAAGCAGTTGCCTTCAGCTCAGGTTATGATCCCAGCGTCCTGGGATTAAGTCCCACCATGGGCTCCTTGCTTGGCGGGGAGCCTGCTTCTCGCTCTGCCTCTGTCTGCCACTCTGTCTGCCTGTGCTCACTCTCGCTCCTCTCTCTCTGACAAATAAATAAATAAATAATCTTTTAAAAAAATTTAAAAAAAATGAAAACTGAAACTTTGGAGTTTTGCTAAATTAAATGATAAATTGGGTTGAATTCATTGGATATCTAGGTCTTTGCCAAACAAGATAGAATACTAGAGTATTGATTATTGAGTGTAGGTTTGTCTGCCTTTGTCATCTTAATGTAGACAAACTCAGGATACTCGGCTCTGTTTGGTAAACATGTTTTGTGTTTTACTGAAAGTTGTAGTATTAAAAAACCACATTAGTCAGAAATCATGAAACATATTCATCCAGTTCTTGTGTAAACTATTCTGGTGTAACAGTTCACAAGTGGTTACTACTTAATTTTTACTAGAAATTAAGGTTTCTAAGCATTAAGAATTCTTTTTAAAAAATATTTTATTTATTTGACAAAGAAAGAGAGTAAGAGAGCGCACAAGCAGGAGGGGAGGCAGGCAGAGGAGAAGCAGACTCTCCCTTGAGCAGGGAGCCTGATGTGGGGATCGATCCGAGGACCCTGGGATCATGACTGGAGCCAAAGGCAGATGCTTAACTGACTGAGCCACCCAGACACCCCAGTGTTAAGAATTCTGATAAATGTATTTGAGACTGCTAGAAAATGATAAAAAACAACAACAACTCTGTATTGTCAGGAAAGTAAGATGTGTTTTTGATAAGAAAGATATGAGAAATGGGAACATATTTTTGTTGAGGAAAAGGAAAATAATTTTGTCCTAAAATGAGACTGGTTATTTAGAGAGAGAAGGCTTAGGACAAAAATCTGAATGAAAAAGAAAGTTGTAGGTTTGTGAAGGGAAATCTTCTGAAACGAATTTTATGCTTGGTTAGGATTAATTAAGATTGGAATGAATTAGTTTTAAATGTACATTAATATAAGATTGAAATTTGGCCTTTTTTTTCTGTTAAATAGTCCAAGTTTTCTTGGATTGTTGGTCTGCTCTTGATAAGAATTTACAAACAAAGTTTTTTTTAATCTACCCCCCCCCCCAAAAAAACCCATAGTTGCTATGCTTTGTCTTTATCAGGTCTTTGATTACTTCGGAAAGTTAAGACTTTTCAGTATTAAAAGGTGCTAAGTTTGGCTAATGGCTGGTAGCCTCTTGTATTTGCCTTTAGAATCTCTTATTGTCTTGTTGGTTAAATAGATAGTTAAATATTAAGTTTTATAATGATCTGTAATTCTATGTAGCCATGTGCTTTAAAACCATCTGAAGTTTTTAACAGAACTTCCCAAAAATTTGAATCCTAAATTAAATCCTTTTCACTAATTAGGCTTGCTTACTTGCTGTGTTACGTCATATAGGAAGCATTGTTAAACAAATGACGATAAACCTTCTTAGGTTATATTGTATGGGCAAATACTATAACTATTTTTAAAGATTTACTTATTTTGAGAGAGAGAGTGTGTGTGTGAGTGGGTGAATGGGGCAGAGGAAGAGGAAGAGAGAGAATCCCAAGCAGACTCCCCACAGAGCATAGAGCCTGACACAGAGCTCAGAGCCTGACACAGAGCTCAATCCCACAACCCTGAGATCATGACCTGAACCAAACCCAAAAAGAGTCGGATGCTCAACGGAGCCACCAGAACACCCTGAAATGCTGTAACTATTTTAGAAATTATATGAAATTTGTAAAATTTTAATTTGTCCTGGCATAAGGTCACCACTTGATATTCTAATTATTGAAATGTTGTGTGTCGCTGATACAAATGGATTTCTTTGTCAACTGCATTATAGTGAACTCTCATCAGATCTTAAACCATGCATATTTTGAGTCTTTTTGCCACTTATATTATTGTTCTGAGGTTCTTGAAAATGTGTCTCATCTTTAATGAGAGTCATAAAGAGGACTTTTTGACCAACACAGGTTTCTGATGTCTTTTAGATCATAAAACTAAGCTAAGTAAGAATTTCCAGAAGTAGCGGGAAAACTGCATTCAAACAGAACAAGAATTAATAACATGGGATTGAATGAATTGAGGAAGATGATTATAATTTTTATGACTCTTGTTTAAAACATTACCGGTCTTTTATTTTATTAAAAAAAAAATTTAAGTAGGCTCCATATCCAGCATGCAGACCAATGTGGAGCTTGAATTCAAAACCCTGAGATCAAGAGAAACAATACTGGTCCTTTAAAGTCTACTATTCCAGATTTAAGGAATCCTTTCCTCTTAAGATACCTATGACTTCCAGAAATATGATAAAATACACCTTTGTGAACAAATTGAAACATTTATCTTTTCTCTCTATTTAAAACCCTCCAAAATTCAGAAACTCTCAGTGAGTATTCTTTCTTTTGGGGAAGTTATAATTGTTTGCATAAGTTCAATAGGAATCTGTTCTCCTTGTAACAAGATACCATTGGAAACATAGGTTATTTTACCAAGACTTTGACTGGAATATCATATTCGAGAAAAACATGCATAGACTCAGATATGATCAGACAGCTTTAAGGAACTAAGGTTGACTTTTGGGGGCCAATAAAATCCCTTGGAAATGCTGGTCTTCTATCTTGCTTACAGAGTTCCCAGCAGCCTTACCAGATGAGTAAAGATGTCAATTTCTGGCAGGCGCAGGAACCTCAGGTTATTTTGGGGACCTCAAGAAGAGGAATTCACCTAAATCTATAACCATGCAGGCACTGACAGCAAGAATTTAGTTTGGCTTCTTCCCTTGAGAAGCTATGGTGGTGGGTATTAAGGAAGGCACATATTGCAAGGAGCACAGGGTGTGGTGCATAAATAATGAATCTTGGAACACTGAAAAAATAAAATTAAATTAAAAAAAAGTTCCATCTTGGGGCGCCTGGGTGGCTCAGTGGGTTAAGCCGCTGCCTTCGGCTCAGGTCATGATCTCAGGGTCCTGGGATCGAGTCCCGCATCGGGCTCTCTGCTCAGCAGGGGCCTGCTTCCTTCCCTTCCCCTCTCTCTGCCTGCCTCTCTGCCTACTGTGATCTCTCTCTGTCAAATAAATAAATAAAATCTTAAAAAAAAAAAAGTATCAACTTTAAAAAAAAAAAAAAAAGTTCCATCTGAAATTCCTGATAAAAAGTACCAGGGGCACCTGAGTGGCTCAGCTGGTTAAATGTCTGCCTCGGGCTCATGATCCCAGAGTCCTGGGTTCTTTCTCTCTCTCAGCAAGGAGTCTGCTTCCCTCTCTCCCCCCGCTCTTTCCCCCTGGGGGAAAAGTCTCTTTCAAATAAATAAAAAATCTTAAAAATTTTCCATCAAAGCAGATTTAAAAAACCCTACATGGTAAATCACTATTCTTGCTGAGCTTATGTAAATAAATAGGCAAAGTTTACTAGAACTGGATTCATTTTGTGAAGAGATTAGTAATAATTTGGCTATCTTTGGTAAAAATGAGACTGATTGTAGAAAGAACATGTTTCAATAACACATTTTTGTAGATATTAGATTTTAATACTATTCATTACAAACAGAACTCAGTTTTGGGTTCTTTTAGTGTCCTCCAATGCCTGGCTCCATCTCTTCAAACGAACACTTTGATTTTTCTCCTACTTTTCTGACTTGGAATCATTTTAGAATTAAAACTGTCCTTTTTCCTGAAGCCCTGCAAACTGGAAAAAATAAATGATGTAATGAAATCACCACAACAGCTCATGAATAGACAAAATATTTGTGCCTCATTGTTTAGCGGGCCCCTGATGGATCATCAGAGACATCTGAGCTACAAACTAGGATGAGGAGTAGTTGACATTGGTGTACACTGATTTCCCAAGATTTGGGACCAGGCTTGTCTTTCTAATCTTTTTTCTTAAAAAAATTGTGATATTAGAAGACAGTAAACCTACTTGTTTGCTTTCACCTCCCCTTTATTATGTCCTGATAAAATATTGTGGTTACTTGCAGATTTAACTAATATAACTTTGAATATTACCTGTTTTATTTTGATGAGAACTTAGATGAAATGTTTATGACCTCTTGGACTTACTCTAATGTTCCTTTAGCTACACTGGTGCTTATAAAGTACCTCTACTAGGAAAAGCCTTTCAAGAAGTGCTACCTAACACAGATTTAACCTGCAGTAAATATAATACTGAACAGATTGACCATTGTGTCTCCATAAACTTAGATGATAATGTATGAAGAAAGATCCCCAGGTACAAAGGGAGAAACTTAGCTGCAGCTTATCCAACATGCCGGATTACCCAGTGTACTCACAAACTATGTTTTTGTGGACAGAGTAACCTAACACATAATAAGAACAAACAATAGGCATCTACCAAAGATGATACTTTAGGAGTGACTTGGTGAATTCAGCCACCTCCTAAATCTAAATTTGCCATTCATCCCAGAAGATTCTGAGGTAACTATGGGTCAATGGCCTTCTTTATTCACCACAGAAACCCAAAATGTACAGCTCTCTTAATCTGCAGAAAATAATTAAAGACCCTTGTACATAAATACACATAAATGTTAAATTACTGCACTAGTACCAAACTTATGGCTAAGTAGACTTATTTCACTGTCATAATGGGAATGGAAACCATTATAAATACCACCAAAGTTCTTCCCATGGAGGAAGATGGGCCTTCTTAGACAATGATTCTTTTTTTTTAAAGATTTTATTTATTTATTTGACAGACAGAGATCACAAGTAGGCAGAGAGGCAGGCAGAGAGAGAGGAGGAAGCAGACTCCCTGCGGAGCAGAGAGCCGGATGCAGGGCTCGATCCCTGGACCCTGGGATCATGATCTGAGCTGAAGGCAGAGGCTTTAACCCACTGAGCCACCCAGGCGCCCCTCAAATAAATAATTTTTTCAAAAACCACCTCTGTAATACTCCTTGATTTATTTTGTAACTAGAGTACTTTTCATCATAACTCTACTCCTATATGGTGTAATACTGACTTTCTATCTCAAATACAGTGGTCTGATTCTAACAAAAATTATTCTAATATTAATACTGATGACCAAATGTTTTGGGAGATAGAGTTAAAACCACCACAAGATGTAATATCTATGGAAACTTACTGGGCAGAGAAATTGTTACATATAATCACAGAAAATTTAATTACATTTTAAACCAGTCAGCTCAAACATATCACAGGGCACGAATAACTACAGATAAAGGAAATAGATACTCAAGTTAATTCAATATTATAAAATACCTGTAATGGATTTTTTGGGGGGATTCTTTTCTTTCTAATTTTGTATCTAGTCCCCATTAGGTCTTCAAATATTATTACTCAGATTTTTATTGCTATTTTTGTATTTATGTTATGAATGTTACAAAAGTGCAAAGGCAAAAATTCATTACAAAGCACACATACAATGTTTGCATGACAATTCAATCTGACTGAAAAATATATATTGGCTGTAGTATTCACTGTTAAAGGCCATACTGTTGAACGCCACCACCCGCCGCCCCGCCCCTCCCCGGACTCCTAGGTGACTTACATGGTGCCTAGTGTTGAGGGACATCAAGGACCCAGGGCAACTAAGCAATTACTCTGGCATCAAGGGGCAAAATAATGATCATAAATACTTTCTGTCTAAAGATTCGATTTCGATCAATAGATCGAAAAGGGGAAATGATGAACGAAAAACTCTAAAGGCCTGGTATAAAAGGAATGCCATTTCTGATTTCTTTCTCGGTCAACACAACTGTAAATAAATTTTGTTTAATCCAGAAACTTGATTTATGGCCTTCCACCCATGCCTTGTACATCCGCTTTGTGAATAAGTAGCCTATAGCAGAACCATCTTGTCCCTAAGCGATTGATCAATGTTCCTGCTTCCTGAATTCCTCTGTGAAAAAACTCATGATTGCTGCCTATATGCTAATCTATAATCTTTTGAGCTTGTACAAGATGTAAAAAGGCATATAAACCTATAAAAACTGATCATTCTCTGGAACACTTTCTTTCCTGTCAGGAGCATGTTTCTCAGGCAACTGTCCTAACTTGGACTGGAAGAAAACTTCCTTACTTTTAGAGATTGGAAAAGGTTTACTCATTTTTTAAAAAAAAGATCTTATTTACTTATTTCACACAGAGAGATCACAAGTAGGCAGAGAGGCAGGCAGAGAGAGAGGAAGGGAAGCAGGATCCCCGCTGAGCAGAGAGCTTGATGCGGGGCTGGGTGAGGGGCTGGATGAGGGGCTGGATGAGGGGCTGGATGCGGGGCTCGATCCCAGAACCCTGAGACCATGACCTGAGCCCAAGGCAGAGGCTTAACCCACTGAGCCACCCAGGCACCCCTGGTTTGCTCATTTTGTGAAGACAGTGTAGAACCACAGTTCCTTGATTCATTTGATTAGAGTTAGTTCTCAAAATCCAACCTTGAGAGCAGGGGGAGCTAAACATCTTTTATTTAATTTTAATTTATTTTTTATTTTTAGAGAGAGAAAGAGCAGGCTTGTGCGCACACACATGGCGGGGGGCGGCGGCAGGGCGGGGCCGAACAAGAGAGAGAGTCCTAAGCAGGCTCCACACTAAGTGTGGGGTCCAGATTTCACAACCCTGAGAGCTTGACCTGAGCCAAATCAAGGTCAGAGGCTTAACCACTGAGCGGCCCAGGCGCCTCCGCTAAATAATCTTTTGCTTTATCTACTATATGCAAACTTGATTGGGATTATTCTGCCCTAAAACCTCGATTCACCTAAACAGGTGGGTTTGTAAACAGTACTTTCTGTTTAATGCTTATTTTTTAGGTATGAAGATTTGTAAATTGTTTAGACTTATTTCAGTGATTTGTTTTGAATTGTAAACTTAAGACATTTTACATATAACCACAAAAAGGTTTTACAGTCACTTGCTACTAGAATTACGGTAGTTTTCCACTTATGGAGAGGCTTATTTTAAAATAAATTCCTCTAGGAATAAAACCGAGTCAATTTAAAGTAAGTACTCATTACGTAATAATAAGAAAAGGCTCGCAGCTAGACGAAAACTGAAGCTGGTGGCAACCCAACCACCAGAGCTGGGAAAGCGGCGGCCAGGGCGGTGGTGGGGAGGGTATGAAAGGCTACGGAAGCCGGAAAGGCCAAGATTTGCCCAGAAAGCGTCCACCAAGACCAAGAAGCAAAGTCTTGCCTCCCCGCCCAGTGCAGCACAGTGCGCAGGCGCACCGGCGCGTTTGCGCGGCCCCCCCCCCCCCCGGGCCTCACTGCGCAGGCGCCCGCGCGGCGTGGGCGCCGGCGTGGTCCCCATGGAGTTACCTTAGCAGAGCCGGCACCTCCGGGAGCATCCGGGATGAGCGGCGCGGAGGCCGACCGCTGGGCGTGGCTGCTGGTGCTCAGCTTCGTGTTTGGGTGCAATGTCCTCAGGATCCTCCTCCCGTCCTTCTCCTCCTTCGTAAGTGGCTGCCTGGCCTTCCCGGGGCCGGTGGGTGGCCGCCGCGGTGCCCGGCGAGCCGGACTGCGCCTGCAGAAGTGTCCGCTTGGGCCGTTCTATTTTAAGATTTTTTTCTTTTTGTTAATTGCTAGCATCCAAAAGTTGCAAAGCTTTACTCCCCACATCCGGACTTCTCGATTCTGAGGGAGGAAGAATGACCTGGCGACAGCAGGCCGCGTTTTCCCGGGGCAGCAGCCCTGAGGCCGGGAGTTCGCAGTGCCCCCTGCCAGCCGGCCGCGCTGGTTCCCGTTATCTCCCGGTCGGCGGAGGCTTCGCGCAGCCCTCGCTGCTGGCGGCCAGCGCCTGGCGCAGCGCGGAGTCCAGGCTTTCCTGGAGGCCGCCGCCTTCCCGCATGGAGTGCCGGAGTGCCAGCCGTGCCAGCCGTGCCAGGTCCCGGGTGGAAGGCTCTCAGGCTGCAGCCGCCTCCACTTTTGCGGTCAGAGGCTGTGTAGACGGAATCTCGGCACTGTGTCACGCTTCCTGTGTTCAGGAGAGCAAAGGGCACCGGGAGCAGCTCTCTCGTGCACTTGGCGGAGGCATGAGTACATTACCTCGTGGCCGGTTGTCAGCTGCTGTAAAATGCGAATGTCATCCCATGTCCCTTTATCTCAAAGGAGGAGTCTGACTCAGAGGGTCACTGTGCATCCAGTTAGTGACCACTGGGGCGGAGACTGATCCTTGGTTGTGATTCTCCTGGTTTTGTCCCTCTGCCTCTTGGAGCTTGGTAATAGGGTTGGAGGCAGGTTTGATGAGGTGTGTGTGGGTTAAGGGCGTCCCCTTTACGCCTACAGCGGGAGTCTGACAGACCTGGAGACCTTTAAGACTGGGTGCGTGCCATGGCATTATTGGGGGAAAATGCCATAATTGGGGGGAATTGCGTGCCATAATTGGGGGAATCTCCCTGCTCTTACTTCCTGATTTACATTGGTGGTGGTGATGGTGGTGTGTGTGAAGGGGGTATTATTTAAGACTAGGCAGGATTTCTCCTTTCTTTATTTTACCAGTATTCATTGAGTGCCTGTTTCCTGTAAGATTCTATTCAAGGACTGTACTACCTGCATTGCCCAACTAAGGCATGGGGAATTCTCTCTTAACCCTTCATTCCCCTTTGACACTGCTAGGTTTTTAAGATGATGTCCCAAGTACTTAGCATTGCATAAAAGACCCTGAAAGAACTGGCTTCTCCATCTTTTTTCTCTTTTTAAATAAAATTTTGGTAAAATACACAACTTAAAATTTACCATTTTAGCCATTTTTGGGTATATAGTTCAGTTTCATTAAATCATTACATTATTGTGCAACTATCACCACCGTCCATCTCTAGAACCTTTCCATCTTCCTAAACTGAAGCTCTGTCCATTAAACAGTAAGTCCCTATTCTTCTTTCAACTCAGTCCTGGCAACCACAGTTCTACTTTCTGTCTCTATGAATTTGACTACTCTGATTATCTCATGTAGGTATTTTTCCTTTTATGCCTGGCTTCTTTCATTCAGCATAATGCCTTCCGGGTCTATCCCTGTAGACCATGGTTGTAGCATGTGTTAGGATTTCCTTCCTTTTTGAGGCTGAATAATATTTCATTGTGTATGTATACCACATTTTGTTTATCCTTTCTTCTTTTGATGGACATGCAGTTGTTTCCACCTTTTGGCTATTGTGAATAATGCTGCTGGAACACTAGTGTGCAAATACTTGTTCGAGTCTCTGCTTTTGGTACTTTTGGGTAAATATCCAAAGTGGGATTACTGGATCATATGGTAATTCTATTTTCAACTTCTGGAGAAACTGCCCAACCATTTTCCATAGCAGCTGCACCATTTTGCATTCTCACCAGCAACGTACAAGGTTCTAATTTTTCCACAAGTTCCAGCACTTGCTGTCTTGTTTTGTTTTGTTTTTATAACAGTCATCCTCAATGGAGGCAAGGTGTGATTTTATTATGATTTTGATTGCATTTTCCTAATGATTAGTGATTTTGTGTGCTTATTGGCCATCTGTGTATCTTCTTTGGAGAAATATCTGTTCAAGTCCTTTGCCCCCCTTTTTAATGGGGCATCAGGTGCTTGTCCATAAGGGAAGGGCATCCTCTGTGGGTTCAGAGTGGGGAGTGAGTGAGTATTTGGTTTGTTGTTGTTGTTGGGTGAGGAGTTGTTTACTTACTGGGTATATGATTTGTAAATATTTTCTCCTGTTCTGTGGTTTGCCTGCCCATCGTTTTTGTCACCTTGGTTCTTCTTGTATACCCCATCCCATTTCACCTTTATTGGAACTGTAAGAAACTAAGTTGCTCAAAGAGGCTGTGTTAGTTTTTTTTTTTAAATTTTTAATTTTTTATTAACATATAATGTATTATTAGCCCCAGGGGTACAGGTCTGTGAATCGCCAGGTTTACACACTTCACAACACTCACTGTAGCACATACCATCCCCAATGTCCATAACCCCACCACCCTTTCCCTACCCCCCTCCCTCCGGAAACCCTTAGTTTGTTTTGTGAGATTAAGAGTCTCTTATGGTTTGTCTCCCTCCTGATCCCATCTTGTTTCCTTTTTTTTCCTTCCCTACCCTCCAAACCCCCACTTTGCCTCTCAACTTCCTCATATCAGGGAGATCATATGATAATTGCCTTTCTCTGATTGACTTATTTTGCTCAGCATAATACCCTTTGGTTCCACCCACGTCATTGCAGATGGCAAGATTTCAATCTTTTGACGGCTGCATAGTATTCCATTGTGTATATATACCACATCTTCTTTATCCATCTGTAGATGGACATCTAGGTTCTTTCCATAGTTTGGCTATTATGGACATTGCTGCTATAAGCATTTGGGTACACGTGCCCCTTTGGATCACTACATTTGTATTTTTAGGGTAAATACCCAGTAGTGCGATAGCTGGGTCAAAGGATAGCTCTATTTTCAACTTTTTGAGGAACCTCCATGCTGTTTTCCAGAGTGGCTGCACCAGTTTGCA
This sequence comes from Mustela erminea, assembly GCF_009829155.1. Taxonomy (NCBI): domain Eukaryota; kingdom Metazoa; phylum Chordata; class Mammalia; order Carnivora; family Mustelidae; genus Mustela; species Mustela erminea. The sequence goes on from NC_045614.1 coordinate 214,490,452, forward strand.
TTCCCACCAACAGTATAGGAAGGTTCCCCTTTCTCCGCATCCTCGCCAGCATCTGTCGTTTCCTGACTTGTTAATTTTAGCCATTCTGACTGGCGCGAGGTGATACCTCATTGTGGTTTTGATTTGTATTTCCCTGATGCCGAGTGATATGGAGCACTTTTTCATGTGTCTGTTGGCCATCTGGATGTCTTCTTTGCAGAAATGTCTGTTCATGTCCTCTGCCCATTTCTTTATTGGATTATTTGTTCTTTGGGTGTTGAGTTTGATAAGTTCTTTACAGATTTTGGATACTAGCCCTTTATCTGATACGTCATTTGCAAATATCTTCTCCCATTCTGTTAGTTGTCTTTTGGTTTGGTTGACTGTTTCCTTTGCTGTGCAAAAGCTTTTGATCTTGATGAAGTTGCAGTAGTTCATTTTTGCCCTTGCTGCCCTTGCCTTTGGTGATGTTTCTAGGAAGAAGTTGCTGTAGCTGAGGTCGAAGAGGTTGCTGCCTGTGTTGTCCTCAAGGATTTTGATGGATTCCTGTTTCACATTGAGGTCCTTCATCTGTTTTGAGTCTATTTTCATGTGTAATGTAAGGAAATGGTCCAGTTTCATTTTTCTGCATGTGGCTGTCCAATTTTCCCAACACCATTTGTTGAAGAGACTGTCTTTTTTCCATTGGACATTCTTTCCTGCTTTGTTGGAGATTAGTTGACCATAGAGTTGAGGGTCTATTTCTGGGCTCTCCATTCTGTTCCACTGATCTATGTGTCCGTTTTTGTGCCAGTACCATACTATCTTGATGATGACAGCTTTGTAATAGAGCTTGAAGTCTGGAATTGTGATAACACCAACTTTGGCTTTCTTTTTCAATATTACTCTGGCTATTCGAGATCTTTTCTGGTTCCATATAAATTTTAGGATTATTTTTTCCATTTCTTTGACAAAAAAATGGATGGTATTTTGATAGGTATTGTAGTAAATGTGTAGATTGCTTTAGGTAGCATAGATATTTTCACAATACTTATTCTTCCAATACATGAGCATGGAATATTTTTCCATTTCTTTGTGTCTTCCTCACTTTCTTTCATGAGTACTTTATAGTTTTCTGAGTACAGATTCTTTGCCTCTTTGGTTAGGTTTATTCCTAGGTATCTTATGGTTTTGGGTGCAATTGTAAATGCGATCGACTCCTTAATTTCACTTTCTGTCTTGTTGTTGGCGTATCCTGACACTTTACTGAATTCCTGCATGAGTTCTAGCAGATTTGGAGTGGAGTCTTTTGGGTTCTCCACATAAAATATCATATCATCTGCAAAGAGTGATAGTTTGACTTCTTTGAAAGAGGCTGTGTTAGTTTGGTATTCCTCCATGAATCGTTTGTAATTTCCTCTTGGCGGGGGGAGAGGAGTCTGTGTTTGGGGTATGGCAGTGGCTGTAAGTAAGAGCTGTCATCATCCTGCTCCTTAACCAAGCTTCCAACACACTGGTGCTCGGCAGCTAGGACACACTCACCAAGGGTTATTGCTGCAGTCTGGATGCACATGAGGCTGTGTCCCTGGGTGTTACTCATTTAGATGAAAAAGCACCGTGTTCACATTCTGTGCTGCTTCCACAGGATGTATGACCTCTGTAACCTCAACACAGTTAGCTTTCTTGAACCTGTTTCCCCTTGGTTCTAACGCTCATTGTCAGGGTCATCACATATACTTACCTGAGCAGAGATCTGTACCGCCTGGGCACTGGGTTTGTGGTGAGGGTCAGGGTGAAGCCGTATGGAACGCTCTTCTCGTGAGCAGGGTAAGACGCTGTTTTTTTTTTTTTTTTAAATTTTTAAAATTTCTTTTCAGTGTACTAGAATTCATTGTTTATGCACCACACCCAGTGCTCCATGGAATCCGTGCCCTCCATAATACCCCCACCTGGCTCCCCCAACCCCTCCCCCCCACTCCCCCCGCCCCTTCAAAACCCTCAGATTGTTTCTCGGAGTCCATAGTCTCTGACGGTTCATCTCCCACTCCAATTTCCCGCAACTCCCTTCTTCCACGACCATTAGAGGCTGCCTGTTACAGGTCCTTTTGGAGGACCTAAGTGGGGAAGACCCCTGAGGAGAAACGAAGCTTGACTGGGAATGGGCCACGTCCTCCTACATCGAATACAGCATTCTTCCGGTGTTTCCGAAGCGTTTTCCACTCAGCCAGTAGGAATGGGGGGCGGGGCGGGGTGGGGTGGGGGCGCACCATCCCGTTAGTCAGGTAGGCCGGTTGAAGCCCTTGAATCAGTCTCTTAGGTATCACAAGTCCTCTGTCTAGCAAAGCCTTGCAGGGTCCTGGGAGGGGACCTCAGCTCAATACTGCGGTGGAGTCGGGGGCCGGGATGAGGACTCCCAGTCCCGGTGCTGACTTGGTTGGACTTTTCCTGAGAGTTCTTAATTCTCTTCAAGCTGGTCATAGGGCATGTGGATGGGAGGGCCTAGCTCATTTACTAAGTGAACCAGGACTTTCTTCAACCAAAGGCAGAGAACGAGGGAGACGGAGATGCCCCAGCGAGCGCCGCTGTGGACGGCTATAGGGAGGTGTACTGCGCAGGCGCCCGGGCCTAGCAGTGGCGGAGGGCGTCCTGGCGAGCTGTGTGCACTGCGCATGCGCTCCGGGAACGCTGGTGGGAGGCGGGGCGTAGGGAGGCGCCCTACTCAGGCGCCCCACTCAGGCGCCCCACTCAGGCGCCCCAGGATTAACGTGGCTGAGAGTGGGTGCTGCGCTGGGGTAAACAGCTCCCCCCATCAAACCCTGGGCACGGACCCCACGCAGGTTGCCCTCTGGGATTTGGTTTGTGGGGTGACTACCACCTTCATATTTGATGACTTTGAAATTGCCTTCACTTTTTGGTCTAAAAAGTAGCCGCCTCCCTCTCCCTCTAGGGGCCCAGGCTTCCGAAGCCAGGGAGGCCAGGGACGGACACTGCAGGACCTGCCTCCTGCTGTAGGGGCCTTCCTGAGACCCTCCCCTCTTTGAAAACAGTCGCCTGGTGAGTTCCTCCTGGGACCACCAGGCGTGAGGATGGCCCCCAATTGTTATTTGTGGGGGTAGTTGGGGCAGTGGGGGTTGAGTGCACATGCGCAGTCGGGACCTCGTGGATGGGGTCATCCGGGTGCGGGGGACCAGTGCGGTGAGGAGGGCTCCTAACTCGGAGTCCTCGTGTGGGTCTGTAGTTTCGCCGGAGCCTTGGTCCCTTCTCGGGATGAGCAGTGTGTCGCCAGTATTAGGAACACATCTAAGCAGGCCACCCCAGCATGTCATTCACCTAGTGTCCTCTGTGTTCCAGGAGGGACTAACCTTTGGGCTTAAATGTCATTATACTTTAATTTTCAGATGGGGTCTAGTCCAGATGCCAGCCATTGAGTGGCGGAGTGGGGTTTGATTCTTCCTGGGTGTGACTCCAAGTTCAAACCGTAACATTTTGTCTATTCGGAAAGGGGTTTGGGACTTGGACAGGATCTCAGGGTGAGTCTGGTAGGACACTATGAGCTCATGCAGGCTGGCAGCCAGTGTCTGGGGGACAAGGGTGACAAGGAGGATCGGTTCTACCCTTGTTTTCTCCCTAGAGTCTTCCACTGCTTGTCATCTTAATACGAATTTTGGGAAAACTCGTTTTCTGCTTGAGGATTCTTTATGGACCCATCTCCAGGTCTTTGAAAAAGCTGTACCCCACAAAGCTTATGTGTTTCTATCAAGTGAGAGGTTTAAGGTTCTGGAAGGTGCTTTTGAATACATAAGGAGGTCAGAGGTTTATTTTTGTTTGAAAAATTAATATTCAGAACACTTAAAATCCCTTTAGATTTTACTATTTAATTCATAATTCTGGTACATTTTAACTGTCACTTATAAGGAGGTCTTGGATTAATATTGGTACCTATTTGCAAATTTAAATACTTCCAGATATTTTTGTGTACTTGCAGACCTAATTTAATCATTTTCCCTCCCAAGCAGTACAGTTGTCTAATTTAACCATAAGATTCTAAGCTCCTCCACAAGCTCATTTTCCCACCCTCACTCACCTAGTCCTGAGTAAACATCTTTGGTCTTCTTAAAAAAGTTTTTTTGGGGTGCTTGGGTGGCCCAGTGGGGTAAACCTCTGCCTTTAGCTCAGGTCATGCTCTCAGGGTCCTAGGACTGAGCCCTGCATCCGGTTCTCTGCTCAGTGGTGAGCCTGCTTCCCTCTCTCTCTGCCTGCCTCTCCTCTTACTTGCAATCTCTGTCTCTGTGTCAAATAAATAAAATCTTCAAGAAAGTTTTTTTTTTTTAAAGATTGTATTTTTTTGACACAGAGACACCAAGAACAGGAACAGGAGCAGGGGGAGGGGGAGAAGCGGGCTTCCCGCTTCCTTGGAGAAGGGCTTCATTGCGTAGGTGCTAAAGGCTGCTACCTCAGAGGCTGTCCTGGGAACCCGCACTTATGCAGGCGCCCTGGGACACCCGTGATGGGGCATGGCTCCCAGCTCTATCTGAAGCGTTGCTGTGTTGTGTAGAGGGGACCCCAAGCCGAGGGACGAACCCAGTTATTGTGCACTTGCTATGTGCCAGTACACTTATATACGTTATCCCCTTTCATTTTTTAAAAAATTAATCTGTTTTTTAGAATTTTGAAACTAATGTGCCAAAAAGGTATGCATACAGTACAAAGAACTGATTTTGTTTCTTGAAAACAAGTTGTCAACCTGGGCCCCTGCATTCCCCGACACATTACTGTATAAACAGGTGTCTTATCCACAACTTAGCCATCAGGAACCTTCCTCCTGACCTGCTCCGTTCCAGGCAAGGTCCTTTGTAGCAAAGGGTTCCGGTCAGCACTGTGCATTGCACACACTTGATGCATCTCTCGTCTGGAAGGCTTCCCAGTATGGTATGGCTCGTGTTTCTGAATATGGCAAGGGCAGTGAGTTTGCAGGATGGCCTTCGTACACCTTTGTCCGGTGTCACAGAAGGGATGCTGTGTTCTCGCTGCATCGCATCTGACCCCGTGGGACGTTCACTCTTCGCTGGGGGTGGGTCCCGAAGGATTTCTGCGTTCCCTGCCCCCCACAATCCCCGCTTGCCCTTGCTGTCCGACGTTGCTGAGGCATCCTGGCCTGCTGCCGGGCGCCACCTGGTGGCCACTGCCATCTGTCTTTGGCTCCAGCTGGCGGGTGTCCCCACAATTGTATGCGAGGGTGGGGGGCATCAGGAGACGTCCCATGTGGGGGTCTGGCTTTTGGAGGCTCTTTTTCACAAACATTTACATCTATATTTCTCTATCTACCAAAAACCACGAGTTCACACCATGCCTCCGATTCTTTTTTTTTTTTTTTTTTTTTTTAAAGATTTTTATTTATTTGACAGAGATCATTAGCAGTCAGAGAGACAGGCAGAGAGAGAGCGCGGGGTAAGCAGGCTCCCTGATGAGCAGAGAGCCTGATGCAGGGCTCGATCCCAGGACCCTGGGATCATGCCTGAGCTGAAGGCAGAGGCTTTAACCCATTGAGCCACCCAGGCGCCCCCATGCCTCCGATTCTAATTCAACACTTCAGCATTTATTCTGGTTCTCCTCATCCATATTTCTAACCCCCAGTTCTGATAGTGAGAAAACAGGCTCCCATTATATTCAGTGTGTTTACTGTATTTGATCAGACCTTTGTAATTAATCTCGCATCCCCACTGGGGCCTCCTCCTCCCCACCCCAGTGGCTGCTGGTCCCACTTGGGCTCTGACTCTGCTGTTGGCTGGGTGCTTTCCTCTTATCCTGTATGCCTCTTACTCTGACACCTATGCGGGGCTGCCCTTTCTGGAGATGCTCATATCACATGCTTGCCTCTATCCTCCCTTGCCAGGGTGCCCCTCTATGGGAATGCCCTCCTGACGGTGCTTGGGATTAAGTCCTCTGGCTGGGCTACCCCCTCCTCACTAGCACTGTCCTTTTCCTCTGCCTACCTAATTCAGGACTAGATTCTTCAGGAAGGGAAGAGAATGTGTGGTCCTTGTTACCTGAATGATGGCTGGAATTGGTTTTATAATCACAGTTTTATCGTTATGGTGAAAGATCCAGACATTGTGCTGGAGCGATCCATGGGCATGTCTGCAAAAGGAAAAGTATAATTTGACTGGTGATTCACATCGGAGGCCGTTTTTGTCTGTGGTGGTCCCAGAGGGCAGCAGCAGAACTAGGCCACAGAGGCTGGCTGTGCAGGTCCAGAGCAGCCTGCCCATCTGGAAGCAGCAGCACTAGGATGGGGTGGGGGAGGTGTCCCCCTGTGGGAAGGCGCTGACCTCAGCTGTCCACTCTGCCAGATGTCCAGGCTGCTGCAGAAGGATGCGGAGCAGGAGGCCCAGATGAGAGCAGAGATCCAGGACATGAAGCAGGAGCTCTCCACCGTAAACATGATGGATGAATTCGCCAGATATGCCAGGCTGGAGAGAAAGATCAACAAGATGACGGATAAGCTTAAAACTCACGGTACTTGTTTCACCTGTAGTGCGGAAAACTTCATGGGAGCTGAGGAATAGAGAAGTCTTTCTGTGAAGATTGGTAGAACATGCGCTTTGATTCTTAGATGTTCTAAATGTTGAGAGGAACTTCTGAGTTTGTCCAGAAGAAACTCAGTAGTCATGATTATTGTCTCTTTGTCGGTGAACCTTTGTTTCCTAAACACAGAAACAACTAACGTCCTTTTAGCTTTTTTTCTTTAAAGATTTATTTTTATTTTTATTTTTTAATTATTTGCCAGAGAGAGAGCAAGCGAGTATACACAGGCAGGCAGAGAGGCAGCAGAGGCAGCGAGAGAAGCAGGTTCCCGCTGAGCAAGGAGCCCGATGCAGGACTCGATCCCAGGACCCTGGGATCATGACCTGAGCTTTTTTTCATTTCTGTAGGTAGACATTTTGAAATTCAACACTCCCCCCCCCTTTTTTTTTTTTTTAAGATTTTATTAATTTGTCAGAGGGACAGAGGGCGCACAAGCAGGGGAAATGGAAGGCAGGGGGAGAAGCAGGCTCCCTGCTGAGCAGGGAGCAGTTCGCAGGGCTCAATTCCAGGAACCTGGGATCATGACCTGAGTGGAACGCTTAACTGACTGAACCACCCAAGTGCCCCTCAACACTTTTCGAGATAAGCCTAGAGCAAGTGTCATAGTGGATGCCCAAGGGCTTTTGTGGACACTCACAAATGTGCCCAGAGTGTCCTTATCTGAGAATAGACTGACACGGTCACGGTCAGGTCTTGTTCATTACTGTGTTGGCCACTGTCCCTAACACTCTTCTATGACGAAGACATTTCCACCCGTGTGCTGCGAATGCGCACTGAGAGAGAGCTGCCTCCAGGCTGGTAAGACATGCAGAGCTCCCCCGCGTCCCCTAGGCCCAGGACAAGCTAGGCTCCCACATGTGGGTTAGCGTACAGTGTAGACAGGGAGACTGGGGAGCAAATGTAGTCCTGTTGGTAAGTACACTATAAAAAGAATCTCTGATGTAGACGGGTAGTTTTAAGGGTGTTCAAAATTAAAGCTTCAAATCTTACAATCTGTGTGTGATTCTGTTTTAATGCATGGCATCATGTGTGGCTTTTAAGAAATTCTGTTTTCTGTTTTCTAAATATACTGAACAAATGTTATACAACATGATTAGAAGCTATTTTATAGGAGGAGAATAACATTTCTGTGTCTTTGAGTATTTTCCTTTATTTTCAGGACTGATAGAATGATTTCATCCTGTTTTTCCTTTCAGTGAAAGCTCGGACAGCTCAGTTGGCCAAGATAAAATGGGTTATAAGTGTTGCCTTCTATGTATTGCAAGTAAGTGTCCTATTGTGTCACCTGGGGTCGTTAAAGTTGTTATGGACTGTCCTCCAGAACTGCGGCCACCAGGATCCAGGTCCAAGAGTTCAGGCTTTTTCCACTTTCCGTGGCTGCGCTGCGTGATCCTGCCAGTATGGAACTGAACGCTGTGCATTTATAAGTTGGACTGAAGGAAGGCCTTTCCCTCTCTCTGTTTTAAGTTGAAGTATAATTAACATACAGTGTCCTGTTAGTTTCAGGTGTACAGCATAAGGAGTCAGTAATTCTCTGCGTTGCTCCTTGCTCACCGGGATGACTGCGATCCCCGCCCCTTACCGCGCAGCGTGTCCTGATGATACTGACTGCGTCCCTCTGCTGTGCTTTTCACCTCCATGACTGACTGACTTTGGAGCTGGAACTTTGTACCTCTTAATCCCCTTTATGTGTTTCCCCCATCCCTCTATTTCTCTTCCCTCTGGCAGCCATCAGTTTGTTCTCTGTATTCATAGTTCTGCTTTTTCTTTATTCCTTTCATGTTTTAGAGTCTGCATGGGAGTGAAGTGGTCCGGTGTTTGTCCCTCTCGCGTATTTCACATAGCGGTGTGCCTTCTGGATGCATCCCTGTTGTTACAGACAGCAAGAGCTCATCCCTTTTGGTGGCTGAGTAGTGTTCCGTGTGTGTGTGTGTCTGTGTCTGTGTGTAAATATATATAAATACACAGCCTCATCTTTATCCGTTCGTCTGTCATGGACACGGGCTGCTTCCCCGTCTTGGTGACCGTAAATAATGCTGCGGTAAGCATAGGTGTGCATGGATCTTCTCCAGGGACTGTTTTTGTTTTCTTTGCGTGAGTATCTGGTAGTGGAATGACTGGGTCCTATGGTATTTCTATTTTTAACTTTCTGAGGAACCTCCGTACTGTTTGCACAGTGGCTGCACCAGCTTGCGTTCCCGTCAGCAGTGCACGAGGGTTCCAGGGGAGTCTGTCTCCTGAGTTGTGAAACATTGGGGTTTTTTAGCACATGGATGCTGACGTAGCTTCTCTGGGACTCTTGGGTGGTGCCGTTACTCCAGTGCAGCTTGGGGAGCTTGTGGGGAAGTGAGAGAAGCTTCTTTAGATTTTGTATTTGCTAAGATGGTCAGTTAGGATCATTGCTTGTTACATGGCACACAGACATGGAAACTGCTGCTCACTGTCGAGGTGAGGACCCACTGTGCTCATTGCAGTCCAGTGCTGTTGGTCCTCAGCAGTCCCGTCTGGGATAAGAGAGTTCCTGGGGAGCTACTCCTGTTGCTGCTTTCCTCTGAGGTCGTGGCCATGCTGTGTCCACGCTTGCGGCTGCTGTCAGTGACTCTGGGTTTCCGCGCTGCGTGTGGTCCTCGCTGCACCAAAGGCCTCGAGTCAGCCCTGCAAGCCCAGGGTGTCTGGGTTCAGTGATGTACACTCGACCTGAGGTCCTGTCGCTTTGACACCGGTTAGGTTTCCCAGGGACAGGATTGAAGCCAGACTCCCTCTTTTAAGTCTTCTCATTTGAGTGGCTTCTCCAAGGCACGGGACAGGTGAAGGCAGCGGAAAGGATGCTTCTGCTTCGCTGCCACTGTTTAGACTCAGGGCTCTGTCCACACGCAGATGCCAGCCCTGTGTGTGTGTGTGTGTGTGTGTGTGTGTTGGGGGGGTGGAGAACGGACTGTTGTTTCAAGGATTTTAGGCATGAGATTGCTGTTGTCACTAATAAGGTATCTTTATCATAGGCTGGCTACTTAAAAGAGATGCTCAGTGAGAAAAGAATACTTTTGTTATAGGAGACTGTGGTTAATTTATCAGCTAATATCAGCTAATTAATAGTGCATATTTATTATTCAGATTAAAACAGTAAAGTGGCATTTCAGTAAGAAGGCTTGGCAGCAGTTTGTTCTAGATGTCCTGTGAACTGTCTTTAATCAGACCCTGTTTGGGGTGCTAGCAGGTCGGTGGCAGTGTGGATGTGTCTGTGTCCCGCAAGAACTGCATTGCTGGGGCTTGAGGTCATCGGCTCAGAGCATCTCAGTGTGTTGGTCGGTTTCTCCTCTGTCTCGGATTACTGGGCATGTGGCCAGCAGGTGGTTGCACTCATCCGCACTGTCCCCGCAGGCTGCCCTGATGGTGTCGCTCATCTGGAAGTACTACTCTGTTCCCGTGGCTGTGGTGCCCAGCAAATGGATCACGCCGCTGGACCGCCTGGTGGCATTTCCTACTAGAGTTGCAGGTAAGAGTTTTCTGGAGCCCAGAGCAGAAGTGTACGGCTAGGCCTCTGTAGACATGTGGGGTACGGGGGAAGGAACCCACGCTCATCTGTTCACTAGTGAGTAGTCCTTTGGGTCTTGGCCTCACACAAGGCTCACAGTGAAGACACAGGTCTGGAGAAGTTGCTTGCCTTATCCAGTGTCACCGAAATGTTAAGTAGCAGAGCTAGTCTGGGTCTGCTTACAGAATGTCCCGTACCTTGTCTGATATCCTGGTTGTTGAAACCCCCATCTCTAGGTCCTAGGTTCTGTGACCTCTTCATTTCTTTTGCATGGCCTCTCTGCTGCATTTACTGCTATTGGCCATTCTTTTATTTTTGAAAGGTAATGATATCCTTTGGGTGTTAAAAGTAGAACATAATCAGACACCTGGGTGGCTCAGTGGGTTAAGCATCTGCCTTCAGCTCAGGTCATGATCTTGGGGTCCTGGGATCGAGTCCCGCATCAGGCTCCCTGCTCAGTGGGGCATCTGCTTCTCCCTCTCCCTCTGCCTCCGCTTGTGTGCAGAGGCAAATAAGTAAAATCTTTATTTTAAATAAATAAATGAATAATAAATAAATAAATAAAAATCTTTGAAAAAAGTACATATTGTAGAATGATTAGAAATATAAGAATAATTTAAAAACATCTCATAAGCTATAGCTAACCTCACTTAACTTTGTGGTACATTTTCCACTCTTTATTTTTTCCTATTTATTTTATACCACTAAGATCATCTGGCACGTACAATTTTATTTTATTTGTTATTTTTAAAAAAGATTTTATTTATTTTTTTGACAGACAGAAATCACAAGTAGGCAGAGAGGCAGGCAAAGAGAGAGGGGGAAGCAGCTTCCTTGCTGAGCAGAGAGCCAGATGTGGGGCTCGATCCCAGGACCCTGAGATTATGACTTGAGCTGAAGGCAGAGGCTTAACCCACTGAGCCACCCAGGGGCCCTGGTACATAGAATTTTAGACCCCTTTTTACTTTATATTGTAAACCCTTTCCTATATCAGTAAACTTTTAAGGAATTTTGAATAGCTGCTGTTCATTGGGATATATCATGATGTACTAATTCCCCTGATAGAAGAGAGTATTTAGGTCCTAATTCCTTACTGTCAGGAATAATGCTGCATGTCACTCAGCCTTTGGTTGTGATCTGTTGCTGGAGGTGAATTACTGAGTGAAAAGGAGTGACTGCTTCAGAGATCCTGGTTTCACTACACCCTCCACCCTGCCTCCACCCAACCTTGTGGGCACCACTGCCCGCCGGTGGGCTGTCAGTGCCGCTGACTAGGAGAGCTCGAGGACGCCCTTCCAGGCATCTAGAGAGCCACTGGCCGCTCCTGCTGCCCGACTTCCTGTCTCTCCGTCACCAGCTGGGCCAGAAAGGCATGGGTGGATGCTGCTCTGTTTATAATGGTTTTTTTAAGAAGGAAAAACAAATAGTCATACAGGGTAGTTTTACTGTTTGTTAATATCGTATGTAACAATGCACATCCTTCTGGCAGTTGTCCTGCGGAGTTCCTGTTTAGGAAGGAAGGCAGCCCTGTGCATCAGTAGGATGTCTGCTGACTCTGATCGAGGAAACACACACCTAGTTTTCCTTAGGCGAGCACTGCTGCAGAACGCTTGACTTCCTGTAAATTAAAGGTAGCAGAAATGCGGGCAGATCGTAGGCGTGCTCTCTTACGGTGAGCTTCTCCATTTCCAGGTGGAGTTGGAATTACCTGTTGGATTTTAGTCTGTAACAAGGTTGTGGCGATCGTGCTTCACCCTTTCAGCTGAGAGAAGACGAATGCAACTATGACATTTTAGAGAATGGATTTCCACTGAGATGGTTAAAAATCTGATTTATACTATTTTTTTTGTAAGGAAACTAAAGCACACAGGTTAGTTTTTTTGTTGAATGCGTTCTTGGATTTCTTGTGAGATACGAGAGTCATGATTTTGTACACTTGTCACCGAGCTGGAAGGCCGGGCTTTCGCACATGTGACCTGGCCATCAAGTCCCGGGTTTGTTACAAGATGGCACCTGGGCATCCACTTATTGGGGGGTGCACCGTTGGCATACTTTAAAGGTCACATTGCCATCCGGAGAATCAAAGTTTTCTAACTTAAGTACCTTAAAGACTTTGCACTATTTTTATTCCAGATTAGAAAGTGATTTAAATTTTAAAACCACTACCAGAATTTTAAGTCTCCCATAGTACTACTAAAAGAATAACACTAATTGACATTGCTTGTGTGGTTTTTCTTTCTGTTTAAAGGATCATTTGTGGGATGAGCCGTTGTATAGTGTTATCTACTTATTTGAAGTTGTTAATTTTTCATTGTGTTTTATAAATGTAGTCATGAGATCATAATGCATTATTTGAGGCTTGAATTGTGTTTTATATTTAAAGCATTTCAGATGAAGTGTGTTTTATAAGCACTTAATATTTATGCTCTGTAGAATGGAACAAAGTTAACAAAGATTTCTGACTAAATTAATTTGAGTGGATACATTTTTTAAAACACTTTTTTTTTACTGTCTTTTTTTTTTTGAATTCTAATTGACACATAACATTGTATTGGTTTCAGGACTATAACATAGTGATTTGATATTTGTATACACTGTGAAATGATCACCACAGTAAGTCTGGTTTCCCCATGTAAAACACTCTTTTTAATTAAAATTTTTGCAAGGGCTTGTGTGACTCTTCCTTACAGCCGCTTACTTGCTATGACGTTTGTAACTGTGACAAGTGACAGAGGCCTTTCTTTAACTGTTAACTCGGTTGGCTGCAGCTCCGTAGAGCTACATTCTGTCCCTGGTTTTTCAAAGGTCCTATTTGTTTTTTTGAGTTCCCTGTCGATCTGACAAGTAGCTCATTGTTAATTCCATGAATTGTACGAGAGACAGACAGCGTGCTGTGGTGCGTAGTTCTCATCCTCAGAGTGGGTCGGGCTCTTCATTCAAATGTCTCCAGCCCAGGCTGACTTAGTTTTAAGAAAGGATGTGGAACAGAGGTCACAGGAGCATTCATAGCAAAAGCATCAGAGGGTTTGCGTGGGCCACGCAGGCTGGGAAGGCTGCCTGATGAGGCGAAGGCAGCAGCACGAGGAAGCTGTGGGGTTCAGGCGCACGACACCCTGCGTTACCACCATGAGTGAGCCGCCGGCATCAAGGGTGGGGTGTGCAGTGAACGGTTGGTTGCCACACAGGGTCCACCCAGGGACATCCTTGGATCACTAATCCTCGTCCAGTCTCCCTGCCAAGACCCTTCTTGATCTCCTAAAGATCCATTCTTTCAGTTAACACTCAAGGAGTTTTGACAAAGCTCTCTGAGGCTAGAGGAGAAGACGTACAGTTGACAGCTGGGGACCTTCCCACACGTAGCAGCAGTTGACGAAGACGAGACAATGGACATGTAAGTGTTCTTCATGTTTTACATTGTGGTTTTTCAAAAATGTTATTTGTTTTTAAATAGGTAATAAACATAGTACTGGATTCAAAAGCTACAGAAAGGGGTACAGTGGAAAGGAGCTCTTCTGACCCTTGACCATTGTGTTGCCCCATCTTCTGTGTGTGTGCTGAGCCTCCCCTGCAGTCTGTGTGTGTGCTGAGCCTCCCCTGCAGTCTGTGTGTGTGCTGAGCCTCCCCTGCAGTCTGTGTGTGCTGAGCCTCCCCTGCAGTCTGTGTGTGTGCTGAGCCTCCCTTGCAATGTGTGAAGCCCTCTCTAATCACCTTAGATGACAGTGATTTCTTTTTTCTTCCCCTCCTCATCTGAACATCTTACGCAGTATTTATTTGACTCATTTGTCAACCAGTTTTGTATTGATTTGGGAGGTCTCCTGTCATGTAGTTTCATCTCTAATGTTTTAGATGCTCTTGTGTGTGTGATAAAGGGTTTTCAGTGATGCTACAAGTGCCTTTGGGCCAGAGACAGTCCCTTAGGCTTTTTTATTCCCCTCCCAGCATGTCTTAAGTTGATACCCAGGAAGATTTAACTTAGAAAAGAACGGCTTTCCACGAGGGCCATGTAGGTCTTTTCTAGGGAGTGTATTTTCTTTGTAGTTGAGGTGTTAACCATTGAACAGTTTTAAGAATTTTCTAGGATGTTCTTCTCTTATAAGACCTTCAGGACAGAGGCCTTTAGTGGTGTCAGCAGATTCAAAGCTGTATGTGTTGCAGGTTTGCACACTAGTATGGATGCCAACCTCTCTGGGGGCTCTCTTGTGTGGGTTAGCTTTTCTGCTTGCGTATTTGGAATGTAAAGAGTACGCATCCCTCTTTCAACACTCAGTACTGACTCGTGCCTGAGAGTTCATTCTTAAGTTGAATGAAAATCATGTAGCTTTTGCCAATATTTTTGTTGTTGCTTGTGCTTTTGGTGTCGTATCTAAGAATCCATTGCCAAATCCAAACTCACCCAGAGATTTATGTCTTTGTTTTCTTCAAGAGTTTTATAGTTTTAACTTTTACACTTAAGTCTTTTATCTACTTTGAATTAATTTTTATTTTTATTTTTTAAAAAATATTTTACTTATTTATTTGACACAGAGAGACAGATCTCAAGTAGGCAGAGCAGCACACAGAAAGAGAGAGCGAGGGGGAAGCAGGCTCCCTGCTGAGCAGAGATCCTGATGTGGGGCTTGATCCCAGGACCCTGGGATCATGACCTGAGCTGAAGGCAGAGGCTTAACCCACTGAGCCACCCAGGTGCCCCTACTTTGAATTAATTTTTGTACAGAGAGTGAAGTACGATTTCAACTTTATTCTTTTGTATGTGGATCTTCAGTTGTTTAAGCACCATTTGTTGAGACTGTGTATTCCCAGTTGAGTGGTCTAGGCAACCTTGTCAAAAATCAGTGAACTGTAGAGACATGGGTTTATTTCTGGACTCTCAGTTGTATTCTCTCCACCTCTTTGTCTATACTTAGACCAATACCACAATATTTTGATTTCAGTTGCTTTGTAGTAAGTTTTAAAATTGGGACGTGTGCATCCTCTAATTTTGTGTTTCTTTCTTTCTTTTTTTTTTTTTTTTAAGATTTTATTTATTTATTTGACAGAGATCACAAGTAGGCAGATAGACAGGCAGAGAGAGAGGGGCAGGGAAACAGGCTCCCTGCTGAGCAGAGCGCCCGATGCTGGGCTCCATCCCAGGACCCTGAGATCATGACCTGAGCCAAAGGCAGAGGCTTAACCCACTGAGCCACCCAGGTGCCCCTTTTGTGTTTCTTCTTAAATAGTATTTTGGCTATTCTCTGTCTCTTGCAATTTCATATGAATTTTAGAATTTGTATCTCAGTTTCTACAAAGAAGTTAGTTGGGATTGTGGGATTGTGTTGAATTTGTCAGCTTGGGAGTACTGCCTTCTTAACAGTGTAAGGGCTTCCAATCCATGAACATGGGCTATCTTTCCAACTATTTAGATCTTTAATTTCTTTCAACAATGCCCTGTAGTTTTCAGATGATATTTTGTGTTTCTTTTGTTAAATTTATTCATAAGTATTTTTGATGCTATTTTAAATGAAATTGTTATATAGAAATTGATTTTTGTGTATTGATCTTATATTCTGTAACCTCATTTTATTGG
This sequence comes from Mustela erminea, assembly GCF_009829155.1. Classification (NCBI taxonomy): domain Eukaryota; kingdom Metazoa; phylum Chordata; class Mammalia; order Carnivora; family Mustelidae; genus Mustela; species Mustela erminea. Next base: position 214,506,090 of record NC_045614.1, read on the forward strand.
TTCCAATAAATAGTTTAGTGGATACCTTAGGATTTTCTATATGCAAGATCATGTCATTCGCAAATAGAGATAGTTTTACTTCTTTTCCAATCAATGCCTTTTATTTCATTTTTGCCTGACTTCTCTGGCCAGAAACTCCAGTACAGGGTGGAATAGAAGTGTTGAGTGTGGACATTATTGTCTTTTTCCTCATCTGGTTTTGTTATCAGGGTTATGCCAGTCTTGTAAGAATGACTTGGAGAGTGTTCTTTTTTCTGTATTCTGGAACAGGTTCAAAGTCCGAGTGAATATATGATGAATATCATATTCATATTCAATATTCATATATTCAATATTCATATATTGAATATATGATGAATTTGCTGGTAAAATCTTTGAGTTTTCTCTTATTTTTACTGAAAGATTAACTACAGATTTCAATTTCTTTAGTGATTATGAGGTTATTAGTTTTGTATTTTTTCTTGATGTAGGAAAATTAGTGTAGGATTTATCCATTTCTTCTCAACTTTAAAATATATTAGGATAAAATTTTTGCAAATGCTCCATTTGTGATAAAAAATACAAGTTTTAAGTTGTCTTCTTGTATGTGTCCATTGGGTTAGAGTTATTGGCTGTCTTACTCACATCTTTGTCTTAAAAATGCATCCTATGCATCTTTATTTGCTGGGCTACCTGTTACCAGGAAGTCCAGGCTGTGCTTCTGACCAACCAGTTATAAATCAGAGGTTCCCATGACCTCTTCCTCAGGTTTGATTAATTTGCTAGAGCAGCTCATGGAATTCAGAAAAGCCAGTTCCTCCGTTTACCAGTTTATGATGAAAGGATATGATAAATGATTGATAGCCAGCACATGGAGGGGATCCTTAGGGCAAGGTGTGTAGGAAGGGCGTGGACCTTCCACGCCATCTCCAGGGATGCCATTCTCCTGGTGCCCCCACGTGTTCAACCCAGAAGCTCTCCCAACCCCATGCTGCTGGGATTTTATGGAGGCTTCCTCAGATGGGCATCCGGGGGTCATCGACTCCACTTTCAGCCCTTCTCCCCACTCAAGAGTATGGGGTGGGGCTGAAAGTTCCAACCTTCTAATCCCAGTGTGGTCTTTCTGGTGACCAGCCCCTATCCAGGAGCCCACCTGGAGTCACCTCTTAGAACAAAAGACATGCCCATCACCTAGGAAATTAGCAGGGTTTCCAGAGCCCTGTGTCAGGAAGAGGTCAGAGACCAAATACCCAGAACAAAAGGTGCTCCGACTGCTCTTACCACAGGGAGTTACTGGGGTTTCAGAGCTCTGTGCCGGGAGCCTGGGCAGAGGCCAGGAGGTATTATCTGTATCTCACGCTTGCCTTTTTTTTTTTTTTTTTTTCCCGTCCTCCCCATTAAATTTTGAAGTTACTCAATTTTTGTTTTAACACTCGGAAATTTGTCCATGCTTAATGCTTTCCTCCCCTCTGCAGCAGTGTGAGTCAACACTTGAATGTCAGCCCTTCCCCCCGATGCACGAGGTGCTTGTCATCATACGTATGATGCCTCAGCCTTGTGTTCCCTCTCTGTGACCCCACAAGAGATGGTGTAAAACCGCGATGTTTAGGACTACACATTCACCACTCTCTCGCTCGCACAAGAGACCTTTTATCTCAAACAAGTTCTCCCTGCGGTCTGTCAGTCCGAACAGGAGTGAGGCGGCAGGCTGCACTTGGTTCATGGTATTAGAACTCGGCCAGGCCTGGGGCACCTGGGTGGCTCAGTTGCTTAAGCCTCTGCCTTTGGCTCAGGTCATGATCCCAGGATCCTGGGATCGAGTCCCGCATCGGGCTCCCTGCTCAGCGGGGGGCCTGCTTCCCCCCTCTCCCTCTGCTGCTCCCCCCACTTGTGCTCTCTCTCTTTCTCTAACTCTCTGTCAAATAAATAAATTCTTTAAACAAACAAACAAACAAAAAAGAACTCAGCCAGGCCTGTTTTGTTTGTGTATCGCCTGTGGCTGTTTCCACCTTCCAGTGGTGTCATGAAGGTGTTACAGAGGGTAAGGTGGCCTGTGAAGCCCAAGTGATTACTCTCTGGCCCTTTACAGAAAAGGTTACCTGATCTTCACATTAGTGAGGCTCTGAAAACGTGTCCTGCCTCTTCCTTCTTCTGGAATAATACTGGAGGGTGTGCGGTTCTAGGTCATGGCTGTCCTGTTGGCAGCCCACTGTTCTCTGCCTTACTGTCATGACCGATGAGTAGTACAGTGGTTCCTTTGACAATACGCTGCCTTTTTCCGTGGTTGGTCTTTGTTAGGGTCCATGATCAAAGGCACGAGACTGATACAAAGCAAAGGTCAAATAAAACTTTATTTCGCGCCAAGCATCAAGAATCAAACTGACCGGTCAGGGCTATCTCTTACGAAAAGGCGATGACGATGATCCCGACAAGGTCACTCCCAAGAAGGCCGCTCCGGACGAGGCTGCTCTAGATGAGCCTGCTCCGCAGATGAGGCCGCTCCATGATCGGAGCCGCTCCCAAGAAGAGGCCACTCCCAAGATGAGGCCGCTGCTCCATGAGGTCGCTCCCCAGACAAGGTCGCTCCCAAGAAGAGGCCATTCTGGACAAGACCGCTTCCCGGACGAGGCTGCTCCCGACGACGAAGAGGCAATGACCGCGACGATGACAAGGAGGACAACCCGGATGACACAGACTCTGCTCCCCACGATGCCACTCTGACAAGGCTGCCACCCAGAGGAAGCCACCGCTGTGGACAAGGCTGCCACCCAGAGGAAGCCACCACTGCGGACAAGGCCGCTCGAGGCTTGGGGTGGCGAGGCATTGAGGCTGCTGGCGGCTAGGGGCCGTTGGCATCTCAGGGCTGCTGGCGTCTCGGGACCGCTGGCATCCAGGGGCTGCAGGCGTCAGGACCGCTGACTGCTGGACCGCTGGACCACTGGTGTCTCGGGACCGCTGAACACTGACTGCTGGGCCGCTGGATTACTGGTGTCTCGGGACCGCTGGCGTCTAGAGGCTGCAGGCGTCGGGACGGCTGACCACTGGACTGCTGGTGTCTCGGGACTGCCATCAGCGCAACTGCCAGAGGCTGCAGCTCGGGGCTGCTGAAGGCGGGGCCGCTGGAAGCTGCAGGCAGCTGGAGGCTGCAGGCGGCTGGAAGCTGCAGGCGGCGGCTATAGCTCTTACAAGAGCTGTTACAGCTCCTCCACTCCGCCTTCCTGTGGACTCTACCTTCTGCTCCCCTCACAGCTCTCCTCCTCTCCTGCTAGCCTCGCACAGCAACCTTTATGCGGTCGGTTGAGCCCCACCCCTATACAGGTGGCCAATCGGATCTCAATTCACCCTAGTGGACATACACATCCCGCACCGATTGGACGTCTCCACCTGGCCTGCCCCGCCCCTACATCCCGGGTCCTCAAGCAAGTTCCTCTGGGAGGGGCAGGCCCTTACAGTCTTAAGATTTTCCCTTCGTCAAGAAACTGCTTGGCAGTCTTCATGCCTAGCCAGGTGTGAGTTTCGTTTTGCTTCTATTTCTACTTATTTTGTTGGAATTTATTGGAGTTTCTGAATCAGTATTTTTCACCCTTTATCTCTTTAGAGACTTAGCCCTGCTCCATTCTCTCTTCTCTCTTCTTCAGAAGCTCGGATTACATACTAGTTCAGCCCTTTTCATCTGTGCGTGCCTGTAAAACTCCCCTCACATCATTTCTCTGCTCTCTCTGCTTCGATGCTGATCATTTCTTCAGATCTTTCTGCTCTCTGAGTTCTGGGTTCATCTGCTGTGAAGCCCATTTATAGAGTTAATTTATTTTTTTATTTTTTATTTTTTTAAAGATTTATTTTACAGAGAGATTACAAGTAGGCAGAGAGGCAGGCAGAGAGAGAGAGGGGGAAGCAGGCTCCCCACTGAGCAGAGAGCCCAATGTGGGGCTCGATCCCAGGACCCTGAGATCATGACCTGAGCCGAAGGCAGAGGCTTTAACCCACTGAGCCACCCAGGCACCCTATAGAGTTAATTTAAATTAAATGATTATATGTATGTCTTTTATGTTTTGTCACATGTGCTGCGTTCTTGTTCTTTTCATTCATATTTTCAGAAACTTTTTATTTCTTTAAACGTGTTTATTTTCTGTATATAATAATTCCAACATGTAGAGCCTTTGCAGATCTGAACCTGATATCTGTTGTGCCTGTTGGTTCTCTTAGCACATTGTTTTCTTGTGTCTTATCATTTTTTGGACTGCATGTATGTGGGTGTTTTTTTTTTGTTGTTGTTGTTTTTAATTTTTGTTTTAACTATCTTGTGGGAATTTCTTGAGGCCTGGGTCAAGGACAGGTTTTTCTAGAGATAGTTTGCATTTCTACTGCCCTTGGGGGTACTGCCAGCCTAGAGCTCTCTTTTTTTCTTAAGTAGGCTCCATGCCCAGTGTGGAGACCAACGTGGGGCTTGAACTCACAACCCTGAGATCAAGACCCCAGCCGAGATCTAGAGTCAGACCCTTATGGTTTATGCTCTTTTTTTTTTTTTATGCTCTTGTGGGTAGGCATAAGAAAAGATCCCTTGAAAAATCCTAACCCTGCTATAAAGCAAGTAGACATTGCAACACTGGAATATTATTCTATATATCATTTTTAAAAATCCTTTTAGTAAATTTCTTCAGAATTTAGGGCAGGCATTCATGTCACTTGACGGGCATTTGCGTATCTCCCCTTAGGAGCCTACGGGACACCTAACGCTCCTCCCTCCTTCCCTCTCTCCCCTTCCGTCTCTGTTCCCCTCTGTGGTTTTCGTAAAGATCAAAGCTTAGGCCCTTACAGTGTTTATCTCCTCTTTGGTTTTAAATACAATTGTTTTCCCACCATGGTTTTCACTTTCTTTTAAAAGTTTTATTTTACTATTCTCAGTTTTTTAAAGTGCTCATATTACACACCAATCCATAAACCTTTTTGGAAATAGCATGGTCCACATTGTAAATAAGTTGCCCTTAAAAATAAATGAAGGTAAATAAAATGATTAGTGCTGGGAGTGAAGCCCCGTCTAGTTCCGATAAGAGATGCTGTCAGTGCAATGGAGTGTTAGGATAGAGCAGCTCACTGGAGTGCACACTCCTATGCCTGGTGCTCTTTTATGGCAATATTAACAGGAAAAAGGACATGGTATAGGTATGTAACAAATAGAAATAAAAATAGTGAATCTCAGGTGTAGACAAGGAGAGAGTCATCACAAAGGCAGTTTAGCTAAATTGGAGAACACTCAAAAATAATTTTCATAGAACTGTTGGTAATCACTGTGCCTTTTTTTTTTTTAATAGAATCTTCTCTTTCAAAACTGCTTCCATGTTTTTTTAGTTAAAACACAATTCAATTGCTGTGAACATTCCTACGTATGTGAGATGTATGACCCTTGGCTGACTGACTTGGACTAACGAGTCATGGAGTCTCACAGAATATTAAAGCCATGGAATAAGTCAGTCTTCCAAAAGATAATGGACATGTTTCAGGTATAGGGAAAAAAGATACAGTTTTATATTTGAAATGTCATTGGCTAATACACAGTGGATTTTTAAAATTAGGTTATAACAAAACCTTAATTATCCAAAGTCAGTTCAAGGACAGAAACCCACGCAGACACACACTAACATTATGAGATTAAAGGCACATAAGAATGCGAATATGATACCAGAATGTATTAGGATATTGATTATATTCAAATAATTATTTTTCTTTTTCCTTCTGTAGGTGAAGACGACTTAATGGACTTTACCATAGTTACTTTAGAATCTCCGAAAGCGTTGCTGGCGGAGGCCTGACCGGGAGGTAGATGGTGCGTCTTTTTACTTTCCAGGGTCTCGTCAGCCTGTTGAGGAGCAGCCGTGCTGGTCTGGTCATGATTAAAGACATAGCCTGACCCAAAGAGTTCTTCCATCAGACTGTTTTTCTTATCTCTGAAAGCATCTTTTGCTTTTGTTCGGGAGGACTGGCCAAAAGAGGGTTCGTACCCGCTCACAGAATGTTCTGGCTTCAGGCCTTCTGAGTTCCTGCAAGGCTTGCTGGTGCTTAGGCCGCCTCTCGTCACTCCCGCGCTGACCCGCCCGCCAGAGGCAGGGAGCCCGTGATGCAGGTTCTCGATGGCGTCTGTGAACGAGTAATGCTTTCTCTGTCTGAAGGGGATCTTGATACTTGCAGCAGCATTTTTACCAGGCGTCTTGTCCGTGTCGTTTATTTGGAGACTTCTTTTGAACTTTTCTTTCCCCGCGTCGTCTTCCTGCTTGCCTTCCCGTTCAGGATGAGTTACCTGAATTCTTTTTGGTGGTAGTTCTTCCTCTTTCACTGGAGTGGTTTTCTTTTCTTGATCTTCTTTCTTCTCTCTCTGTCTTCCGGTATTCTCCAGAGGTGGTGGTTCTTCCAAATGTTCCTCTTCCTTCGATAAATCTATATTCAAAAAATAGTTTACTTAGTGGTCTTTAAAATGAGCGGATTTCTATTTCAAGAAGGCATGCTGAGCACACTTACTGACATCGGACAGGCACATGAGCATAACCTGCATTCCGCACGAGAATACAGGGGAAGGGGCTGGGAACAAGCTTGAAATGTCCTACTTTCCTAGAACATACCAAATAAGAATTACAAAGCCAAAAGAAACATGCATTTGCTAAGAAGTTGTCAGAGGATGCTCATCACTGCTAGGCGACAGAGTGTCATTAAAACAATGATACTCCCCCCCCCCCTCCAAATTGGCAGATAGTTTCTAGATTTGGGGAGAATATGGGGAAATTGGAACTTTTGTTCCCCATTGGTGAGTGTGTCAATTGGTACAAGCTTTTTTTTTTTTTTTTTTAAGATTTTATTTATTTATTTGGCAGACAGAGATCACAAGTAGGCAGAGAGGCAGGCAGAGAGAGAGAGGGGGAAGCAGGCTCCCTGCTGAGCAGAGAGCCTGATGTGGGGCTCGATCCCAGGACCCTGGGATCATGACCTAAAGCAAAGGCTTTAACCCACTGAGCCACCCAGGCACCCTGGTACAAGCTTTTTTTGGATGGCAGTTTGAACTATCAAAAAAATTTTTTTTTTTTTTTTTAGAGCGAGAACGCGCATGCTGCATGGGGGGCGGTGGCGAGGAGGGGCAGAGGCAGAGGGATGGAGAGAATCTCAAGCAGACTCCCCGCTGTGCGGAGCCTGACCCAGGGCTCAGTCTCAGGACCCTGAGATCATGAGCTGAAACCAAGAGTCAGGTGCCCAACTGACCTCGCCAGCTACGTGCCCCTGTATCTATCATAATTTAAGTGAACATACTCTGAGCTCCAACAACTTCACTTCTAGAACCAAACTTCATAAAAATACACAAGAGTAGGTATAAAGATGTGAACTGCAGCATGGTTTGGTAACAAGGAAACATCCTACATGTGTGTCAAGGGGTCAGGGGTAAAGAAAAGGCATGCACAGTCCATGGGACTCGGGGCAGCTATTATAAGATGTCATAAGCTATTACAAACTCGGGGCAGTACGCATGGACTGACAGGGGAGGGAGGGTCACCATCCGATGTTAAGTGAAAAGTCTTTTGGACGTGACCCTTTCCGTTCCTTACCAGCACTTAGGAAGCCCTGCCCTCAGCCTCGCCTCTTACGAGGAAGGGCTGCTGCAGGTACAGACGTGCACACCTTCTGCGGAAACCTGCACGGAAGACGCGCGTCCTGGTCACTTTCAAACTCCGTCCCTCTGCGCTGTGTCTCCGGGGCCCACGCTCTTCGCCGGGAATGCCCGTCGCAGGTGTCCCGGGTGTCCGCTCGGTCGCTCCTCCCCCCAGCCCCACCGTAGCCGCCCTGCCCTGCCCTCGGTGTCGTCCTTCTCGGCAGCGTCACCGCGCTCAGAGGCGCCGCACGCCTTGTTTCATGCGGCGTTCGTCCTTCCCGCGGGAACAGAAGCGCACGAGGACGACGTCTGGTCGTCCCTGCTGCAGCCGCGGTGCCCGGAGCCGCCGGACACAGTGTGCGCTCGAGGAGCAGTCGTTGCCGAAGGGATAAGCTCCCCGGCACAATGATGGACGCGGACTAGCCGCTCCGCGGACCGCAGACCGCGGACCCCAGACGGAACGGAGAGCGGAGTCGTCAGCTCCTGTCCCAGATGCGGCGGCGCGCAGCGAGCCCCGCCAAGCTCGTGTCGTTGGAGCGTATCCGGAGACCCCGGCTGATGCGGTGGCCGCGCACGGCCTCTCCTGAAGCCCGCCGGCTCCGCCGGGGAGCCCGGGGCCGGGGGGACTTGCCGCAGCGCGTGCGTTGCCGGGCCGTGGGGCGCGGGCACGTTCCCGGGGGCAGTAGTTGAACTTGGACGCCGCGGGGCGGGGGCTTCAAAATTCCGGAGGGCGCGCGCCTCGGTGGCAGCGTCGGTTCAGGCTTGGCCTCCGGATTTCCCGTCAGTCACGGTCCGGCTCCGCGGGGCTCTGCCCGAGATGCTCTCTCTCCCTCTGCCCCCAGCCCCACTCGCGTGTCCACTCCGTCTAAATACACATCTTTAAAAGAGATAATGAAATTCAGGAGGTAAAAGATCTCCAACCTAGACTTTCCGGCCAGTTTCTAGGTGTGACGGCCGCGTCGCGCCGGGTCGGGTGAAGGCGCGCACACCGGCCTTGCGCGCACCCATCCTCGGGCAGCTGGCGGGACCGTGCGCTCTCCGCGCGCACCGCAGGCAGCGACGAGGAGCACGTGGCTTAGGAGCCAGAAGTCTTCGCAGAGAACGGGGCAGCAGGAGCCTGCGGGGAAGGGCAGGTGCCAGCACCACAGCTGCGTGCCACCGGTGGACGGGCCCGGGCTGGAGGCAGAGGCTGAAGCCCTGAGGCCTGGCACCAAGATGCCCGCTCCGCAGACCTCCTGGGCGCCCGGCGTCCTTGGCCTGACCTGCCCGGCCCAGTGAAGGTGATGCCCTCGCCGCCGTGCGCTGCAGCCTGGTTTGGCTGGGGACATCCAGGGAAGCTGAAGCCCGAGTCTCTGCATCTTCTCCCTGGAGTCTGCGTTCAAAGTCTTCGTTAGCAGGGCCGTTGCCGCTTACTGAGCTGGGTTTGGGTTTGCTGCTCAGTGTGCCGAAACTGAACATACAATTTAAGGATGCGCGTTGTGAGGAACAAGGAGGGAACGAGGTCCATAAAGCCGAAGGTGGTGGTGATTTCTGGTGGGTGAGGGGCGCGGGCTGTACTTCGGGAGCGCTCCCAGGTGTTCTGGGGAACGCTGTGAGGTCCTAGTATTAAGCATGGTAGTGGCTACAGAGGTGTTCATTCCTAATAGTTCTTTACAGTGTATATGTTTTTGTGTACTTTTATTAATTTTTTAATAAAGATGTTATTTATTTGACGGAGAGAGAGCACAAGCAGGGGGAGCTGCAGAGAGGGAGAAGCAGGTTCTCCTCTCTCTGTGGGGAGGCCAGTGCAGGGCTCGAGCCCAGGTCGCTGGGACCATGACCTGAACTAAAATCAAGAGTCTGAGGCTTAATGAACTGAGCCACTCAGGCTCCCCTTATGTATACTTTCTTTCTCTCTCTCTCTCTCTCTCACACACACACACACACAGAATAATTCATAACTTAAATCAAGTAAGAGTAAAGGAAACTTTTAAAAGTGGTTAAAATTACCTTCATATTTGCTCTTGGAATCCTCTTGGTTTGCAACTTTGCTGATAGGGTGAGGAATTGCACAGGTTATTTCAGTTGATTTTTCTTTCTGACCAATGTTTCCAGTTGTCTTTTTACCCTATAATTTTGAAAAGCAGCAAAACACATTTTTTTGGGGGGGTATACATAATTTTAAATTGTTTTTTGTTCAATGAATACAAATGCTTTTCATGGGGAATAAGAGACTGTGTATACTGTTTTCACAAAGATAGGTTCAGACACTGCAAGAACTCAAATCTGTTGTACCTTAGCTGTCAAAGATGGAACATCTTCTGATTTTTGGGTTTCCTGGTGTTTCATACTTGTCAGTGAAAAGCTTCTGTCTGCTTGTACAGATTTGGTCGAAGAAACTATAGAACAGGTACATTATATGTCAGAAACATTTCACATGTGGAAGCAACATTGATTTTAGATCTAAAATAACATTGAAGTTTGTAGTGTAAGGAAATGTACAGACATATAAAACTTTTTTTCAATATATGGATAACATTTGTCAGTTCCCTTTCCCCCTACCATTTCACCTGTTTTGTCTTATTTTGGACTGCAAAGGTTGTGGGTGTCACAGTGTTAGACTCCAAAACAAGGAGGCTTTAGGCTAGGAGGGCGCTCTGTTGGAGGACACACCCTGCACGGACCTCAGTCCAGAGGCAGTGAGCCACAGTGACTTCCTGACTTCCTGTGGCAGTGACCTTAGTTACCAAAGCTTAGACTGATTACTGTCACTAGAGCCTGCCACTAAATCTACAGTTTCCTCAAAGTGTGGTCCCATTTAAATGACTCCGTGGTTGGTATGGTCATCTCTGCTGGCCATTATTCTGAATTACAAAGCAGAAGCAAACAAAGGAAGGCTTGTTGCCTTTAAAAGTAAGCGCAGATACAGATGATATGATACTCTACACAGAAAATCCAAAACACTTGACCCCCAAATTGCTAGAGCTCATACAGGAATTCAGCAAAGTGGCAGGATATAAAATCAAGTCACAGAAATCAGTTGCATTTCTATACACTAACAATGAGACAGAAGAAAGAGAAATCAAGGAGTTGATCCCATTTACAATTGCACCAAAAGCCCTAAGATAGCTCGGAATAAACCTAACCAAGTAGGCAAAGGATATGTACTTAGAAAACTATAGAGCACTCATGAAAAAAATTGAGGAAGTCATAAAGAACTGGAAAATGATACCATGCTCCTGGATTAGAAGAACACATATTGTTAAAATGTCTATGTTACCTAGAGCAATCTACACATTCAATGCAATCACTATCAAAACAGCATCAACTTTTTCCACAGAGCTGGAACAAATAATCATACAATTTGTATGGAACCGGAGAAGACCCTGAATGGCCAAAGGAATGTTGAAAAAGAAGACGAAAGCTGGTGGCATCACAATTCTGGACTTCAAGCTGTATCAGAAAGCTGTAATCATCAAGACAGCATGGTACTGGCACAAAAACTGACACATAGGTCAGTGGAACAGAATGGAGAACCCAGAAATGGACCCTTAAACTGTAGTCAATTAATCCTTGACAGAGTGGGAAAGAATATCCAATGGAAAAAAGACAGTCTTTTCAACAAATGGTGTTAGGAAAATTGGACAACCACATACATAAGAAGGACCATTTCCTTACACCATACCCCAAAATAGACTCAAAATGGATGAAAGACTTAAATTTGAGACAGGAATCCATCAAAATCCCAGAGAAGGACACAGGAAGCAACCTTTGTGATTTGGGTGCAGAAACTTGCTAGACATGTCTCCAAAGGCAAGGGAAACAAAAGCAAAAATGAACTATTGGGACTTTATCAAGTTAAAAAGCTTTTGCACAGTAAAAGAAACAGTTGACAAAACCAAAAGACAACGAACAGAATGGGAGAAAGTATTTGCAAGTATCTTATCAGAGAAAGGGCTAGTATCCAAAATCTATAAAGAATTTACCAAACTTAATACCCAAAGAACAATAATCCAGTCAAGAAATGGGCAGAACTGATGGTTCACAGACCTGTATCCCTGGGGCTAATAATACATTATATGTTAATAAAAAATAATTAAAAAAATAAAGAAGTGGGCAGAAGACAACAAACACATTTCTTCAAAGAAGACATACAAATGGCCAATAGACACATGAAAAAATGCTCAACATCGCTTGGCATCAGGGAAATACAAATCAAAACCACAGTGAGATCCCACCTCACACTGGTCAGAATGGCTACAATTAACAAGTCAGGAAATGACAGCTGTTGTCGAGGATGTGGAGAAAGGGGGACCCTTCTACAGTGTTGGTGGGAATGCAAGCTGGTGCAGCCACTCTGGAAAACAGCATGGAGGGTCCTCAAAAAGTTGAAAATAGAACTACCCTATGACCCAGCAATCGTACTACCGGGTATTTATTCCAAAGACACTAATGTAGTGATCGGAATGGGCATGTGCACCCGAATGTTTATAGCAGCAATGTCCACAATAGCCAAACTATGGAAAAAGCCCAGATTTCCATCAGCAGATAAATGGATAAAGATGTATTTATACACAATGGAATACTACTCAGCCATCAAAAGAATGAAATGTTGCCATTTGCAATGACATGGATGGAACTAGAGGGGATTATACTAAGTGAAATAAGTCAATCAGAGAAAGACAATTCTATCTCACCGTGGAATTTAAGAAATAAGACAGAGGATCATAGTTGGAGAGAGGGAAAGATAAAACAAGATGAAATCAGAGAGGGAGAAAAATCACAAGATACTCTTAATCATAAGAAACCAACCGAGGGTTGCTGGAGGGGATGAGGGTGGGGGGGAAGGGGTAAGTGGGTGATGGGCATTAGGAGGGCATGTGGGATAATGAACACTGGGTGTTATATAAGACTAATGAATCAATGAACTCTACCTCGGAAACTAATAATATACCATACGTTAATTAATTGAATTTCAGTTAAAAAAAAAAAAAAAAACAACCCAGCAACAAAAACCAAGTAAGCACGGAGTGGCTTTTTCTACCAAACCAGGGGTGAGTGTTCCTATCGTAGCTCTTTTGATGAGTCTTATGCTGTTAGATCTTGGCGGAGGGGTGGATAAGTATGACCCGTCTTGAAGGGAAAATACGACTCAGCAATGAAAAGGTACAAACGAGATGGCAGCAGCAACACGGGTGAGTCTCAAAAGCATTAGTCTGACCAGAAGAAGCCGACACAGAAGAGCACCTGCTGTGACTCCATTCAGGAAGTTCCAGAGTGGGCGAAGGAAGCTGCTCTGACAGGAAATCAGTGTTTGCCTCAGGAGGAGGGGGAGATTCTATACTGACCGGGCTGCTGGTCACACGCATAGCAGCTTTTGTCAAAACCTGCCGAAATGCACACTGAAAATGGGTGCATTTTACTTAGGCAAATTGTACCTAAATGATGATTTTAAAAACCCACACACTGGCCAGCAGATGTGCTCAGTTCACTGTCTGGCAGACATTTTGCTCCCAGCCGGAAAGTGGGGCTCCTGGCCCGCCTGCAGGAAGGACACGTGGGCACTTGGCAGAGGCTGGAGGGGCAGGGGAGCGTGTCTTTGCCCGCCTACTGGTTCCACCATGTCCCACAGCTCATTATTCTTCTAGAATCACAACATGTTTCAATACCTAGTAAGACAATTTTTAAAATATCCATTATTTGCATGATATAAAGTAGAAAAATACAACTACATCCTTAAAAATAGATTTGGACCAAAAGTAATTAAAATGTACCTTTTGGATAATCTTCTTTGTCATGTAAATTTTTAAGTATCCGACTAGTATAGATGTTTCTAATTTCAAGCTCTCGATCCTTCTCCTAAAGAGAACCACAATACCAAATTTTCTATAAATGTTTGCTATTATCAGCCTTGATTTCTTCTATAAAACAATTTTAGTGGACTCAGTATTCTTTGAATAAAATCTGCAGATGCTAGCAGAAACAGAAATCGGCCATAACATTCTATATCATTCCTGACACCAAAAAGTACTCTTTTTTTTTTTTTTTTAAGATTTTGTTAATTCATTGAGAGAGAGCAAGAGCACCAGCAGATGGGAGAAGCAGAGGAAGAGGGAGAAGCAGAATTTCCTTGAGCAGGGAGCCTGGCATAGGGCTCGATCCCAGGACCTGGAGGTCATGACCTGAGCCAAAGGTAGACACTTAACCATCTGAGCCATCCAGGCACCCCCCCAAAAGTACTTTTTAACAGAGCAACAGATTGTGTGACGGAGACAGTATTGCTGAGGGCTTTGTGAGCCAGCTTCTTTTTCTTTTTTTTTTTAATTAAATTTTTAAATTAACATGTAATGTATTATTAGCCCCAGAGGTACAGGTCTGTGAATCACCAGGTTTACACACGTCACAGCACTCACCATAGCACAGACCCTCCCCAGTGTGTATAACCCCACCACCCTCTCCCCAGCCAGCTTCTTTCACTGTACTTTTTCTGTCCCCGGGGTCTGTGCTGTGAAGTTTGCTGGTTTTTTTCTCATGGTCCAATACAGCCACTAGCCATGTTGTGATCTAAACTAATTAAAATGAAATGAACAGTTCGGTCCTCTGTCACATTACCCATGTTTCCAGTGCTCAGTAGCTGCTTGTGGCTAGTGACCACACAGTTTGGTGGGGCAGGCAGAACATTCCCACCATCACAGGAAGTTCTAGTAGACAGGGCTGCATTTAGACAGTACGTGCAGGTGGGTAAAGCCCAGAACAAAGGCATTATTGTTCAGCTTTAAATCTCAATATTGAGTTTTTATTTTATTATTTTTATTTTTTAAGGATTGATTTGTTTATTTTAAAGAGTGTGTGAGCAAGCATAAGCACAAGCAGGAGGGGCAGAAGGAGAGAGAATCCCACGCAGACTCTCTGTTCATGACCCTGAGATCATGACCTGAGCCAAAACCAAGAGTCGGACAATCAGCCGACTGAGCCACCCAGGTGCCCCAAAAGTACTGACTTCTTAAAGTCTTGGCAAAACAAAAGGTATGAAATCCTGGCTTGTTGAGGGAAAGAAAACAGGGAGGTTTCATTAAGCACCAAACACAAATGCTCTTCTTACACATGCATCAAGAGGCAAGCCCGTTAGACTCAAGACCACCAAGTTTATTCAAAACCACAATCAAAGGCGGATCTGAGTGAAGGGTGTCTTCTACTGCATGACTAGACAGGAAAGCCTGGAAGAAGAGGCCGAGGGGAGGGTTGGGGCAGAGATGGCAGGGAGGGAGGGAGAGAGGGAGAGAGAGAGAGAGAGAGAGAGAGAGAGAGAGATTGGATGGGGTTCTGGTCTCCTTGTGCCCCTCGGAAATATTAAGGGGGTGAAGAAACAACTCTGAGGTTTGGGAAACTCTCAGCACAGGAGATCTTGGTAGGGCCCAGGCAATTCAAACTTCTTCATCAGGCCCCCAGGTTAGCATGGAGTTAGGGTAACATGGCATTGCCAAGTGGTAAGTGGAAAAGGCAAAATGCAATGTCCAGGCAAAGGGCCGAAGATAGTGGTTCCCTCACTTCCACAAGGAGTGGGACCCCACAGAGGGGAGCTGCGTGGAGAGTAGGAAACTGGTTCCCCAGTCCTCAAGATTACCAACCCAGGTGATCCCACAGCACATACTTTAGGATCGATGCTCTAGCCAAGGATCAGACGACAGATGGCTCTCAAGGCATTGGCATCAACAGACAACAAATGAAGATCACCAAGATTTGACCCACAGGGAAGAGGCTGTGAGTTTCACCAGCCATATTCAGTAGACACCAGACAGATCCTGTTGGCTTGGCTAGTTAAGACTAGTCAGTTCTCAGTAGAACTAGGTATAGAGGTCCCAGAGGGTCAGGGGCCTCTTTCTCCTTTTACCAACAGAAAGTGTGCACCGCTCCGCATAGATGCTATCTCCACTGAGAAATGGGAGATGGGGTTGGGGAAAACTGCTGCAAGCCTCAGAGACAACCTATACTAAGACCGGTTTTAAATGGAACAGACTGAGACAAGCTTCTGTTTAATCTCCATATCTGTCCCTGTTTTCACCTCCTACTTGTGGGAATGGGGCTCATAAGGAAGTAAAGTTATTATAGAAAATAAAAACATTATATATTTTTGCACATCTGAACTGGATAAGGCAGAGTTTGTATTTATTTTAATCATAAAATTAATCTGCTATCAGAGGATAACATAGAATATTAATCTTTTCTAGAAATTAGGTTTCTGGGAGCAAAAAGGTTACAGTATGTTTCTCTTTTTCTTTCTTTCTCATTGTGATAGCAGTGCGTTTAGCAAGAAAGAACAGTGATGGGGACAGTTTGTTACCATGAAAAATTGGTCAAGTTTATTCTGGATATTATGTTTAAGAAGGATATTGTGTAGAAATCTTAGATTTCTTTTCTTTTCTTTTTTTTTTTTTTAACCCCTACTGGCTAAGACAAGAAAGCTTTTAATGATCAGAGGGACGAGCATTGATCATCTGGAAAATTCAGTTATTTCTTTTCATTTGGTCCGGCTCCTTGAAGGGCAGAGTATGTGCTTCAGCAGCAGAGAGCAGGAAGAAGGCAGGTAAGAATGGCTGACTGACAGGTGGCTGGTGCAGGGCTGGCTGGGGGCAAAAGGAAGTCATGGGAAGGACAGTCTTCCCACAGGCTTGGAACAAATGTTCAAGCCTGGGGTGTCCTCCACAGACTCAAAATCAAAGACAACAGGTTCAGAACGCAATCCAAGATACCTGTGTAGTTGAGGTCAATCAGTTAATCAAGCGAGGCAATAAGAAGGAAAATCCACATTTAGGAATGCTCATGGAATGTTTGGGGAATATTTATAGGAAAGACTACTCACAAGCTCAGAGGCGATCAGGTTAGAGTTCAATGGGAAGTTGGGTCATGGTGGAGAACCATATTAAGATCAGGATAGATGGCTTCCAAAAGATAGGAAATATATTTTTTAAAAAATTTTATTTCTTTATTTGACAGATTGAGAGAGAGCACAATTAGGAGAGGGAGAAGCAGTCTCCTCTAAGCAGGGAGCCCCATGTGGGGTTTGATCCCAGGACCTGGGTATCACCATCTGAGCCGAAGGCAGCTGCTCAACCGACTGAGCCACCCAGGTGCCCCAGGAAACTATCTTAATAGACAATGCCACACTGATAAGGGTGAGCTTGTAGCCTGGATGTAGGGTGGAGGTGTAGTACCTCATTTGGGAGTGGAAGACTGACATTCTATCTCCTTACTTTTAGAAATGGAACAGAGTCTAGAATTGTTGTTGGATGACTTGGAAAATGAATTTCTGGGCACCTGCGTGGCTCAGTTGGTTAAGTGTCTGCCTTCAGCTCAGGTCATGATCCCAGAGTCCTGGGATCGAGTCCCACATTGGGCTCCCCGCTTGGCAGGGAGTCTGCTACTCCCTCTGCCCCACTGCCCCGATCATGCTCGCCATCTCCCTCTCTCTCTCCTGCCCCCAAATAAATAAAATCTTAAAAAAAAAAAAAGGAAAAGAGAAGAAAATGAGTTTCAAAGTACAGAAACAGAAATTTTGAACTTTGGGACCATGCTCTCCCAAACTCAGGTATTAATGATTTACGTTAATATGGCAGACTGCATTTTTCTAAAATTGGTTCAGCAATATTTCTGATCCCATTTCTGGTCCCATACTCTCCCAGAACCTGGTGACTCCCTATCAAGAAGCCATTGCTCCTCCTCTTGTACTGCCTTGACAAAGGGAATGCGGTGGAAGAGATGCTATGTGACTGGTTCTCTGTCTGTATCTCTCCACTCTTCTCCTTGGAGCCTAGCTGCCGTGTTGTGAGGAAGCCACACCACATGTGGGTGGTTCTGGCCGACACCCCAGGCATGATCTCAGCTGTCAGTCGGCACCAACTGCACACACATGTGTGAGACTTCAGAGAATTCCAGCGCCCATCTTTGAACCACCTTACCTGATGCCAGAGATGAGCTTGTTCCTGCAAGCCCTCACCAGACTGTGGATTCGTGAACAGAATTAATATTCTCATTTCTTACACCACTGAATTGTGGAGTAGTATGTTATGCAGCCATAGTGACCGAGGCAGTCAGGACACTTAAAACATCTTTAAAGTTTCTATTCCTTCTATTTCTATTTCTATTCCTTCTATTCCCAAGGGGGTCATGACCAGGGATGACCATGAATCATAAAAGGCAATGTCATTTTTCCAGATGAAACAGAACTGGTTTGCAAACATTTCCAAGAGAGACTTTAAAATAAATCTGAGGGCCACTACAATTACTCACCCTATTTTAATCATGAAAGGTAATTAAAAAAAAAAACTCAGTTTGGCTTCCATTAAAATGATAGCAAAACAAAATAATATTAATTCATGTGATGGGATGAGAATGTTAATAGGGTTTTGTTGAGGAATCGCTGAGAGATTTAATTTTTCTCCCTACTGCACGTATTCACCAGGCTGGGAACTCATCCGAGTAATTTCAGATCTTCTATCTGTTCGTATGATTGTAGGGACAAAAAGCTAATTTGAGAAATAGATTTTTTTTTTTAAGCTTCTTGAAGTTAAATAATTTAAAGAATAGTTCTGATATTTTTGGGAAGCAAAATTTCACAAATTTTGTTATATTTTGTTTTAAAAGAAGTACCTTAAGTTTTTGTTGAAGGCGTTTTACTTCCATTTGCAGGGTCTTTGTAGCTACTTGAGCTGCTACCGTCTTCCGGGTCTCAATGGCCAGCTGCCGATTAAAAGCTCTATTGTTCAACCTCAGTTGTTTTTCCAAGCTCTGAAAACAGTATATATTTCAACTCTTCTGTCACCAATGTAGTATTGTTTAAAAAAAACTTCAATTGTAATGGCAGTAATTGCATTATTGAGAAGTGTGAATTTTTAACAATTTTAGTGCATGCCATATATTAGAACTAAATGTAACTACACACACAGACACAAAAGCCAAAAAACCCTAGATCCCAATTCTAGAGAATCAATATATTTTGAACCTAATGTTTTTTTTTTACACTCTGGAATTTGATTTAAAAATACAAACAACCTTTGAACATTTCTTGAAAACAAATAAATATAACCAATGCCATCTTTACAAGACCAGTGCTCTAACCCCTGAGCTATGGAGCCAAACCAATGCCATCTTTAAAACTCAACCCAGGTGGCTGGGCTCACATGGAGGAGACCTGCTAGTGTGGCAGGTGAACTCAGGAGCTCTGTCAAGCCTCAGCTGCTGGAGGGCAGGCGTAAGGGCTCGAGTCTCAGCTGACTGACCCTGGAAGCTCCTGCAGAGACTCACCCCAACCCCTCAAGGAGGAAGGAATTCTAAGACCAGAAGATCTCTGCTGGCACCACGGCCATCGGCACTCAGGGCTCACAGGTCTGTGAGCACCTCCTCTCCATCCTCTCCAGCACGATAATTTTATTGCAGAACTCTTTGGTCTGGACTTTGACAAAGGCTTGGCCAAAAGGCCTTTTCTTTCTTTTTTTCCCCCATTATAGTATTAATACTTTCTCACTAAAGAAAAGTGGGCAATATGGTAAGCTAGAAGGATGAAATAATCCTAAAAATTCCAGTCCCCAAACTATTAACATTTAAAAAAATACTACATGTTTTGGCTCATAAGCATTTTCTCCAACCACCAAATGCCCTACAACCCAAAATTTCCCATATGACCAAGTGCATCTGATAAGAAGATAGTTCTTGAATTCTTTTTGATTTTGGTTACAGACATAAAACATGAACTACTTAACATATATATGTCAAAATATGTAGATGAGATAAAAATACATTTATTTTTCCCTGACAGACACGTGCTAAGATGGATCCAATATTACTTAGAAGGTCAAATAATAGAACTTTGGATTATAAATTACATGACTGAAAATGAGGCTGCTCATTTTATGGGAGAAAATTGTCTTTAAAAGTAGAGGAAGATTTTTACCAAAGAGGAAATTACTGATAAGAAAGTACATGAAATGAACTTGATATGTTCTTATTTCAAGTTCATAAAAAAATTGGCCTCTTACCATCATATAATAAGGTATTAAACAGCAAATTTAAAAAATTTATGTCTGTCCATAGAGACCAAGGACTAACATAACATTGGCAGAATTCTCAGTAGAATCAGAGTGTTCTCCCAAATCATCCCTTATGGTGCAGTCCCTGAGCCTTTGATGACCATGTGCCTTCAGGAAGATCAATGCATTCGTGTCAATGATTGTGGTTCCTTTCTCCTCCCTGTTCCCAGGAGCATTATCCGGGAAACACTTCTGTTTCGAACATACCAACAATGTCGGCAGTAGTGAGAAGACAACTGACTGGGGAATATGAGGAATGGGAGAGATGCAGGGGGCAGGCTTTTAGGAAAGTAGGCTTTTAATAAACAATTTAAAGTAGAAGGTTAGCATTGCAGAGGTTTCACCCAGCCCAGCCCAACCCAACCCAACCCAACCCAAACCAACCCAATAACCTTTCCAGCACACCAACAAGCTTAGAGAATGGTCATTTCGAGACAAACGAGCCCGGCTGCAGAATGAGCTCACTGGACCACAGAAGGAACATCTCCCCTTGCCCCTGGCCCCGACCCCCTCTTTAGACAGCATCACTGGTGTGGCCTGGCAGCAAAGCAGCTAGTAATACTTCACTGCACAGGCATAAGGCGTGATGCACATACACCCTCTCCATGTCCATTTTGGGACATTACAATTTCTAGGCCTCTGAAATACGGACCTGTATTTTTTTGTCATTTGCCTCCGTTTTTGTTGTAAGAACAGACAGTCTTTGAGTAAGTTCCTCTCTCTCTGCAAGGTTTTTGTCTTCAGAAAGCTTCTGCAGGGCCTGCAAGGCGTCTTTAGTCTTGAGCAGCTCATTGTCGGCTTCTCGAAGTTTCCGAGATGCACTTCTTTCCTTTTCCTGGGATTTCCTAAGTAGCTGCCTCAAATTTTTGACTTCATTCTGATGTTTTGCCATAATTTGAGGTAGATTATTTTGTGAATTCTCATATTTCCCTATAGCTTTCAAGTGCCTAAGCTGAAGCTGTTTCAAGAACTGGTTTTCTAGGACTGTGACTTCCAACTTACGATGGATATCACCTACTTCGTTTTTTAGCTCTTTAATCTTATGAAGCCTTGCTGACAGTATGCGGTGAGTCATAGCGTCTCTTCTTTGGGTAATCATATTGTTTTGGGAATGTAAATGTGGTGCATTCCAGGTGTGCTTTTTTTCAACTGAGATTTCCTTCTGGCCTGTGTAAGCAGACAATCCAGTTTGTTACTAGTAATACGCATACGGAGGCAGATATGCACGTTTGTGTCCCCCTCCCCCACCCCCGCACCTGTGCACACGTACACAGGCAAACTAGAGGGCGAAAGAACACATGTAATGAATAGCCATGCTCTAGGGCAGGGACTTCATATGGAGGATACCTCATACCTCACTCAGGGTCAGCAGGAGTCTATTTAACAGCTGAAGACTGTAAGTCATTTGTCCAAGGTTCCATAACCACAAAGACACACAGCATGGATTGAAAACCAGGTCTTCTTTGATTGGAAAACTTATGCTTATTTCCATTATTAAAGCTATACTAAAAGCCATAATAATAGATATCATTTACTAAGGGCTTACCGTGTGTTAAGCATCGAACTAAATGTTTTATGTAGACTTTCTGATATAACCCTTCCGATAATATGTTATAAAGCAATTCGAGAATAACCTTAGAATCCAGTGTTATATATGATGATCTCATATATTAAAAAAAAAACAAACCCAGAAAGCCACTGAGCTGCTTAGAGGAATTGTATGGATAGTCCATCTCTCAGTAAGTCCAACATAGACAATTTTCCCCATTACTTTGGACTGGACTTAAAAGGAAGTAGTTAGTTGGCTTGTATTCAGAAGTCTATTTTTAAACAAAATGTATCTAAATAATATTACACCCAACTTCTAAGCACCAACCTTGTATAACTGCACTGACTATGTCAACTGTATATGTAATGTCACTGTGTTATTATCCCCTTTTAAAGATGAACAAACCGATGCTTTGTGAAGTCACTTACCGGTGGGCACACAGCTAGGGGGTGGGGAGACAGAGAACCCAGGTCCCATACACACGTGCATTCATTTGACGCTTATGTACATATATGTGCACACTGCCTGTGTGTATGTGTGTGTGTGTGTGTGTGTGTGTGTGTGTATTATTATATCCACATTCTGAGAGAGATTGAAACTAGATTCTAGGATCTAAAAAAACATGGTCTTCATCCCGGAGAGAGAAAGCACTCAGTGGCCAATGTCACTGGAGTCTGAACATTAAGCTATTGGCCCAAGTGTGCACACATCATCTGAGACTCAGCTTAACATGTTTGGTATGGGTGGCGGGAAGGGGGTGCTGCCTGCGATGGAAGTGAGCCAGCAGAAACAGGATGCTTTCGGGGATAAAGCATTTCAGTCGTGACTATGACAGACTAGACGGTGACAACGATCATAGTATCCGCATCATACCAATAATTGATGGACTGGCTTTACAACTATCGTCCCACTGGGAACGATTTCGTAAGGGCTCTGGTTGGATATTTGAGTATTTTGGAATAGATTTTTGAGTACACTGAAAATTGGAAAGTGGAGGGCTGACTCTAGGACACCTACTGGGACACCAGGCAATTTAATATCTTGGGTGCTGGCTAGGGGAGCCCCAGACCCAGGCAATGTGGGTTGGGCTGGATTACAACAGGGGTGTCAGGTCCTACATGTTCTACTTGGAAGCCTGACTCCCAGCTTAGAATATTTTACACTCTTGGGTGGTGTGACCTGGTGGAGAGAGGGATTTCCCTGACTAGAAGGACGACGGGTGGTGGGTTCTGTGGGCAGTGGAGACTTCTGTCCCTGTCTTATGCTACACTCACATGATGGGAGGGCAGAGTCAGAAGGAGTGGGTGCCTGGGACGAATCTCGGTGGCCCTGGGAGCACTGGCCAAGGCCCCAGGAGGAAATGTGCATCCGGAGTATGGGTGCTTTGAAAACAAGAAGTATCAGCCTCTTAGTGTGCTTGGACAAGGAGCACATAAGTGATGAGAATGAAGGACCAGAACCCTTCTCTGGTGATCTCATCTGTGTAAGGGTGCCCACCCTCCCGCCACCCCCCAAACCTGCCCGAGATTGCATCTTCTGCCTACCTTAGTGGGTGTTTGGGGGACGATGAACCAGACTGGTCCCCTTCAGAAGGTAAATATACCACTTGTGTTTGAGTGATATAGAATAAATTCATACTACATATTATGCATATTTGTATACTAATTAAGGTTATGGAAAGTTGAAACAGGGTTTAGTCCTTAATGATTTTTGTATCTCATTACACTAACCTACACATGTAAGAATGACAAAATCTACAGTTTCTTTTTTGTTTTTAAGTTAACGTGTAGTGTATTATTAATTTCAGGGTAGAATTTAGTGATTCATCGGCTGCATACAACACCCAGTGCTCATTCCATCAGGCGCCCTCCTTAGTGCCCATCCCCCCCCCGTTACCCCATCCCCCACCCACCTCCAGCGACCCTCAGTTTGTTTGCTAGAGTTAAGTATCTCTTACAATTTCTATCTCATTTCATAAAATGAGGCAGATTTGGCCTATTGATTAAACTACTCTTAATGAAGGGCCCCAATTTATGACCAGGTATCTTGCATAAAACACTCAATAAATAATTGTGGAATAAATGAGGAAACAATTTTTAGAAGTTAAGTTATCAGGCACTTAGAACCCACAGTTCAGTTCCTATAGAAATAGTTTTATAAATGTTAACTGCTTTTCATGCAGCCCCACAAAAGTGCAGAATCGATATAAAATGTATAGAGCCATGACCCCTGTCATAAAACCCTGGGGCCAGACTGTTTCTGAATTATTATTATTATTATTATTCTGCTGCATGTACAGTGTTGTCCATAGTACTCCCTGTAGGGTTGGGGATAGCAGATTTTAATCAAAGAATATTTTTGTGAAATATAGGACTCTTCACACTAAGTGAAATGAATAAAGATCAGTCTCATGTTAGTCCAAATCAGGTTTTTGTTGCCAAATCAGTTTGGGTGCCACAGCTATAGAAAATGTTTGATTTTCAGAGTTTTATAAATTACAAATGTGGATAAGGGATTATAACCATGGAGTCTACCCACGATATGGGTTCTATTGTGATAATCTCTTCCAAATGCCACAAACAGACTTCTTTTGACAGAGTCCTAGGTGAGAGAAGGAACTGGACCTTTCATGTCCTACCGTGGGCCTTGCCTGTGAGTGTAAGGCTCCCACCTCTCTGGGAAAAGGGCTTTTAGCTTTTTGAGGATCTGGTAGAAGCTCATGGGTCCCTTCTCCCTAGAAAAATTTAAAGATGTAAATAGACACAAAAAAAATGCAAAGATTTTCATGGGACTCACAGACATGGGTCTTAGATTAAGAATCCCTACCCTACAGCTTAGAAGAAGGGGACCTGAAGATGATTCAGAAGTAGCACAGGGAGTCCTAGGCACACCTGGTCACAGGGGGCAGGGGGTGGGAGATACGGGGTAAAGGTGACGGTAGGTGTGTTCCACATATAGCATTACATGCTAACGTATTTTCTAGTTGTTGACTGACGGCAGCTCTGGTGGTCACAGTGGAAGAGCGTTTCAGCTATTTCTCTATTCGGGGTATTTATAAGCCCAGGATTGCCTAAATGGGAGGGAGTCATCACGGTCCAGGCAGGGAGGCAGGGAATGAGCTTAGGGATATCACAAGGCTCCTTCCAGTTTGGACAGTTAGGAATGGATGGTGTCAGTACTCTGACAGTCTGCGAGGGAGTGACATTATCAACAGCCTTTGGAACCACCCCTGTTTCAAAGGATGACCTTTGCCTCACCAGACTTGAAGCCCATCTTCTTGGGGTGTTGAAACAGGTTTTTACATTTCATTGGCAATTCAAACATTGGCTCTTCAGCTGAGATGAAAGGCAAGAAGCCAGTGAGATCCAAGTATCTGTAACGAGGCCACCTGTTAACTAAAAACGGAACCAGCCTCACTCGTGGGCTCCAGGAGGGTGAGATGGGCAAGAGGGCTAGGCTTTACATTTTCAGCCTAACTTCCTGCTGTCTTGTTATGATTCTTAATTTCTCCATTTCCTAATTCCTTCTATAAAAGTTCACTTATACAGACACATTTCAAATGTGGGAGGATAATAAAACGGAATGTGGTCTACTTAAAATACTAGAGCATTAAATAAAAATGTTATTAGAAACAGAAATTTGGTCTTACTTGGAAAAGACTGCTTCTTACCTTTAGATTGGGAGATTTTAGAGACGTACTTTTTCTTCTCGTCCTTTTCCTCTTTTATCACGGGTTTCTCTAAATAATTTCTATTAAGAGCAGTTTCTGAACATTCAGAGAGAAAGTCTTCTGAGTAATCACAGCGAGAACTTAAACTTCTGCAGGAACACTGGGACCTGCTATAGTCAACACTCCTATCGGAGGCGTGTCCGGGACTGCCACTGGGACAGTCACCTGCGCCCGGGCTGCCCCCGCACTCAGCGGCCAGCCTACCGGGTCCTAATGCAGCATCGGGGAGCTGCCGGTCTATGTCTGTTTCTGCTGGACCAGGCAGAGACATAGTAAACAACCTGACAGAAGAAAAGTATTTTTAGATTTATAGCTACTGACATTAAAATGAACATATGCCTTATTATACTTAACTATAAGTGGAGGACTAGGAAAGGGAAACAATACATTCCTTTCAAGTTATTTTCTGGAAAAATCTCAGTTTGGCTTTTATGTTTTCTCCGCATAAGATTTATGAGACCAAACTTTGGTGAGATTATGCTCACAGGCAATGGAAGATAAAGTTCATATCAGAGAACAACAATGACAACAATTTATGAATTACTGAATTACATCCTCATTCTCTAAGAATGTTGACTTTTTTTTCTTTTTTGCCTTGAAGAGAAGGACAATACGTGGTAGGTGTGGGTGGCTGGTATGAAGTGGAACACGGAGGAAAGCCAGACATTATTTGTGGAGATGCACACACTTTTATTTATTAGTGATGAAATTACACTTTTGAGATTAAACATATAATATAGGATACAACTGATGAATCTAGTAGTTCTCTAGAGCTCACATTCATTCTAAATATAAGAGTGATAGTGAGTCCCAGGGATGTACACTTGATCCATAATTATAAGGCTTTTTTACATTTTAATTTTAAAAAATTTGCATTCCTTTCTGTGCTTTATTTAGACTATTATAACATGAAAATAACTTCCCTGATTATATGTTACATGATGACAGAAGGAAGTCAGAAAAACATGCTGATTTGCATGGAAAAATCATCCAAGTATTGGAGGCTTTTTGAAGACAACCTACCCAACGGAAAGTTCATATTTGTTTAATAACGAACTGCCTATATTTGCAGCTACATAAAGACTGGACTTTTACAAATAATGGATCTGGAAAAATAAAAACTGAGTTTGTCTAATTATTATAAACTTAACTATTCAGTGTGAAAAAAACTCTTACTTAGGAATTAAGTAAGAATAAAGTAAAGCAGAGTTCAATGAAATGTGTTTAAAAACTGAAGATGGAAATGAAATTTGATGAAGTGATCCTAGTTTCTCATCAGAGACAAAAGATCCCACATAGTCCAAAGTCCTTATAACCAAAGTCCATGGCGGAGTAACTTTATTTAATTAAGACCTAGACAGAGTCTCTTTTATTTTGGGTGGATTTGATTCAAACTGAGTACCGTACAAGGTGATTTAAACACAGTGGTTCTTCAGGAATGTTTAGGTCATGAAAGTTTTAGTTCAGTGAATTACTTCCCAAAGCAACTTTCACACACTGTTTCAGGGTCCATGTAGCTAAAATAAATCTTTGGCCCTTTGTTCTTGGCACCCTGCTTAATTAACATTCAGTGAAAAATAGATTACTGCATTTTACTTCCACTCTATTTTTAAATTCTTGGTTTAGAGCTTAGGCAGCAGTATTGAACTTGACTGAGCTAAGCCACTGTGTGACAAAAAAGGCCTGTGACAGTGTCTCACACTCAAGCTCTCCCATATGCGCCCCACAAGGTCAGCAAGACTTCTTCCTTCCTTTCTGATTGAAGGGCCCTGGGAGAGCCGGCAGCCCACAGTTAAATGCACACTCCCCAAGAACACGAATTTCACAGGAAAGCTGCTCTCTGAGGTGCAGTGAGTCCAGCTCTGAGATCGCTCAGGACAGCCGCTGCACGTAGCTTCTCACATAGCCCTGAGCCACGGTAATTTAGAAAGAGTGATTCCAACATACGCAAACTATTTTTTTTTTTTTTTATTTTTTGTTAAGTAATTTCTCTATGCCCAACGTGGGGCTCGAACTCACAACCCTGAGATCAAGAGTAGCGTGCTCCACTGACTGAGGCAGCCTGGCGCCCTTGCACACGGACTTTGGATACTGTTGATAAGCAAGCCCTGAGTTATCTGAAGTGAGAATTTAAAATGGAGACAATATGAAATCAAACAAGAAGGACCCCAAATGTGGGCCCTCCAGAAGGCTGGCTTTGGTTACACGCCAGATGGCTTTGCGTCCCTCTGCAATGTCCCTGCACTAAGGCACAGTAATGCTGCCAGGGGATGTTGCATCAACGCACTTGAAAAAAAGGAACTCAGCTCCCAGGGGCTTTACAAGGGTTACTTTCTTTTCACTTAATATCCTCGATTCTTCTGTTTTATCAAGAAAGCAAAAGAGAAATTAGCTGCCATCAGACCCTTCACAACAGGGATCTAACATCCTCTCTACTAAGAGTTTTTTTTTTTTTTTTAAAGATTTTATTTATTTGACAGAGAGAGAGATCACAAGTAGGCAGAGAGGCAGGCAGAGAGGCAGGCAGAGAGAGGGGGAAGCAGGCTCCCTGCTGAGCAGAAAGCCTGATGCAGGGCTCAATCCCAGGACCCTGGGATCATGACCTGAGCTGAAGGCAGAGGCTTTAACCCACTGAGCCACTCAGGCGCCCTCTACTAAGAGTTTTTTGGTTTTTTCCCATAAATCAGTTTCTGCCTCTTTCTGCCTTGGCTTGACTCTCAAACTTTCTCCTTGTCTCATGGAATACAGGAGGTGGTTCAACATCTCCCCACTACAGAAATCTTAGCCCCAATAAGCCTCCTAACATTAACACTGCTCTTAATCTTTCATGAGTGTTTTTGCTTCCCACAACCTGCGTTCACATCATCTACTCCTGGCCATGTGAAGGGGACAGGCTCAGGCCATGTGAAGGGGACAGGCTCAGGCCACGTGAAGAGGACACGCTCAGACGGGTGAAACAGTTGTTCATGTTTTCCCCCTTCAAGGTCAGGAATTTTTTCATTAAGTATCACAGCAGCAAACACCGCACATCCTAAGGCAAAGAATCAATCTTTCCAGACCCATTCTGCTGTGTAACAGGGGACAGAAGCACAGGCAAAGATCCTCACTTTTGAACATTTGTAAATGGTTAAGAAGAGACCAAGATGTTGGTGTACCAAACTCCAAAGGTCCAAAAATGTTCCCTTGGGCCCTCATAGCCTTGCCTGTCCGTGTCCCTGGGAGGAGTTCCTCCTCACCCCTCCTTGCTCATGACTTTAGCTCCGAACTTCCTCCCCCATCCATCCTGATAAATCCACATCACTGCGAGAAGCTCATCTGTGAGAAGAATTTTGGACCAGTTGTTCTTGGCTGACTTCCCCTTCTAAAGCCTTATAAAAATTCCCTCCTCCTTCCTTGTAACACACCTCTGAGAAAGCCATCCCAGTATCATAGGATACAGGCTTAATTCAAGACTGTGTTTCATTTACAGTCACAAATTGTTCAATAGCTACAGGAGTGGGAGTGTGACAATCCAAGGTGACAATACGAAGGAATACCAGCATGGGTTCAAACCCAAGTCTGTCCATTAGTTAAGCGAGCTTGGCCATCTACATAACGTGATAACAGCACGGATTCCATGGGGTTATTATAGGGAGAAATGAAACTGTTTGTAAATACCCATCACGGTATCCGTCATGTAGTTTACAATCAACGAATACTAGTTCCCTCTTGGACAAGTATTTCTGGGACAAATGCTGGGACTCTCCAGCGCCCTGCCTGTGTCTTTATGCGAGAGATGCAAACACAAGTCAGTCTATTTCCCCATTGACTATTTTACTGGGAAAAATTACTTGACTAAAGCCATTTGACTGAAAGCTCCCTGAAGACAGAGGCTGTCTGTTCCTGTTGTAACTTCAGGCCTAGCAGAGTGCTGCCACATGATCCATATTTGTAAATGCTTGAATAATGATCACCACCATCCCTGCGGTAGGCTCTATGCCAGCCCAGAGGTTAAGTGCTTACATACGGTGGATTACTTCATCATGAAGACAGTCCTGTGTAATGGGTACTAGTAACCCTATCTTACAGATGAATGCACTGAGGCTCAGAAATAACCTGTCCAAGGTCACAGAGCTAGAGTTGGGATAAGTGAGTTTTGAATCCAGGTCTGTAGGCCTTGAAACTTTTTTCACTTACGCCATGCTATGTGACCCCAAATGGACATCATTTGACCGAACTTATGTATCACTGTAACCTTAAAATGTTCCATTATTTCAAACCCCGTGACAGGCCTATGAAAAAACACGCTCTTCAGCTTTTCTTGTTTTACCTATAGTGTTGAGTCCCAAATCTGAGACTATATTGAAAATTATCACTCATCCCGTAATCTTTCAGGTTAATCAGTGCAACTCACTCAGAATCTGACATGACAGGAAAAGGGAGATGATGAATGGAGGTTAGGGTGCTGGAGTATTTTTTTCCAGTTTTGATTTAGAATGTTGAGGTTTGATGACGTGCTTATACTCCACTCCATCTACATTAAAAAAAATATTCCCTCTGAATCACATGCTTCCAGAGGGCTACAATGAGTTTTGATGCCCCGTGTCTGATGTAGCAGAGAGCTAGCCATCTTGCTCTCTTTGTTTAATAAACACTGATATCACAGGAAAAAAAAAAGGAAATAATTCTAATGGAAATCCACTGGAGCCAAATAAGCCTTAATATCTCTAAACAACCTCACTCTTAAAACAATTCTACTAGATTAAAATGTACTCTAATGGAAGGCTTTATAGGTTTAGCTGTAAAAAAGAAGGT
Source organism: Mustela erminea (assembly GCF_009829155.1). NCBI lineage: Eukaryota > Metazoa > Chordata > Mammalia > Carnivora > Mustelidae > Mustela > Mustela erminea. Next base: position 214,535,834 of record NC_045614.1, read on the forward strand.
GCATCTGAAGAATTATTGCCCTCCTCATTTATATCTGAAAGAACTATAAGCCTCTATTGATGGCTGAATTGTCCCACAGTACACAGTCTCCTATGAGTCTCTATTTTGCAAGGTCTCTATGGCTAGGAGACTGAATTGTAGCTCCTTTAACATGCTTGAAAAAATAATCTCATACAATTAAAAATGTGCCAATGAGAAGATGCCATATTAACAAAATTGTCTATTAATATTTCCTGCTCATTAATGCAATAGGTAGTTTTCATGAGATGCAAATGTGGTCTTATTATAGAGAAATCTTTTTTGTGTGTGTGTGGGATGGGTGGATAGAAAATTCTTTATTGTCACCAATTATCTAGTGGATGTAATGTCAGTTTTTTTTTTAAAGATTATTTATTTGACAGAGAGAGAGCAAGTGAGCACATAAGCAGGGGGTGCAGCAGGCAGAGGCAGAGGGAAAGGGAGAAGCAGGCTCCCCAAGGAGAAGGGAACCCGACATGGGGCTCGATCCCAGGACCCCAGGGCCATGACCTGAGCTGAAGGCAGATGCCTAACCAACTGAGCCACCCAGGTGCCCCTTTAATACATTCCTATAGTACATGGTATGAGGCACAGTCAGTCTACTGTTGGTCACTATTATAACCTAATCTATTTCACTGATAAAAAACATTAACTCAGATTAATTACTGGGTTCATTGATCTACACTGCTTCATAATTAAAAAGACACAAATACTTTATGTAGTAAAAGGGACTTTGCATTGATCAGGTGAAGGGGCCTGAGGTCAGGAGATGATCTCTGTGGGCCTGATGTAAACACAAACTATGATTTCAATCCATATCTGTAAGATGTTTTAGAATTTACTAAACCTAAAAGTTGTCATAAATGCTTTACATGGTGCTATGTTCTTTTGAGACAGAGTGTTTCCAACCTAGTGAAGCCACAATGTGGAATTTACTAGGACTTATTAATTTCAGTGTTATTAATATCAGCTTTTAGGTAAACTTATGTACTTCCTTCTGCCATAATAAATAGAAAGATAACTGTTCTTAGTATTAACAGTATTCTTGGACAAAAACACATCATAAGAAAAATGGGGACCAGATGGTTTCATATTAAGCATTTCAGTAGCAATGATACCAGCACTTGAATGAGTTTATTAGGTGATTCACCAACATTTAAATGATCATTTTAAATGCATCCAATGGGTCAACATAGTTGCCATACTGACAGCATATATTTCATAAGAAAACTAAATCATAAGCCATTTGGATACAATTTTTTAAACCTCTTTTATTGCATATATAGAAATACAGTATGCAAATGACATGTGATAAACTGCACATATTTGAAGTGTCTGATTTGATCGTTACAGACGCATGCATATACTTGGGAGATGAACACCAACATCCAGAGAGTCGACATGTCCACTGTCTCCAGAAGTTTCCCTCGGCCCCCGTGTCATTCCTCTCCCCTGATGCTCCCTGCTCCCCACCTTTACCTCAGACAACCACTGACTATATTTTGCCCCCTTCCGTTTGCATTTCCCACAGTTTTATATGAATGGAATCATACAGTCTGCACTTCTATTTGGTTTGCATTCTTTAACTTGGCATCATTATTTTGAGATTCATCCAAGTTACTAGGTATATCAAGAGTTCATTCTTTTTTTTAAGTGCTGAGTACTATCCAATTGTGTGACTTATACCATAATTTGTTTGCTCATCACCTGCTGATGGACCTTTCTGCTCTCTTCATTGTTTGCCTATTACAAATAAAACTTCTATGAACATTGATACACAAGTCTTACATATGGGCATAGGATTTCTTTCCTTTGGGGTGAATACCCTGGAATGGAACCACTGGAGCATAAGGTAAGTGTACATTTAACTTCTTAAGAAACTGCCAAACTGTTTTCCAAAGAGGCTGTACCATTTTGCATTCCCATCAGCAGTGTCTAAGAGTTCCTGCTGTTCCACATTGCTGCTGACACTTGATATGGTCACTCTTTTTAAAAACCTAATAGGTCTGTATAGTGATAACCCATGTGATTTTAATTTTAATTTCCCAAATGACAAATAATATTGAACATCTTTTCATGAGCTTATTTCCCATCCTAACATCTTCCTTTTTTCGGGGGTGGATGGAATGCCTGTTCAAATCTTTTGTCTGTTTTTCGATTGTGTTGCTTGTTTTCTTATGGTTGACTTTTCAGAGCTCTTTTATAATCTGGTCATTAAGTCTTTTATTAGATGTACATTTTTTTAAATTTATTTTTTATTTTCAGCACAACAGTATTCATTATTTTTGCACCACACCCAGTGCTCCACGCAATCCGTGCCCTCTATAATACCCACCACCTGGTACCCCGACCTCCCACCCCCTGCCCCTTCAAAACCCTCAGATTGTTTTTCAGAGTCCATAGTCTCTCATGGTTCACCTCCCCTTCCAATTTACCCCAACTCCCGTCTCCTCTCTAACTCCCCATGTCCTCCATGCTATTTGTTATGCTCCACCAATAAGTGAAACCATATGATAATTGACTCTCTCTGCTTGACTTATTTCACTCAGCATAATCTCTTCCAGTCCTGTCCATGTTGCTACAAAATTTGGGTATTCATCCTTTCTGATGGAGGCATAATACTCCATAGTGTATATGGACCACATCTTCCTTATCCATTCGTCCGCTGAAGGGCATCTTGGTTCTTTCCACAGTTTGGCAACCGTGGCCATTGCTGCTATGAACATTGGGGTACAGATGGCCCTTCTTTTCACTCCATCTGTATCTTTGGGGTAAATACCCAGGAGTGCAATGGCAGGGTCATAGGGAAGTTCTATTTTTCATTTCTTGAGGAATCTCCACACTGTTCCCCAAAGAGGCTGCACCAACTTGCATTCCCACCAACAGTGTAAGAGGGTTCCCCTTTCTCCACATCCCCTCCAACACATGTTGTTTCCTGTCTTGCTAATTTTGGCCATTCTAACTGGTGTAAGGTGATATCTCAATGTAGTTTTAATTTGAATCTCCCTGACGGCTAGTGATGATGAACATTTTTTCATGTGTCTGATAGCCATTTGTATGTCTTTATTGGAGAAGTGTCTGTCCATATCTTCTGCCCATTTTTTGATATGATTGTCTGTTTTGTGTGTGTTGAGTTTGAGGAGTTCATTATAGATCCTGGATATCAACCTTTTGTCTGTACTGTCATTTGCAAATATCTTCTCCCATTCTGTGGGTTGCCTCTTTGTTTTCTTGACTGTTTCCTTGGCTGTGCAAAAGCTTTTGATTTTGATGAAGTCCCAAAAGTTCATCTTCGCTTTTGTTTCCTTTGCCTTTGGAGGCATATCTTGAAAGAAGTTGCTGTGGTTGATATCAAAGAGATTACTGCCTATATTCTCCTCTAGGATTCTGATGGATTCCTGTCTCACATTGAGATCTTTTATCCATTTTGAGTTTATCTTTGTGTACGGTGTAAGAGAATGGTCGAGTTTCATTCTTCTACATATAGCTGACCAGTTTTCCCAGCACCATTTAAATAAATGGTGCTGGGAAAACTGGGCAGCTATATGTAGAAAAATTAGATGTACATTTGCAAATACTTTCTCCAAACTGTGGCTTGTGTTTTCACTCCTTAAAAGTTTCTGAAGATGTTTTTAATTTTGATGAAGCCCAACTGCCAATTTGTTTTTTTTATGAATGATCCTTCTGGTGTTACAGCTAAGAAATTTTTACATAACTGGACGGCACAAAGATTTTCTCCCAGAAATTTTATAGTTTTGCTTTACTTTGATCCATCTTGAGTTAATTATGGTGGATCAGAAATTGATGAAAGTTCATATTTTTTAAATAAGGATATCAATTGTCCTAGCACCATTTCTTGAAAAGACCAGCCCTTTCCCACCGAACTGCGTCTGCATCTTTATAACTGAGATGTCTGTACCTGGGTCTATTTCTGTGCTCTCTCTTCTGCTCTGCTCCTCTAGTTCTCTACCTTTACACCAATACAACACTGTTCTGGTTGCTGCAGCTTTATAATTAATCTTGAAATGTGAGAGCATTTGTCCTCCAACTCTGTCCTTTGGCCTCCAAGTTGTTTGGCTATTTTACTCAGGTCCTCTGAGTTTCCATGGGGATGTTAAAATCAGCTTGTCAATTGGGATTGTCAAATGGGATTGTCACTGGGATCATGTTGAGTTGATAGATAAATTCACAGAGAACAAATAACTTGACAAAATTGAGTCTTCTAGCCATGGTCAAGCCATACCTCTGGCTTGTTAGGCCATCTTTAGTTCCTCTCAGCAATGTTTTGTTGTTTTTGGTACATAGATCTCTTACATCACTTTTTTCAGATTTATCCCTAAATATTTCATATTTTTTAAAAGATTTTTATTTACTTATTTGAGAGAGAGAGAGCAAGCATGAGTGGGGAGGAGAAGCAGAGGGAGAAGCAGACTCCCTCTGAATGGGGAGCCCCTTGTGGGCCCGAGATCATGACCTGAGCTGAAGGCAGAGGCTTAGCCAACTGAGTCACCCAGGTGCCCCAATATTTCATATGTTGGATGATAGCTGCTATTATACTGGTATTGTTAAGTAGTATTATCTTTTAATTTCAATTTCCAATTATTTGCTGCTAGTACACAGAAATACAACTGATATTTGCGTATTGATGTTGCATCATGTAACCTTGTTTACTGGTTCTAGCAGCTTTTTTATAGATTCTATCACAGATAATGATATTATCTGTAAATAGAGTTGAATTCTCCTTTCCTAACATGGATCCTTTTATTTCTTTTTCTTGCCTGATTAGTTGGCCAGAATCTCCAGTAAAATGTTGGTTACAAGTGTTGCTAAGAGTTGATGTCCTTGTCTTGTTTTGGATCTGAGAAGGAAAGGGTCCCGTATTTCACCATTAAGTGTGATGTTACTGTAGGTTTTCCTTTATCAGACTAAGGAAGTTCCCTTCTATTCATTATTTATCTAGGGAAGTAAGGCTAATCTTGAGGGGAAAAACGGGAAGGGAGAAGTTATCAGGAGAGAGAGGGAAGAGATAAAGGGGAAAAGCAGAATCAGGGAATGAGAGAAGTCCATTTGGGGCTCCTGCTGAAAGCCTAGGGAATATCCACGTGGAAACCCTTTTTCCACTCAGGCTCAGGCAGTGGACATCTGCCTTGTACAGTACAAGCAGGAACTAGATGTTAGAACAAAGAAGTTGTGCTTTAACTTCCCAAACCAGTTCTATTCCTGAATCCTTCTCTTAAGAATCACTTCAAGCTCGTTAGATTCAGTTTACGGTATTGGCTTAGGAAAAGGTGGTCAGGTACATCTGGAAGACCGGAAGTCCACTTCACTGGTTATCAGGACCCTTCCTGTTGTCATGATAATGATCACCTGACTGTGGACATTCACTGGGGGGAAACCATCAGGTGATTCTTCCACATTGTCACTTTTCCACCAAAGGGCGTACCAGAGCATTCCAGTGCCTCCAGTGATGAAGAAGGGGTCATCACATACCGTTCTCAGGCTGTCTTTGGAATGTACTCGGTGTGGACGGTGGTTTCTAAGATGGCTCCCACTGATTCCCACTTCCTGATATTCATGTCCTTGTGTAATCCCCTCCCCTTGAGTGTGACTCAGATGTCCCGCCCTCCCTCCCTCTTTCTTTCCTATTCCCTCCCTTCCTTCCTTCCAATTTCATTTATTGGAGAGAGGAGAGAGAGAGAGAGAAAACATGAGCAGGGGGAGGGGCAGAGGGAGAGGGAGAAGCAGACTCCCTGCTGAGCAGGGACACTGAGGTGGGGCTCAATTCCAGGACTCTGGGATCACGATGTGAGCCGAAGGCAGCTGCTTAACCAACTGAGTCACCCAGGCGCCCCAAAGAACATTTATTTAGTATCTACCAGGAACTGGCATTATGAAGAGAGCAAAGCTCTGCCTTCAAGATTTTAAAAATAAGTAGTTAGTAATTATGTTATTAGTGCTTACTCTAGAGTGAGCAGACTAGTTTTTGATATTCCAGTTTATGGTGTTGTATAGTTCAGATTTTGGCAACATTTATATATATATATATTTTTAAAGATTTTATTTATTTATTTGACAGACAGAGATCACAAGTAGGCAGAGAGGCAGGCAGAGAGAGAGGAGGAAGCAGGCTCCCCGCTGAGCAGAGAGCCCGATGCGGGACTCGATCCCAGGACCCTGAGATCATGACCTGAGCCGAAGGCAGCAGCTTAACCCACTGAGCCACCCAGGCGCCCTATATTTTGAACACTGATGAGTGTTTATAGTATAAAGTGCTGTTTGATTACCGTTGAAGCATAATTGCACTGTTTCTATCATAACAGGGTTTACAGTGGTTTCTTTGTTGTTATGACTCATGAATACAACCCACAATTAAAAACACCGTTTAAATTGAAAAAATGTAATCCAGCTGATGATATGCTTTTCTGGAATGCACTGCAAAAAGGGATGGCTGCCCAGCAGAACAATACATTCATGTATCATGTTTGTTTAGTTATAGAATTAGAAAGAAGAATGTTTGGGGCACCTGGGTAGCTCAGTCGGTTAAGTCTCTGCCTTCAGCTCAGGTCATGATCTCAGGGTCCTGGGATCGAGTCCCGAATCAGGCTCTCCGCTCAGCAGGGAGTCTGCTTCCCTCTCTCTCTGCCTGCCTCTCTGCCTACTTGTGATTTATCTCTCTCTGTTAAATAAATAAATAAAATCTTAAAAATAAAGAAAGAAGAATGTTCAAGATCAAGATATACATTTGAATCACTCTGAAATTATGCTTTTGTGTCATTACCTTCAATTCTGCTTTTTCACAAAAGCAGACCAAAAAATATGCTAAAATGTTTTAAAATGAATTAATACATACCTGCTGTCCTTTATCAAACGTTCCTAAGATGTATGAAGATCAACTATATGTTCTGAGCTGAGGGTTCTTCACACTGTAGTATTTATGAAGTTTCCAGGGCAGTATTTTTTGACATGTTTTGGTCTCTTTTTAAGGAAAGAATATATTTTAAAAAAACCTAGAATATTATGAAAGGAAAATGTCAAGATCTCACAAATGAACATTTATATAGAAGAATATTAAACATTTTGAATCTGTATTAATTTATATATACTCATTTGTTTATGGATTGCTGTATACTTCAACACTACTGTTTCCTTTCCCACTTTATTTTTCCCTATAGCACATCTCATATGATATAATACATATTATAGTTATTTAGCTTATATCCTGCCTGACTGCCCCACTGAATTGTGTGTTTCATGACTGCAGCCTTTTGACTGTTTGTCTACTGCTCAGTGCCCAGAAGAGTTCCCAGGAAATAGTAGGTGTTCAATAAACATTGATTAAATAAATTAATGGTCAGGCTGCTTCTATGCTTAATTCCTATCTCCGTATCTATTACTCCTGACAAAGTTTTCATGACTCCTGACCCAACTTAAGATGCCCTAAATAAATTCTTTCCCAACATGATAAACAAATACACATCTCAAACTTAAAAGCTAGCTTCATGCTTAATAGTAAAACATTAACTGATGTTGCTAAGACGATTAAGATAAAGATGCCCACTATTACTTCTGTTAGTGAATACTGTTTTGGAGGTGCTAGACAATGAAATTAGATGTGAGAAAGAAATAAGAGGAATAAAAACTTGAAAAGAAATGGCAAATTATTATCATGTGCAGATGGCATGATTGTATATTTACAAAACCCTATAAAACACTGTAACATAAAGAGCATTCAATAAAAACTACAGTTTTATAGTTATTAAGTGGACATAAAAATCAATCTTTTCTGTATGCAAATGAAAATGACTCAGAAAATAGATAAAAATATCCTACTTACTGTATCAGCTAAGAATCTGAAAGTATCTGATACAGGTTTAATACAAATAATATAGAGAAAACTTTAAAACTACTGAAAGAAATAAAAAATTTATATAAGTAGAAAGATGTATGGTATTCTTACATAAGGACCCAGAAGATAAAGTTGTAAATTCTCCCTACTTTAATCTACATAATCAAAATACTCCTAATAAAATGCCAAGAATAATTTTTTTGAAATTTGACAAAATGACACTAAATTCTTTTGGAAAAATAAATATGGGAGAGTCCAAAGGATTTTGAACAAGAATGACTGGGAGGGATGACCCCTGCCAGATGCAGAGACAGAAGCCCAGATGCTAAAACAGCCTGCTTGTAGTGCTTGAAGAGACAGAGCCATGTGCCACAATAGAGTTCCGAGACAGAAGCACATATGTAGTGAAATCTAGTGTAAGATAAAGGTGGAGAAGAGAGTACATTTAATAAATGATGGGAGGGGGGGATAGGCCAGACATCTGGAAACCAAACCAAAAGCAAATTCTTACTGTATTCCTTACACTAAAGTAAGTATCAGATGGAGTGAAAATGTAAATGTTAGAAACAAACCATCAAAGGACAAAATAAAAGAAGCTGCACAGAACCTTAAACCTTCTGTACAACAACAACAACAACAACAACAAATCAAAGTTGGAAGGCACATGAGAAAATGGGAAAACTATTTTCAAGACATATGACAAAGAGTTAATTTCCTTAATTTACAAAGAAGTGTAATAATAATGCATTAGTAAAATGGAAAAAGTATACAAACACATTACAGAACAAGCACAATATGGAAACAGACACCAGGAATATATAAAAAGATGTTCAATTAATTAATGAAATGCAATGAAAACTATTAGATTCCAGTTTGATCCATCAGAATGGCAAAAATTAAAGGGTTGGATAATATATCATTATGACTATGATTAATATAATACTGCTAATGCACAGTGTAAAACATGAAAGAATAAGATGCATCTCTGCATGTACAGTATGTAAAAAACGCTAGAAGATGTTAATTTCTTTTCTTTATTGAGATTTACTTATTTTAGAGAAAGAGAGAGACAGAGTGAGGGGGATTCACGCAGAGGGAGAAGAGAGAATCCCAAGCAGACTCCATGCAGAGAGCAGAGTCCAACACGGGGCTTGATCCCAGGACCCTGAGATCATGACCTGAGCTGAAACTAAGAGCTGGACGCTTAATTGACTGCACCACCCAGGTGCCCTGAGATGTTCATTTTCTAATCAGTATCTGTAGGCTGCCCATCACCTGCCATGAAAGGAGTTAAAATCCTGTTTTTAAGATATAAGACTTGCATTTGGTACCATGTAGGGCTGAATAAGGCAACTAGGCCAGCCTAATGATGTCCTTATCCCCAGAACCTGTGAATCCCTAGACCTTGTGCCAGAACTTTTTTGTATAGTAAAAAGGACTTCGCAGTGATCAGATGAAGGGCCTTGAGGTGGGGAGATTACCCATGTGGGCCAGATGTAAACACAAGGGCTACAGGGGTGAGGACCCCAAAAGCGCTGGTCAGAAGAAGCAGTATGATGCAGGAAGCAGAGTCAGAAAAAAAGACACTTTGCTGTTGGCTTTGAAGACAGAGGAAGGGGTTACAGGCCACCTACAAGCTTCTCTAGAAGCTGGAAATGGCCAGGGAATGGATTCACCGCTGGAGCCTCCAGAAGGAACCACCCCCGCTGACACCTTAATTTTGGCCCCATAAGACTCATTTCAGACTTCTGATCCCCAGAACTGTAAGAAAATAGATTTGTGTTGTTTTAAGCCACTGAGTGTGTGTTTGTTACAGCAGACACAGGAGACTAATACAGATTATCTGCAAAAACATCACGAACCAAAATGAGACTAAGAGCAGGCTATTAGAAAATAAATCAAATGCACTATTACAAATTTCAAAAAGTCAGAGAGGAGGGGGAGTTCAAATGTTTTCAAGAAGTAACTTAATGCTCCCCAAAACCTTCTTGCCTATGCTCGCCCAGGCTACATCCAGGAAAACATGACCCAACTCTTTGGAATTGGTGGGATTGCTGGTTTTGGAAAAACTAATTGGAGAAGACAGCAGACTCTCACCAGCATTCAGGATGGACATTTTGAAAAAGCAAGAGGGCTGACCCTTGTGCAGACACTTTGGTGCAGGTGGGCCTGGAGGCTGAGAAAGCAAAAATGTATGGGGGTGGGGAGGGGAGTTGGGGGAGATGGTGGAGAAGACGTGGAAAGAGGCTGAAAGCCAGCTGGCAAGGTCGGGAAATTAACTACACAGAGCAAAGAAGTGAATTGAGGAAATATAATTAGAATTATGGAGGCCAAGTTTATTTCCACCTGCAAGAGTTTTACTTACACGGAAAAAAAAAAAAAAACCCACCAAAACTTATACCCCTGAGTTGAATAAGAATAGTGGGTTAAAAATACACACACATGGACAGAAACAGTTATAGATCTATGTGTACATGTGTATGTATTTTTCCTAACTCTGCTCCCTGAGGGCCTCGAAGCAATGGTCCCCCAGTAACAATGAGCACACTGAGCACCAAACTCTACTAAAATAGCATTCTCCATTAAGAAGAATCAGGATCCTAGGAGGAATGAGTAACTCCAGGCCTGGGATAAGGGAAGTCCAAGAGAAGACTGATATGTGTCAAAGGACACAGAAGTCAGCTTAACAAAGTTCTCACTGGCCAAATATAGGACAATTTGAGCATCAGAATAAATGAAGATACAAGATGACAACCTACTAAAATAAAGTAGGAATCTGGGAGTCCATCCTGATATAATGAATAACTAAATGGATGAGGAAAGAGGAGAAAGCTCTTCCTTATGGTAGGATGACCACTAATAAGCGAACAAGGAGTGGTGGGAATAGAGGCGACAACTTGACAACTATCACAGAGGTAACTGAGATGGGCAGGGTTGTCAATGGATGTTAAAGGCCAGTAAATGTCAGACTGATAAGGAACAGAATTTGGCATCCTACTAATCAAAGAGAAAGGGAAAGATGGTGACTTGTAGAGAAACCCGCCAGATACCACTCTGACCTGGTCATCAAGGTTCACAACCCCTGTGATGGGACAGGTAGACAGCACATACCTCCCCATGCCTGAGAAGGGCACAGGGTCATTTTAGTGGTCTTTCTGCCAGGAACATGGCCACAGTCACGTCATGAGAAATCAGCGGCCAGATCCATGTTGAGGGTCTTCCTATAGTACAAAGGAAGGTCTGAGCTCTTTAACAAACCTCTTTAACACAGACACTTTGACACAAAATTAAGCAGAGTATTAAATGAATAGAAAAGCTCTTCCTGTAGCTTATAAAAATAGTATCATATTGGTGAAACGATCACCTATCTTAAGGGCTTTCAAAAACACTATTTCAAGCATTACACCCACTTTTAAGATTATGTGTTCTAATTTTTTGCTTCAGAAATTTGGTCATTCTAATACTGAAGAAGGGAAGTTTAAGAATTAACACTGCTTATTGCACTACTGGGTATTTACCCTAAAGAAACAAATGTAGTGATCTGAAGGGGTGCGTGCACCCTAATGTTTATAGCAGCAATGTCCACAATAACCAAACTATGAAAAGAGCCTAAATGTCCATCAACAGATGAATGGATAAAGACGTCTCATACACACACACACACACACACACACACACACACACACACACAGGAATATTACACAGCCATCAAAAACAAAATCTTGTCATTTGCAGTGACGTGGATGGAACTAGAGGGTATTATGCTAAGCAAAATAAGTCAATCAGAGAAAGACAAGTATCATATGATCTCACTGACATGAAGAATTTGAGAAATAAGACAGAGGATCATAGGGGAAGGGAGGGAAAAATGAAACAAGATGAAACCAGAGAGGGAGACAAACCATAAGAGACTCTTAATCTCAGGAAGCAAACTTAGGGCTGCTGGAGGCAAAGGGAGGGTGGGGGGGATGGGGTGGCTGCGTGATGGACATTGGAGGGCATGTGCTATGGTGAGTGCTATGAATTGTTAAGACCGATGAATCACAGATCTGTACCCCTGAAACAAACAATATATTATATGTTAATTAAAAAAAAAGAATTAACACTGCTTAAGAGGAAAGGGAGTTTGCTATAAAAGGAAAAAAAAAGGCACATGTAGCCAGATGCGTGAGTTAGTGTCAGCTCTATCGGCACAGTGAGCTGTTTGGCCTCAAACTGTTCAAAATCTGAAGTTAGTTAATTGTGCCCAGTAACTTCTAAAGGCCATCCATCACAAAAATCCATGAATTAAATATACCTATATCAAAGTTCAAGTTTTATTTGATAATATGAAAATGTGCCATGTTCTGTGTTAGGATGGTTAGAGCCATGTGATGTAGGTTTGGTCATTTAACAACTTGATATATTTTACTTATTTTCAACAAAAACCTTGAATTCATTACCAGACTGAGTATTCCAAAGAACTGCCTTGAGGATGAGAAAGGAGAAACTGGGCCTCTCTACTTCTGCCAAGTGGAGGCAAGTGCAACATACCACGTGACTCGCACAAAAATTGAATGAGTTTAGGGCTAAATTTCTAGAAGTGTGCATTTCAGCTCCCCCTCCTGGCCACTGCCATATTTCTTTCTAATTTTCAGTGTTGACCGGATTAAAAAAAAAAAAAAAAAATATATATATATATATATATATATATATATACATACATACACACACATATATGTATGTATATATGTATACATACATAGATATATATTTTTAATTTAAAAAATATGTATTTTTTGACTTTCTATTTTTCCCTAGAATTTCATTCTATTCTAATAAATTATACTAAAATACCCTACACTTATCATACACATTAATTTGTTCATTTCATTCATTCTTTCAACACATATTTGAGAACTTTCTAAGTGCCAGCAACCGTATGAGGTATGGGGGGATGTCATGAATACAAACACTTCTCTTTTCATGGAACTTATATGCTGTTAATAAAATAATCACATAGTGACTGTTCTAAGTGTTTTAGAGGAAAGAGATATAATTCTGTGAACGTAGGACGGCAACCTTGGAAGTTCTGTGGAAGGGCCATCTGAACAGAGATATGACAGGTCAGTGGGAACTAACCACCCAAAAAGGAATGGAGTTGGGGAAGGAAGTACATTGCGGATGGAGAGAGGACAGTTCCAAGGCCTGGTGGGTAGATGAGGCCCACGTGGCTGGGTCCCAGGGGGTCCCGATGAGTCTCCAGAGGTAGGTGGAGGTGAGCAGCTGCAGTGCCACAGGAGGCAGGTTTATGATTTGGGTCATCACTCCAAGAGCAACGGGGAGCTGGCAGTGAGCAAAAGGGGGAGGCTGGGGAAGAGATAATATAATTTGTTCTGCTTCCTGAAGGTTACTTGGGTTGCAGTGTGGAGAACAGAATAAAGAAAAACCAGAGGAGAGGATTTCAGAAGGCTGCAGAAAGAAGGTGGCAGCTTGGATAAGGTGCCAGTGGCAATTAAGAGAAGTGAAAGATGCACAGGGGACAATGTCACCAGGGCTCAGTGACCCGCTGGATGCAGGGGTGGGGGAAAAGGTTAAGGAGGAATCCTTGGTGCCAGTGGAAGAGGTCCCAGTTGGGAGGGGTGGTGGGAGACTTGTCTTCTGCACACAGAGTTGGTGTCTGAGGTATTAAGAGGCAAGGCCATTCTGCTAGTTGTACATATGCTTCAGCTCAGAAAGGAGGGTCAAGCTGGAGAGAGAAAGTTGGGAGTCCAGAGTATAAAGGTGGTGGGCATGGATTTGTGCTTAATGTCAGAGTAAGAGGGGCATAGAGAGAGAATGGATGAAAACTGGGCTTTGAGGAACTGCAATCTAAAGGGGCCCAGAAAAGGAAAGCGAGCCAGCCAGCATGGTAGCAGGAAAAGCAGAAAGACGCAGGGCAGATGGGGGCTCAGAAGCCAAGGGAAGACAGCGTTTTAAGAGATGGGAGCAGCGTGGCCAAATTTAAATGTTGCTGAGAGATTGAGCAAGACAAGCCCTGGAAATGTCTGATCAGTGGTTTTTGTTTTAGTTAGAAAAGAGGGTGGAAGGCAGAATAGAGGGGGTTAAGGGGTGAGACATAAGACATGGATGCATGGAGGATGGCAATTCTTCAAAAAAAGAAAAAAGTTTGCCTGTCAAAGGGAAGGAGAGATTGAGCAATAGCTGGAAAACGAAGGGATACTTTTCTTCCTCTTTCTTTTGTGATGGGACACAAGAGTATGTTTAAAAGCCAAGGTAAAGAGCCAGTTGAGATGGAACAGGGGACTGCTGATAGCGAAGCGGAAGGTTTTTGACAAGTGGGTGGGAATTCCAAAGCACAGGGAGGGGTGGCCTTGGATGGGGGGATAACATGGGTATGGCAGTTGTGGTAGCTGGGGTTGAGCAGATTCCCATCAGACGGCTTTAGTTCCTCTAGGAAGTGACTGCGTGAGGGAAAGGTGTGAGATCAAATCCGAGTGAAGTGGAGGTTCGTGATTTGCAAGTTTATAAACGCCCGTCTGCAAGTTGCAGCGACCCCACCACGCTACTTTGGTTAGCTGGGGTTCCGCTTGATGGAAAAAGAAAAAATGGGAGCTGGGGTTTGCGACTGGCGGGGTACAGGTGTGTGCGGGCCATTAGCTCCCCGAAGACAAGGACCCTGCATCATTCAGGGACGGACTGACTGGAGTACCGGCGCCCAGGCTCTCCCTGTCAAATTGACCAACACTGGGCTGATCACTTGTCTCCATTACAATTTTCTTCTTTTGGTGCTTCTCTAGAAAACCAAAAACCAAAAACCAAAGAGTAGGGAGTAGACAGAACCTAAATTCCTACATGTCTTCTTTTTCTCACTTGGACGGAGGCTCTGGATTCTTTTACTCTTCTGTACGGTTTTAAAAGGTCTTGTCAAGGTTCTATGCAGGGACACAGTCATACACCCAAGGAAGCTAAGGGGCATCTTTCCATTTTCAGCTTGTTAACACTCCCACACTTATGTAGCTCTGGCTACCTGTTTAAGAGCTGCAATCTTCAACATACCTACTAAAAATTACCTTTATCTGTGTAAACTACGGAACACATATCCTCACGAGGAAACCTGATTCACTGGCAACGACAGAGAAAGGGATCAGAGTCAGACTGTCCACACTGCAGTCAGCCGGCTACCGAAGCAATCCGGGCGGGGGCAGACGGTGGCCTGGGCCGGGGTGAGGAGTGGGGGTTGGCGGGAAAGTGGGGGGCTGTGCATCGGCCCAGGGTGTGTGTGATGCGAGGGGTGTGCTGACAGACTGAATGCGGCGAGGCAGGAACACGGGAGTCAAGGAGGACCTCAAGGCCTAGACCACCCGGAGAGCGGCTTCGGGGAACGGGGTGGGTCGAAGTGTGGCCAGCACGGGTCGGCGGGAATGTGAGGCCGAGCCTTAGACACCCACGTGGGGAGAGGGTCAGGCTGCTGAGAGCCCGGGTCGGAGGTTCTGGGAGGGGTCGGGGCTGGAGACACACGTCTCGGGCTCGCGGGCGCTCGGAACGGTTCGGAGCCTGTGAGGCTGGACGAATTCACAGGCAGCGGGTGCAGACACCAGGGCTCCGGGCTGCGCGGCACAGGAACGCGGGCCTTGAGGCACCGGCTGGCACCGGGTGGCAGGAAACGACACACCGCAGAAATGTCAGGGCATTCACCCCTCCTCGGGCTGGGGATAAGGACACGAGACGCTACACATTAGAGTAAAAGGAGAGACGCAGAGCGAAGCCAAAGCGGGCGGGCAGGCGCCAACCTCCCCGCAGCGGACTCACGCACGAACCGAGCCCTGGCCGGAGCCCGCGGCCGGGGGCGGCGCTGACGGCGGCCGTGGGTCCCCGGGCCGCGGCGGGCCGCGCCTGCGAGAACGCCCCGGCGGCCGGGCCGCGTGCGGAGGGGCCCCGGCGGCGCGGCGAGGGCGGAGACCCCCGGTGCGGGCCGGGCGGGCGCGCTCTGCGGGAGAGGCGGCGGCGGCCCCGCTACGTTACCGACTCCAGGGAGAGCCAGGCGGCGCGGCCCGAGCCGGGCAGGGGCCAGGGCTGAGTGACCGGAGGCACCGGGAGGCCCAGAGGCTTGAGCGGGAGGCTCTGCCTGGGGCCGGGCCGGGCCGTTACCTGCTCCGCGCGGCTCCGCGGCAGCGCCCACCCCGCGGCCTCCCGGTCCCGCGCGTCGCTCTGGAAACCGCGCGCGGCGCCTGCTGGGACCGGCCGAGCCGGGGGGCGGGGCGGCGAGGGCCGCGCGCTTGCGCACTGCTGAGCGGAGCGTGGCGACTTCGGCTCCGGCGCCTCCCGCGGCCCACCGTGGCCCCGGGCGCGTCTGGGGCGAACGAACGGACCCCGCGGCCGTGCAGCTGTCCCTTCACGCTCTCGGCCGCACTCGCCCGCCTGCTGGTGTTCTGAATCCGAGCCCAGTGCGCGTGTCTGTCCGGTTCCCGGCCGGGAGGCGCGCGGACCCAACTCCCGGTTGGCTGCCAGGCGGCGCGAGCAGGTGTAGACGCCAGGTTCCCGGGGTAGGGGGTGGACCCAGGTGGGCGGGTATAGACTCGTCGTCTCTTCCTGAAGACGAAGGGAACAGACAGCGGAACACTCCCGTTAATCTCTCTTCATAAAGATGAATTTCTTTGGGGAAAGAAAATCTCATCCCAAAGCAATGCCTGTTGGTTGCATAGAATTTAGAATGTACAGCGAAGTACGAAGAAAAATTAAAAACCACCTAGATGATGGAATTGCAGGTGATTTTTAATGACTACATAGGACTTTTAAGCGACTGCATAGGCAGAGTTAATGAACATTTATATTACTTTTCCTCTTTCTCTCCGCCTTCTGCTCCTTTTCTCTCCCCCATATGTATTAATGTCATGTTGAATATCCCTAGAAGTGAGTCAATTTAAGGTGTGAAAATTAATAAAGGGAAAAGTCGCTAAAGTAGGTCTGAGGCTAGAAGGGGAAGCCCTTGTCATTCAACTCAATTACAGGCTCCAACAGAAGTGTCGGTTACAGATTCCCCAACAGAAGAGTGTCAACAGGAAGGAATGATCAATTATGGGCCCAAGAGGGGAAGATGTGCATGGCCTCTCCTACAAGAAACTGGCCACCCTGGTTACTCAAGTCAGCGAGAGAGTCATCACCCTGAACTCTTGCTTTCTCAGAGGGACTTTTGAATCCCTCCCAACTTCCTTCTCCATAAAATCATGTTCCTCTCCTTTGTTTGTTGGATTTGTCTAAGGTTTTGCCATGGCTTGAATGTCCCAGGTTGCAATTCTTTGTTACCCCTGACTAAATCCATTTGCTGGCAAAATAACTCACAGTTTGATGTTTAAGATTAACAGACGTCACCCTGACTCCTTAGAATAAATCCTACATGGAAAATTGAAGGATCAAAGGAAATGCCCACTTTGAGGCTCTCTGAACGTATATGAAAGTTTGCCTTCTAGGCAAATATCTCCCAATCTTTAACCAACAATGGGGATAATCTTTTAATCTTGTTTATTTAAAAGATGTTTGCCCAAGTGTCAAAAGTTGACACTTGAATTTTATTCACATCTTTGCTAGGAAACATTTAAAAAATACTTTTAGGGACATTTTGGACTTTGCTATTTGCTTTTCCCTGTCTTTTGCCCAGTTTTTCACTTGGTGTCCATCTTTGTAGAACTTTCGCTGTTCTGTGAAACTCAGGTCTCCTATATGAAAACTTGGTTTGTGGTATATGTTGTAAATATTTCCAATTTGTTTTAAATTTTGTTTAGATGTATTTTGATATTTGTATACAGTCAAATTTACCACTTAGAGTTTTTGATTTGGATTTTACGTAGTAGAGATAGTGGGTGTTTCCAAACTGTCTCTGTTTAGATCTAGTTTTTTAGGGGCAAGGAGGGGGCAAGCCTTCCCCTTCACACCACCACCCCTTCCTTCTTGTGCTGTTAGAGTGTCCACTCTAATTTTGGTGGGCTGTGTTTCAACAACCTTAGGTGGCGAGTTATCCCTAGAAGGCGGGTGGTGGCACTTTTTGTTGGTGGTGAGCTGGGCAGCATCTCTAGGAGGACATACAGCAGAGGGGTGTCACCCTAGATTGACATCATTGAAAGATGCTGGCTTTATGGCTGCTGGTGCTCCCAGGACAGTAACAAAAGTGACAGCTTATAATTAAGTGAATATTCCAACCCTTGTACTGAGGACTGCAGGATCCTGAAAGATGGAGGTCCCTCAGAGCTTCCTTTCTCATCCAAATGGTCTCTCTTCTACTTTGCTAGCTGTTCTTGTCTATAGCTGATGTTTCTGCGGTATCCATGTGTGTTATGAAAGAGGAGAGACCCAGTGAGTACAAAGCCGAAGAACTGCCTTTAGGAATTCTGTTAAATAGTAACATGCACCTTTATTTCTCTGTATTAGTTTGGTTAACTACACTGTAACAAATCACCATAGACCCAGTGGCTTAAAACAACAGTAATTTACTCTCTCACAGTTTTGGAGAGTTTTGCCTCCTCTTCTTGTAAGGACATCAGTTATTGGGCTGAGAGTCCGAAATCCAGGATGATTTAATTTTAAGATCTTCAACCAATTTCATCTGCAAAGATCCTGTTTCCAAATAAGGTCACATTCTGAAGTTTAGGGTGGACATGAATTTTGAGGGGAGACACTATTCAAGTCACTGCTGTTACTCTGGTGATCACTGCTGTCATTCTACATAATACAAATATCTGTTTCTCATTTTAGTTTACCTATCACATTATGTAAACAGAAACATAGCATATGGTATCATTTATTTTAAGATCATCTGAGAATCTCTGCCCAGTTTGGAGTCAATACCTCACACTTTTAGCATTAAAATTTGATGAAATCTTTCTTTCATAGAGTGTATGTTCCACAAATCATCATGAGGTACACTTCAGCTATCTTAGGATTGTATCTGTCAATTATACTTAAATAAAGCTGAAAATAATTCTTTAACAAAGTAAGTAATGTTATTTCACTTAGCGTCTAGGGCTAGGGATGTGAAATGATAAGACTTTTGCCTCTTCAGTAGAGCACACAGCTTTTTTGAAGTGAATTTTCTTTCTTTCTTTCTTTCTTCTTAAAAAAGATTTTATTTATTTGACAGACAGAGTTCACAAGTGAGCAGAGAGACAAGCAGTGTGGAAAGCAGGCTCCCCGCTGAGCAGAGAGCCAGATGCGGGGCTCGATCCCAGAACCCTGGGATCATGACCTGAGCCAAAGGCAGAGGCTTAACCTACTGAGCCACCCAGGCACCCCTCTTTCTTTTCTTTTTAAAAAAGATTTTATTTATTTATTTACCAGAGAGAGAGAGAGAGAGAGAGAGAGCGAGCGAGCGCAAGCAGGGGGAGCAGCAGAGGGAGAGAGAGAAAAGCAGACTCCCTGCTGAGCAAGGAGACTGATGTGTGACTTGATCCAAGGACTCCGTGATCAGGACCTTGGCTAAAGGCAGACGCTTAACTGACTGAGCCACCCAGGCATCCCTAAAGGGAATTTTCTAAGGCAGAGACTTGTTGAGCTTTTATTTTAAGCAGAGATTTGTTGAGCTTTACTTGGAATGTTTTGTATTCCTATTAATTATCTTGAAGTTTATTGGGGCCACTGTCATAAATGAAAAGGTCTTTCAGTTAGAGTTTTCAAAGTCCCAATTTGTACATTTTCATGGTCATTATTAAAGAGGTAAACTTCTAAAAATAATCCATTGTGTAAAGAGGGTACACTAGGAATTTGAGGGTAGTATGTTAGGAGTTTTTCTGGTGTGGATGGGTTGGGTTCATGTTTTGGATGCACCATTTCCTACCCTCATCCTTGAGAAAGGATGGGAGTAGGACCCAGTGCTAGTGTTGTGCAGATTAAGGGAGTGGTTTATGCAAAACAATTAGAGTGCCCCTGGCACACGGCAAACATTTAAAAATTATTAGCTCTCATTTCAAATAGGCTATTCTTTCTCCCTAGGGCATGTGGATGGAGGGGGTGTGTCATTGTCAAAGGCAGCATTGCCCTGTATGATCAGCAGCTGTGTACTCTTTAGGGCAAATGAGGATCAACTACAGTTTATGTTACTAAGTTACAAAACCATTGAGAAATATGCATAGTTTATTACTCTCTTCAATCGTGTTTGGAGAAAAATGGTTTGCTTATGTGGTAGAATTTGAGACTAAGGTGTTGAAAAAAGTTTGTATGACAAAAATAGTATTTACTTGCTTTATGATTTTGAAAATACAAGAAAGAGGAGCACAAATGTCCTATAATCTTTGGTGGGCTTGAAAATAAAGTTTACAATGCTAATGACTTAAATCTGGGGAGCCATTAATCATCTTCAGCAAGGGCCTAAATTTGGGGAGCAATTTTGCATAGTGAGGCTCTAAGTTAAATGTCAGTCATCTCAATCATTCATTCTACGTAAATGGACTTGAGCTATGTTGCAGGGATGGGTGTCCTTTCTCAGCAAAGGCACCTGTCCTAGGGGAGGGGAGCAGGCCTCTAGGCCCCTGGGACTC
This sequence comes from Mustela erminea, assembly GCF_009829155.1. NCBI lineage: Eukaryota > Metazoa > Chordata > Mammalia > Carnivora > Mustelidae > Mustela > Mustela erminea. The sequence continues at coordinate 214,556,204 of NC_045614.1, forward strand.
TGGTGAAGGGGGCAGGTAAATAAGGCTTCCAGACCCCTCCCTGCTCCAGCATGCCAGTAACCACCTCCTCAGGGAGCAGCACAGGACTTAAGAATAAAAAGAGAGAGAGAGAGAGGAGAAGAGACTCAGTTATCTAAGAGGAGTAAATGACCCCTTGGTGCCTTTGTGTCCTATGTCCTTGAGCTTGATTTTGAAACTCATCAGAAAAATTGGACGGTAGCATTTGGGCTTTTTACTCGATTTAATTATGTACATAAAGAAGACGGAGAGAGACTGTTACAAACATTTATTTTCTCCCCATGTCTCTGAGATAGTGAAGACATTTCGCTTGTTGAACTCATCCCTGCTGACAGCCCGCCTCTGCCGCCCTGCCTTGTCTGGGATGTCAGTGAAACCTTACACCTCTGTGGTCTGTCAGCTTCGTTCTTTAGGAGCAACAGGTGGGAAAGGGAGAAAACTGGAAGTGGGCCACATCTAAAGGCATCTCTTGTATAAGAGTTCACCTTTTTTTTTTTTTTTTTAACCGACTGGAAAATGTGAAAGTCAGGACGCCTTTGCTTATTTCAAGGCCTGTGTGGCTGTTCCGATCCTTGCGGTCCGTTTGCCCAAAGCCTTGCAAACACAGCCTCCCCAGGGAAGGAGCTGGCGTCTTCTGGGCTTTTCCAGCGCCCAGGCGCTCCGCTGTCACCTCAGGCGTCTATGCCTGCGCAGCGCTGATTGGTGCTCGGCGGCCTGATTGGTGCGCGGCGCAGCCTGGCCTTTTAGGGGCTGTTGTCCGGCGTTTAAAGTCAGTGGCTGCTTTTATCCACCAATCCCGTCTTCGCCTGGCAGATCCCCTCTCGCCCCCGGCCAATGGCCGGGAAAGCCCGAGCCGCCCGCACCGCTGCGGGCAGTCGCAGCGCTTAAGTTGCGGCGGGAGGCTCGGGGGCTCAGACCGCGCTGGGCGGCCGCCAGCTCGCACCTGGCACCTGCGCCTGCTGCTACCTGGCACCTGCTACCTGCCCAGCCGGGATCGCGGTCGGGATCCGTCTAACGCCGCGTTCCCTCACGGGGGTGTGTTGGGGGGAGCCCTTTTTCCGACTGTCAAAATGGTTATCAAAGTGTTTGTTGCCACATCTTCTGGGTCCATAGCGGTAGGTGTCTGCTGGAATTGGTGGGGCTTTCATACTGCTGGATTTTCTGAGAAACTCAGACCGGGAAGTAGTAGCAGCGGGTCTGGCCCAGCGTAGGCCTGAAGTTTCTTTTGTGAGGAGAGTGTAAGTCAGCCTTGGCTCCGCAGCAAGCCTGCGTGCCTTTGCTTTCTGCGTTTGCTTTAACCGTGTTGAAGACGTGTGGAAAATGAGTGATCCGGGCTAGCTGGGTGTGAAAGGGATTCCAGGAAGGGGGCGTGTGTGATACTAGAATTTTTAAACATGTGATTTGTGTTGTGTTCGCATATATTATAGAATCAAAGCCTTTTTTTTGGTGGAGTGTTTCTGCCGATCATTCTGTAAGGCGTAGACTAATTTAAAGTTGCAAATAAATGACACTTTGTGTCACAATATTTGGAGGGTGTGATGAAGCAGATTACCAAAATGATTCCTGGAGGTAATTACAGTTGACTCTTCAACAATTCGGGTGAGGGGTGAGGGGCACTCACACTTGGGTAGTGGAAAATCCATGTATAACTTTTGACTCCCCCAAACTTCACTAATGGTCTACTGTTGACCAGAAGGCTTATTGACAACATAAGCAGTTGATTAACATATTTGTATGTTATAGGTAATATAAAATGTATTCTTACAATAAGTAAGCTAGAGAAAAGAAAATGTTATTAAGAAAACTGTAAGAAAGAGAAAATACATTTACCATACTTTTGGTAGTTATAGAAAAAAAAAAATCTGTGTATGAGTGGACCCATGCTCTTTAAAATTTGCGTTGTTCAAGGGTCAATTGTACTTACGTGTGTGATGTAACTATACCAAAAGTGTAAAGTTAGCATGTGTAATAGTATTATTTGGGGAAAATGATGTCACAGTGACAAGAGCAAACATCTCTAAGGCCACAGTTTCAAAAGTTCTAGGAATTCAAACGGGCCAAAAATAGGTGTGAGGAGCCCACCCCATAAAGCTGCTTTTGCTTTCCCTGGGACCAGGCTCAGAATTACCCCTCCAATTTCTGCCTTCATTCTGTGCAGGATAGACCTGCCTGAAGAAACAAGGGCAACTGAAGCTGCCACTTCTCCTTGACAATGCTTCAGTCTTTGATTTTAGGCTTGAACCTGCAGTTATCTATTGGAGACTGACATTTCTGGGAGCATTTGAGGCTTTTGGGGGTGTAGGAGGAAGCCATTTCATCAGTCCTGATGAAACAGCACCGGCAAGGGGTCTGTTTCCTTTTATATCTAGTTCCTGGGCCATCCTGAAGCTTGGATTTCACTCAGCCAGGGATGATACCCTTGGCCAGCAGCTGGCTGGGAGCAGCCCCAGTGCTGGCTCTTGAATGCCCCCACCCACAGCCCTGAAAGTTCATGCAGTTTCCAGAGGACAGGAAGAGAACAAGAAAGAAGAGGCTGGTTGTTCCTCTGAGCACAGCCCATCAGCAACCACTTAGTATCTGTGGAGCATCTTTTAACAGAAACAGAGGAGGAAAAATTCCAGATGTAAAACCACAAAATCTTTTGTGGCTGTTGATGACCTCAGAAACTTTTAGTTGATCCATAAAGAGCACATTTTTGGATTATTAGATTAAAAATAATTTTTACTGAAGAAAATGGCTTTAGTAGGCTTTCAGTATCCTGATGATGCTTTACGGAAACTTTTATCAGTGACTAATCTCCATGTTCTATAGACCACATGTGAGATGCCTCCTTCCAGAGATGGTGGACAAACTTGTGGAGTTCTTAGGATTATTTGACGTCTTACATTCTTGAAGTCTGGGCATATGATTGAGTTAGCCTCAGAGGGGCTGGAGAAGCACTGTTCATTCTAGGATTTTAGAAAAGCCACATTAATTCTGGTTCCCTAAGTAAATGTTTTGTTGTCACTTAGAACTGTTTGACCTTGGGAAAGTTATTTCATCTTGCTAAGCCTCAATTTCCTTATCTGTAAAATGAGGGTAAGAATAGTATTCATCTCATGGCATTGCCATGAGGATTTAGGAAATAAGCCCCTGGGTGCCTTACATGGTGTCCCATGCTTAATCAATGCTTAATACATATTATAATTATTAGTTAATTTTATGATTATTACATATGGCTACTTAATATTATAGTTGTTTTAAGTATTAGGTATTATTACTGTTAGCTAATGTTAGTTAATGTTTAAAATATATTTTTAAAAGATTTTATTTATTTGAGAGAGACAGAGAGAGAAAGAGATTGAGAGAGAGAGAGAGGGCACTAATAGGGGGAGGGGCAGAGGAAGATGGAGAATCAGTCTCCCTGTTGAGCAGGGAGCCCACACAGGGCTCCATCCCAGGATCCTGGGGATCATGACCTGAGCCGAAGGCAGATGCTTAACCAACTGAGCCACCCAGGCACTCCAATGTTAGTTAATATTCATCAGTATTATTGTAGTTGTTACAATTATTAGCTAATATTAGTATATGTGAGTCTGTGATGATTATGTGTGAGAATAATTGTCCCAAGTCAAATGGGTGGAATAATTTCTCTGTTATCCTAAAGAAGGACAACTGATTATTCCCATGGTATCAGTGCTAATGATTTTCCCCGGGTGGGGGGACTTCACCGAGAAGCTTCTTTGCAGGAGAACCCCAGAGCAGCTGCCAGTGTGTGTGGTGGTTGGTCTGCACACACTTTACTACTTGTTTCTTTAGTCTCTTCACTTTAAAAATGGATTCTTGCCTGTAACTTAGTCAGTGAGGTCATATGATTTCTAGGGGATGAATGAAATAAATGAAAAAGGAAATGTCTTTTTATAAGGGCTTATGCATATGCAGCTCTGTGTCATGTCTCTGAATGGTTGGCGGTAAGGCAATGTCACACATTTTACCGATTTATGAAGGAACGTAGTGAAGAGAACTTGGGAGCGGGAACAGGTCTGTGTTTTCCCAAAGGCCAGTGCCACAGTGGGCTGGGGGACAAAGGGAGAGAGGACTGTCCTTGCTGTTTTCAAGATGCACAGCCCTTGGAACCATGACCTTTGAAAATAGATCCTGAGAGTGGCTCCTGAGTTTCTCCATCATTTCCTCCAGCCTTGCTTGAGTGTAAATATAGTGGGCATAAACTCTGCCCTTGAACGAAATGGATCCTGGTGTACATCTTGGAAAATTCCTTAATTCATTGGTGCCTTAGCTTTGTTATTTTAAAATGGTGATCAGATTACTTAACCTGGCTTGGCAATCAGGACAAGTCAGTGAGATAACCCTGTGCAGGCTCTCACCTTGTCCAAGATTCTCTGCCAGACATCATGTGATGTTCCTTGGTTCTCACCAGAACCTGAGGAGGGTGGTGCTTTTCCCATTTTGCAGACAAGGTCATTCAGGAGTGGACCCCTGCTCAGACAGGAGCCTTTTGAGCCAGGGGAGAAATGCAGGTAGCCAAATGCAGTGTGCTTTTCACTAAGTGCAGGACCTCGGTCGGAAAAGCTCCTAAGTGTACAAGACAATAAAAGGGAGGTGCCAAGCAAATGACTCAAAGATCACTCTGACACATTACGGTAACCAACAGTGGCCGGCAACTTCTGGAAAGGAACACTTTCTTTCTTTCCTTTTTTTTTTTTTTTTAAAGATTTTATTTATTTATTTGACAGACAAGTAGGCAGAGAGGCAGGCAGAGACAGAGAAAGGAGGAAGCAGGCTCCCCGCTTAGCAGAGAGCCCAATGCAGGACTCGATCCCAGGACCCTGGGATCATGACCTGAGCCGAAGGCAGAGGCTTTAACTCACTGAGCCACCTAGGTACCCCAAAAGAACACTTTCTTAAGAATAAATATAACAGGATAGGAAACACTGAGCTCTCTGAGCCTCTGCTGAAGTCCCAAAGACCCATAGGGACCCAGACATCAGGGACCCCAGATCCTCCAGAGGGGCTGCCTGGAAAGAAGGTACAGCCTGTGGGACCAGCACTGGCCATGGTGCTGTTGGAGGGAGGAGAAGGGGCAGAAGGTGGGGAAGAGATGGTGTCTGTGGTGAGAACCTCTGGGTGCCATGCATGCTTCTCCCCTGGGGGCCACAAAGGGAGCTGATGTCCTCTGATGTCCTTGGGGAGGCCACATGGAGAAGAGTTGCACTTTGCCTGGGAGGGTCTATGGGGCTCCTTGAATAGGAGGGAAGACTGTGGGAGAGGGGGCCCCCACGCAGGGTGGTCATTCAGGGTATGGGCAGAGATGACCATGTCACCAGGTGAGCTTATGTACTCCTTGCACTGCTCTCTCCTCCTCTGGGCTCATCCTAAGACTCGACTTTAGCCCCCAGCAGAACTCAGGTGCTCCAAACAGCAAGATCAATGATACCTTTAACCCAGTATAAAGTACTGGTGTTTGGGAAGGATAGAAACCGATTTTACTTTTCTTCTCTTTTTTTGAGGGGTGAGGGGCTGAGAAATAGCAATTAACACAAGGTCAAGCAATTAACAGTTGGTTAAGTTCCTGCAGATGCAATTGCTTGTCTTGCAAGAGGTAACAGCAAACAGATCTTCCCCTCCCATTTTCTCCATCCCTCTTTGACTTTCTAACTGCAGAAACACAAGTCAGGACTTTGGGAACGGTTTTTCACCTATTCAGAAATTGTGGAATAAAATGAAGTCCTTCTGTTTCATCTCAAGTCTTGAGGCATGATTAATAGAGGTGGAGATAATGTTGGTGAGGCGGCCAGGCTAATTTGGGATCCCAGACAGAATAAAGGATGTTGCCTTCTGAATCTTTAACTAAAAGTAAACCTGCCTAAAATGAAGAAATCTGTACTCTTCAAACCACAAAGTTATCTTTGGAAATAGCCAAAGGAATAAGTAATTTATTGAGTGGCACAGATAATTATGGACAAGGTGTAGAGTATGTATAGAAAGCATGATTAATTAAAATAGTAATTTAGTTCCAATGACCTGTCATCAGGTCTGATGGGATTTTGTAATATTCAGAAATTCAGCTGTGAAGCTATGGAATTTGGAGCGCAGTTTTGGTGATGAGGAGCAGAAGGTCTGAGGGCTATGCTAGCTTAGCCTTGGGGGAGGGTACATGAGGGAGAAACACGAGCTCCTCCTTTGCTTTTGATAAATGTGACACTCAGGAATGTGCCAGAAGCTTGTGCCAGAAGCTTAGGGGAAATTCTGTCACCCCACACCTTTCTGTAGGACTTTAATTTTATTTTTGTCCACACTTGCTCCAAACTGAGTCTTACTGATTAAGTGTTGTATTGTAGCTAACAGTGGCCTTCAATTTATAGATCTAATACTTTTAGACGCATTACCTTTGCTATGTTGATGGAATAAATGTTACTTAAAAAGTAAATGTGTGATTACCATTTTTACAAACCTGGATAACTAACTTATATATACAATTTTACTTGCAATTTACATTTTACTTGTAAAAATTTTTTTATATTCATTTTTGTCATATTGATAATTCATAGAATATATACAATAATGTTACCACCAAATTCTACATAATCCAAAACTTAATTTGGTTTTGGTTGTGACCTGCTTCCAGGGCTTAAGTATCTATATGTACTTTATTTTTCCTTATATTAAGAAAGAAATACTCTACACACGAGTCATTGATAGGCTCATTCATTTTGGCAAAAGTGAATAAAATAAAATTTTTTTGGTATACAAATCTATGAAAGGAATTGGGTTTGACCCAAAGAAGGGCCATTAAGACTAGACCCTAGGTTTGGGATCGGCATGAGCCTTTTGTAATGTTTGTTTGGGATTCTCAAATTCTAGTACCTCTACTGATGAGTGAGTTACATGAGAATGACAGGGGCCTCACACCCTATAAAACAGTTTTAATGGTTTGTTTTGATATGAGGCAACATTCTATGGAGAAGATTTAACCAATTAAGATATTATTTTCGTGTCAAAGAAAATCTCTAATATTTTATGCTGATTTTTAAGAAATGACTTATTTTACCTCTTGATATCTTCCGCATGTTCACTGCCTAGAATGTACAAATGAATTCTTTGCATTTTTTTCACCCACATAAGCAGATTGTGAATCTGTTCACACGAAGAACTTGGTACACTGTCTTGTGCAGAGTAGAGTGGGTAAACAGGTGTTTATGACTGGTGGGTGGACCACTCTAGACCTCTCTCCCAGGGGCTCCTAAGTAGGGTCCATGCAGTGGCACGGTGTTTACCAGTGTGTATGAAAGAGGGCATTGTGCATTTTGGGACTGAATTCTTTGAAGAGAGAGAATGGTTGGAGTTATCTCTGGGGGTGGAGGTCTGATCTGTGAAGAGGGCCACATTCCTGAGCAATAGTGGCTGGTAGACGAGAGCCCGGGGTGGGGAAAGGGGCACCAAGAGTTGTCTCTCAGGCGAGGCTGGCGTCCCGCTCTCCGTGTGCGTGGAAAGGAGAAATCTGAGGGAGGACAGGGTACTTGACTGTGTTGCTGTTTGTGACTGGGAGACACAGCTACTGGGTTTTCCTGGTTTTTCCTCTGTCCTTTTGGCTTTCACTCATCTCCACATGCGCTTTCCAATCTCCTTTATTATTTCTGAAGGCACTTTTGTTCAATGTGACTCACATGCCCATTTTCATAACTGTGAGGAAAGCACTTTTTTAGTTGGGTGTACTTGGTACTTGAGCTTCGTGGCGAATTGTGTTTTCAATCTTTCCTTCTTGCTCTTCTCCCAGTCCTCCCTTTTCTTCATAACCAATTTTTATTTTTATTTTTTTGGCATTAAGGCTTAGCAGAGAATTTAAAAGCATATCGAAGACCTCAAGTAAAAGCTATGATGAGGACCTCTCTATTCATATTAGGTTGATTATACCATGACTGAAACATTGGTGAGATTAAAATTTTAGAATTTAAACAATGACTCTGTTGACCTTTTATAACCAAGAGGTGTGACTTTATCATTTTCCTTGTTTAAAAAATAGCAAGATTATTTGTGTTGTATGGTATACTTGGAGAAAAGATTTAATTTATGTAAATATAAGCAAACCACAAAAAACCCCTTAGTCTTTTTAAAATTTATTTTTATTTTTAAATTTTTAAAATTTTTTAAAATTTCTTTTCAGCACAACAGAATTCATTGTAAAAAACCCCTAGTCTAATAGTAATCCTTCTCTACTCTTGACCAGATTAGGAAGAAGCAGCAGGAAGTAGTAGGCTTTTTGGAAGCTAATAAGATCGACTTTAAGGAATTGGACATTGCTGGAGATGAAGACAATAGGAAGTGGATGAGGGACAATGTTCCTGGAGAGAAAAAACCTCAAAATGGAATCCCTTTGCCCCCCCAGATCTTCAACGAAGAGCAGTATTGTGGGGTGAGTATTTGGTTTCTTAGGAAATTCTTCTGCATGTATGTTTATCAGAAATTGTTTAAAGCAGATTAATTTGGGGATGCCTGGGTGGCTCAGTCCTGTTAGTATCTGACTCTTGATTTGGGCTCAGGTCATGATCTCAGGTTAATGAGTCCAGCTCCACGTTCAGTGGGGAGTCTGCTTGAGAGTCTCTCTTTCCTTCTCCTTCTGTCTCTCCCCCACAACTCTCTTTCTCTCAAAATAAAATAAATAAATCTTGAAAAAAAAAAGAGGCTAATTTGGAGGCAGCATTTGAATTTGTTGATGGTTTTCAGGACATGATTTATTTCTATTAATACCTGGATGGTAGACCCATTGTGAGTCACTAATATATAAGATTCACAGAAGGATAGAAACAATAAAATGGTGATTTGGTAGTTCTTGGGATTATTTTAGGTCCCTGATTTTATTTTGAAGAGTGCAGGTCACTCATACAAACAGAGTATACATTTCGTTGGAAAGGAATTCTGATCAGCCTCACGATGTACACATTCATGAATCCAGGCAGACACAGGGTCGGCTTTCACTTTTATAAAGAATTATTTGCAGAAGCCAAATCCTAATACAGATGCAAGGTAAATTTGTGGAAATGTATCTAGATAGCTTAAAAACTCTTCTGGACATTTTGATTCAACAGCACTTTTATTTTATACATTTAATAGTTCATGTCACCAGAAAATCACCTTTGCCTCCAGAGTTTATAGTTATGTTTAATAAATCAAATTGTTGAAAAGAAACATTTAGAGATGATGGAGGAAGGGAGGAGGGGGGAGGTGGTGCCCTCAATAGGCTCAAATGGGACGAGTCAACAGAAAGATAAAGAGGGAGAGTATAAGCAGAGGGAGGAGCAGAGGGAAAGGGAGAAGCAGACTCCCTGCTGAGTAGGGAGCCCTCATGCCGGGCTCCATCGCAGGCCCCCTGGGATCATGACCTCCGCCGAAGGCAGATGTTCACCCGACTGAGCCACCCAGATGGGGAAACCAGTTCAAAGAAGTTATTGGAGATCATAAAGAAATATGAGAGAGAATTGGAGATGCCAATAAGAATGCCCAAAGAGCAAGAGCCTGTGATAGAAAAAGAGAAGAGTTTAGTTATTAGATCAGTGAAATTATTCTCATTACTTTGAATCTCTGTGCTAGTTTTGCTTTCTCTGGAGAAATAATATACACCACAGTTCAGGAAATACCACAGAAGCTAAAGAAATCGTCGATAATAATTCATATTAAAGAAATATTGTCATATGGATTAAAGCAAAGAACTAAAAAAAAAGAAAGAAAGAAAAGAAAAGAAAAGAAAAGAAAAGAAAAGAAAAGAAAAGAAACATCTAAAAACTCAAAGAACTTCAGAGCATGAGAGCTGACTTGGATTTCTGTCTATGTGAGTGAGGCTTCTTTTCCTATGTTTATAAGCTATCTTTTCCCCCCTTATGATTCGCTATTTTTCTGTTGGGTTACAAGTAATATTTATTGGTTTGTAAGAGTCTTCATTTGTGAGGGAAAGTTGCCCTTTTATGACCATAGATGTTGCAAAAATTTTTCCATGATTTTTTTTTCTTTTGGCTTTTTAAAGTGATTTTTTTTTAGAATGCAGAATTTAAAACATTTTTTGTGAAGACAAATTCATGAATCCTTTTTCTTTATGTTTCCTGATCCTGAGTCTTACTTTCAAAAGTTTTCTGCACTCTGAAATTATCAAAAGAATAATTTCATTTTTTCTTCTGATACTTTCCAGTGAAAGTAATATTTTAAATCTCTTACTTTTGCTTATTTTAATTGTCCTTTAAAATTAAGGTTAGTTGGGCGCCTGGGTGGCTCAGTGGGTTAAGCCACTGCCTTCGGCTCAGGTCATGATCTCAGGGTCCTGGGATCGAGTCCCGCATCGGGCTCTCTGCTCAGCGGGGAGCCTGCTTCCTTCTCTCTCTCTCTCTGCCTGCCTCTCAGTGTACTTGTAATTTCTCTCTGTCAAATAAATAAATAAAATCTTTAAAAAAAAAAATTAAGGTTAGTTATAGTAGAGAAAATATTGACATATGTAGCTTTTAATGTATGTTAACTCTTAGGGTAAAAGTTTTGCAATCACTTTTTCTCTGAAAAGAAAACCTCAAAGTCATTTCTTATCCCATTTTGGTGTGATTTAGTGATTTTTTTTTTTTCATTTTAGTTGTGGAAGAAAAAGAAAAGTTTTCCTTTTTCCTAAGAAAAAGACTTCTATGGGACGCCTGGGTGGCTCAGTTGGTTAAGCAGCTGCCTTTGGATCAGGTCATGATCCCAGCGTCCTGGGATCGAGTCCCACATCGGACTCCTTGCTCGGCAGGGAGCCTGCTTCTCCCTCTGCTTCTGTCTGCCATTCTGTCTGCCTGTGCTTGCTCTCTCTCCCTCTCTCTCTCTGACAAATAAATAATAACTTAAAAAAAAAAAGAAAAAGACTTCTACTTTTTTTTAAAAATTAAATTTATTTATTTTCAGCATAACAGTATTCATTATTTTTGCACCACACCCAGTGCTCCATGCAATCCGTGCCCTCTCCAATACCCACCACCTGGTACCCCGACCTCCCACCCCTCACCCCTTCAAACCCCTCAGATTGTTTTTCAGAGTCCATATTCTCTCATGGTTCACCTCCCCTTCCAATTTACCCCAACTCCCTTCTCCTCTCTAACTCCCCTTGTCCTCCATGCTATTTGTTATGCTCCACAAATAAGTGAAACCATATGATAATTGACTCTCTCTGCTTGACTTATTTCATTCAGCCCAAGACTTCTACTTTTTAAGAAGTAGAATATTTTCTAATATTTGGATATATATTTGTAATATTTCAGTATATATTATTTTGTAATAGAATATTTTGAATATTATTTTATAATTATTTCCTATTACAAGTATGGATCTAATGAGATGAGTCTATAAATTCTCCTTGTTATTATTTTTAAAATTTTATTTATTTATTTTAAAGAGAGAGAGTGCGTGTGTGCCGGCAGGGGGAGGGTCAGAGGAAAGGGAGAGAGAAAATCTGAAGTCAACTCCCTGTGAGCTCAGAGCCCAGTTCAGCGCTTGATTCCAGGACACTGAGACCATGACCTGAGCCAAAATCAAGAGTTGAATGCTTAACCAACTGAGCTACCCAGGTGTCCTGAGCCTATAAATTATTTGTTTAACTGTTAATGTTAATTCTTTTCATTTCTGCTTTCAGAGAGGTATTAGTAGTGTATCTTATGAACAGCTTTGCTAAATTTGCTTTTCTGCAGTCTGTGGACACTCTTAACAAAAGTGCATTAATGAGGCAGAGGACTTGGTTTCCAGAAAATAGTTAAAAATGATTATTTGTATTGTAGGTTCAGATTTTGAAAGGAGACTCAAAGGTTCCCAAGGCCCTGTCAGGTTTAAAAGGGCGTGAATCTGGATGGTCAGTCAATGTGTCTTCCCACGAGCTTGAAATGCCTCCTGTAAGAATAATGATTATGTATGTAGAATCACGGGTCTCATCTTGAATGGTCACTCATGTGCCTCATCTGATGATGGTGGCAGGGAGCAGGAACCTCAAGGACGGGCAGTTGGATTTCTCGCCACCACGGCACTATGGGGACTGGGTGTCGATGGTAGTTCTGAGTACCATCCTGTTCCTGCCAGCGCGAACTCCTGCTGCTCTATCTATGTAGAACGGATGAAGATATTATCCCGAGGGCATGGCTGACAACCATTAGCTAGAGAAAGGAGACACCCGATGGAAAGCTAGGCGCAGTGGAGGCCAGGTTACCCGCCTGGCAGAGGATACTAACTGGTAATACAGACATGTCTGTCAATGCCAAATTGGAGTCTATGGGTCTTAGCCCAGGTAGAGGCTGGGTGCTTGCCTGGGCCTGAACACAATCGAAGGGGACCTTGGTCATTCAGCACAGGCAAGCATCCTCAGGACTGGGAGGGAGGCAGAAGACAAGCCCAGTTAAGGAGGGGGAAGGGCGTTCTCAGAGCATAGATATTACCAGACAAACTATTTCACATCACTAAAAGCTTATTATGAAATGTATCATGTGATAAAAATACAGAGCTTAAAGTGGAATAACAAAATGTACAACTATGTGTGCACCAAACATTAAAAGAGCCTTTTAAGACCTTAATCACCGTTTCCCTATTTACATGTATTTATTTTTTTTTAGTAGTTTAGGTGGCTGGCCTTCATTCCACCCCACAAATTAGGCATTTCTAGTGATTGTTTTATAGTCAATACTTGTTAAGGGTTAGATTTACACACATATTTATTAATGTCTTTGCTCATGATTTCTTCTTGCATCATAGATAATACATCTGGAATCACTTTCCTTTGGTCTAATATAGCCTATAAAAGTTTCTTTAAGTGACTATTAGTGGTAAATTCTCTAAATTTTTGTTTGAAAATAACATTTTTCAGAAAAATGTCTGTTTTACTCTCATGTCTAAAAATGGTTTCACTGAAAAAAATAGTTTCACTGGGTCTAAAATTTTGGGTCAATGGTTGTTTTGTTCTAAAGATGTTGAAATTATGGGCACCTGGGTGGCTCAGTTAGTTAAGCAACTGCCTTCGGCTCAGGTCATGATCCCAGAGTCCCAGGATTGGGTCCTGCATCGGGCTCCCAGCTCCATGGGGAGCCTGCTTCTCCCTCTGACCTTCTCCCCTCTCATGCTCTCTCTCACATAAATAAATAAAATCTTAAAAAAAAAGATGTTGAAATTATGATTTTACTTTCTTCTGACTTCTGTGTTGGTGTTAAGAAGCCAGTTGTTAGTCTAACTGTCATTCTGTCGTGGGGAAACTGTCTTTTTCCTTGCCCCTCTGCCTGACTCCTTCACTAGCTCCCTTGCTGCCCTCCTTTTATAAAACTCCACCCCTTAGGCTCTAGGCTTCAGTCACTCCTGCCTTCACTCTCTGTGGCATCAAAGTGGACATAAAGATCTACTGGTTGTATCAGAAACTCTGCTTTGGTATGTGCTTATTCTTAGAATCCCTGGTCTCACCTGCAATGATCTTTCCGTTATCAGCTCAGCAATGTGTCCATACTTCTTCTCTTAATCTGACTTTAAAAATTTGTTTTTGAGACAGTGTTTCAGGGCTTCTAATCTGCTATACTATCATAGCTGGTAGTTGAAAAACCATTTCATACTCATTATTTTTTGTATCTATTTGTTAGTGTCAAGTTAAAAATAATGACAAATTATTGTTCAGTCTTTGGAAGTTAGAAAAGCTATTTGGAAAAAAAGAAGAGACAGAGAGAAAGAAAAAAAAGAGAAGCTATTTAGACCTAAGTTGAAGCAAAAGACAATTCACTCAATGATAAGAAACATTTTCTGGGGCACCTGAGTGGCTCATTCGGTTGCCATCTACCTTTGGGATCAAGATGTGATCCCAGGGTCCTGGGATTGAGCCTTGTGTCAGGCTCTCTGCTCAGCAGGGAGTCTGCTTCTCCCTCTGCCTCTGCCCTTAACCCCCTAAGCCCCCACCCCCACTCATGCTGTCTCTCTCTGTCTGAAATAAATAAATAAAATCTTGTAAAAAAAAAAAAAAGAAGACCTTTCTTGATTTGAAAGCTTCTAGAGTTGGCCAACTAGAGAAGTTAGAGATCTTTATGGAATTTTTGTAAAATGGAATAAATTTACTTCATTGTATTTCACCTATTCTCTACTACTACTACTACTGCTACTACTACTACAAATGTGTTCTATCATATAATTTTTAAAAAAAGATTTATTTATTTATTTGAAGAGATAGAGAGAGTGTGTGAGTACATGGTTGGGGGGAGTAGCAGAGGGAGAAGAAGAGAGACAATCTCAAGCAGACTCCCCACTGAGCATGGAGCCTGATGTGGGGCTCGATCTCATGACCCTGAGATCATGACCTGGGCTGAGATCAAAGAATCCGGTGCTCAACTGACCGAGCCACCCAGGCGCCCCTCTATCATGTAATCTTTAACATCCTGCATATTGCGTGCTCCAGGAATCCATACCAAATGACCACTTGCCCTTGATGCTCTAGTTCCTCCAGCTAAGATTTGAGGCAACTCACAAAAATGCATTCCGTGTGAGAGAGTATAATTAGCCACTGAGTGAATCTGGGCAACAGGTAGGAAAATAATAAAGCTTTGGGTAAGATTGACACACAAGAATACATAACGTTTTCTTCCCGATGTCCGTGGCCTGTATTTGGTTTTACGCTTCTTAACACACGTAAGAGTAGAGTGGGCAGTAACACTAAGCTGGTTTGAGCACCCTCTGTTCAAACTGGGCCATACACACTGTCCTTAGTGCATGGAGAAACTGATCGTTGCCCGGATGACAGAGACAGGCAGTCACGAAGTCGTCTGGGGAAGTGCTCCTATGTTTTAACTATATGAAATGAAACTCTTCTGGGCTCCTGACAACCATGCTCCTGAAGAGAGGGTTTAGGGCTGGACCCCCGGGTGGGCATATGGTGGGGGGCAAAGTGGGGCTTCACTGAGCTCCAGATTTCAATCAGCTACCAGGTTTCACCACACTCTGTAGTTCTTCCCACTCTGCCAAAACAGGTGCCACCATAAGCCCTCCATGATCCTGTGGCGACTGGTGTCAAAAGGTCCGAGATGGGTCTTGTCCCGTAGAAGCTATTACAGTAACTCTGGAGAAACCCTGTGTTGTCTTAGTCTCAGCTGATCAGGGTCCAAATCCATGGGGCCAAATTTTAAGGAAACCAGCTGAAGATATGACACTTCTGGAGAATCCTTTCATTCTGTATATCTGAGTCTTGTCTGCAATTCCTGAGCACAAACAGGTGTGTGTGTGTGTGTGTGCGCGTGCACGCGCACGTGCCCGTGGGCGCTTATTCTCGCTGCTTTGTATTCTGCAAAGTGGAATGATAAAAACGAACTTAAAGTTCATGGTTAGAGATTTCTTAACTTTTGGGGTTAGTCATCTTGACAAAACAAACTGGGATAAACTTTTGAGTTGTATCTTCCAAGTTAATGACTAATAAAAACGATCAACTTAGGCAAATCTTCTGGCTCACAATTGTGCAGTGGGGTTTAAACATTCTTTTTCTTTGCTTCCAGGATTTTGACTCTTTCTTCTCTGCAAAAGAAGAGAATATTATTTATTCATTTCTGGGTTTGGCTCCCCCTCCAGGCTCAAAGGTAAGCTTGAACTCCCCACTGGGTCTCCACACAAGTCATAATAAATGAAGCTAGAAATCAGCCTCCAAGACTGTTTAATAAATGATGATCTCAACATTCACATAGCTTAAATATATTCCTTATTCGGATGAAGCCTTACACACGTGTAGCTTATTTTAGTTAATTTTATAATAATACATCACCTGTATTAATTCTTTCTATTTAAAATGAGTTGACTTTGCTTTTTTAGAGAGGGGAAGGGTGAGATCCCGACATAAGAACGAGATAAATCTCAACCTCTTTTTCTCTTCTGGTGTTGTCTTATCTTTGATTACACATAATTATGTCAGTTAAATAAAGAATTAGGCTGATAAAGCAAATATCCTGAATCTGTCTGATGGAGATCACCTGGCTCAGTCCACGCACCAGCCTCTGCATCATTACTTCTCCCAAGAATCTCACACATGACTCTCCACCAGTCAAGACAAGTACACATTAGTTTAATTCATTTGTTCCTTAATTAATTTGTTAGCTTGTCCTCAGCTTCATTTCAAAAGAGATTTGTGATGACTGAGTCCAAATTAATTCTTATTGTAGGAGAAATAACTCAAAAGCTTGCCTTATAGAGATGGGTTTGTCTCAGAGGCATGTGGCTGTGCTGTCTTTCATAGGTCAGCATTCTTCAGGTAATGCCACTCGGGACCTCTTAGTGCCTAGGTTAACATCAAAGGTCTAGTGGCAATTCCTTCTTCAAAGGTAACATGTAGATTTCACAATTGCTAATAAGGTTTTATATGAGGAAGAAAATCTTCCCTTTTAGTGAAACACCTTTTTGGCTTTGACCAACTTAAACGCAACACATTTCATATATGCTATTCACAGTTAAGAAAAGCTATTACATGCAATTCATTCTTTTTTATTTGGCATTGGAGTTTGGTATGGGAGTTTTATTTGGTATAGGTGTTTATTAATGGGGTCATGTTAGTTTACTTACTTCAAGACATGGTGCCTTGGTGTTAAGGTACATTTCTTGGTGGGGACATTCAGGTCACTTGTGTCTTGAAGACGAGAAGGAAAGGTAGAGGGAAGACTGTTTCAGGCAAAGGGAAGGTCAAGTGCAAAGTCCCTGAGGCAGGAAAGAATGTGGAAAGTTCTAAAACTGCCATGAGGCCCACATTGCTGCAGTGAAGAGTGGAGGTACCATAGGAGGTGGGAGTTGCAGGTGGACATCCCATGGGCCATAGTGGTGCTCTGGATTCTGTCTTACATGCAGTGGAAACATTGTAAGTGGTTTAAGCAGAGAAGTAATCTTATTTCCTTTTTGAAAAGTCATTTGGTTACTGTGGGATGAATGGACTAAAAGGGTGCATACTCCCATAGTAATACAGATGAGAATTCATGGCAGCTTGAACTAGGGTGGTGGGATAGAACTGCAAGGAAGTGGATGATTTTAGGTCTGTTTTGGAGGAAGAATTGGTAAGACTTGCTGATAGATTGAATGTGGGTGTGGGGATGGGGTTTCTGGTTGTTGGGTGTATGCATTCACTTTAGTGGAGGACCGACTTTTCAGGGGGTTTTTAGGTCTGAATGAGACATCTAATTGAAGAAGTGAGGTAGGCAGTTGTAGATTGCTGTGTGTCTCACTGAGGTCTGGTTGAAGAAATGCACATGTGGGGTCTGCTGCCATGTGGCTGGGGCTAAAATAAAGGGGGAGGGTTGACAGGAAGGACAGTGGGCTTGGAGGTACTCCGAGCTTGAAGCTGGGTAGAGGAGAAGCAGAGGCCACCTGAAGAGGCTGAGATGAAGAGTCTGAGTCAGAAGGAGACCAGGAGCATGTGGCATGAAGGCTGCCAAGGAGGAGCATTTTTCATGGACGAGGGTCCAACGCTTCTGAGAGATTGAGTCAAGTGAGGACAAAAAAGTGACTGTTGTGTTTCCTTTCTGGTTCCTTTTTATTTTTCTGTAAGATGTTTCCTAAGATGTCTGCGGACCCTTGGTTATCTAAGAACAAGTTGCTAAAAAGTTGAATGGATGGTCTAGATCCATGGTCATAACTTTCTGTGTGGTAAGCTTTACCATGGGTTGACTTAGTGATGATCTGTTGGCTTTCTGTTAGGGATCCGGGACTGCGGACTTTTGCTGTTGGTCTGGGTTTGTTTCTCCTTCTCCCTCTGCTCCTCTCTCTGCTCCCACTCTCTCTTTCTCAAATAAATAAAATATTTAAAAAAATGCAAGTATCATTATCTATCCTTCTCTTAAGTCCTTTCCATATTAATTCAGTTAATTAGTCAGTTAATTCTGTCTAATTTACTTCTCAGTTATATAATGAAATTAAATGTTTAATTTTTGGTTGTTGTCTTAAAAATATAATACTGAGTTGTAATTCAGTCATCACAAAATTCACCTACCAGAAGTATGCAATTACTGGCATTTTAGTATAGTCACAGATTTGTGCAACCATCACCATGATCTACTTCCAAAACATTTTCATCAGTCCCTCCCCACCAAAATCCAGTACCCCTTAGCTATTACACCCCATTCCTCAAACTAACCATGCTCCCAGCCCTAAGGAACCACTGATATACTTCTTCTATATAGACTTTCCTCTTCTCAGCATTTTGTAGAAATGAAATCACACAACATTTTGTTCTTTCTGCCTGGCTTCTTTAACTTAGCATAATGTTGTCAAGGCTCATTCATTTTCTAGTATGTATCAGGACTTCTTTTCCTTTTTATGCAGAATAATATTCTAGTGTATGGAGAGACCACATTTTACTTATCCACTTACCAGTTGACGAATACTCGAATTGTTTCGTTTTTGAGCTATATGAGTAATGCTGTTATGACCATTTGTGTATCTTTTGCTTGGTTTCATTTTAAGTGGTACAGTTTTATATTACAGGTTGCTGTGCTGTAGAAACAGTTGTATAGTTTTAAAAATTCAGATGCCAGAGTTTGTTTGACCTGCTGATTCTGAATTACTGGGAGAGGCCTGAGGATTTTCACTTAAAAAAAGTTCTTTGGTTGATTCTGATGCACACTTCTTTCTTTTTTTGGGGGGGCAATCTGTTTTTTTAATGAACATATAATGTAATATTTGTCCCAGGGGTACAGGTCTGTGAATCATCAGTCTTACGCAACTCACCGTAGCACATACCCTCCCCACTGTCCATCACCCAGACACCCTATCCCTACCCCTCCACCCCCCATCAACTCTCAGTTTGTTTCATGAGTTTAAGAGTCTCTTAACGGTTTGTCTCCCTCCTGATCTCTTCTTGTATCACCTCCCCTGACCCCCATGATGTCCTGCTCTGCCTCTCAAATTCTTCATGTCAGAGAGATCATATGATAATTGTCTTTCTCTGATTGACTTATTTCACTTAGCATAATATGGTCGTGGGTAGGTCTATTTTCAACTTTTTGAGGAGCGTCTATGCTGTTTTCCAGAGTGGCTGCACCAGCTCTGACGCACACTTCTGTTTAACAAGCACTAAATGAGGGACTCATTTTAGTATTCACATACGTGTCTCTGGAAAATGAATGTGATGCCATATTTGCTTTGGTTAAACAACTCAAACGTTACAGAGCAATTATAAGGTTACCTTGTTTCCCTCCCTCCCTGGGGACAGTCAACATCGTTGCAAGATTGCAGGGTTCTTGTCTCACAGAGTAGAAGAATGAATCTCAGGGACAAAAAAGGGTGAAGTGAAGTGAAAGTTTATTAAGTGAGGGTGAGAGCAGAAAGGAAAGAAGCAGCTCTCTTGCATGAGGTGGTTCCCGAATGGGTTGCCACTGAGGGCTTCTAGTGGCAGTTTTTCATCAAAAACTTGACCAGGAAACTTGTGGCCTTGAGATTCTTGTGCCATCTTGGTTTGCGTGTGGACTATTGATAACATCCTTAATGGCTGACTTCTTTGAGGTCTGGTTATGTTCTGTAATTACAATGTAATTACAGAGAGTGATGCTCCCTTACATCACAGCCAGGTGGTCCTGTCTCTTCCCTGATCACTTGTTCTCTCGGGCTTAGCTTCTTCCTGCCAGGAATAGCCTTAGAGCCTAGCCAGGGGCCCCTACCTCTCTCTGCCTATACTTAACCTTTCCTTATTCAACATCATGAATTAAAAAAAAATTAGATATAAAACTATATATATATAAACTGCATATTTATCTCCACGAGCAATGTGTATGTTATTTTGTACTTTTAATGCCTGATTGGTATCACATTTTTTAGAATGTTCTATAGCTGGCTGTTTAAAAAACATTATCCTTTGAGATATATCCTACTAAGATATGTAAATCTATTTCAGCCTCAGCTAAGTTTTATCTTATCCCATTTTAAAAATATCTAATTTCAGTTTTTATATCCCGCCCTGATCTGTGCTTAAGTCTTGTCATATTGCATGAAATTCTCTTTAACTAAGTGAAAGAAAGGTCTGGCCATGGAATTATAAAACCCAGCCTAGAGAGAACTAAGAGACCGTCCAGTTCTGATTATTATCTTCCCAGAGGAGGTGCTTGAAGCTCACAGGACGTACATGATCTCTGCAGATACTGCACTAATTAGCAGCACAGATTGTGCTGGAACCTCTGGTGTTGTCAGCATTGCTTGGATTTATAGGTGTTTATGCATGCACATGTGGGGAAAGTCCTTCAATTGCCCTTTGGGAAGACACACATTTGATGATTTATGGAAATGATATTATTTGCCACAGTGTCACTTTGTAGTAAACAACATTGTGGATAAGTATCAGCAAGGAAATTAATCTCACCCTTAAAATAGATACTCTTGAACAATTAGATAGACAATGTATGCTTAAAAAAGTGTAAGTAACATACTCAGCATTTTTGCTTTTGGAATATTGTTTTTGTCTAAAGCATGCTGTACGGGGCCAAGTATGAGGACAGTTTTCCCGATGAGGGCTTTGCCAGTAAGCACTGGCTCCGTAAAGGCAACCGTAGTTCTTTAAAACCATCTGGTCATATCTGATTAAATGAGCATCATTGTTAATAGCACACTCCTGGCAAGGCTTTGGTTGTATACACAGTTTCCAGTTATGTCCTGGCAATAAGGATTACACATTCTAAGGGAACCTAGGCAGAGACCTATATTGCCATGAAACACAGAAAGACTTAATAAGAATTTTCAAGTTCTGAAGGGCTCAGGCAGAGGGGATATCACTTACAAATGTCTCATTTCAATGTACAAAAATAGTCTGCCACATTGTTGTGATTTATAAAAAGCTTAACAGGAAAGACAGAGGGTTTCCTTATATATTCAGAAAATAGGACATTAAGATAACATCAACAGTAAACCAAACAAAAACCATACTCATCCTTCACTGATTCATTCATTTCTATGTAATTAATTTTCATTCTGCTGGCTCTGGGGTTGGTAGTCTCACGAATCCGTCTGCTTCTCAGCTAAGGTTCTGGAAATTCTGTCTCAGTCCACTGGTATGGTCTCAATGATCTTTAAGTGTTGCCATCAGAAGCCTATACCCCAAAGTACCTGGCATATAGTCCTTTTCTCGGGGGCTCTGGGTCATTCTATGTAATGAATGAAGCAGTCTGGCTTGTAGTGGACTGCAAAAGCTTTCAGGGAAACAGAAGAATGAAACAAGCTAAGAAAAACAACTGTGGGTGACAGAAGACTTAAAATAACTGTGGTTAATTTTTTAATGATTTTTTTGAAGGTAAAAGTCTTTATGGGGATTCTAACAAGAATAATGCACCTGATACGAAACTGTGGTTGTTTCTCTGGCATGCAAAAACAAAACAATAAACTCTGTCCAAAAAGTTTTAGATAAGATATCTATAAACATAGTCACTAAGCCTGTTTTCAAAGTTAGAAAACATTGTATCTTATTTGGAAAAAAGTGGATGAATGGAGGAAAACTCCTGATATAAGATAATTATCCAGAAACATATTATACCAGGAATATACCAAGCAATGCCCCATGAAAGATACCATGAATGCCAAGCACACGCTCACCATGTATGGTAGGAATATATCGAGAACATCAAGTGAGGAGAGTCAGTAGATCTGGACTAGGTCCTAAACACCTATATAGTAATACAACTGTATGTAGGTGATGGGAATCTCTAGGTGTAAACTATTGTTCTAGAACATGCTAGATTGAAATGAAAGACATAAGGTATGATCAATTTGACATTTAAAGCAAATTACTGAAATTATGATGGATAACCTATACTGTGGTTGTCAAATGTCAGGCAAGGAATCACTAGGATCAATGTCTTTTGTTTTTTGTTTTTTTTTTTAAGATTTCATTTGAGAGAAAAAGAGAGGGAGAGAAAATCACCAGCAGACTCCCTGTTGAGCACAGAGCCCATCTTGGGGCTTGATCCCATGACCCATGAAATCAGCACCTGGGTTAAAACCAAGAGCTGGGCACTTAACTAGTTGAGCCACCAAGGTGCCCAGGATCAAGGTCTTTTATACATTATTTTGGTCAGGGGAATATTATTAAGATATCAGTAACAAACATCCACTTACGTATGTAATTGGATTTCCTCTGGCTGATGAAGATGAGGGCAGTCATGCCCACATTAGAGCATTACGTTCACAGAATGCTGTGGGGGTGACTACTGCGTGGCAGAAACCCCACATCACAGGGAGTACTGTTCTTCTCACCGTGGCCATCCAAGGAGGTTCTAACATTCCCAACGGCAAGGCTGCAGCATTTGGGGCTCCCTCTCTCCTGTCCAGGATTCTGTCCTCATTTCCTAGTAGCTATGGTTGCCCCAAGTTCTGTTTCCTGATTCTTCCGTTAAAAACCCCTGAGTTTTCTTTTGTTTTTATCTCCCCAATAAGATTTGTTTATTCTCAGACTTAGGCCCCCCAAACAGTAACTCACTCAGTGTCATTGTCCTCTTTCTTTTTTTCAAAACCATCTTAGCCATTTTTAAAAAAGATTTTATTTATTTATTTGACAGAGAGAGATCACAAGTCAGCAGAGAGGCAGGCAGAGAGAGAGGGAGAATCAGACTCACTGCTGAGTGGGGAGCCAGACAAAGGCTCAATCCCAGAACCCTGAAATCATGGCCTGAGCTGAAGGCAGTGGCTTAACCCACTGAACCACCCAGGCGCCCCCATCTTAGCCATTTTAAATTACATAGTTCAGTAATGTTAAGTATTTTCATATTGCTGTGCAAAAGATCTCTAGAACTTTTTCACTTTGCAAAAGAAAAATACTATACTCAGGCAACTGTCAATTTCTTCCTCTCCTCCAGTTCCTTCCATGATAATTTACTTTCTGTTTCTATAAATTTGACTATTTTATTTTTATTGTTTGTTTATTTTTATTTTATTTATTTATTTTTTTAAAAATTAACTTATTTATTTTTAGCATAACAGTATTCATTATTTTTTCACCACACCCAGTGCTCCATGCAATCCGTGCCCTCCCTAATACCCACCACCTGGTTCCCCGACCTCCCACCCCTCCGCCCCTTCAAACCCCTCAGATTGTTTTTCAGAGTCCACAGTCTCTCATGGTTCTCCTCCCCTTCCAATTTACCCTGACTCCCTTCTCCTCTCTATCTCCCCATGTCCTCCATGCTATTTGTTATGCTCAACAAATAACTGAAACCATTTTAAAGATTTTATTTATTTATTTGACACAGAGAGACAAAGCGAGAGAGGGAACACAAGTAAGGGGAGTGGGAGGGGGAGAAGCAGGCTTCCTGCTGAACAGGGAGTCTGAAACGGGGCTTGATCCCAGGACCCTGGGATCATGACCTGAGCTGAAGGCAGACATTTAATGACTGAGCCACCCAGGCACCCCTAAATGTGACCATTTTAGATATCTCATATAGGTAGAATCAAACAACATTTGTCTTTTTGTGAGTGCTTATTTCATTTCACCTAATGCAATCAAGTTTCATATGTGTGGTGGTATGAGATAGGATAACTTTTCTTTTTAAGGCTGAATAACATTCCATTGTATGTATTTACAGCATTTTGTTCATTCACTCATTCATGGACATTTGGATTGTACCTACCTCTTGGTTATTGTAAACAATGCTGCTATGAATATGGATATACAAATAATTTTTATCATTCAAATTTCAAGTCTCCCTTGAATCTTCTTGCTTTGGCTCATTTTCCTCTTATTTTTTTCTTTTGTTTGCTTGCTTATTTGTTTGTTTTTTAAAGTAGGTTCCACACCCAACATGGGTCTTAACCTCACGACCCTAGATTAAGAGTTGCGTGCTCTACCCGCTGGGCCAGCCATGTGCCCCTGTTTGTTTCTCTTTTTGATTCGGAATTTATAGTCATTATCTGTTGGAAGGTTGGGTTCCAAAGGAGATTACTTGGCTGTAAGGGAATTGGAGTCGGGGACGCTTGGGTGGCTCAGTTGGTTAAGCAGCTGCCTTCGGCTCAGGTCATGATCCCGGCGTCCTAGGATCGAGTCCCACATCGGGCTCCTTGCTCAGCAGGGAGCCTTCTTCTCCCTCTGCCTCTGCCTGCCATTCTGTCTGCCTGTGCTCGCTCTCTCCCCCCCTCTCTCTTTGATAAATAAATAAAATCTTAAAAAAAAAAAGGAATTGGAGTCGACAGTGAAATTGGATTTTAACAAAGATTGAGCCATATGTTATTTATGAGCACATAATAAGACAGTCATTTCAAGAAAACTTGAAATAAAAGAATGAGTATACAGCAGGCCTGTACAGACAACAAGAATGCTGGAGTCGGATTAATGATATCAGATAAAGAGGAATTCAAGGCCAAAAGCATTAAATAAGAAAAACGTATAATTCAATGAAAAATGATAAAAATCTATGAAGAAAATACAGTAGTCATGAATCTTTATGGATCATGATAGCAGT
This sequence comes from Mustela erminea, assembly GCF_009829155.1. Classification (NCBI taxonomy): domain Eukaryota; kingdom Metazoa; phylum Chordata; class Mammalia; order Carnivora; family Mustelidae; genus Mustela; species Mustela erminea. Next base: position 214,580,629 of record NC_045614.1, read on the forward strand.
CAAATACACAAATACATGAATCAGAAACTCCTAGAAATAAAATGAAAACTTATTAAAAACATCTTTTAATAGATACATTGTATTTATTACTTACCAGGTACAATTATAATTAGAAACTTGATTTAATAGACGTGTATAGGATATACTTATGCATACTCGCATGAGTAACAGTATATTAGATTAATATTAATAAAATGTAGTCTTCCCTTGTACTTATTAAAACATTTTCCACAGTGATCATATACTTGGTCAAAAAGAAAACTTTCATAAATTTCAGAAGGGAATGATTTTACAGAGTATGTTCTTATCCCAAACACAGAATTACAACCTGAAAGAAAAATATCATAGAAACTTAAGAAATAAACATATCCCATTTCAAATAACCCCATATCCCAAAGAAAATAAAACTGGTATTATAGGGGCACCTGGGTGGCTCAGTTGGTTAAGTGCCCAGCTCTTGATTGCAGCTCAGTTCATGATCTTGAGGTCAAGAGATGAAGCCCCAAGTGGGTCTCTGTGCTGGGCATGGAATCTGTGTATGATTCTCTCTCTCTCTGCCCCTCTCCCTCAAAAAAACTCCTGATATGATAAATCATCAAATAGTAAACGAGAGGTTATTTCATATCCAAACCCCAATATATGAGTAAATCTCTCCCTACACAGAGTAAAATTATTACTTTTAAATACTCTTATGATTGAAAAAGGAAGGAAAAAAATAAAAAAGAGTGGTAAAAACTTAGTAAAATAGTTAATTATAAGTAGATTCCATGCCCAGTGTGGAGCCTGATGTGGGCATTGAACTCATGACCCTGAAATCAAGATCTGAGCTGAGATCAAGAGTCGGATGCTTAACTGACAGAGCCACACAGGTGCCTCTAAAAGAAATATTCAATTTAAATAACTAACAATAGGAAAACAAGATAAAAATGTAGGCAGTATGAACCCAACAAAACCCCAAATCAATTAAATACAAATGAGAGAGAAAGTATGTGTCTTTGTGCATATGGACATGCCTATATATATATATATATATATATATATATATATATATATATACACTCAAATTATATATATATAATTTGAGTATAATTTGAGTATATAATTGTATATATATAATTTGAGTATATGTAATTTGAATACATACATGTAATTTGATTATATATAATTTTAACAGAGAAATGAAATAGAATAAACCCCTGGCCAGTTGATATATTACTTAGAATACTTTCAATTTTACCTAGATCAATTCCTGTTATAAGTACAGAGGGGAAAAGTCTAAATAAAATGTTAGCAAACTGTATAATACAAAGCAGTATTTAACATACTTAGTTCTATGAACTGATTGATGGAGTAAACCCTTATGTTTGTTTCCATAAATACCAACAAGATATTTGATAAAATTCTTCAGACTTCCCTTGTTAAAACTAAAATGGATTAAAATATAAACAGAAGGAAACTAATTAAACATGATAAAAACCAATTATCAAAAGGCAGCTGTAAGTGTCACACGGATCATGACATACTAAATCATTTCTATCACAATTAGAGGCAAGATAGCATGCTTGTCATCACTATGTTATTAAACTTTGTTTTAAAAGTTGTAGTTACTATAGTAATGTAGGAAAATAAAATGCATCGTGTATATATGTAATACATGTGAAATTTAAAAATTATCTTTATTTTTATATGATGTAATTGTACACCTAGAAATCTCAAGAAACTTCAATAAAATCTATTAGAATTAAGAGTTTATGACATTTCTGGATAAAAGAAAAACATAAAAATTAATAGTTTTTGTTTATATCAATAATAATGGATAGGAAGTTAGAATGTAAAAATCAAACCTCATTCACGATGGTGATAAAAATCCATAAATAATTAGGAATAAATTTTTCAAGAAAAATATGGGGATTTATATTATGAAGACCATAATTTTGTTCTGAGGGACACCTACAAATACTTAAAGTAATAGGGGGACCTACAATGTGTCTGGATATGTTGACTAAACAATAAGAAGTGAACATCTTCTAAACTAACAAATATAATTAATGCTATTTCATTTTATTTTTTAAAGATTTATCTATTTATTTATTTTAGAGAGAAAGAGAGCGCAAGTGGGAGGGGCAGAGGGTGAAGGAGAGAGAATGTCAAGCAGACTCCATGCTGGTGTGGAGGCCCACGCAGGGCTTGATCTCAGAACACTGAGATCATGGCCCGAGCCAAAACCGAGAGTCAGATGCTTAACCAACTGTGCCACCCAGGCACCCCTATTTAATGCTGTTTTAACCAAAAGCTTATTTTAAAACATTTGACACCAGGAAAAATGACTTTAAAATTTATTAGAATAAAAAATGTCTGAGAAGAGCTGAGAAAAACTGAAAAAAGACTTTGTGTAGCAACTTGCCTTTCTGAATATTAAAATTCACGTTAAACACTACACTGATAAAAGCAGTATGTTGGCATGGGAACTGATAAATATATTCATGGGTATGTCTTGATATTCATATATAGAATAGTATATTTACAGATCCAAATATATACATAAAACTTAATGACAAAAACATCTTAATTAAATGGGAAAATGATGATCTATAAATAGTGCAGATATACTTTGCTGTTTATCTGGATGAAAAAACAGAGCCCTACTTTACATTCTATGTAAAATTAAATTCTAGAGTAATTAAAGCTGTGGGTGTTCTTAATTAATATAGAAGAACAGCACTGCATTTCAGATAATAAAAATTAGATAAATTTATTGTATGTAAAAGACTAAAAACTGAAAAGCAAAATTTATAAAACTTTATAGACTAAAAAAAGTTGTAACTTGACAGAGAGCTAATATTTCTATTATATTAAGAACCTCTAAAAATTGACAATAAAAGACAGACAACTGAAGTGAAAAGGGGCAAAACATATGAAGACAGGTAGCTGGGCAGGAAATATAAGTGGTTAAAACTCATGAAAAATATGCTTTCTCTTATTAATTAAGAAAATGTAAATTAAAACAAAAATAAAATTCAATTTTGTCCCCAATGTGTTATTGAAGATAAAAAAGAGCTGTCATCTTCATTGGTCATGAAGATTAAGGAAAAGAGAAAGTTCATTTATTTACTATGGAATATGAATTGCTACAGTTTCTTTTTTTGGAAAGAGATCTAATTAAAAAATTTAAAAAAACCCCATCATTTTATTCAGCTTAGTAAAGTGTTGTTTATAAAGTACAAACAGATAAGTTCTGAAAAACTGTCAGCTGGGAAATATTTGAATAAATTGTATATTTAATATTCAGCAGATTTTCTTTTTTTAAATGAGGTTAGAACCATCTGATTTAACTTGGGCCAATGTCCATGATATATTAAACTAAAAAATCAAGTTGTGCCCCATGTTCCCATGTCTGCTCGAAAAACCACAAAATTAAACAAAAATAGCAACCAATAAAAAAATAGCCTATATGTATGTATTAGGATAGTTTCAGGTACATATGGAAATTTTGATATTGATTATCATAGGAGCATGGCATTAGAGGACGAATCTATGGTTTAACTGCCTTTGAAATACGAGTAACTGCTTTCCTCCCAATTTTGATGAGATATAATTTACATGTAACATTGTATTAGTTTGAGGTATACAATATAAAGATCTGATGTATGTACATATTGTGAAATGATTACTATAATAAATTTAGTCGATATCCATCACCTCACACAGTTACAAAACAACTTCTTATGATGAGAAAATTAGCTTAATATCTTAGAAGGTTGGCAACTGTGGGTAAGTCTGAAGAGCATAAAGTAGGAGGCGTAGACCTAGTCCCACCTCTGACTTGCAGTGTTACGCTTTCTGCCTTGAATTTCTCATCTCTCAAGTGTGAGTGGTAGTAACTAACCATCCTACCTATCAGGCTACAGTGTTGTAAAGATAAAATGAAGGATGAAGACAAACATAATTTGAATAGTTAAAAAATGTTGAAATGTAAGCTATTATCCTCAAGAAAATTCTCAAACATTCTCAATTTATATAATGCAGGTGGAAAAATCATCTGAGGAAACATCTTCTCTTCCCAATGGTGATGTAGCGGGAGAGGAACAGAGCAGTGTAGAGGTAAGAGTTAGTATCTTGAACCATCTTCCCCCTGACTACCTTCCTCAGAATGTCTATTGGTTTTCATTTTTCTGTCATTCAACTCTACATAGATAGAGTATCTATCTATCTATTTATCTATCTATCATCCATCATCCATCTATCCATCCATCTACCCACCCATCGTCCATCCATCCATCATTCATTCGTCATCCATCCACCCATCATCCATCCATCTGTCCATATATTTATTCACTGTATATCATCCATCATCCACCCATCCATCCATCCATCATCCATCATCCATCATCCATCATCCATCCTTCCTTCCATCCATCCTTCCTTCTTTCCATCCATCCATCCATCCATCCTTCCTTCCATCCGTCCATCCATCCATCCATCCATCATCCATCAATCTATCCATCATCCATCCATCATCCCTCCATCCATCCATCCATCATCCATCCCTCCATCCATCCATCTATCCACCATCCATCCATCCATCATATCCATCCATCATCCCTCCATCCATCCATCCATCATCCATCCCTCCATCTATCCATCCATCCTTCCTTCCATCCGTCCATCCATCCATCTGTCCACCCATCATCCATCCATCCATCCATCATCCATCATTCATCCATCATCCATCCATCCATCCATCATCCATCCTTCCTTCCATCCATCCTTCCTTCCATCCATCCTTCCTTCTTTCCATCCATCCATCCATCCATCCCTCCATCTATCCATCCATCCTTCCTTCCATCCGTCCATCCATCCATCCATCATCCATCAATCTATCCATCATCCATCCATCCATCCATCCACCATCCATCCATCCATCATATCCATCCATCATCCCTCCATCCATCCATCCATCATCCATCCCTCCATCCATCCATCCATCCACCATCCATCCATCCATCATATCCATCCATCATCCCTCCATCCATCCATCCATCATCCATCCCTCCATCCATCTATCCATCTATTATCTCTCTCTCTATTCTCTATCATCTTTTCTTACTCTCTAAAATTATAAAACCTGCCACCACTCAAGCAACAGAAAACAAACTCTGCCTGAATATCAAATCCTTTGGAGTTCTCTTCATAAGCCTTAAATGGATGAATTATAGCTCCTCATTAGTGTGTTTATTTCTCTACCATGCACATGACTCAGATGTACTGACCAACAACAGGAGGTCCAATGAGCAATACAGGGGGTGGTGATTCTGTACTAGTAGCGAAGTGACCAAATAGATAGGAAGTCTGTGTTCCCTTTGTTTATATACTGCGTATCCAAGTAAGAAAACCGTAGCATGTGTGGTTTGGTTTTCCCTCGAAATCTTATCTAAGGTTAGTGATACCATGGGTTTGCTTCATGACCAGGGAACAGAGAAGACTGAAGAGAGTGGAGAAAATGAGGCACAAAAAGAGGACAATGGGGACGCGGGCGACCTTGCTGAGTCTCAAGAGAAGAATGTGAGTGTTGGTTTTTTGCCCCATGGTTTCTCTGGATTCAGGTCAACAAGCATTGCAGCATTGCAGCACCTTCCATGTGCCAGGAATCCTCCAGGGCACACTGAAGTAAGCAGGGCAGCCAGGAGCTGAGCATTTAGCCAGTGAGGAAGCAGGAGGAGCATGTTCACTATCATGGTCAAGGCAGGTTGAGGATTAAAAGGAAGCCAGAGAAGGACCCTGAACCCAGGCCTGGAGGGGCAGGCTAGACAAGGCTTTAATAATCTATAGTATTGTGACGGGTAGGTTAGGTTCAAGTTCTTCATAAAACAAGGGACCTTATCCCTTGGTCATGAGTAATGATGGATTCCCAGTGAACGCCTGCCAAGGGCATCGCCTACTGAGGGCACAGAGGTAAGGGGGTGTGATGTTTTTTGGGAAGCCAGTAGGACCTGGGGATAAAGAAGGGGCCCTGGGGACGGAAACCCATAGTCCGTTCAGATCCAATTATGGGAATATCAGCAGCTCCAAGACCTGTGATCTAATTCTAAAGGGGTCCCAATTCAGGGGCCCCAGAATAAAGGGCAGGGGGGTGAGTATGGGAGCGCAGGGTAGACTGTAGTTCTAGAATGGCCAGGCTGAGAGAATGGGGTATCAGATGGGCCACTTAGTCATGGAATTCTGAAAATGTAGCTGGGAAGCCAGGTAAGCGGAAATGGTGGTGCTCAGGGAGCTGAGCGTGTGGGCTTGGGGGCATTGGGCTGAGCCCCCCTCAGAGTTTCAGTGGTCGAAATGCATTGGGCCAGTTGCAACAAAGACTTGTTTACTGAACCATGATGGTTTGCATTTTTATCTGCTTATGACTTTTTTAAATGATTTATTGATTCCAGAAGAGGTGTAGATATCTCATTCCCAGCAGATGGAATGTGGTTATAAAGGGCCGTAGGGAACCATGTTATGGGCTTGTTGGGGTGGGTGTGGGTATTAATTCATTTGTATCTTAAAGAATTTAAATCTGGAGGGGCCAGGGCAGTAAGTTCCTCATATTTAAAGATGGGTAGGGGCGCCTTGGTCATAAGCAGTCATTAAGCATCTGCTTTCGGCTCCAGTCGTGGTTCCAGGGTCCTGAGATCAAGCTCCGCGTAAGACCCCTTGCTCAGCGGGAGGCCTGCTTCTCCCCACCTCACTCCCCTTGCTTGTGTTCCCTCTCTCACTGTGTCTCTCTCTGTCAAATAAATAAAATAAAAAAGATGGCTATTTCAAAGTGTTGATAATTCAAGACTCTTGGAAGTCTTTAGTTTGGAAAAACACAAGATCTTTAATCCCAACCTAGAAGTTAGATGGAGTTTCATGGCAGCCTGTGTCATTCAGAGATAATAAATTTTAAATTAAATATAGTATCAATCTCATTACATTGTCACTTAAAAATCCATGTTTTTATAATGCAGACTTTACAGGAATTGCCTAGTGCCCTCTTATGGTATTATTGATTTATACTTTCTGAAACCTAGTTGCTTCCTGTAAGACAGAGAGACAAAGAAACATTATACCCTAATCCCTTTCTCCTGGGGAAGGTAACATTTTCATAACTATAGCAAAGAGGGGTCTACTTTCTCTTCTCAGCTACTGTTCAGGGAGGTGGTAAGCCAGCAGGTCTGGGGTCCTCTTTGTTAATACATTTCTGTTTTTTTGAATTGAGAACTCTTTACAAGGTAAATTATAATCCTATGAATCCTGATAGGAATTAAAAAAAAATCATTTTTGTTATTTTTGCCTGGGCTCTGGTGGAGAAATGACTAAGTAAAAGGCATTTTAATTTTATTTATTTATTTATTTATTTATTTATTTATTTATTTATTAAAAAATATTTTATTTATTTATTTGAGAGAGAGAGAGTGTATGAGAAGGGGGAGAGTCAGAGGGAGAAACAGACTCCCTGCCAAGCAGGGAGCCCAATGCGGGACTCGATCCCGGGACTCCAGGATCATGACCTGAGCCAAAGGCAGTTGCTTAACAACTGAGCCACCCAGATGCCCAGACATTTTAATTTTAGATGAATATATTACTCACATTAATGATCAAACTAATCTTCAACTCTTTAATCATATTCTACATAAAGATAGATTCTGACTTTCTCCCATTTGACAAGTGATCCATGCTCTTTGACTTACTTTAATTCAGTTGTATAAGAAAGAAACCCCACGATTTGTCAGTGGGCATCACAAATGACATAGTAACATGATTAGCTTTGGGATTGAATATAGAGGAAAATGGACTAAAATTTGAAAAGGAGACCAAACTTTCTGATATTTTGAATGGTTGCATTTTGTACTTAAAAAACCTCCCATCTGTTTAAGTGTTTTTGGGTTCATTCATTCATTCATTCATTTAGATTTATTTATTTATTTGAGAGAGAGAAAGAGAGAGCGAGCGCGTGGGGGAGGGCAGAGGGCAGGAAATCGCAGACCCCCTGCTGGGCCTGGAGCCCGACGTAGGTCTCATCTCCTGACCCTGAGATCATGATCTGAGCTGGAATCAAGAGTCAGATGCTCAGCCAATGGAGCCGCCCAGGCACAACTTGGGTATGTTTTTCAGGGTTAAGATGGGACGGCCACCCAGGCTACTTGTCGTCACACCTTTTGACCCACGGTGCACTTGGGCTTAGATCGGCTAATTTGTAACCAACGGAGAAGCTAACTAGATTGCTAGGTCTTACCTCTATTTATTTATTTATTTTTGTAAAGATTTTATTTACTTATTTGACAGACAGAGATCACAAGTAGGCAGAGAGGCAGACAGAGAGAGAGAGAAGAGGAAGCAGGCTCCCTGAGGGGCAGACAGCCCAATGTGGGGCTCGATCCTAGGACTCTGGGATCATGACCTGAGCTGAAGGCAGAGGCTTTAACCCACTAGGCCACCCAGGCGCCCCAGGTCTTACCTCTTTAAACACTGATTTTCAAAATACTAGACACGTCCTGGTAGATTCTTCCAGATCTTACAGCCCAGATCAATCCAAAAAGCCAGAGCTTTTTTAGATAAGGTTCTGGTCTGTTGAAAACCACCTGACAGAGATTTCATGGAGTCTTAATGTTTTGCTCCTTCTGGCTGGTTGTATTTGAACAGCAGGGCTCCCTCTGCTCCCTCCGTGGGCAATAGAAGGGTTCCAGGACCCGTGGGCCTCCTTTGGGTCCTAAATCATGTAGCAAGAATGTCAGCTTCTTCTGTTTGTCTAACAGCATGATATCGGCTTCAGCCCTCCACCTCATGCTGGCGGGACCTTCCATCAGGGTGAGGGGCTGGTGGCACCGGCCCTTCAGCTGGGTCAGGCCCTCTGCCTCTGACGGAGCACATCTGCTGCCCTGGGGTTCAGTGTTTGCCCTTCTGCCCCTATGTCTCCACTCTGGCTGCTTCTGTCAAGACAACTCCAAACCCAAGCTCCAAGCCCCCTTTATAGGGACTGTCGAGATTCATCGCCTCTCCTAGCTGGCCTAGGGTCTTAAAAAGCAAGGTCTCTGCTTTCTTCCCCGGGAGCCCAGATCCACCACCAATCTGTGGGTCTCTTCTTGGAATGTGGGAGGGGTAGTAACTCTACTCCCTGTCCCCAGAAGGAGGACAAAACATCATTCATCCTGCATTCGGCCACACTATTGATGACAAAGAGTCCAAACATATTTTAACCTTTCATTCTGAAATAATTACAGATGTACAGGGACATTATTCAGTGTCCTATGTAGCCTGCCTGCGGTGACGTCCAGGGCTGATGTTCCTGATAGCCACGGCGCAGTGTGGACACCAGAATGTGATGCGCTGCCTCTCTGTGGAATGGACTAGAGAGCTGATTCAGTGTGCACCATCACTGCAGAACTTTCCTTTGTGTGTTAAGATCAGTTTTCAAGTGTACAATGGTAGCAACTGCCTGCGGCATCTGGCAGCAGTAAACCGAGGGAGAGCCAGCTGAGTAAGCATCTGAGGCGTGGGCTTGTTCCTCTAACTGCTGCACATGCTCACTCGGGACGCATTTGATGCCTTTTTATCTTATTTCATCTTATCTTATTTTATTTATTTATTTTTAAAAGATTTTATTTATTCATTTGAGAGAGAGACACAGAAAGAGCAAAAGCTTGAGCTGGGGGAGGAGCAGAGGGAGAGGAAGGAGCAGACTCCCCACTGAGCAGGGAACACGACATGATCCAGGACTCCAGGATCACGACCCAAGCCAAAGGCAGATGCTTCACTGCCCGAGCTGCCCATTTCTCACCATTAAAATGATGCCATTTTAATGGTGAGAAATATTTATCTAAGAATATCACTCTTGGTTTAAAAAACAAATCAGAAATGGAGACAGAAGCCATCACCTTCTGTAGTGAAATGGACCTCCCCTGACCACCAATCCAAGGGTCCCAACTCTTAAATGCCAGAGGCCAAGATGCCCCTTACCACGCGCTGGGGGTGGGGTGGGGTGGGGGCATTTGGGAGGCAGGACGGTGAACACTGGGAAGACTGTTCATTCATGCCTGAGAAGATCTCCTCTGTTGCTCCAGACCCCAATAGAGAGGGGACTTTGTGATCGCCTTCCCTGCTGACCCGGGAGGGACGAGGAGCTGGGGAGGAGGGGCGAGCTGTGTGTGGCACCTGAGAAGGAAGTGGAAGGTCACCTCAGCTGCAGGGTGCACTCTGAGGAGGGGGCTGCGGACTGGGGGCCTTGTGAGAACTTCATGGGAGCCTGGACATGTTGTAGCTGGTTCACCTTTGCGTTGGGTTTCCACTGAGGTAACAATTATTTTAAGTTGTGCTTCTTGCCAACTCAGTGGTCCTCTCCAAAATCTCTTAAGACCTTGGCTTGCCTGACTACATGATTATGGCTTGTAAAGCCCACTCGGCTTCCTCCAAAACCAGTCCTGAGGAGAGTTGATTTCTTGAGGGGCAGAGATAGGTTTAGGTCTTTGAGGAGCTGCTGAGTCTCAGGCCAGATCCCCGCAGTGCTGGGAGATGGAGAGAACTCTGCCTTTGTCCCTGAGACTTCCAGCCACTCGGAGACCACTTGCCCTCCTCAGGTCACTCTGGGCTGGCCCTCAGTTTCCTTCCACACCAGCCACCTGTCCTAACCAGCCACTGCCTGACACTCACCACAGCTGACACCTGTCCCTCATCCTGGCTGCTTGCCGCCTCTGTGGCCTGGCTCGCTGGCCAAGTTCCCAACCAGGATAGCTGCCGGAAAAGGTTCTAAGACTTTCCACTTGCGGAGGCTTCCCCTGACTATCTTTATTATAGGAGCAACAAGGTAAAATGATTTTAAGCTGTGGCTTTGTCAGTTGAATGATGCATAGCCTATCCTAAGATTTGCAAGAGTTAGCTCAACTGACCATGTGATCATAATGATCTCACAAAACAAAACATTTCTGCTGGTATAATTATTTGCCAATCATAAAGGTCCGTCTCAGGCATTGAATATGGATGACTTTTAAGGTTCTGCCAATTCTGATGTTTTATAATTCTGTGAGCTAAAGATGGGAGTTCTATTTCCATAATCTATCTCCCTCCTCCTATGAGGGATTGGAGGCAGAAGTAGCAAATATAAGTGCATCCATTCAGTATGTTATTGACAGCTTGTGCTGCTGCCTGCCAGGCAGGATTCTGGGGACTGGGGACGGAGCAATGAAAATGACAGCATCCCTGCTCCCCCAGAGCTTATGTTCTAGGAGAACTGGTGATGGTCACATCCTGGGTTCTTCAAAGCATTCTTGATTTTTTTGGTGGCTAAGTAATTTTATAAATACTCTGGGCAATTACTTTCCCCATTTAATGTCTCTTTTAAGAAATTAAGGTCAATTCAAATATTGGTAGGGAGTCCTTGGTCCCATGGTGATTGCTGCAGGCTAACTGTCAAAGCTCTGGCTTGCACGGATTCCTGTGGGACCCCCTCCCGTCTTCCAGCCTTGCTCTAAGGAAACCCCATTTTTAGCAGGGTGTGTCTTGTTAGTGCATTTGGTTCAGCTGAATGCAGTTCATATAGATAATTGAATTTAGAAAAATGTGAAATTCTACATAGCTGATAATTTTCTGTTGCACATTTTAATTTGATATCATGTGGATAAAAGAGAAATTAATGTTTTTAGAGGTCTGAACAGTTGTTAGCAGAGTATTTGTTCATTTATCTGGTCACTAAGCACATTTATTGAGCTTACACCTTGGTTCCAGACAGGGGCTGGATCCTGGAGATCCCAAAATGAATAAAGACACAGGCCATGCCCAAAGGAGTACACAGACCAGTCAGGGAGACAGATAAATGATGATCATGGGAACAGATGAAGGGATCCCGTAACTCAGTCTTATGGGTCAGGAACGTCTTCCTTGAAGGTGTCGTTTTAAGCAGTGTCATAGAAGGTGGCCAATGTGAGAAAGTAGCACGTGGTCCATACGGCTTAAATAAGGAGTGGTGAGGGACATGGCAGGGTGGAGGGTAAGCAGGGGCCCAATTGTGAGGGTCTTCCAGCCATCCTGAGGATAATGGATGGAAGTTTCTTGAAAAGATGGAAGTTTTTCAACATGAGGGAAGCACGGTAAGGTGTGTTGTGTCCTGGGACAATATCCCTCGCCATGGTGTAGAGAACGGGTCAGAGATAAGGAAGACTAGGGTGCTGTGCCCCGTGAGAGAAGCTGGGGGTCATGGAAGGGAGGGCCCAAGCGCGGGCTGAACTGGCAGTCCTAGAGGGGTACACTCAACACATTGCTGAGAAACCAACAAGAGCGGGCCTCTCTTTTCTTGGACATTATCTTAGCACTGAAGCTTGGGGTGTTGCCAGCGGTGTAAGGATTACTTTGGAGATTCCCCGTGCTGGGCAGACCTGTGGGGCTGACTTGACCTGGACAGCTGGAGCAGCCTTTCAGGTTCTGTATTTTCTCTGCCAACCTCAGAAATCTGAGAGTATGCGTCCAGAGCTGGCCAAGAACATGGGGCTGCAATGGGGGACGTGGTGGGTCCTTATTACCTGCCTTCCATGATTTTGCCTTTTCTGTTCCTGATGTTGAGACATAGCATGGTAGGTAGGTAGGAAGGGCACTGAGTCAGGGACCAGGAGCCTCACAGTCAATCCTGATTGTGTTGCTTACTTGTCCTCTGACCTTTGGCAAATTATTTAACTCTCTCTCTGGCCTCGGTGACCTGGTCTGTCCAAAGGAGGACGAGTGAGAGACCCTGCTTTCAAGTCCCCCAGTGCAAGATTCCATGAGCTCCCTGCCGAGCTGTAAGGCGCGGCGGGTTTTTAGGGACTTCTCCGTCCACTTATGATCAAAGTGATTCTAACATACCGGCCCCGCAGACACTTATCACAGGGCCACTTTAGGAAGGGCTAGAAAAATTCTTGTTTCCTTACATCTGTAGGAGCTATAGCCTGGTCCTACTACTTTGATCCAGGCAAACCGAAATTCCAGTGGGCTGGTACAGTGCAGACCTGTTTGAAGTTGGGGGGGGGGTCTCACCCTCTCCTACCTTGCACATTTCTTTCTTTAACCAGAAATCAGTATTTAAGTACGAAATGTTTCAGAAATGTTATTATTTTGTTTTGATGGAGGATTAAGTTTTTGACAACTTTTATTTACTGGTTCAAAACTGAACTAAAGGCACATTTACAGGGACATAAATTCAAAAAAGACAAAAATAATTTTGTTTTAATTTTCTAATTGCTTGTATGTATGATCTGATTTTTCCTTAATAGCTACAGATCTCCCGTGTTCTCTGGATATAGACAGAATTAAACACATAATTAGGCAGTATTACTAATGAATTATGTTTTCTCAGGAGTAAGAGTGGGGAAAAAATGTCTATAATCTCCATTCTAAGAGCTTCAAGCACAACACATAAAATAAGTAGGCATCACTTAGTTATCATGTCTTTGCTGTTTATATATTTTATCAATGCATTAATGTCTTTCATTTTGATGAAATGTATCATAGTTTAATTTTTAAATACATTTGTGAAGATTTTATTTATGTTAGAGAGAGAGGGAAAGAGAGTGTGTGGGGGGAAGGGCAGAGGGAGAGAGAGAATCTCAAACAGACTCAGGATCAGCATGCAGAGCGCGACGCAGGACTTGATCCCATGACCCGGAGATCGTGACCTGAGCCGGAATTAAGAGTTGGATGCTCAACCGACTGAGTCGACCAGGTGCCCCTGTTTGTTTAGTTTTTAGATTCAACTTAAAACTTACGTGAATTCATGTATTTTTAAAAATTTCTACTTGTGGACCTATGGAAGAAGTGGAGGGACGGTGACAACAGGTGCGGTAGCATATTTAACAGCGGTGCTTAATAAAATCATCTTTTAGGTCAGAGAATTGTGGCTCTAGCCACATTCTCCCTGTTCTTCATGACACGAAGAAGCTGGTGCATCCGACATCCCTGAAAATCCTCCTTTAGCTTGCAGAGAAGGGAGCTATAGCAAGTCCGAGGTAAATTTATCAAAGAGAGGTGGATGGGGAAATAGGGTGTGATGGTGCCCCTAGCTGGAGCCCCCCTGGTGGAGGTGTTGCCTGTGGAATCTGCGGGGCTGGACCAGGTCATGCTACCGTTTTCCCCTCCACCTTACTGCCCAGTGTGCACAGTTAATGCAGCTTGCATGGTGCTTAGCCGTGTTGTTTCGAATGCCTCCCGTGCACCTCGCTGTTAGGGGAAGGATGCCTTCCGATGGTCATGGGGATGGCCAACACACAGCCCCTGAGACGGGGCAGATGAGATTCACGGCAGTTTATGACATATTCTCTAAGCTCAAGGGATGAGGACATCACCATAGTGCAGGGGCCCGGGGGTGCCCTTGGGACAGTGGGAACAGTTGGAGGGGTGGGAGGCAGGCTTCGTGGTATCAAGAGGGCTGAGTGTGCCCTGTGATTGGCTTGTTGGAATAGTTCCAGGGGAAAGGCAGGCACGGTGGTGCCTGGGTCCTTGGTAAAGCAGGCTGCTTGGGTAGGAGACCTAATCTTTGGCCATTTCCGGCCTTCCAGATTTTACCAGATGTCAAGATAGCATGTAATATCCAGTCAAAAGTAGCTGTGTATCATGGAAGTTCACACACACAGCTCGTCATGAAGTGTCTGGAAGATACGCGACATTAGGAAACCTTAACATGGCTCCAGTGGGAATCTATCCAGGGAGAGCGTGACTAATTTGGGAAGAATTTCTAACATGCCCTCCTGCAACCTGGAGGTTATATTAGAGCAGTGGTTCTCATCCACTTGTGAGCCGAAGAGTCGCCAGGAGCCTGCCTCCCGTGACTGGTGCGTGAGGCCCTGTAGGGCTTGGGCCAGCATGCCTTTAGTGGTCTGATAGAACTGAGGTTGAGAGTCTGTCTTCCTTTAGGAGGCCAGGATTGAAGGGGGCAAGAGCTTGCATAGCAAGAGCCTCTGAGTTCCTGTTGGGGCACAGCCTTCTTCTCGGCCACCCTCCTACGCCCACAAGAGGAAACACCCACTGACAAGAAGGAAAAGGATTATAAAAAGACTTAAAATTAAGTATGTAAAGGAAACATATGCATTCAATAAGATAAAGAATTTGAAAAAGAAATGCCTTCTATGAATAAAGGTAGAATAAGAAGAACTTAAATAGAAGAGAATCAAGTGTCACAGAGACAGAAGATTAAGAATCATACAAAATAAGTATTCAGAAATTAAGAGTACCGAAGATATAAGATTTAAAAGCACAATTACAGCAATAAAAGAAAAACTAGAGGGGCTCCTGGGTGGCTTAGTCAGGAAAGCCTCTGACTCTTGATCTCAGCTCAGGTCTTGATCTCAGGATTGTAAGTACAAGCCCCACGCTGGGCATGCGGCCTTCTTAAAACCAACACCAACAAAAGAAAAACAAAATAGAACAAAACAAAAACCCAACTAAAAAACAGTATTAAAGCTATTGAGGACACATTTAAGGAAGTAAGATTTATCCTCTGTAATGTAATGTAACCTATTATTGGTTTGGCTGATAAGTTTGCTTGTAGATTGTATACTTAAATAATAACCAACATTCCCAGGTACAAGGGAGGACCTCACATCCTGTGTTTGGAACTGAAGGTGGTTTGACCAGTTGAAGAAGTCACTTCAAGTGCTAAGTTGTAAACACATAGAAGCCTAGAATTTTCGCCCCAATTTGAAATATACACACGTATACTTACTGTTAGTGTTTTTGATGCAGGACAAAGACTATTTCTTTAAACCAGAGTTCAATGATTAGAGTCACCCTTTGTCTTTCTAACACAAACATAACTCCTTTTTCTGTGTAGAAAATTACTTTTGGCTTCTTTAAAATAGAGCAGAAATTTAAAGATGTCTACAAAGTAAGCCAGGTGTGTAATCTGTCTGGGTCTCGTGAGACCTCCCTGGGTGTCCCGGTTTTTTGGCACCTCATTTGATGATGAGTTTTTAAGGTGACTTACAAGTACTGGGTCTTTCTAAAGCATTTTGTTAAGTTCATGTAGAAAGAAAAGCCTTTCATGGTCCTATTTCATTGGTTTCCATGATATTTATTTAAATGATGTAATTACAACACGACTCTAACTTACATGCACAAGTGTGGGAAGAAACATACCCTCCCTGGAAAACGAATGCCAAACCTGCTGCTTGTGGGTGCTCACTGTGCTCCGGCCGTCAATCAGCATGATTCAAGGGACGGAATAGAAACGCAGTGGAGGTTCTCAAAGTGGGGTTCCCAGAGCAGCAGCAGCCTCACCTGGGAACCTCTGCAAATGCACATTTTCAGGCCTGGCCCCAGATCTCTTGAATCAGAACCTCTGAGGTGCAGCCCAGCAAACTATGGGTTAGCAAGCTCGTCAGGTGTTTCTCACGCCCCATCAACTCAGAATCACTGGATGAGAATATAAGTTCTAGGTAACCTGAGGTATTGGCAGGGGAAGCCAATTTCAAAAACTCCTCATAAAAGGTCCATCTAATTTCAAAGACAATAATGTTTGTTTTATATTAAGAACTTGTGTTTAGTAAAAAAAATCCAAACAGCACCTTAATTTTCTTTCAGTGACTGAAATGAGTTGCAGGAAATGAGAAGGGGGAAAGAGACCCCAGACCCAAGGAGGTCTGTAACTCGGCTTAACCTTTTTACAGATGAACCCTCTTCTTTACCATTCTTTTCCTGCTTGTTGAAATGTTCTAATTCTTAATTGTGAAAGCTTCCAGGAAGGATCTTTCTCTTGTTTGAGAAAGTTTGGTTTGCTTCCTCATTGGCACTGGGGGAGGGACTTCATTATAAGGCATTTAACGATAATTTCATTAATTTAGCCCTGCAAGGGCAGCATGTGATTTTTATATTGCTGCTGATGTGCTACGTGTCCGAAAGAGGCAGATTGAGATTCTTGCTTGTTGAGTCTGTGGCCTGTTACCTGGGCGTTGAGGAGTTTTAAATTTAAACCCTCGCAGGGATGGACTCGTGTCTGTGTGTAGAGGAATCAGCTGAGAGAATGTTAGTGGATTCTGAGGGCAGGTCCGAAGGGACGTTCTCAGATTTTCCCTCGTATCCCAGTTCCTCATGTGACTGACGTTCAGTGACTCTCACTGTAACCCAGAGTTTTTGGAATATTGTGAATGGATGTTTTTTGATGAATTGTTTGAAAATGCTAATCAAAGAGCTCAATCAAGATGAGAACTCAAGGGTAGGGAGAATAATTTACCAAAAGTCACCAAACGTATTATCTCAGTGTCTCATCAAGTCCTCTGTGGATGAAGGTCATCAACATTAAAGGGGGTCTGGAAGGTCAAAAGAAATTCCCCTAAAAAAAATCTATTGTTGCTTTTTAAAATTAGAAATAGTTCATGATCAGGGTGCCCAGGTGGCTCATTCAGTTGACCTTCAGACTCTTGATTTCCGCTCAGGGCATGATCTCAGGGTCATGAGGTTGAGCCCTGCACAGGGCTCTGCTTGGGGCAGAATCTGCTTGTTCTTCTCCCTCCCCTCCCCCCGCTTGTGTGCGTGCACCTGCTCTCCCTCTCTTGCTCTCTAAAATATATAGGTAAATAAAATCCTTCAAAACAAATAAATAGTTCATGATCTTTAAAAAAAAATTATTTATTTATTTTTAGATGAGCAGGGAGGAGCAGAAGGAAAGGGAAGGAATCTTAACCAGGCTCCACAGCCAGCACGGTCATATTTGGGGCTTGATCTCACGACACTGAGATCATGAATTGAGCTGAAACCAAGAATCACATGCTCAGTTGACTGAGCCATCCAGGCACCCCAGAAATAGTTCATGACTTCATAAAAATTTAGAAAGTACAGATTAAAGAAGAAGACAAAAATAGTTTACAGCCCCATTAACCAGAGGTAGCCACTAGTCACACACACACACACACACACACACACACACACACACAGTCTTGATGAATACTCTTTTGTAATCTACTTTCATTCATGAATTTTGTGTGTGGTTTTTGGGGGCAGGAAGGTGGTAAGTATCGATCTGCTTCCATTAGCTTTAATGTCATTTTGTCAAATTAATCTTTTTTCCTAGGTTATTTCTAGCCTATTCTATGCTATGATTTTTAAAATTATCTGTAAATTACATCTTTCCAATAATTATTTTATTTGTTGTTAGATAAGATTCCATTTTTAAAAATCCCATTTTTATATATAAAGATAGGAGGTACTATTAATTTGGAAGTAATTTCACCTTATGTGTCATAGGTTTGCTGATGACTTTGGCTTGAAAAAATCCTATAACAAACTATATCCGACTTATACACTTAAAAGCTTCATCTTTTGTGATAGAATTCTATTCGCTGAGATTCCTTTTGTATTTTATTCTTCTAATAGACTTCTAAGTTTTTAAAGTAATTTGATGACAGTAGTCTGTTAATATGAGTAAAAACTACATGCTTAAGAGAAATCATGAATACCCATTAGAATTAATGTAGTGCTCTGCAACACCATTCCAAATTGTGGGGCGTGTGTGTGTGTGTGTGTGTGTGTGTGTACTGTGTGTGATGTATGTTGTGTGTGTGATATGTTGCGTGTGTTATGTGTGTGATATATGTGATACGTGTGTTGTATGTGATGTGTGTGTTGTGTGTGTGATAGGTGTATGTGTTGTTTAGTGTGTGTGATGCATGCTGTGCATACTATGTATGTGTTCGGTGCATGTGTTTGTTGCGAGTGTGATGTGTGTTGTGTGTGTGATGTGTGTATGTATTGTGTGTGATGTGTTGTGTATATAGTATGTGAGATGTATATTGTGTGTGTTGTGTGTATGAGGTGTGTTGTGTATATTGTGTGTGTAATGGATGTGTCTGTGTTGGGCGGGGATGTGGGATGCCCTCATCTCTAGTGTGAGAGTTTCCATTTCTTTCCTCAGTGTATCTGTGACCTTTCTCACAAATAATGAAATTTTTGTTTAAATAAGACGGGAGAAGTAACGGGAGACGGAGCAGAAGGGGAAGCAGAGGAAGAGGAAGCTGAGGAAGCTGAGAAAGGAGAAGAGGCCGGAGAGGAAGAAGAAGATTCTTAGGCCTCTTCATGCTTTACTTCTTCAGCTTTTCCAGGTAAGCACGGCGTCCTCGGTGGAAGAGCGCTCTGTTACTGGCGTCCTAGTACACGGACTCGTCCCGGCCCAGATACACACCGAGCTACAGGGGAGTGACAGTCAGGGTTCCTGGTGGCGGCCGTAAAACGACAGCCTGGAACAATCACAGTGCAGGCTGTTGTTGGAAGGGAAATGCTGCTGCTGGCGAGGGAGCGGGAGGGATCTCCCTGATCAAACATCCACCAGAAGGCCCGCGTGGAAACCTCGTGCAACACGTGAAAATCACTTTAGGTGTCTTCGACAAGGACGCTTGCGGCTTTGTAATTTTAAAACTTCCGACGATGTAGGATAGCCAGGTAATTCTCAACAGTCTGGTGGGAATTGTGTAAATATATTAATGCCATGATGAGACTATCTAATGATAGTGGGTACTGAGGACCTAGAAGAAATGCTCAAATACCGTGGGCTACATAGATAAGACCGTCTGTGTGAAAACAAGTCAAGATCAGTGACGCTACAGAAATATCTGGCTATTCCAGACACTTAGCAAATACCGAGGCAAGTGTTATGTTCTTATTAATATTATTTAACCTTGTGACCAGATTTGTGGCAGCAGTTTATTCTCTGGGCAGTGAGGTCTAAAGTGTGCTCTGATGCTAGAAGGGTTTAAAATTTAAGTTAGAACAGTTCTTCCCGTTTCCTTACTAGAAATTTATTTGGTCTCCTTGTCTCCACGGAAACACGTGAGGCAGATCTGGGGGCTGCGGACATCAGGGGGCTGCGGAAGGAGAGGAGGAGGGTGGGGCTGAAGCACAGCGCAGGCGTTCAGTAAGGTCTGCAGTGCGTCTCGGGGCCTGTGGCATGAAGGGTGGGCAAAGCCTCAGCGGGAGGAGGAAAAAGAAATCCCCGGTGCTTTGTCAATATTAGCTCAGGGACAGGGCCACCCTGTGAACCAAAGACCAATTCGATTAGTCTGCATCTCCCCCCTTGCTGTTCTTATGCTTATACATAAAAAGTTAATGTAAAAAAATTTCATCAACAGAAATCTATGACAATAAAATCAAGACGAATTAAAAAAAAAATTCATATATTTTTAGGAAATCTCGGAGCTGGTGAGAGTAGCCCATGGTTATCAGATCATGGAAATTTCACACCAAATCTGGCCCAGCATTTGACATTTCCCAGGTGGTTTCTTTCTGGACACACAGACCTCCCCTTGAAGGCCTAATAGTTGTCATTTTGGAAATAATCCCATTTCTTTTATTTAAGAAAATTTAAACATTTTCTTCTGTTGTTACCGTTGAGAGGCCTGTTGTTAATCTTACCGGTGTCACTGCTCTTACTTCTAATGAATGGGCTGAGAAAATATTTTTTGAAAGAAAGAAAATGAGCAAGTTTACTTTTAGAAATTCTATCTGAAGAATGCTGGGGAAGGGAAATATCCTGACTATTTATTCTTATACCAAAAAGCCCCCCAAAGTGAAAACTTGTAAGTACTGTTTAAATCCATTTCTATTCACTGTGCTTACAAGGTTCTTTTAAAATTATGCAATTTTACTGTGGTAATTAAAAGTACATATCAAATGTGAAGTGCCACAGCTCAGACTATCCCTCTTGTAGCCAGATGGCTTTCTGTAGGCTGATTCAAAGAAGAAAAAGAAAAAAAAAGGCAACCACAGCTGCGGCGCGCAAGCGCATTTGCCTGTTTCACGGATTCCCTTGTTTGGAATCCGTCCATAGCGGTGTGTTGTGAGGTCAGAGTGCCTGATGCTGAAGGAGGGGCTGGGACGCCGCCCCCCAGTCCTACCTCCGACTCCCGAGAGACTCAGCATCCTTCCGAATCCAGCATGGCAACGCGGTCATGCATGCAACTGGGCAGGCCCCCTTCAGTGTCCGACGCGAACCCATCTCTTCACTCATGGAGCTTTTTTTTGGAAGAGATTTGACTTTAGGGAGAATGTGGAGAAGCCAGGCACAACAATGAATGGAACGATGGAGGAGTTCTCATTTCCTGTGTCTGAAATTGATGCTTAATTAAGGTCCAGGAGAAATGATCTCTAGTGTGAAACAGTTCTCCAAGGGCTGCTACTCAACACTGTCCTCCAGCTGAGGGGTGGACCATTAAGCCTTCCCTCCCCAGGACTAAGCTCGTGGATTCGTCCTCTGCATTCTTCTGAAATATCAGTGGGAAACGGTAATCAGAGACATTAGTCAATGTCTCCTTACGGTGTTTGATATGTGTTAGTACAGAGAAGGTATATCGACCTGGTCTGGTTTTCCATGAAAAGAATTTCCTTTCCTTTCCTCGCATTTGAAAGCAAATGATGAGTAATGGTTTATAGTGTCCAAGGGAATACTTCCCCCTAAAGCATGAGAAATAGTGACGATCGTGGGAAACACTGGCTTTCTCTCCTGAAGTCTTCTCCCTGGTATTTTCCCTTTCTTTCAGAAAACCTAAGCTACGAAGCAGTATTTCAACTGTCTGCCCACAAACCAAACTCAACAAAACGCTTTGGCGTGAAGCTAGCCCACTTCTCTCAGTGCAACCGGGTTTACTGAGGATTGTACCACCTGATGTGGTTGGATGTACACGGATATGTCTACCTAATCTTAGCAACGTGAAATTCCATGCGAAGACAACTCGTGCATACTTTCATGTGCCTGACATCCTTGGCCTTTGCTTAAAAATTTTTTTAATTTTTTTTGCTCTGCATGAATAGATCTTCTTACTAATGCCCTGGAGAAAAAAAAAGATTTTGAAAAATAATTTCAAAATTTAGAACTTCTCTTTGTGGTGTAATAAAAGTATTTCTTTGTATGTTTCTTCTGCCCCTTGTCTCAGAATTAGCTGAAAAGAGCGTTGAAAATAAAGAGCTTTCCATAAAACAATCACACAAATAAAGATTAATGGCAGATCTCTTGTCCCATGGAACATCAATTTCTTTATTTATAGTTTCTACGTGGTTCTTCTTGAACTCAGTCTGCCTGTTGCCAAGTCTAGGTTCTTAACACAACCTTTCTGTCTGCACCAGAATGGGCATTTTTGGTTGTTCTGGTTATTTGGTCCGTGTTTTCAAATGACACTGGTTGTCTTGTTACGTCATATTTTGTATTGTCCCCACAGCTGTGCACATTCTCTCTGAAACCTTGTTTAAATGTAAGTCTGCCATTCACACGTGTGGGGATGATGGTAAGGACAGGTAGATTTGCACCCCATTGTCTTTGCACGTTTCTGCACGGAAGGAGTGGCTGCTTCTGTTCCTTCTCATTGATTTGCAGCCCCAGGCTGGGACCTGCCGAGCTCGATTCTGTCGTTGTGCCTCCTGATGCTGGAGTTCACCAGGAGCTGGTCCAGCTCCGACGACGTGTGCACCAGGTAGGCTGGAAGCGTTTCTCTGCTCCCGCGCCCCATCCCAGTCTATCATGGGGATTTTTCCTCCTGATGAGATTTTGTTGACATGCCCCTCCTCTCTCCTGTCCGCGCTAGTCCTGGCCTTTCTCTTGCTGCACGCTTTGCTTCCGTTCTGTCAGAAGAGCTTGTCCCCTCGATGCGGTCCTATTCAAGGGTGATCATGGCATTTCCCCATGGGGTGGCCATTAGCTTGACCTCCTCCTCCGTCTGCCCATCGATTTTGTGGCTGAGCCTGTTTGTGTCACCTGGGAATGTGTGCGTGGTGGCAGAGGTTGTGTGCCTCAGAGGAACTCGGCAACAGCTCTTTTCTTGTTACCCTAGTAACAAAAAGAGGCATTTTGGAGAGAATCAAGATATTTTGTGCCCAATTGTTAAAGAAGGCTGCCTGAAAGACATTTCTTTCTTTGCTAAACATGAGGTGAGACTAGAGTGGAAAAAAAATGCATGTAATTAAAAATTAATTTCTGTTTTGTACTTTATTGCATTAAGTGTTGTTTTGTCTCAAGAGCGGGTGTACTTAGTAACAACTCCAGTCATAGGTAGTCCTCAAGCTCTTTGTTGTCGCTTGGGCTGAATTTTAGTCCTTTGGTGGTGGAGTCATATGGAGATAGATTTATTTAGCGGGATGCCAATTTTTCTCCGGTTCTTGTATTTTCAGATGAAAATAACTATTTGTGATAATAATAAGCAAGAGAACATGGTGACCACTTACTTACTTTTTTTTTTATATTGTCTTTCTGTAATCAGAAAATTAACATTGGACCAGTGTAGTTTTATTTACTCTCACTTCCTTCTCTTGAAAGTATTCCTGCAATGCGGACTCCACTCAGGTCTGAAATGCTAAGTAAACAGCACCGGCTTTCTTGCAGGCTCGACTCCATGGCCTCCGTGGCTTCTGTGGCTGCTGAGTCCCCAGTACGGAGTTTGCAGTATCTAAATACGGTTGTAAACCTCCTCATAATTCAGCAGTATAGGAGATTTCTAGAAACCAAGCAGCTTTATGAATATATATATAAAAAAAAAAACTCAAAAGAAAACCCCGTGGGAATAAGCTAAGTCATTCTGATAAAAGAAAAGACCAGAAAAATGGAATAATTAATGATCTGAAACTAATAGAGGTACAAGAAAGTTTATCAGTCTACAGAAGGCCCAGATTCCAAGTAACCGTTTCTCATTTGATTTTTTTTTTTAAATTTTACTTATTTATTGGAGAGATAGAGAGAGAGCACGAGGGGGACGTGGGGGAGGGAGAAGCAGAATCCCCACTGAGCAGGGAGCCTAGGACGCTGGGATCACGGTCTGAGCTGAAGGCAGACGCTTCACTGACTGAGCCCCCCAGGTGCCCTTGCTTTTTTAAGTGGAAAAACAACTGCACGAAAATCCAGGCACACTTTTTCTAAGCCTTGAACAGGAACTGTTCTCTTCTGCCCTCTGCTCTCTCCTATCTGGGGTCTCCTCGCATCTCTTCGGGTTGGAGTCTCCACTTGCACATCCCACATGGGCAATAAAGGCGGTGTGTGGCTTTTTGAGTTCTTTGTTTTCTAGGCTAAAGGGAGAGATGCATGAAGAGAATGAGACGTATTGCCTACAGAGTTCCTTGAGGAAAAATTTTAAATGTTTCCTTTACAAAACAGTTTCAGGAGGACACCTACCTGTGCAAGCATGCTTCTGCTTGGTGACCCTAGTGAGTTGCAATAATGGAGAAGGGCCATTAGGTGGTGATAGAACACAAGCTTCTGGACCCAGCGTGCTGCCCCCAGAGCCCCCTTCTTCTCCTGCAAGGTGGGGTACTCTTGAAATCAGAAGGGCGGGCAGAAGGGATTCACCAACAGGACAGAGGAAGAACAGACAGAAACCCTGCATGTCAACTGGACAATTAATTAGTGCAACCATTTATCATGCTTTTATCCAAGACAGTGTATCTTGGGCAAAAAACTGTGCATTGTTTTTATTTTATTTTTACTTTTTTAAAATTTTATTTTTTCAGTGTTCCAAGATTCATTGTTTACATTGTGCATTCTTAAGTGCCATTAAACCAGTAATTGATTGTTTGAATTTCACACCCTTGCCTTCCGTGGAAGGAGTCTAAACTCAGCCAACGACTGTCTATGGGCACTTTGGGTAAAGGTTCAGGATCTTCTTGCAGTCTCCAAACAGCTCCTCCCAGGAGTCTAGACTGGTGAGCCAAGCCACTGCTTGTCCCTCCCCATTCTAGCCCTTTAGTCCTAATCCCGTGTATTTCCAGCTCTTTGGAGATACCCTCATGTCCTTACGAAAGCATGCCTTTCACGATTGTCTAAGAGCTTCAACTTTCCTTTTTTATGTTTGCTTTGGAGGGACTTTGTTGGAAGTAGGAAAAATGAGTTGTAAAATCTTGAAAACATATCAGCAGGTCGGGCCGTTTTCCAGAGCTGGAAGTCTGGGGACTGTTCGCAGGCACTGTGATGCTCTCGGCGGGAGGATACACATGGGGAAAAACTTGGCCAGGTAGGAGCCTATGGGGTCAAGGAGTAGCTTGGCTGGAACGGGTTCATGTCTAGCAGACAGTCTGTTGGCACCAGAGCGTGCCCACTTTCTCACCCGCTCACACGAGTCAAACTGATTTTAGGAATAGAATCAGGCCGCTGTGGTTATTGTGTTTCCTCGTGTGTTTATTCGCTAACATTTGTTGGGTGCCTGTAGTGAGTCAGGCTCTGTATTAAGGGCTTCACGTAATCCCTATGGTAATCTGATGAGGGGGACAGCACCCTCATTTGACAGATTAGGAAAGTGAGGCAGCAGGGAGGTGTGAGGGCAGATGATCTGTACTCCTGTAAGGTCACACAGCCCAGAGACGGCCAGGCTGGGACTGCGATCTACCTGGGTTCCGCCCCGTGGTCCGGAGCAGCCTTCCCCACAAACCCTGTTCTCTCTGTCCTTGACTGTGGCCGTGCCCCCTGGGCTGTTCCCCGCTGGGCAGTGCAGTGCGTGCCTTGTCCTCAGAGCACATCCTGCCCTGGACCCCGATGGTCCTCGTGTTCTGCCTTTAGACTCAGTGCCATGGTCATGATGTTCAGGCCCTGGAGGGAGGGGACTGGAACTTCTCAGCTGT
This sequence comes from Mustela erminea, assembly GCF_009829155.1. Lineage (NCBI taxonomy): Eukaryota > Metazoa > Chordata > Mammalia > Carnivora > Mustelidae > Mustela > Mustela erminea. Next base: position 214,606,180 of record NC_045614.1, read on the forward strand.
GATCCACACATGCTGATTTCTTAGTTGAACCAACGGGGGCAACTCCCTCCCCTTCATTCTCAGATTCTTGGGCTGCTTGCTGTGTCACCCACCGCAGCCCCCGTTACAGAGGGAAGGGGAGTGCTGTCAGCCCAGAGCGCTCTAGAAGTTAGGTGGTGGCTTCCGATCCAAAGCCTTAGTTTGCAGAGAGAAAAAAGTAAAATTGTCATCTGCTTTTTCCAGTCTGGTCGTCCTTGGGTACACTCCGCTCGCTGATGCTGAAGGGTACACTCAGATCTCCTCCAGGGCTTAGCTGTCACCGGCCACTGAAGGATGCACCGGTGTCGCAATGAGCTCCGCACGGTATTTTTAGCCGAAAGGATGGTTCCTTCTGGCTCCTCGTTGAGGAAGATTTAATGAGGCGAAATAAGCTTTAGTCCCAGGGCATGAATTCTAGTTTGCTGGTTTTGTAGCAGATCAGAGTTCTCTGTGTTTCTTTTATAAAAAACGTTCGTCTATGGCTGAAAGGAAACAGAAATTATCTAGGGAGGGAAATAAAGCTCCTATTAAAAGCCTCACACTCATAGGTTTATTTCTTTTCAGATTCTGCAAAAATAAAGCAGAGAAATACAACCTGAATTTAGTTTTCTCTAAGGGGTAGAGATATTCTCCAGCCTTTAACTAGATTCGGGGATTTAGACACTGTGAGGTCAAATCCACTAACCGGTCAGCTTGACTGACTCAGAGTTGCTACGAGGGATTTCGCTGGTATGAAGAGGTTCTTTGTGAAATATTTAAGCAGGGGACTGGGAGTTCTGGATAGCTCCTGAGTACACCAAGCGATGGCTCTCCACCAGGCTAGAATCGCTGGGGACTCTGTACTGTGACGGTGTCTTTGATCCACGGAGAAGGCACCGGAGTATTTTTGGAAGCTCCTCAGGGGGTTAGATGTGCAGCTGGGTGTAGGAAATGCTGCCCAGGAGGAATCTGGACTCTGGGAAATAGCCAAGCCCTGTTCCCTCACCTGCATGGGCCAACCAGACGGATCACTTCCAGCAGACTTATAAAAGAACCGGTAGGTTGGGCGCCTGGGTGGCTCAGCGGGTTAAGCCACTGCCTTCGGCTCAGGTCATGATCTCAGGGTCCTGGGATCGAGTCCCGCATCTTGCTCTCTGCTCAGTGGGGAGCCTGCTTCCTCCTCTCTCTCTCTGCCTGCCTTTCTGCCTACTTGTGATCTCTCTCTGTCAAATAAATAAATAAAATCTTTATAAAAAAAAAAAAAACCGGTAGGTTTCAAACATGTTTTTAAGCCATGGACCTCTCTGTTCAAATGGATCTCCAGTGTAAAAGTCAGATGGCAGGAGAGCCTCTCTGAGTCTAGTTTTAGGGACATTCGCCCTGAGAAGACCCAATACAAAGAACAGTTTGAAAAACTCTTCGCTTGGTTGTAGATTTTTCTCTTTCTTTCAATTTCCTTGAGGCTTATTTTATGCAATCATATGCAGCTGTGCTGTTTTTCCAACATCACCCCGTTCTCCAATTTTCTGACACCAACTGGGTGTCTTACAATTTAGTTCTGACGCTAATTCCTGGGGTTAATTTCTGGGCTTTTTTTTTTTTTTTTAAAGATTTTATTTATTTACTTGACAGAGAGATCACAAGTAGACAGAGAGGCAGGCAGAGAGAGAGGAGGAAGCAGGCTCCCTGCTGAGCAGAGGGCCTGGTGCAGGGCTGGATCTCAGGACGCTGGGATCATGACCTGAGCTGAAAGCAGAGGCTTTAACCCGCTGAGCCACCCAGGTGCCCCAATTTCTGAGCTTTTTAATTGAGGTTTCCTACGTAATGCATAAAGGTCCAAACTTCCAATCACCCGGTTGGTTTTTCTGGCAACCAGCTCCCATCTCCTATTTCCCAGGCCTCAGGTCCAAAGGGATCCAACGGGGTTCCTTATGAATAACAAAAGATGCTCTTATCACTCAGGGAATTCAAGGGTTTTAGGAGCTCTGTGTCAGAACTGGAGACAAAGACCAGCTATGTTGCTTACTATATCCCCCAGCATCCACTTGACCTGTCTGGTTTGGTGCATTCTGACAACTGTGTTTTTTTATGGAACCATACCCCTGTCAAGATCCAGAGCATTCCCATTATCCTTTAGAGATCACCTGTGATCTTTTGGTAGCTGCTCCCTCCCCTCCAACCCCTCCCCATGTAACAGCTACTCTGTTTTCTGACACTATAGATCTCCCTTTTGAAGAACTACACAGAAATGGGTAAAATGACTATTTACTCTTTTTTGGTCTGGCTTCTTTCCCTCTTCACCATGCTTTGGAGATGCACCCATCTTGGTGCGATTGTCAGCCTGGGTTTCTTTCTTCTCATTGCCGAGTATGGAATTACCAGTCCGTTTGTTCCTAGGTCTGTGGATGCGCACTGAAGTCATGTCCAGTTCTTGGCCATTTTGCATGAAGCTGCCACGGACATTTGTGGACACACCCCTTTGTGCACAGATGTTTTATTTCTCTTCAGTAAACACCAAGCAGTGGAATTTAAGTGGCAGGTGTTAGAGAATGCAATCTGCACGACTCAGCATAGTCGCCTTGAGCCTGAGTGTTAAGTGAATATCTTGGTCAGAAAAAAAGAACAAATACTTATGAAATGTTCATTATGGGCTAGATACCCTTTAAAGCATTTTAAATTTATTGTTGTCTTTACTCCTTCCCATGATCCTAAGACCTAAGTGTTATTTTTATAGAGCTTTATTTCCAGCCGGGGAAATGGAGGCTCAGGTAAGTCAAGCAGGCTCCCTAGGAGCACACAGCTAGTGAGGAGTAGGAGTAGCAGTCACACTCTCTGTTTGACTTCGAAGGCCAGGTTTATTTTGTCCCTACTATTTTTAGCGGTGTAGCCAAACAATTAAAGCAATTTAATTTGCAGGAAAATCTTGACGTTCTCCAGAGAGCCTCTTGGGCTAAGCAGACACTTTCCGGCCACCGAAGCGGGTCAGATCCTGCTGCTGTGAAGTCTGAGTCAGCCTGTAACTTTGGGACACTGACCATTTGTTAAAAAAAGGAGAATCATCACCTGAAATTTACCTGCATTTTCCATGTTATCAGGTGTTACTATTAAACTAATTATGAATTGTCACCTCGTGGAAATTTAGACTAATTATCTGGCTCTTGTGTCAACTTGCATAACGACGCTTCCACCATATCCAAGGACTATTCTGAAACCTTTTCCTTGGCCTCCAGGATGTTTTGAAGAAAATGAATTTGTGGGAAGCCAGTTGTTCTTTAAGATTTTATTTTCTCCCACCTCCTCCAAGAGGCTATGGAATACAGGGGAGCAATTGGTACCAGCGTTCAGTGTGGCCCGTGGTACCACGGTGAGGACAGAGTGGACTCAGGTTGGCCCAGTCCGCGCTGTATGGCCCTGGGTTGACCACACTGGTTGACAAAATGTGGAGCTACTTATCTAGCAGTAGGTGAAGAGCGTGCTGCCCTGGCCCCTCCCCAGGGGCCCTTTCCTCTCCACTGCCCCCAGATCTAGCAACTAAAGGTAAACACTCAACTCTTCAGGAGGCCTTCAGAGCCCTGTTCTGTTGCCTTGGCCATGGCCCCTTCCCCCTTGGCTGGCCCCCACAACACAAAATTGTTGTGCAGTTTGAATATAGCTCTTGTATAGGCCATCTTCTGTAGTCATGTTTTCACCCCAATTTTTGGTATTTAAAACCCCAACGAAGCATTGCTTTCTTCCTTCACGCTTATAGACACACTTTAAGCAAAAAAAATTGGATTCATGTCTGTTTCCAAGTTTTTCTGGTCGTGCCAGGGAGTAGGCAGTCATGGTAGAGCAGTTTTGAGCATGGATTTGGGGTCAGACAGCTTCGCTTTTGATCTTTGATTCTGCTCTTTCCTCACATTGTGTGATCTTTGGTGAATTAAGGCAAGTTGTGTGCTTTCCTAACATCTCCGTTTTTCTCATCTGTAAAATGGGTAACATAGCAGTGACTTCACAGTTGTTGCCAAAGATGAGTGGGTTAATGGGGGCCAGTACCTCATGCTGAGGGCTCCCGACATGCTGGCCACTGGAGTCCAGCTGAATTCTTGTGGATTCATTCACTGTAGATGATATTCTAAAACATGGGCATATGCACGCTGTCTAAAAATGAAAATTTTAAAAAAAAGTAGGAAGTAAAGAAGAAACAGGATTTGAGAACAAAAAACTACATGAAACTAATGTAACATGGGTCAACTGTACTTCAGTTAAAAAAAAAGAAAAACAAACTTAATGCTTGGATTTTGCGTTTACACAGTCTCTACTTAGCTGACACAGTTGGAGGGAAGGTGCAGTCATTGCGTGTCTTGCGTAGAAAATCAGCTGAACACAATGAAGTACAGCTTTTCTGGGCAGAAAAGCTGTAAGTTCCTGGGGGTTTGAATCTTTGATTTTTTAAAAGATATTATTTATTTACTTGAGAGAGAGAGAAAGAGAGAGAGAAAGAGCACAAGTGGGGAGGTGGGACAGAGGGAGAAGGGGGAGCCTGATGCGATGCAGGGCTCCATCCCAGGACCCTGAGATCACAATGTGAGCTGAAGGCAGATGCTTAACCCACTGAGCCCCCAGGTGCCCCTGGAACTTTGGTTTTAAATACCGATGAAAGCAATGATTCCTAGCCTTCGGATCCCGTCTTTTCCCTGATAAGGTCATATTTTGGAATTGAAAGAACACACATAGCTTAGGGACAAAAGCAATAGAATTTATTCTAAAACTGTCAGGAAGTGACGGAAAGGTAGGTGTTGTGGTGTGTGTGCATTCATGTGTGTGTGTGTTGAAGAATATTATGATACTAGAGATGGAAACACTGAGGGGGAGGGAGTGCTGGGAGCTTCCAGAGGGAACACATAGCTCCCACCGAGGCAGTGCTTCAAGCCACCGGTTCCTCCTGTAGACACATAGACCCCGGGAGAAATGATTACAGATGGTGGACACAGTTCTCTAAGATTGCAAAGAGTTCCATGTAATGGTATTTCCTTTGTGGATGTTTAATCTTGGCTAAAAGTTCAATTGGTTTATCTTGGGAAAGAAGAAGGAAGAAACTAGAAATGTACGTAAGAACTGGAAAGATTTTTTTTTGCAAGCAACAATAAGATTCTTCTCAAAGGTGCAATCACAGATAAGTTTTATGAAAAATAATGACGTAATAGAGGCCCCGCACTCTTCTCTCTCTTTACCAGGATGATGTTGATGTCAAGTAAGAGCAGCTGTCCTTTAAGATTTACTTAAATTTGGCTCAAGTTCCTCTTCCGCTCAAAGGAGGAAGCCTGCCCCCCCTGTGAATTTTCCAAGGGCAAATATGATCTTGGTGAAATATTAGTTTAGTGGATAGAAAAACTTCATTTCACACGTCCATAGAGTATGTACATGAGCATGGATCTTAGTTGCTTTGCGTCCTAAGACAAGTGGCATAATTTCACTTCGATTGGACTGAATTTCTAAGTAAAAAAAAAAAAAAAAGGAACAAGGAAGGAAAGGCAGACGAACGCTTCTACTGTGGATCCTTTTGGAAATACTGACAACGTTCATGTGTTCATGTGGATGAATTTGGACTGGTCTGATCTTGACTGATCAAGATCAGTGTGGCTCACCGTGGTATACTTGTTATCTCAAGGAGCATTTGTACTTTTCCTACTAAATCGAGTTGTGCCAAACAGGGACTCAGCTCGGGATATTACAAGGTCCCAAAAGCAGCGCGCTCAGGTGGGCCCGGGGGCTGCATCCAATGTCGTGGGGAGGACTGGGAATTTAGCTGAGTGCCTGGCCTCCGGTCTCACTCGTGCTGCGTCCACGATCGTCAGCCACATCAAACCTTATCGTGTCACCTCGCTGCTTGAAATCCTCCCTGGCCACCCTCTAGCTTTTAGCACGAAGTCCAGATGGCTCTACATGTCCAGCAAGGCTGTATGTGATGCGGCTGTGCTTTTCAAAACTGCTTATCTCTCTGCATTTCCCCACCACAACCTGGCTGTAGTTAATTTCTTTCTTTTCTCCTCCCTCCCTTCCTGTCTCTCTCCCCCTTTTTCTCTCTCCCTCTCTCTCCCTCCCTTCCTTCCTTCCTTTCCTTTCCTTTCCTTCTTAATCTCCCTTCCCTTCCCTTCTCTTTTCTGTCCCCTCCTTTCCTCTGCCCTGGGTCTCTCCCGTGTCTGAGCCCGCACCCCTGCTGCTCTCTCTCCTGGAATATGTTTGCTCATTTCGTAACCCGACAAACGTCCCCCCTCACATGTTAACCCCCGTATCTGTTCCTCAGTGCAGCCTCCCCGGCCTCTCCATCCTCCTCGGGACCCAGTTAGTCCCTCCTAGCAGCACACACTGTTTAGAACTCCCACTGCCCTCTTGAACCATAAGCCCAAGGCCATCGTGGGGCAGCCGCTGCAATCAAGACTCCCAGGAGAAGCAAGTGGCCAAGCACATTTGCTCCCTCTCTCATTCTCCTGTTTGACGGGGGCAGAAAGAAGACGTGATCCCGAGCCCGTCTGTAGAGGAACAGCTTTCCAGCCTGCTGGGTCTGGTCACCCAGCTGTTGCTCAGGCATCAGCTGGGTGCCTTCGGCGGGGCTGGGGGATGTGGGCAATAACAGAACTTGCCAGTTAGTCTTCCTTTATCTGGCAGGAGCAGCAGGGTACCTATTCATGCCCCCCCCCCCCCAGTGTCTGTAACTTAATCTCGTTGTATCATCATGGGGCACGCACGTGCTGCGTATTCCTTCATGAACGATTTCAGGGGAAGACAGAATCACAGATGACATTGGGTGAAATCTGAATCAATCAGTGAAGGAAATTACTGTGGATGAACTGGGATAAGAGGTTAGGGTCAGGGGGCTGGAATATTATGGCCTGTTTGATGATAAGGGTCTTAACAGGTTGCCACTTAAATGTGATGCATCGAGGGTGAACATGTAGCTCCCTCCCTGCTCTTTCTAATTCAGCCCTGCTGGTGTGCTTGGCTGCCATCTCTAGATAAGGCTTATTTAGATCACCTCCTTCCCAAGTCCGCTCGATGTCAATTATCAACAAGGCCTCCCTAGATCACTTGATTCAGAATAGAACTGTCTCCCCAAAGGCAAAACGTAGAGTCGCCTTATGACCCTGCAACTCCATTTCTGTGTATATCCCCAAGAGCCCTGAAGACTGGAGCCCACACAGAACTTCGTGCACAAATGTTCCTAGCAGCATATTCTCAGTAGCCAAAAAGTAGAAAAAACCCCAAGTACCCATCAACTGAAGAATGAATAAACTAACTGCAGTAAATGCACATATGCAATGTTACGTGTGTACATACAATGGAATATTCATCCATGACAAGGAATGGGATACAGACATATGTTATCACATACACAAACCTTAAAGACATTATGTTGACAGAAAGAAGCTACAGAAAAAGCCACAGATTGTCTGGTTCCATTTATGTGAAATTCCCGTACCCGACAAGTCCAGAGACAGAAGGTAGATTAGTGGTTGCTGGGAGCTGGGGACACAGGGCTCAGGGAGGGATGCTTATGGTGCTGGTGTCTTTCGGGGAAGGGATGGAAAATGAGGGCATCCTGGAAGTAGATGGTGGGGACGTGTGAACAGCTCTGTGAATACATGAGAAACCGCAGAACTGGCCAGTGTACAAGGTGGATTTTATGGTGTCTGAATTATGTCTCAATGAAGCTGATATAAAAAAGTGTGAACTCCCCAACCTCTTGGCACATATATTCTCCCTTTCCTGCTTTATTGTCCCGTTAAGCCCAATTCAACATACCATTTATTCATGTTGCTCACTGTCTGGCTTGTCCCACTGGATTATAAACTCCATGTGATTAGAGATTTTTGTCTGTATTATTTACTGTTGTATCTCTTGGGCCTAGAACAGCGCATACAGTTGGTGCTCAATAAGTGTGTTGAATAATTGCATCAATGTAACTAGACATACATTAAAGCTGGCACAAGAAAGTCATTTCAAAAAGATGATAAAAGATGGTGGCTCAGAAAGGGAAAGAGAATAAAAATGGGATGTTTCTGTGGTAGATCACTGTAAGAAGTAGGGACCCAATATTTGGATTGAAAACGTTAGCACAGATGGAAAACTTTTGTAAGATGGAAAACCTTTGTTACAGGGATGACTGAAGATTTCTTTCTGGGGTCACTTTGCCTACAACCGTGCGGTCCTAGCAATGAACCTCAATCCTTGACTCCCTTCCTTCTAGGAAAGCTTGGTTTCCTTGCTGTTTTCAAATACAGTGTGTTGAGAGGAAACATGAGACTCAGTAAGGCCAACAGATCGGGAGACAGTTGCCATTGAAATGGTAGTTTGTTACTCACAGCTCCCAGAGGAGGGGGCACACAGGGAAGCACCAGCTGGGTCAGGAGACAAAAAAGAGGGAGGGGGAAATGCGGGCAGGAGTTTTTACTATGGTTCCTGCAGGAAAGACATGGCCTTGTGGGGTAACCAGGCATAGGACAGGCTGGCTGGAATAATTTCTGCAGACTCTGGGGCATAGGGGGCTATTCCTCATTGTTTGATACCTGGTTCCAGGTGATGAGGGAAGGGGATAGTGGTCCAGAGTATGAGAGAAAGTGGTCAGGGGTGTGGGCTCTAGATTGGTGGTTTTGCATTTGAAAAGCATACAAGTTGTCTACCATCTCTAAGAACTGGTCCTGCAAAGACGTCTTTCCAGGGTCAGCAAGGCCCCCGTGTCGGAGCATCACATACAGAAAATAAGCCATAGCTAATACATCAGGAGGGTGAATAGCACTAGATCCTAGATCTCAGGTCTCTAGATAATCCCCAAATGCCTTGTTTGGGGAACCTGAAAGTACTTGGGAATACTGCTGGAATGGGCTGGGAAGCCAATGGTGGGGAGACTGCACAGGGGGGCCACACATTGAGGAGATGTTCTGAAAGGTAATGACAGCTGCCAGGTAGCAGCCAAGTCTGTACGAATCTTAAGTCCGTGAAGATGCTGAACAGGTCCTGAAAGACACCAGGCTGACCTGTATCATAGAATGCTTGTGGTATTTCTAGGGAATTAAGTGTTGTTTTAGGTACACTGTAAAATGATTGAGCTCTATTATGAGCTCTTGCTAAGTTTTGGCTGACACCTGGCATCTCTCCTCTGTATACCTTCAGACCTGGTCAAGTTCTTATGTTGGAGGCTGCCAATGTGGGCGGTTCTTCATTATTCCGGACGATATAGATTGTGATTGAATGAAATAATTGATGGGGTGCAAAATGAGAGTTGATTTCTAACAATCTGTAAATTATGTTCCAAATGCTTAACTTACACACACACACACACACACACACACACACACACACACACACACGGATCTGCCATTCCAGAGTCCTGCAATGGCACAGCTACCTTGCTCTTGGAACCAGGGAAGTCACTCTGGTTCTTAGTTTAAAACATTCCATGGAAATGTCTCCACAAAAGATGGAAAATCAGGGCAGCATTGTTTCCTTAAGTCTCATTTCTTCGGACATCTTTGCTCTCTGCTTCCCAGGCCCGGTTCTGAAGCCAATAGATATTGCCAATGGCAGTAGATGACCTCTTATGTTTCTTGTGGCCAGAAGTCCAGCCAGTTCCTGGTTTTACTGCCCTCCACGAGGAGGATGGCTTAGTGGCCCTGAGTAATTCTAAGGAACAGCCCAGCCGCTGAGGCCCCCTTCTTGGCAATGCTCTGGAGAATGGACGTCGGAATAGAATGATGATTCCACAGAGAAAAGAGGAGAAAGGGAACAGGGGAACATGAAAGGTTGCAGAAACGCCTCAAGCTGGAGTCTCCTGCTTAATATTCCTGTTTTGGGGGAGGGAGTTGGCTGAGTCCTTTCCTTCAGTCACTATAAGCAAAAGAGTGAACCGATGTGGTCTGAAGGGAAGACCAAATGGTAAATTCTGGAACTAACAGAGACGGTTCAGGGGTTGTGAACATACACATGCTAGAGTCGGGGTTTGGACCCGTATCTAGAAGCACCACTGACCTCCGCCCACCGCCTGTTTATACACAGCAAGATGTTGTAGATGCGGGAACTACTCCCACCTCCTGGAACTACTCCCACCTCCTGGTCTTCCTCTGGTTCTTCTTTCCCTTCTCTCCTCTTCCTCCTGCTTGGCCTTCTCCTCTTACCCTCCATCTCTGTCTCTTCTTCCTCCCGTCTTCCTTCTTTCTCCAACCCACCTCCTCCTCCACCTTGTTTCTTACGGATAGTGCAGCCCCCACCTACTGACCGTTACTGCCTTCCAAGCCTCGTGCCACGTCATGCAGTTGGTGTTACCATCCCCACTTTGCCTCAAGGAGTTTGATGCTCAAAAACAATGTGCAGCTCACCTTGTAAGGACCTATTTAGAAACTGTCCCTGCTCCCCTTCCCCCAGGGGACAAACCAGCTTCAGGTAACAAAGTCCAGATACAAGGGTGGGTCAGGCCAGGTGCAGACATCTGATCAGTGGGGGGATGTGTACTGTCTCCCTGGTTACCAAGGAGTATGGGCCCTGCGCATTGGGAGCTTTTTGGGCGCCAATCCCAATCAAGGTGTAATAGCTGGTTCAACGGTCTACTAGGGTAAATTGTAACTCAGTTGGTCACCTAGCATCACTGTGGAGTTTCCTGTGTGTGTTACAATCTCATTGGCCACCTGTGCGTGGCCAGGCCCGACCGCATGGCCTTTGTCCTTAAAAGCTAGACTGTGGAACAGAGAAGGGTCGCCCTCTCTTGTAAGAGGTGCGGCCCTGAACGTTCGGTTAGATTCTTGATGCTTGGCGTGAAATAAAGCTTTGCTTGATCTTTGCTTTGTATCAGTCTCACTCCTTTAATCACGGACCCATTATTGGGGCATAACACACCTAAGTTCTCCTGGCTCTCAAGGGCTGGGGTTTGCCCCCCAGATTTGCCCGACTTCAAAGCTGGGGTTCTTAACTACTGTGGGCATGGCTATGCCTATGGCTCCATAGAACCACTTCCCCTTAACTCTGAACTGTGCAGAAAAAAAGCACATGGCTTCCTCTCTTGGCATGATTCATTTGTCCTCAGGCCTTGTAAATTTTGCAAAATTTCAAGGTAAATAGTAACTGCCCCTCGTACTGTGCCATCTTTATGTAGTTTATGGGTCGACCTTACTTTCATAATGACGGTGGAGATTCCGGCCCATGTGGAGCTGGTCATTTCCTTCTGCATCACTCACCACGGCTGGTGCATGGGGCCGGCGTATGGCCACTTCTCCAGAGAGCCCTCCTGCAGCTCCTTCCAGGATCTGGCCATTCTCTAGGGCTTTTGTTTTCCTCCAGGATCCAATATGGAACATCTGTGATTCATTATAAGCAATTTTGGTCTCTGGGAAAGAATCAATGATGGTTTTTAGATTGTTACTCTTACTTTTACTTTATTGTATCAGAAATACATGTTTGAAGAGGAGTGTTTTTTCCCTTTTCCCTATTGAAGTGACTCGTCGTGGGATCCCCACCAAGACATGAAATAGACATAATGTAATGCCACTTACATAAAAGCACAAATTCCGCTTGCTAAGACCACGATGTTATGAGCTCTCAAATAGTGACACCCAGGGGGATTCTTGTACTGACTCAAAGGGTCACAGTGGTTCTCCATTCAGGAATAAAACCAGTAGAAATTGCATGAATAGGCACTAAGGAACCAGTCTGTTTTCAAAGAAATATCTGTAATCGGGAAAGCATTTATTTTTCCTGACAACCCTATTTGTCGATTTGAAACTCCAAATAGCTCAGCAATTACGGGTGGCTTTCTAAAATCCTCTTTGCATATTTCTTCCCTCTTCCAAAATAGTTTTTTATATTTGACCTCAACGACTAATAATCTAGACTAATTTACTAGCATGTGGCCCAGCTTTGAGTTTTATTTGTTTTTTCCCCCCTGGGGATTTTGTGGTGAGGTGTGGAAACCGCAGTGGAGGGCCCTGTAACCATGGCGACGACATTGCCACAGTGAAGTGGTTTTCAGAGCTCAGGTCGGGAGGCTAATTCCTATAACAAAGCCTTTTCTGTGTTCAAGAGGGCCCAGGAGAGCCGGGGGTGGTGACAGAGGCTGACAAACCTTCAGCCCAAGGACCCCTGAGGGAAAGAGGTGCGCCTTAATCTTCGCATCATTAATCATTTTATGAAAAAATGAATAAAAGACGCTGGCGAACCTGATGAGCGTCCTCCTGGGATTTGACTCCTCTCCTAGAAGGTATCGTGGCTTCACGGCCCGTGTTCCCACACCAGCACGTTTGATGCCTGTCCAGCCAGTCTGGACGTGTCCTTTCAGTCTTTCTGGTTTTGTGCCCCCAAAACACGGCGACCAAAGCCTTCTGGAATGTCTAAAAAGGACTGGAAATGCCATCCTTTCTAAAGTGATTTTAAGATAGTTCCTACTGTCAGAATATTACCCTTCCTTTGCTGCTAGCTTAGTTGGTTTTGTCATTGGTTCTCCATCAGAAATGAAAGGGGATGGGGCGCCCCGGTGGCTCAGTTCTCAAGCGTCTGCCTTCGGCTCATGATCTCAGGGTCCAGGGATCGAGCCCTGCTTCGCGCTCCTTGCTCAGTGGGAAGCCTGCTTCTCCCTCCCCGCTGCGGCTGCCCCTGTTTGTACTCTCTTGCTCTTTCTCTCTGGCAAATAAATAAATAAAATCTTTAAAAAAAAATAAAGGGCGCTTAAAAGTAGCACCTTTTCCATGATGCCTTATTTCTAAGGTTGTCTGGTTTCGTCACATTATTCACAGAGTTTATTGTCAAGTAGCAGATCCGTGTAATGAATGCAAGAGAAAATAGATCTGAAGGTAACAAAACCCTTGGGATGGAAAGTGTTGAGTCTGAAAAAAGGCCCATTTTTGAATTCTAGAGAGAGAGGAGTGCTTAGTTTGAAAAATTTGGGATGGTAACGATGTGCCTGAATGGCAGTCCTTTTGATCCATGACGATAGCTATGCTGAATGTTACAATGGTAAAATCTTAGGCTTTGTGGCTTAATTTTGCATTTCTTATTTTCCAGGTGTGCAATTTTCGGTGAATTATTAAACCTCTTTTTAGGTGATAAAATGGGCGTACCAATAATACCAACCCTCAGAACGTGGTGAATGTGAGCAATGATGTCGTCTGCGTAGTGCGCCCAGCACGGGGGCAGGAAGGGTTCTTCCCCACGGTTTATGACTCGGTCCATGCTTCATGGTTCCATGATGACTGTTAATCAGGCCATGTGCATATTTCAGTGAAAACTATTACTGCAATACAGAATGTGGTGATGGGAAGGTCCAGAAAGGGTTAACCTAATTCTCAGCTTCAACTTCTGAATTTTACAGCTCACCATAGGGTTCACCATGGGATCGGCAAACCATTCTGCTCTGTATGTAGCATCCTACCCTGGCGAAGGGAAGAGCATTCTTTTTCCAACAAAGGAGAATTGGAATTAAGCATCTGGAGATGAGTGGTGTTCCTTCAGCAATAGCCAGCCTGGGGTCTAGACCGGAGGAAATGGAATGCCAAAAGAAATTCCAAAGGCAGGGAATTATAAGCTCGTGTCTGGGTTCATTTCCACCCCTAGAGCCTTGACCTGTGGTTATGAACCCATGACAGCACAGCATCCTCTGGGTCTTCAACTCAAGAATCAAAGCAATTGAAGGTCAAACTGCATCTTCCAGCGGATGGCTTGGGTTTGGTTCCTAAAATCACAAGGATGGGATCTGCCAGGGTCTTTGTGTGAAATCATGAGTCTAGAAATCTGCTGGGGTGGGGAGAAGGGGCAGCCCTCCTGGCTCTTCTCCTTTATGGCTGTGTGACCTCGAGTGGCCTTGGTGCATCAGGAGAGCTGTGAAGAATGCTGGTACCTGACACACAGGGGCAATGGGCATATTACATGAAAAAATACCGGAAGTGCCTAGCACAGCTCATGGTGTCTCCAGAGCCCTCAGCTCAGGATACACATACACGTTCCCTAATGGGGCTGGGGGGCCTCTGATTGCCCAAGGGCAAGGGCTCCCCCACACCTTCCTGTTGTGCTCTGAATTAGGTGAGCTCCCTCTAGGGTGGGGCAGGGTGGGCCATGGAGTCGTGGGGTTCTGGGTTCTACAAGGACACGACCTCCCCAGCCCCTCTGAGCCATAAAGACTGGTGGAGTCTCCCCAGGTAACAAACTCAGAAAAGTAACCACCTGCGTTAAGGGTTATTAGGCTTCTAGTGTTAGGCCCCTTGACACCTCCACAAAGCTGGCCAGGGCTGGAGACATGCTCACAGCCTCTGTCTTTGCCTCTCTCTCCCTTTCCTTCCTGCTGTTTCTGTCTGTCTCCGTCTGTGATGCAGCAGTAGGAGTTATAGGGCAGAGGCAAATCCTAATGCACTCGAAAAGACCCAATTAACTGTGCTTGTGTGTAATGACAGCTTGAAGAAGGTAAAAAACTTTCTTGAAATGGTAAAGGCCTCAAAGTATCAGCATAAAAATTGTCAGGATATCAACAAATAGGGACTCACAGGAACAGCTGTAAGTTTGTACCAAGTACCTTTGACCTATAGGGTGAGGCCACCTTGACCCCAATCACCTTCAACATCAGCATCTTCCTCTGAAATCACAAATATAATTCATCCTTGTGGTGAAAAGAAAAAAATCAAGCAGAAAGGAAAGTAAAAATTCCCTTCACTTGCTGATCCTTTTCCTAGTCTTCAGAAGTAACTATTTAATAAAGGCTAATTATTAGTGAGGGATTAGTAACTAATGACAATTATTAATATAGTTTTTGTATATTCCTCTAGAATTTAAATATATATATATATATATATATATATATATATATATATATATATATATGCCCTTTAAGTGAAAAAGCAAGTTGTGGACTGGTGAGAAGGCTATAATATAGTGTAATGGATAGGAAATATAGTATAGTATAAGATAATACATTTTGTTCTTTTTTTTCCTTTCTAGGAAAAATATCCAGGCAATGTTTCCATTTCAGCCCATACCGATTTCTCTTATTGTTTTGAAAAGCCAAAGTCAGTGTTACTATACTGACTTACCCAAGCTTGTACTCTAGACTTTGGAGGTAGTTTCTACTTGTTTGTTATTACAAATAATGCTACAGTGAGCATTTCCATATAGCCGCTATTGTATTTTTATGCAGATATCCATAGGCTACATTCTTAAATGGTATTTTAAGAATTTAAACTGTGTTCGTTTGTACATTCTAAATAAATGTTGCCAAATTCCTTCCCAGTTCCTGTACTTATGAGCCAGCCCACTGTGTATAAGAATGTTTCTGTTTCTCATACTTAAACTTGAAGTTTTTGCCAACATTGAAATAAGTCTTTTTTATTATTTTTGTCTTAGTTTCTGTGACTATGAACCAGTGTGAGACAATTTTCCCTTGCTTTCTTGTGAACTACTCATTTCCAATCCTGTTTTTCTCTCCCTATTGGTGGCTCCTTACTGTAAGAACTCTTTGTATAGTGAGGAAATAAGCTCGGTTGGGACCCCTGATGGCTCGGTTAAGCATCTGACTTCAGTTCAAGTCATGACCCCAGGGTCCTGGGATTGAGTCCCGCATCCGGCTCCTTGCTCAGCAGGGAGCCTGCTTCTCCCTCTCCCTCTGCCTGCTGCTCCCCCTGCTTGCGCATGTGCTCTCTCTGACAAATAAATAAATAATGAAAATCTTAAAAAAAAAAAAAAAGAAACAAGCTCCATCTACACATGTCATACTTAGGATAGATTGTCATTTGTCTTCTGATTTTGGTTATGATGTTGTGTTTTTCTCTCATGCAGCAGTTGGAAAGGGTTATGGAGTTAAATTATTAGCCTTTTAAAAATGACATCTGGGAGCAGCAATCTTTAATCATCAAGAGGGTCCCTGAGGTTGAGTTGGTGTTTTAGTGGTGGGTGTAGAATGTCTTATGATTGGAGAAGCAGTTGGGTCTACAGAGACCCAACTTTATGGGCTTGGGGAAATTTAAGGAAGATTAACCAAAATGCTGCCACCCCACCGCTTCCAAGAATGCCTCTGGGTCTGTGGTTCTCAGCTCCCTGTAGGAGCAAACATTTGTAGGTTCTCCTACGGAAATGACATGTTGCTTGGCCTCATTTATTTTGACTATTGTGTGATGTGGGCCTTTGATCCCAATTAATAGGGAAAGCGGTGCTTGATTGAGATTTCCACTGAGAGAGCTGCTCATGTGAAAATCCCAAAAAATATGTACAGAGGGAGTAGAATCCCCAAATGCCTTCCTTTTCCCCCGTAAGCTCCAAGGTAAACACAGAGATGTAAATTAACACAGGACAGGAGACATTGGGCCTGTTAGTGATTTGACCACACTCCCTCAGGCCAGACCTGGAGTGATGGGCTAATAAACCATAATCTCCAAAGAGTTCCTGATTTTTTGTTATTTCATATAATTCTTTCAGATTAATTTTTTGCCTCAGGTTATGAGGTGTTTCCATGATGGTTCAAATAAGATTCACACGTTTCCTACTTTACAAATTACCATAAATGTGGTGACTTGAAATAGCAAAACTTGATTCTCTCATAGTTCTGGAGGCCAAAAGTCCAAAACCAAGGTGTCAGCAGGGCCGTGCTCTGTCCGAAGGCTCTAGGGAGGATTTTTCCTTCCTTATTTCTTCCAGCCCTGCTGGCTCCAGGCGTTTGCTAGCTTGTGGCTGTATCTGTCCAACCTCCATCTCCATTTTCATGTGGCTGCCCTTTCTCTGCCTCTGTGTGCCATTTCCTTCTCTTATGAGGACACCAGCCATTGGATTTAGGGGCCGCCTAAATCTAGGATGATCTCATTTTGTGAACTTCAACTTAATTCAATCTGCAATGACTCTATTTCTGAATAAACTAACTTTGTGAGGTTCTGTGTGGACATAAATTGTGAGGAGACTCTGTTTCAGGTGGACATGAATCTTGGGGAGACACTATTTAGTCTGCTACATCAATAATCTCAAAACTTTAAGGTAAATGTGACTCCTTTTAAGGGGTTAATATCCTAAGTATATAAAGAACTCATACAATTCTACACCAAAAACCAAACAATCCTATTAAAAAATGGTCTGAGGACCTGAATAGACATTTTTCCAAAGAGGACATCCAGAAGTGCAACAGGCACATGAGAGATACTCAACATTGCTCATCATCAGGGAAATGGAAATCAAAACCACAATGAGATACCACCTCACACCATCAGCATGGCTAAAATCAAGAAGACAAGAAGCAAGTGTTGGTGAGGCTGTGGAGAAAAAGAAGCCTCTGTGTACTGTTGGTGGGGATGTAAATTATTGTAGCCACTGTGGAAAACAGTATGGGTTTTCTCAAAAAACTGAGAACCTGAGAGCTGCAAGTACCAGGTGTAGAGTTGACAATTGTTGAGGCTGAAATTTGAGGTAGTACTACAAGTTCCTTGAGCCATTTTGAGAAGAAACATCACCAAATTTCTCCCCAAAATGGTAATGCAAAATCAATGAAGACCTAGATCAGAGATTCCTGATAGCTTCTCACAGATGAACACAACCTTTATCTACTGGGTGACCTTGGAAAGAGCTGTAGAGTGTTCATCTATAAAATGAGGATGACGATATACTCTATTTTTTCAGGGTATATGAGTTAAATAAGAAAATGCATTTGCCGTTTTTGGTGCAGTACTTGAAATATAGTAAATGTTTAATAAAGAAAGCTTTAAAACTCTTTAAGAACTGAGAAAAACCTCCTGTACAGCATAATGTTTGGGGGATATAGGTCCATCTGTCTGTCTGTCTTTCTCTCTTTCTTCCTATTTAAAGATTTGTTTATTTGAGAGAGAAAGAGAGAGAGAGAGAGAATGAGTGAGAGGGGCAAAGGGAGAGGGAGAGAGAATCCCAAGCGTTCTCACTTGATCTCATGACCCTGAGATCACAACCTGAGCCGAAACCAAGAGTTGGACACTTAGCAGACTGTGCCATCCAGGTGCCCCAGAGGGATATAGATGTTTCTTAAAATCAAGGCATAAAAGAAGCCCATAGAAGGGCCCAGGCAGAGATTTATACATTGTTGGATTTGATCATAATGTTGGGGCAGCAGAATCAGTCAGGGTCCCAATAGGAAGTACATTAGACACTCAAACTCGGGAAACCCAAGAAGGGTTTATAATAAATTAAACTAATAAACTAAAAAAGTACTCAGTACAGGTACAAAGGTGTGTAGTCAGGGTGTAGGAAACCATCAGGGGAGTGTAGTAGTAAGGGCAGGAGGGAGCTGGAATAGCTGTTACCGCAGGATCAAGGGAACGAGGAGGAGGACGTGGCTCCAGGGTCTACAGAATTGTTAATTCTGCTGTAATGGGAGCAGTGACAGAGGCCGCCCTGTAGGAGGCAGTCACAGGAACAAATGCCACGAAGGTGCTGCTCTTCCTCTTCCCAATCTCCTGCTGTGGCTCCCCTTTGCTGAATGAACTGTATGAATCTAGAAGCCAGAAAGCAAGGGAGCTTTTTGATCACCAGGGCTATGTGTGTCATCAACACAGTCCCCATGAAAACAAGCTTCCTAGGGCAGAAAAACAGGGTGGAGAAAGCTAGGGAGTAGGTCTTAAAGAGGCACATTGAGCGATGTCTTCTCACTCACTTTATCTTCTGGGTTCTTGATCAGCTTGTGCCACATTCTCTTCTTGTAGAACAATGTTCAAGAACATTCTCTTCAGTAATAGGCAGCCGGTGGCTCAGCGTCATCATCCTGAGTCCTCCCAATAAGAACCAGCTTCTGGGCTTCCTGTCATGTGAGTGATCAAGATTGCCTATTGCCAGGATGTGACGTCTAGGTCTTCCCAGAGCGCAGCAAGCCAGGCTCTAAAGAGTTGGTTTGCCTGTAGGTTGGCATCTGTTCTCATTGTTTGGCACCTTGGCAGTGGCAGTACCGTGTAGCTTCCTGCATCCTGTCCCCTTCTCCACCCTGTTTGCTTATAGTGTGGGTTGATTTGGAACCAGATTCAGCATTATGGTTGTTTTCTGCCTTAGTGCCCATATCCCCACCCATCTGTTTCTTCCAAGGGTTTCCAGAAGGTGTGTTGTCTTAGCAGAGAATCTCTCCAAAGTCTAACACATTCTAGGCAGGGTAGGTGGTGAGCAATTCAAATTCAGCTTCCTGAGTTTGGGAAGCTTTGGGTATCACCACTGAGCATACCTTGCCGCAAATGCCCCAGGTCCTATCTAGGGCTGGTAAGAGCTCTTGCTGGGTCCAGTCTCTTTCAGGCAGACTGCACCTCCAGTGTGTCCACCTTGGACACCAGGGACCCAGATGGCTATCTGGATCTGAAGGCTACTAAGAGATGGAACTGGGAGTAGAAGAGGGGGTACACCTGCTCTCCTGATCTAGTCCACAGTGTGAGGGGAGTCTGCTTCAATGGCATTGCGTTCCTCCTGCCTCATTACACTCTCTGCCCAAACACTGCTCTTTATTGTTCTGAAAGATGACTGACCTGGTATTCAGAAGTCAAGTTCAAGCTCTGAGTCTGGCCCCAACCTGTGTCCTCTGATTCAACTCCCACTGTGGACCAATACACATTTTCTACCAGAGCCCAGATTTCCACATAACACCCACCCATCACGAATGCACACCCCACCCACCCACATACCCACATCCTTACACACTTACAGTGCACAGCTCTGTACCACTTACTGGTCTCTGGGAAAGTCTTCTCTGCCTTTCTCCATATCTAAAATGGACCTGCCTTCCAGGCTCTCCCCAGGTCCCCCTCATGTTCTCCCACGTTTCTCAGCCAGTCCAACCCAGGATAATCGTTCATTGATTTGCAGCTAGTTATCAAGTGCTGAGTGTATCAGTGGGCTTTAGACACAATTCCAGCAGGTCTGGGAGCCCAGGCTTTCAGGAAGATGGAAGCTAGAGCAGCCAGCTTTTGAATTTGTTTTGGGTTAATAAGTGTAAAGTGATTTTCAGTGGCATTAATTTGTGTTTCTCTGACGGACTGGAGATTTTGAGTAATTCTTCTGATGCAGGCCACCTTTCCCAGCCTCCTCCTTGTAAATCACTCTTCCTCATTTTTCTGTGAGGATTGCTGAAATGTTCTTGTTGGCTTGCAGACATTTCTTGTTCTACATTTTTGATACCTTGGTTTTATCTTTGCAAAATCTTGTCTCGTCCTGTCATCTATTATCTTCGCCTTCATGTAAATGTAATCAAACTTGCTAGTTTTCTGTGCACTTGGGGTTTTGTTTAAAAAGTCCTACCCTACCCGTAAATGATAAAGATATTCTCTTATCTTTTTACCAATGTCATAGTTTTACCTTTCTTGTATAGTATTAGATCCACTCAGGTTTCACTATTATTGATGTATCAGGTAGAGATTCAATGTCATTTTCCTTGATATAATTTCCCCAACATATCTGCTAAGCAATGTGCTCTCTCCTGCTGTTTTTGCTACTGTCTCTACTATATATTACATCCCCATATGGCATAGATTTTGCTCTGTATTCTCTATTCTGTCCCCTTGATATATTTTCTGCTTTTGTGCCAGGGCACATTGCTCTTTATTTCTATAACTTTGAGGGGTGTCTTAAAGTCTACTTGGACAAGCCCACTACTTCCCTTGGCTTTTTAAAAAGATGACTTAGCATTTAGAGACCTTTATTAATCTTAATATATAAATCTTAAAATAAGCTTATTGAATTCCTCAAAACATTCACCTGGGGTTTCCACTGCAATGGCCCTGCACTTACAGGTTAATGTAGGGAGATTGTTGTCTTTATTCCAGTGTTTTCCCATTTACAAGGCATCTTTCATGGTCTCTTGACTCTTCCGTGTCCATTGACAAAGGTCAAGAGTAAACCCAGAGTGCTTGAAATCGGGTGTTCCTGTCCCTGAAAAAGGAGCACCCCTCTCCTGGTCTCTGTACTCCCTCGCAAGAGACTGTTGTGGATGCTGCCTTTTCCCTGAATCCTTTCATCCCTCTGCAGGTTGAAGAGGGAACTCAGATTGTTTGTCCACCATTAACACCCACATTTCCACCCGCAGAAGTCCCCCACCACTCATCTCCATGTGGAATCCCAGGTCATTCCTGCTCTCCTCATGCCCCATGCCCAGAGGTATCTGAACATCCCCTCCATGTGCTATTCGTCCTCAACTGCTTAGGTAATCCCACCACACCTTCTGGAATTCCCTAGAGCAGAGGTGTTGCTTCTGCTCCTTATTGGCCCGTCTGGGCTTCCTTAAACTCCTCAGCTCTGAATCTCAGGTCATCAGACCATGCCCCTCTCACCCTTTCGCTGCAATCATCTGATGATGGCTCATGGGTCCCTTCCCTTCCTCCTTAGTGATTCCACCTCCTGGGTCACTACCGTTGTCTCCGCTCCCCTCCACCCGTGACTCTTTGTGATTTGACCTCACAGAGCTGATTCATCGAAGGAGGGGTCTTGAATCCCGTTCTGCCCACAGCTGTGGCTTGTGCGCCACCAGACTCCTTGCTTTTATGTCTCATACTGCCGTCCACCTGTTGTTCTGAAGAAAATATTGACAATAACCGTACTCTCAGTTTTGAAGGGGAAAAGGCACTTGATTGATATCGTAAAAATCTAATAGGAACTGAAAGAAGAAAAGGGAAGTCTGCACAGGTGGCGGCAGCAGTAAGCAGTAAAGAAGAATAAGACAGAGTTCCATCACATTGGGTCCTTCCCGCAGCTGGCCTCTCTAGCTGGGGAAGGCCTGTGGAGACAGCCAGGCCGGAGTCCCGGTGGAGAGGCCCGGGCGGAGCGTCCTCCCGTCAGCTGGGACTTCCAACTGACCATCCCCATAGGGCCAGACTTAGAGGGCAGATGACGGGGTTCGAAGTTAAACAGTTATTCACCTGTGTGCAGTTTGGAGCGAGCTGCATTCCTGTTATCACGCCTTTACATCTTCAAGGAGCCTGGGCTGGGTGTGTTTGCCTCCCCTTCCGGATTCCATTCTGGGGGAGCGCCCCGGCCTGGAGCAGGAGGGGAGGCAAACCAAATTTCACAGCTCTTGCCGTCCAGACCAGAAGGGCCCGTTCTGACTGGGAGGCCAACAGATGTCCACTAACCAGGATCCCGAGATCACTTACATGGCATGAGTCTCACACATAACATTCCTTAACTTGCCTGTGTATGTGCAGGTCAGGGTGGTCGGTTTCGCAGGACAAATCCCAAAGACCTCCATTCATACAATTCATCTGGGCTCTCCAATATGGTAGCTACTAGTGATGTGTAGCTGTCTACATTTCAACCAGTTAGAATTCAGAGTAAGTCAAGTCTCCCTTCTCAGTTGCACCAGCCGTGTTTCAGGTGGCTGTGGCTAGTGGCTGCCATCTTGGCTCGTCAGACACAGTACATCTATCATCACAGAGCTCCATTGAAACTTTCTAGCACTGCACAGGACTTTGACATTACCAATTTGTGAACCCCTCCAGACTCAGCTGGGTGCTCCCCAGTCTCTGCCCACCACCTCTCGGCATTTCGGCTTACCTCTGTCTTGTCAAGGACTTTGCCAGTCCTTGGACGCTTCAGGAACCTACACACAGCTCAGCGATCCTAACCCCTTTCTGCTGTCCTTCCTCCTGCCTCCATGAGCCTCTCTTCTCCTCTCACTGCTGACCTTTCTGGCTCAAACATTAGGGTCATTGGTTGCACGTTCTGAACTCCTTGTCTTCTCCTGCTTTACCGTGAGTGCTCGATGAAATGGCAGTCTGGCTAATCCGGGTCTCCCCATGCTCTTGGCCCACAGTTGATCAGCAGAATGGAGCTGGAGGAAAACACAACCACTCTTACAGTCTTACTTCAACTCCTGACCTTGTTGCACACCTGAAACTAATATGATATTGTCTGTGAGTTATACTTTGATAAAAAATAAAAGTACAACCAGTGCCATTGCACGGCACTGTTTTTCTGGTCCATTTGCTCCATTCCCCTAGACGTCAATTCCAAGAGTGTCTCTTCTCAGACTCCCACCACACTTCCTTCATCCTCACTCTTATCCAATGACCTTGCCTCCTCCTTCCTGTGAGTGTTGGATAGAACACCATTGTACTCCCACCACACCTGCCCCTGCTCGTGTGCGTATGTGTGCTGCTTCACAGAGGAGCTGTCTTGGCTTCCAGTGTAGACAGACTCTCCTGCTTGGGCCTAGGACCCATTCCTGCCCCTACTCCAGGACATGGCTGTCTCAATTTCCTGTCCCTTTCCTATACCACCATTTCTTTTTCTTATTTTTTTTAAAATTTCTTTTCAGCGTAACAGTATTCATTGTTTTTGCACCACACCCAGTGCTCCATGCAACCTGTGCCCTTCCTAATACCCACCACCTGGTTCCCCCAACCTCCCACCCCCCGCCCCTTCAAAACCCTCAGATTGTTTCTCAGAGTCCATAGTCTCTCATGGTTCACCTCCCCTTCCAATTTCCCTCAACCATCATTCCTTATCTCCTTACTGCCTGATAAGCACACAACCATGCTTTTTTCCCTCCCATTAAAAAATCTGTTGGCCATCTGTACCCCAGTGTTCATAGCAGCAATGACCACAGTTGCCAAACTGTGGAAAGAGCCAAGGTACCCTTCAACAGACGAATTGATAAGGAAAATGTGGTCCATATATACAATGGAGTATGATGCCGCCATCAGAAAGGATGAATACCCAACTTTTGTAGCAACATGGACGGGACTGGAAGAGATTATGTTGAGTGAAATAAGTCAAACAGAGAGAGTCAATTATCATATGGTTTCACTTACTTGTGGAGCATAAGGAATAACACGGAGGACATTAGGAGAAGGAAAGGATAAGTGAATTGGGAAAATCAGAGGGGGAGACAAACCATGGGAGACTGTGGACTCTGAGAAACAAACTGAGGGTTTGGAGGGGACGGGGGTGGGAGGTTGGGTGAGCCTGGTGGTGGGTATTAAGGAGGACACGGATTGCATGGAGCTCTGGGTGTGGTGCATAAATAATGAATCTTGGAACTCTGAAAAAATAAAATAAAATTAAAAAAAATCTATTGGCCCCATTTTCTCCCCAAGTTTGTGATCATTTCTCTGCTTCCTCAGACGCAGTGTCCAACATCTTGAGACGTGTGTGTATCCCTTTCCCTGTGTGTGCTTACCTGAGTGAAGGACCACAGTCCCTTTGGGGAAGGACTTGGAGAGTCATTACATAGTAGTCTTGCCATGATGCTGTAGGGTCCTTCCTCATGGGTCCTCGGCCTCTCCTCTGTCAGACGTTCTAGGTCTGAGAAGTGACACAGGTGCCTGGACAAGGGACTGACTTGTCTTTGGACTGGTTGCCTTCACTCTCCTTCTCACCCATCCTTCACTTCTTGTGGTTTACAGACTGGACGGTGCCCTTGCTGATCTTGGGGATGCCAATCCTGATGACCTCCTGATAGCTCTGTGCAGGTCAGGCCTCTGTGGACGCCACTCTGAGCTCAGAGCTCACTATGCTAATTGGATGGGCCCTGAGGGTTAGGTGCTGCCACTGGGCCCCTATTGTTTTGGGATTTTTTTCCCCATTTATTAAAATGTGTATTTATTCCATGGCCTAATTTGTATAGGGCTGTGGCCTCTTAATTATTAAATAATCTAGGTTCTCGGTTTTTTTTTGGGGGGGGACTTTATTACTCCATTGTGCCAAAAGCCCAGTTTGTCCACTTTCAGCTTGAGCTTTTGGGGAGAGCCACTGCTGAGTTTTTTAAACAATGTGGTTGTCCCCTCACTGTACACCTGTTCTGATTTAATGAAGGCAGTGTCCTCTGGGGGATGCAGTTGGCTGCTGGCAGTTTTGGCTTCATGGCAAATCTGCTCGGGTGTGCCCTGTTCTCAGAGCTTCTCGAGCCCTTCCTTGCCCATCAGCCCTGGGAGTTTTGGCATTTCTTCTTCACCTATACCTTCAAGTTTCCAAAGATCAACCTCTCAGTTTTTAAGGATATTTATTTATTTATTTATTTAGAGCAAGAGATAGAGAGAGAGAGAGAGAGAAACAGAGAGAGTTGGAGAAGCAGACTCCTCGCTGAGCAGGGAACCCAAAGTAGGGCTCCAATCCCAGGAACCCGAGATCATGTCCTCGGCTGAAGGCAGACGCGTCACTGACTGAACCACCCAGACACCCCTAACCTTGTAGTTTAAAAAAAAATTTTTTTTAAAAGATTTTAATTTATTTATTTGACAGAGATCACAAGTAGGCAGAGAGACAGGCCGGGGTGGGGGGTGGGGGAAGGCTCCCCGCTGAGCGGAGAGCCTGATGCGGGGCTCGATCCCAGGACCCTGAAATCATGACCTGAGCCGAAGGCAGAGGCTTAACCCACTGAGCCACCCAGGCACCGCCCTCG
The DNA here is from genome assembly GCF_009829155.1 of Mustela erminea. Classification (NCBI taxonomy): domain Eukaryota; kingdom Metazoa; phylum Chordata; class Mammalia; order Carnivora; family Mustelidae; genus Mustela; species Mustela erminea. Next base: position 214,631,495 of record NC_045614.1, read on the forward strand.
CCTTGCAGTTTTAATCATTAACAGAAAGTTATAATTATTTTTTTGGAGCAGATTTAATTTGATAAGATAGTTGACCAGGAAGTACAGGGAACTCTCCCATGCCCATGTCCCCCGTTCTCACGGAGTCCTGTTTCATCTGCGTCTTGAGGTCAAGGGCCACATTTGTTGCACTTGAGCAAATATTGATGTTATTGTTAACTCCAGCACAAAGTCACATTAGGGTCTTATTCTGGCCAGGTCATCTGCATCTTCACTGTGTGTGCCTGTTTAGGGGGTCAGCCAGAGGTCTGGCCAGGGCAGACACAGAATTTGGGGCTCCTTTCTCTGACTCTTTTCTCCAGTTCTCCTTTCTTTTCTTTTCTTTTCTTTTTTTTTTTTTTTAAAGATTTTATTTATTTACTTGACAGAGAGAGATCACAAGTAGGCAGAGAGGCAGGCGGAGAGAGAGGAGGAAGCAGGCTCCCACTGAGCAGAGAGCGCGATGCGGGACTCGATCCCAGGACCCTGGGATCAGGACCTGAGTGGAAAGCAGAGGCTTAATCCACTGAGCCACCCCGGCACCCCACCAGTTCTCCTTTCTTATTTTTCAGTGGCCATGGTTTTCCTGAGCCCAGTCCTTTGATTTTTCAGCCTGCAGATATTTTCGTCCAACTTTCAGCCACCCGATGAAGTGCCAAATTTAGCTTGGCCTCCAGCAGAAGGTCCCCCAAACCAGCATCACATCCTCTGCTAACCCCTTCTTCTTGGTTCCAGCTGGCCTCCACAATCCACCTGCTGTCCGTGCTCTCCAGTGTTCTAGTGTTTTCAGGGGTACAATGTTCACTCATTTCTCGTGGGTAGGGTGGACTTGCTGAGCCAATCAGTACATGCATGTTTAACTTTTTAGAAGGAGATTGTATTTATTCATTAGACAGAGAGAGAGAGAGAGAGAGAGAGAGAGTGCACAGGAGCAGGAGGAAGAGTAGAGGTGGAGGGAGGGGCACAAGGAGACTCTGTGCTGAGCACGGAGCCGGGGCTCATCCCAGGACCCTGACATTATGACCTGAGCTGAAAACCAAGAGTTGGATGCTCACCCGACTGAGCCACCCATGCATCCTGCATACATGTTTAATTTTTAAAGGAACTGCCAAACTGATTTTTAAAGTGGCTGCATTTTTTGCCTTCCCAGCAATGTATGAGGATTCCAGTTTTTCCACATTTTCACCAGTACTTGGTACTTACTATCTTTTTGATTGCAGTCATTCCGGTGGGTGGGCAGGGCTTTCTCTGTACAGTTTTCATTTGCATTTCTTAATAGCTCACGATGTTGGACACCTTTCCGTGGGCTTATTCATATGCCTTCCCTCATGGAATGTCTGTTCTACCCTTTAAAGCATTGGCTTGTCTTATTACGGCATTGTGAGAGCTTCTGCATACATTCTGAATGCAAATCCTTTATTGCATGTAACTTGCAAATATTTTCCTGCAGTCTGTGGCTTGCATTTTCATTTCTTTATGGTATCTTTCAGAGTGCAAAAGTGTTGGTCTCAAGGAAGTACATTTTCTCATCCCCCCCTACTCTAGATATTGGCTTTGGTTTTGTATCTAAGAACTAACTGCCTGTCCTAGGGTCTGAAGATATTCTCCTATGTTACAACTAGAAGTTTTATAGTGTTTGCTTTTACATTTAGGCTTTGATCCAACTTGAGTTGATTTTTGTGTATGGTTTCATTATATTGGAAGAATATTACAATTGTAAAGGTATACTCATCTAAGAAGATAATCTTAAAATACATGAAGTCTAGGAAACAGAAGTAAAAAGTTCAGTAATTGTTAACTTTTTTAAATCATAAGGTTGTGAATTTTTCTCTAAATGTAGCTTTACCTACTACATATAGGATTTTTGGTATGAGATATTCTTGTTTTTGTTTATTTCTAGAGAATTTGTAATTTCATTTTTTTTAGAAAAAGTTTTTCTTTATTTATTTGACAGAGAGAGATCACAAGTAGGCAGAGAGGCAGGCAGAGAGAGAGGGAAAGAGGCTCCCCGCTGAGCAGAGAACCGGATGTGGGGCTCGATCTCAGGATGCTAAGATCATGACCTGAGATGAAGGCAGAGGCTTTAACCCACTGAGCCGCCCAGATGCCCCTAATCTTCTATGTTTTTAATGATCTTTCTCTTATAGATTTTTGATTCTATATTTGGGATATAGGATATAGTCTATAAAAATCACCCCTTCATAACTGATAAAAGTTTCTTTTGTGGCCAAGAGCATAAGGGTTTAGAAATTATTTAACAAGCATAAGAGAATGACATGTATTCTATTAACATCTATTAGTATAGGTGTATATTACATGCATATTTATTAAATTAACTTTGTTCATTATATTTGTGTATGTCCTTAGTATAGCATCTGGCATATACTTAGCACGAGGTGTTTATGGAAAGATGTGTTTTTAACAAGTCTTTTATTTCTGGATGTTTTGATTTTCCTATCTGCCATGTTGTATGTTACATAAACATCTATATTTTCTTCATGGATTTTTTTTTTGTCTTTTAGCATCACGTCACATCTCTCTTTCCTAGTTAATGCTTTTGGCTTTAAATTCCCCTTCATCTGCTATTATCAAGGCCACTTTTGTTTCAATTTTTCTTTGTATCACTGTTTTATTGTGTTTGCATAAATAACATATAACTTAGTGTATGTTAAAAATTCAGTCTTTTTTTTTTTTAAAGATTTTATTTATTTGAGAAAGAGAGAGTGAGCATGAGCAGCAGGAGGGTCAGATGGAGAGGAAGAGGGAGAAGTAGGCTCCCTGCTGAGCAAGGAGCCCGGCAAGAGACTCAATTCCAGGACCCCGGGATCATGACCTGAGTTGATGGCAGACGCTTAACCTGCTGGGCCAACCCAGCGCCCTAAAATCCAATCTTGCTGACAATTTCAATTCCAATCTGTCCAAGTAAGTTCCTCCTGGACTAGTCCTTCACCTGTACTCTCTGGCCCCCAAAACAAACATAAATGAGCAATAGGTAATACCTCAAGGCACAAGAGAATGAACAAAAGCAAACTCACCATGTTCAGGGTCTGACCCACAATTCTTTGAAGTGCTATTTCCCTGTCTCTATACTCACACTCTCCTTCCTACAACACCTGAGTTTTTCTGAGGGGTTAACGTTCTTGACTTCATGGCTATGGGGGTCGGGGGGTCGGGAGAGGGTGGTAGGGTGATGGACATTGGGGAGGGTGTGTGCTACGCTGAGTGCTGTGAAGTCTGTATCCCTGGGGCTAATAATACATTATGTTTATAATTTTTTTTAAATTAAAAAAAAAAAAGAAATGTTTCTCAACATTAGCAGCATGTTACATTCATTTGGTAGCTCCCCCAGAGATTTTGGGTTTAATAGATCTTGGAGGCACCCCTGGCATCCTACAGTGTTAACAGCTCCACAGGGGCTCCCGACCTGCGGCCCTGGTTGAGGCTGACTGCCTTCTCTCTGACCTTTTGGGGAGGAGCGGCCCCGGGACCTCCTGCCTCCCCACCCACATCACAACCCGCCCCGCCCAGGGACCTGCATCTCTGCCGACCGCTGACTGCGGACCCTGTGGGGCCGAGGGCAGGATGCAGGTGGGGAAGAGGGCTTCACCTTCCAGGCTGCTCCACATCACCCCACCACAACCACCCCAGGCCCTCCAGTGGCTGGAATATACCTCCTGGGGGCAGGGAGCCACTCCCACCGGGCCAGGGGCTGGGCCTTAATTTCCCCCTTCAAATCAGCCCTTTTGCCTCCCACCTGCCAAGCATTCTTCCCTTATTTCTGGTTCTCAGGCCACTCCGCTGGAGTTTACCTGCACGGTATGAAAGAAACAAGGGGCAGCAGCGTCTTCAACGAGACGGTCCTTCACTTCCGTCAGGCCTTTTGTTCTTTCTGGAACTTCTGTCATTCACATGTCTGGTCTCCTGTGTCCGGACTTCAGCCTCTGGGCTTTGGCGCGTGGTTTCTACTTCACTGTGTTTGGGTTCACATTTGATGTGATTGTGCCTGTTGAGCTCCAGGAACCATGATCGGGCCTCACCTGGGTCCACTGTCTGTTGCTCATCTTGCAGTTTCAAATCGGCAGATCCCAGAGCAGGTGCCCCCGACTTCGCCCTCTGACGGTGCCCTCAGATGGTTCTCCGGGTCTCGTCCAGCTTCCTCATCCTTGCACCTTCAGTGGAAGGCGCCCGAGTCAGCTGCTTGGCCGGTCCTCCTCCCACAGGTTACTGGGAAGTGCTGCACTTATGTAGATATTTTTGCCATTACTTAAAATTGCTTTCAACAGGTGCTCACTAATCTCACCAGAAAATGAGTACCAAAACTTTTCATCGGGGCGCCTGGGTGGCTCAGTGGGTTAAGCCTCTGCCTTCGGCTCAGGTCACGATCTCAGGGTCCTGGGATCGAGCCCCGCATCGGGCTCTCTGCTCAGCGGGGAGCCTGCTTCCTCCTCTCTCTGTGCCTGCCTCTCTGCCTACTTGTGATCTCTCTCTCTGTGTCAAAGGAAAAAAAAAAAGAAAAAAAAACCCTTTTCATCACACATCATTTGGGGCCAAAAATTCCGTGATGCAGACAGATCATCTGTGCATCCTTCATCAAACTTGAGTGTGTCCAAAGAGCAAATCCACCTCCCAGCCGGCAAGGAACATGACTCCCCCAGAGGTATGTGAAGGCTCTCTTGAGCAATGTCTGTGGCGTTGCTGTTGGGAATGTTAGAACTTCCCTGGATTGCCACGGTGAGGACAGGGCTCCCTGGGACATAGGGATTCGGCCACCCCTTAGTCACCCCCACAGCGTTGTGAACATCGTGCTCTAATGTGAACATGACTGTCCTCCTGTCCACCAGCCAGAGGAAATCTGTCTTCAGAAGCCACAAGTCAATGTATTCTCCTTACAAAGTACATCTTACAGCTCTAAGCAGGGATTCTGAGGAGAACAAGGGGGCACTCTGAACTTGACAGAAGCTGAAGGAAGAGGAGTGGGACAAACTTCTTCCACAGGGCTTTGCTCTGATTTTCCTTGCCAATGATTTGGTCCCTTCAAAGCCCCTGGAAAGCGGACTCTGGTAGGGGCACAATTTGTAGGGAGAGGAGGTAAGGTGGCGGCCTGCCCTCCCAGCACTGTTTCTCTTCTCCCCATTTCCCATCCTGGGAATGCGGTTGGCCAACCACGTGCCGGGTAGGAGAGGAGCATAAGGGGACATGCGGTCTAAATATTGGTGAGAAATGAACTAATGGTGATTTTGGTTAGATTTAGAATTTTTTGAGGTATGGTTTATATTCATTGTTTATACATATATCACGAGAAAACAAAATATGTACAAACTTTAAAACCAATTGATAGACATGTTTATCTCGATTTTGGATAAAAGGTCAGAAGAACTCTCTGGTGGAATATGGGGAAACTGGTAGGAACCAGCCCTTGGACAAGTGTTTGGCACATTTGTAGATGGTGGGGGAGCATCAGTCCAATAAATAAAAAAGTCTTGAGTTGAGATTATAGGAAATTGAATGATGAACTCTTCTGAACCCTGGTGAGTGGATGATAAAATGACTGATGTCCTGAGCCAAACACTGTGTTTGGACGGTTCCACTGCTCTGTTGCTTGAGATGAGAGGGTTCCCTTCATACTCAAGTAGTTTTGGCATGTGCATGGTGACACATATATTTTGCATATGGATTTAATTCACTTCGCTAATTTACACAAATTATAACGGAACCTTTTATACACTGGCAGAAGAAAGAGAACCATATATTACTGCTTTAGAAATTTTAATTTAGAAAGTGGTCTTTTTCTTGGAGAAAAGAAAGCAAAAGTAATGACTTCCGTAGTCTCATGTGAATAATGCACGGATGACATGAAGGCATGAAGCTCGAAATACTCTTGTAAGTTGCAAGCCCAGAGTGGATCATGAGCATTTAAGAGGGATCAAAATGGACTTTAAAGTGAAGAGAAGCAAATTCTTTTTTTTTTTTTTAAGATTTTATTTATTTATTTGACAGAGAGAGCTCACAAGTAGACAGGCAGGCAGAGAGAGAGGGGGGAAGCAGGCTCCCTGCTGAACAGAGAGTCCAATGTGGGGCTCGATCCCAGGACCCTGGGATCATGACCAGAGCCGAAAGCAGAGGCTTTAACCCGCTGAACCACCCAGGCGCCCGAGAAGCAAATTCTTAAACATGATTGTAAATATTAAGACAAAGTCAAATATCTAAAATGCCTTCTTAACGATGTAGCAGCTCCTTCCCAAAGAGGTGTGGTTATAAGCTCTCTAAGGACACCATTGAAAAGCTCCCCAGTGGCCAGACACTTCACAGGGACACTTCTCTTGTAATGGCTGCCCGAGAAATCTAGGAATTGATATAATTTAATAATTAATGGTTTATTAGATAAAAAGTTGCAGTTATTTATGAGTCTTAGCATTTCGTCACCAGACACAAAATACTCTGGATGTATGAAGGAAAAAAAACTGGTTTAGAAGATTCCTGAAAAATAAGTTGTTAACCCAAATTGGGGTTGGTTTGCAAGGCAGAGCAGACTGGGCCAGGCAGCAACAGGGTGTGGCTATGGGGTCCACACAGGAATGGGGAAGAGACTTGTCTTCGAGCCAAAAGTCACAAAATCTTCATCAAACTGAGAAATAGAATGTCACCAGTTCCTTTGAAGTCTGATACACACCTCCCTGGTGATGCTTGGAGAAACCACCATCCTGAATTTTAGTTTTTCTTTGTAGTTTTACCACAAATGGATAAACCATTAAAAGATTATTTTGTTGGGGGGGGAATCCCCTCTACCTCTTACAACACTGTTTTCTGAAGGAGACATGAGGGTGGGCTGTGTCCCCCACGTTCTCCCACACTATTTTCCTGGTTCCTCCCAAGCTCTTCCCCAAACCCCAAGCACCATCTCCTCCCTCCTATATCCTCAATGGGCTCTCCCCCCACCATCAGCTTATGAAGATGGATACCCCGGTCAGATGGAGGAAACTTCCAGCTCCCGCACCCCATCTGCACTTGAGCTACACTTAGACTCCTGTTACACTTAAGCACAATATCTAATGCAGCATCTGGCACAGAACAGGAGCTCAGTGAATATACGGTTGTGCATATGCTTGGGCTCCATGCAAACTCACTTCCATGTCCTGCTACATCTTCACCCATGTGTACAGTGTGGAAGGGAACAGGAGCGCTCAGTGAGAGTTAATGGTCTATGCAACAATCTAGTTGGTAGATTGTGACATCGGAAGACCTGTGACATATGTAATGTGGCTGCTAGGGAACCTCGGTGCCTTTGTAGGACTGAATGGTTCATGTGTGGAGCGCCACTCATCTGCCATCAAAGTGCCTAGGCTGCTAGCCCACAGTATTGCTGACTTCATTTCTCGGAGCAGAACTGAGTGGATGGGCTGAACAGACGGACACTCAGACACTCCCTCTGCCACTCTCCTCCTCCTGGGGTCACTTTTCTCTGCTGTCCTCTCTTCTCTTTTTTTGTTCTTCCTTCTTGTCATACTTCTGTGTTTCTTACTTTCTGGGAAAGACTGGTCTCTTGTAGATCTCTAGCCAGCTGGAACAGGGCTTTCCACAAGAGCTGATCATACTCTTCAGAATTCTGGTTCTTCTTCTTTTTTTTAAATTTATTTTTTATTTTCAGCATAACAGTATTTATTATTTTTGCACCACACCCAGTGCTCCATGCAATCCGTGCCCTCTGTAATACCCACCACCTGGTACCCCGACTTCCCACCCCCCGCCCCTTCAAAACCCTAGATTGTTTTTCAGAGTCCATAGTCTCTCATGGTTCACCTCCCCTTCTAATTTCCCCCAACTCCCTTCTCCTCTCTAACTCCCCATGTCCTCCATGCTATTTGTTATGCTCCACAAATAAGTGAAACCATATGATAATTGACTCTCTCTGCTTAACTTACTTCACTCAGCATAATTTTTTCCAGTCCCGTCCATGTTGCTGCAAAAGTTGGGTATTCGTCCTTTCTGATGGAGGCATAATACTCCATAGTGTATATGGACCACATCTTCCTTATCCATTCGTCCGTTGAAGGGCATCTTGGTTCTTTCCACAGTTTGGCGACCGTGGCCATTGCTGTTATAAATATTGGAATACAGATGGCCCTTCTTTTCACTACATCTGTATCTTTGGGGTAAATACCCAGGAGTGCAATGGCAGGGTCATAGGGAAGTTCTATTTTTACTTTCTTGAGGAATCTCCACACTGTTCTCCAAAGAGGCTGCACCAACTTGCATTCCCACCAACAGTGTAAGAGGGTTCCCCTTTCTCCACATCCCCTCCAACACATGTTGTTTCCTGTCTGGCTAATTTTGGCCATTCTAACTGGTGTAAGGTGATATCTCAATGTGGTTTTAATTTGAATCTCCCTGAGGGCTAGTGATGATGAACATTTTTTCATGTGTCTGATAGCCATTTGTATGTCTTCATTGGAGAAGTGTCTATCCATATCTTCTGCCCATTTTTTGTTATGATTGTCTGTGTTGCACGTGTTGAGTTTGAGGAGTTCGTGATAGATCCTGGATATCAACCTTTTGTCTGTACTTTCACTTGCAAATATCTTCTCCCATTCTGTGGGTTGCCTCTTTGTTTTCTTGACTATTTCCTTTGCTGTGCAGAAGCTTTTGATTTTGATGAAGTCCCAAAAGTTCATCTTCACTTTTGTTTCCTTTGCCTTTGGAGACATATCTTGAAAGAAGTTGCTGTGGCTGATATCAAAGAGATTACTGCCTATGTTCTCCTCTAGGATTCTGATGGATTCCTGTCTCACATTGAGATCTTTTATCCATTTTAAGTTTATCTTTGTGTACGGTGTAAGAGAATGGTCGAGTTTCATTCTTCTACATATAGCTGCCCAGTTTTCCCAGCACCATTTATTGAAGAGACTGTCTTTTTTCCACTGTATATTTTTTTCCTGTTTTGTTGAAGATTATTTGACCATAGAGTTGAGGGTCCGTATCTGGACTCTCTACTCTGTTCCACTGGTCTATGTGTCTGTTTTTATGCCAGTACCATGCTGTCTTGGTGATCACAGCTTTGTAGTAAAGCTTGAAATCAGGTAACGTGATGCCCCCAGTTTTATTTTTGTTTTTCAACATTTCCTTAGCGATTCAGGGTCTCTTCTGATTCCATACAAATTTCAGGATTATTTGCTCCAGCTCTTTGAAGAATACCAGCGGAATTTTGATCGGAATGGCATTAGAAGTATAGATTGCTCTAGGCAGTATAGACATTTTAACAATGTTTATTCTTCCGATCCAAGAGCATGGAATGGTCTTCCATCTTTTTGTGTCTTCTTCAATTTCTTTCATGAGTGTTCTGTAGTTCCTCGAGTACAGATCCAATTGACAACCTGAATAGACCAATATCTAGTATCGAGATTGAAGCAGTGATCAAAAATCTCCCAAAAAACAAGAGCCCAGGACTTGATGGATTCCCTGGGGAATTCTACCAAACTTTCAAAGAAGAAATAACACCTATTCTCCTCAAGCTGTTTCAAAAAATTGAAGCAGAAGGAAAACTTCCTGACTCTTTCTATGAAGCCAGCATTACCCTGATCCCCAAACCAGGCAATGACCCTACCAAAAAGGAGAATTTCAGACCAATATCACTGATGAATATGGATGCTAAGATTCTCAACAAGATCCTAGCAAACAGGGTCCAACAGCACATTAAAAAGATTATCCATCATGACCAGGTGGGATTCATCCCTGGGCTACAAGGATGGTTCAACATTTGCAAATAAATCAATGTGATAGAACAAATTAATAAGAGAAGAGAGAAGAACCACATCGTCCTCTCAATTGATGCAGAAAAAGCGTTTGACAAAATCCAGCATCCGTTCCTGATTAAAACAATTCAAAGTATAGGGATAGAGGGAACATTCCTGAACTTCATAAAATTGATCTATGGAAGACCCACAGCAAATATCATCCTCAATGGGAAAAAGCTTGCGTCCTTCCCCTTGAGATCAGGAACACGACAAGGATGCCCACTCTCACCACTCTTGTTCAACATAGTATTAGAAGTCCTAGCAACAGCAATCAGATAGCAAAGAGAAATAAAAGGTATCCAAATTGGTAATGAAGAAGTCACACTCTCTTTGCAGATGACATGATTCTTTATATGGAAAACCCAAAAGACTCCACCCCCAAACTACTAGAACTCATACAGCAATTCAGCAACGTGGCAGGATACAAAGTCAATGTACAGAAATCAGTGGCTTTCTTATACACTAATATTGAAAATACAGAAAGGGAAATTAGAGAATCGATTCCATTTACTATAGCACCAAGAACCATAAGATACCTGGGAATAAACCTAACCAAAGAGGTAAAGGATCTGTACTCGAGGAAGTACAGAACAGTCATGAATTCTGGTTCTTCTCAAGTGATTTTGTGTTTTGATGCTGAAGAGTTGCTTCTTCCAGAGCAAAGTGTCTTTCAGAGTAGAGGCTGGAGGTGTGGGTGTGTTGTGGGTTGAATTGTTCTGCCCAAATTCATATGTTGATGTTCTGACCCCTAGTCCCTCAGAAAGTGGCCATTTTTGGAGACAGGATTTTTACCAAGTTAAAGATGACATAATTAGTGTGGCCCCTAGTCCAATATGAGTGGAGTGCTTATTAAAGAAGGAAATTTGGAGACAGACTTGCACATAGGAAGAAAGCCATGTGAACATGAAGAGAACCATCTACCAGACAAGGAGAGAGACCTGGAACAGATCTTTACCTCACAGCCATTGGAAGGAACCAAACCTATAATACCTTGATTATGGGCCAGATGTCCATCAACAGGTGAATAAATAAAGACACACCGACACACCGACACACACACACACACACACACACACACACACACACACTGGGCTATTACTTAGCCATTAAAAAAGTGAAATCTTGCCATTTTCAATGATGTGAATAGAACTAGAGGGTATTATGCTCAGTGAAATAAGTCAGTCAGAGAAATACAAATATCATATGATTCCACTCATATGTGAAATTTAAGAAACAAAACAGATGAACATAGGGGAAGGTATGGAAAAATAAAATAAGATGAAAACAGGGAGGGAGGTGAATCACAGAGACTCTTTAACCCTAGGAAACAACTGAGGGTTGCTGGGACTCTTTAACTCTAGGAAACAACTGAGGGGTAGTGGGTAGGGGGATGGGCATTAAGGAGGGCACATGATGTGATGAGCACTGGGCATTATATCCAACTGATGAATCACTTAATTCTACCTCTGAAACTAATAATTCAGTATATGCTAATCAGATTTAATTTAAATAAAAAGTTAAAAAGAAACAGGAGAATGTGGACACCTCTCAGCTTGTGTATTTAAATGGGGGCAAAATGGTAGGATTTCATCTTGGTTGAGTGTCCTGAGGACTAAATGTCTTATTTAGAAACATTTTTGTCCATTTGGGTTTAGAACATCCTGTTTGCCAAATATTACTAAGTCTGATGCTTCTGATGTCTCTGACATAAAACCTCATTTATTGTGTTCAGATTCAATACCGACTGAGGAAAAGAAACCCTCGTGTCTTCAGGACCATACATGCAGAACTGTTTACTGCAGTCTGTCTCTGGGTACTGCTCATGGCATTTGCAGAACTCGGTGCAGCTCTGGAATGTTTGGATTATTTCATGGCAAGCATGTGTAATTTTGATGTTTTCAGTGCAAGTATGAGAAAAATTCTGTGTTTCTTTGCACAACTATTCCAATGATAGTGGAGGTGGCTTCCTACTTTTGATGTTCTTATACTACAAATTTTGAACATGATCTCTTTTCATTTGGCCACAAACTTCTCAAACTATTTTATTGGTATCCCTTTGACTCTGTCTGCTGTTTAGACACAAATTTCCCCAGTCTCTGGAATATTCTGTCCTCTTTATTTTAAAAAAAGTCTTAAAAATCCAATAACTCAACTACAAACTCTTTGAATGGATATTTACTATAAAGAATAGAATATTTGCAAAAACAAAATGGGATATAAAATGCACAAATAAAATTACAGGGGAAGACATCTAAAGAAGACAGAAGGCTGCACAGGAAGGTCTTTGAACTCAGCTTTGAGGGATAATGTACAAAGGGTGGAGAGGGAGGTACTTATCTAAATAGAGTAAAACTCTTCAGCAGGAATCTCTAAGAGGAGGGGCAGGGGACTGAGAATTATAAGATCTTTCCTTTAGTAAGATTCTATTATGCAGAAGAAGGAGGAGAGCCAGAAAGAGTCACTCATGCTACAGTTTGCCAAAGAGCGTCTTCTGGCTGGAGATAGCAGAACAATATATAAAGGGAGGCAGACATAGGGAAGGTGGAAGGATAGCCATGAAGCCTAACAGCCTTTCACAGCCTGGAGTGCTCGTCAGAACTGCCAGGTGCCTTTGAGGATTCAGTTTTAGATAAGGGTTCCAAAGACTGGGAACAGGCTCGTGTGAGTTCTTTTCAGAGAAGAGGGAAAAGCAGAGACTCTCTGGACTGGTAAACATCAAGTCAGCTTCTGGCAGCTCCTGGAATGGTGTGTGAAAACAGATGGTTTCTGAACATTCACAATAGGAAATAATGAACACTGAGTACCAGCTTAGGTTCCTGATGAACCATAACCAATTAGCCTAATTTTCCTTCTTGTGTTTAATTAGTGAATTTAGGAATATTGTGTGTGTGTTTTCATCTCATTAAAATACTTGATGAAGTTTCTCATATTTTTTGAGAAGATGGAGAAAGGGAAATATGAAATTTTCATATTTCCCTTTCAGCTAGAAGGCAAATTCTTAGCTGATGAATGACTGTCTTTAAATGGAGCCAATTAAGGACACAGTGTTGAGGTAAAGAGCTGTAATCTTGGGCCACATGTTTCTCTCCTGGGATAGTTTTTGTTGCAGTCATGCAGATGAAAACTTAGTAGATTTGCTTATGAGACTGCAGGGTCCCCTGCAAGCAGTCTTACGAAAATTCATGTCCCATGTGAAGCCTTGGCTAATGACTTGCATGTAATGGTTTATCAGTGAGTATTTGTTGAGCGAATAAATGAAGAAACAGAATGTTTATGAATTAAATCACATATCACAAGAAATCTGAATGGAAATTTCCATTGAATATAGAAGATTAAAAGTTTCTCTAAATAGTGGAACATTTATGAAAAACCAATATAAGATTAAAAAAGAGGACCTTTCAGGCACGTGCACCTGAATGTTTATAGCAGCAATGTCCACAATAGCCAAACTATGGAAAGAACCTAGATGTCCATCAAAAGAAATGGACATAGAAGATGTGATATATATATATATATATATGTGTGTGTGTGTGTGTGTGTGTGTGTGTGTGTATATATATATATAGTGAATTAGTAAATTCATATATTAGTGAATACACACACACACACACACACACAAACACAATGGAACACTGTGCAGTCATCAAAACCCCCCAAATCCTGCCATTTGCAATGATGTGGATGGAATTAGAGGATATTATGCTAAGTGAAATAAGTCAATCAGAGAAAGACAATTATCATATGATCTCTTTGATATGAGGAATTTTAGAGTCAGGGTAGGGCTGATCATAGGGGTAGGGAGGGAAAAAATGAAACAAGATGGGAACGGGGAGGGAGACAAACCATAAAAGACTCTTAATCTCAGGAAGCAAACTGAGGGTTGCTGGGGGTGGGGGATTAGGGCTAGGGTGGCTGGGTTATGGACATTGGGGAGGGTATGTGCTATGGTGAGTGCTGTGAATTGTGTAAGACTGATGATTCACAGACCTGTACCCCTGAAGCAAATAATACATTTTATGTTAATTTCAAAGAAAAGGAGGGATTTTCTGAATCTTTTGGCCATGCAGGTCAGGCTGACCTGTGGGTCTTGTGCCAAGATGCTTCAAATTCTTATTAAAATGTTTCGGTCCCCATGAAGCCCTAACATACATTTACCAGGAAATCTGGGTAGGAATGGGGTTGATGGGTTTCATTGTTTATAAAACCAGAAGTGCTGATAAAAGATAAAGCTTTGAAAGCTTTTGAGTCCCACACCTGCTCATGGTCATCACTAGCTAGCTTAACTTGGAGTACACATCAGATGGAATGTCATTCTGGCCATAAATCTCTGCCATCTCTGTTAGATGGGAACAAGGAACATTGCTCTACACTTGTAGACATGTTGTTTCCATTGTGGCATGGATAAATATACCTGTGAGGGGCAAGAAAAAGATGTAAAAAGAGTAAAGATATATTTTTTCATTTGGATTATTGTCTCCCACCCCCCCCCCCCAACTCCCAGCTGCACGTGCTATGGCTATGCTGTGTTAATGGTTGGAGCTATGGAAAAGATCAGGCCACATTGAGAGAAATATGGTGTCTGTCTGGTCCAATTATTGTCTGTAGTGGTCAGATCACACCTAGAGTATTGCTTCTGTTTATATGTGTGACATATTTTCAGAAAGAATATACAGATTGGACCAAGTCCAGAAATGGGCAACTGAAAACCATCATTTACAGAACTGGTTAAAAGGATAAGAAATGTTTAAGTGAGGGAAAGAGAAATTTGAAGGTGAACCTGTTGCTAGAATATTGTACCAGATTAGTGCTGGCCCATAAACTGACTGCATCCACATCCACTGGGTCCATTCTCTAGGCTGAGGATTTCCAAGACCCAACCCAACATCCTGTCCAGCTCCAAGAGTCTATTACAGGTCAAGGGAGAAGTATTTTTACAGGTGATCATGAACGTATCATCCTAGGGGGCATTACTGTATAAGAATCCACTCGGACTCAGGTAGTTTAGTTGGAAGTAAAGAAATTCACATAAAAAAATTAAAACAACTCAAACAAACAACTGAGTGTGGTGGTTGACAGGTGGTTGACAGGTCTAGTGATGGGTGAATTGTCTTCCATGTGTGCTGGAGAGCTCCCTGTCACTGAGAGATTTAGGTAGGGAGTGGATTACTATAATGATGCTATTAATAAGAACTCCAGCTTGGGGGAGAAGTAATTTGGAAAAGCTTAAATGTTCTTTCATTAATTCAACAAATATTTATTGAATGATACTACAGGGATAAGGAGAAAGGGCAGAGCAGAAACAAGGCCCTGCCTTTTGGAGCTCACCTTTTATGATTTAAAGATTTCAAGCAGGGAGAAGTAGCAGGCAGAGACGACATCAGGTAGCAAGAGATCAGCTAGACAGCTTATCAGACCATTCCAAACACCTACAATCCAACAGGAGATCGAAAAGAAGAAGAGCAACAATTCTAGAAACAGAAAATCAACCACTTTCTGAAAGGTAGGACCGGTGGAGAAGTGAATCCAAAGCGACAGGAAGATAGACCGCGGGGAGAGGGGCCGGCTCCCGCCAAGTGGCAGAGCAGCGGAGCACGAAATCAGAACTTTTAAAAGTCTGCTCCACGGAGGGACATCGCTCCAGAGGCTAAACGGGGGTGAAGCCCACACGGGAACAGTATGGCCTCAGGTCCCGTGGGGTCACAGAAGGATTGGGGCTGAGTGTTGCAGAGCTCATAGGTATTAGAGTGGGGAAGCTGGCTACAGAGACAGAGCTGAGGAGTGAGCTCTCAACTCGGGGGTTACCTTATCGTGATCCATGGCACAGGCCACTGCTTTGTGAGTGGGGACCCCACAAGATCCAGGGAGACTCCCCTGGAAGAGCTCAGGGATCTGTGGGGTTTGGAGACTCCAGGCAGAGCTGTGTGCCAGAGACAGAGACGCTTGGTCACAGGCTGGGTGAGCTCAGTGTGAGGCTGGAGGCCAGGGAGACGGGAGGGATTGAGCATTTTTCTCCGAGGGCGCACTGAGGAGTGGGGCCCTGAGCTCTCAGCTCCTCTGGGCCAGAGATTGGGTGGCTGCCATTTTCATTCTGGTCCTCTGGAACTCTAGGAAAGTGCTCAGGGAACAAAAGCTCCCCAATGCGAACCTGAGCGGATTACTTAGGCTATCCTCTGGTAAGAGCAATGCAATTCTGCCTCGGGCAAAGACACTTGAGAATTATTACAACAGGCCTCTCCCCCAGAAGATCAACATTAATCCAGGCAAGAACAAGTTCACTTACTAAGGAGAACAGTGGAATTCCAGAGGAGGAGAAAGCAAAGCATGGAATTCATGGCTTTCTCCCCATGATTCTTTATTCTTGCAAAGTTAATTAATTTTTTTTAATTTTATTTTTTTCTGCTAAATTTTTTTAACTTTTGCCCTTTCCTCTTTTAACATTTTTTAACCAGTTTATTTTATATTTTTTTCTTCTGCTAAATTTTTTTTTACTTTTACTCTTTCCTCTTTTACCATTTTTTAACTAGTTTATCTTAACAATACCTTTCATAAAAAAATAATCTTTTTTGAACCTTCATTAATATAGTCATATTTTACCCTTCATTGTATCTAACTTTATTTTTTGTAAACACATAGGGTTTTTTCCTTCTAAAAAATTTGGGGTACTTCTAATAGATCAAAATACACCCTAAATCTAGCACCGGGCTTGCTCTAGTCTCCAGCCTGAGCAAATTCTCTCCACCTTCTTTTTCTCTATTCTCCCAACCAACTTACCTTATCAACTCCTTTTTCTTAGAAATTAAAAAATTTTTTTCATCTTTATAGTTATATTCCATCCATTCATTGTGTTTACCCTTATATACATCTTTCATTCTTTAAAAATTTGGGAGGTAGTTTCTTCTATGAGACCAAAATACTCCCCAAATTAAGTGGTTGACCCTGTTCTAGTCACCAGTCTAATATATATATATAAATAAATATTTTAATATTAAATATATTAATATATTTATATTATATTATATTTATAATATATTTTATAATATATATTATATTTATATTATATTTATAATATATTTATATTTATATAAATATATTATATTATATTATATTATATTATTATTATTATATTATATATTATATATTTTATTTATATATATTTATATAAATATAAATATATTAATTAATATATATAATTATTTATATATTTATATATAAATATATATTTATATTATATGTTTATATTATATAAATATATATTTATATTATATATTATATATATATTTATATATATATAAAGATTATATATATATATAATCTTTTTAAGATTTTTCTTTATTTGTTTTCATTTTAAAATTTTTTTTTCCTGAACTTATTTTAACCCCCTTTCTTCCCCCCACGATTTGGGGTCTCTTCTGATTTGGTCAAAGCACATTTTCCTGGGATCTTTTCCACCCTTTTAGTATTTTATTCGCTCCTTCATATATTCTTCTTTTCTTTTTAAAGATTTTATTTATTTATTTGACAGATGGAGATCACAAGTAGGCAGAGAGGCAGGCAGAGAGAGAGAGGGGGAAGCAGACTCCCAACTGAGCAGAGAGCCTGATGTGGGGCTCAACCCCAGGATCCCGAGATCATGACCTGAGCCAAAGGCAGAGGCTTTAACCCACTGAGCCACCCAGGTGACCCTCCTTCATATATTCTTATCTGGATAAAATGACAAGGCAGAAAAACTCACCAAAAAGCCCCCAAAAAAGAAAACAAAAACAAAAACAAAAACAAAACACACACACACAAAACAAGAGGCAGTACCAAAGGCTAGGGACCTAATCAATACAGACATTGATAATATGTCAGATCTAGAGTTCAGAATGATGATTCTTAAGGTGCTAGCCAGGCTTGAAAAAGTCATGGGAGATATTAGAGAAATGCTGTCTGGAGAAATAAAAGCTCTTTCTGGAGAAATAAGAGAACTAAAATCTAACCAAGTTGAAATAAAAAAAGTTATTAATAAGGTGCAATAAAAAATGGAGGCTCTTACTGCTAGGATAAATGAGGCAGAAGAGAGAATTAGTGATATAAAAGGCCAAATGACAGAGAATAAAGCAGCTGAGCAAAAGAGAGACAAACAACTACTGGACCATGAGGGGAGAATTCAAGAGATAAGTGACACCATAAGATGAAACAACATTAGAATAATTGGAATTCCAGAAGAAGAAGAAAGAGAGAGGGGAGCAGAAGGTATATTGGAGAGAATTATTTTAGAGAATTTTCCTAATATGGCAAAGGGAACAAGCATCAAATTCCAGGAGGTGCAGAGAACCCCCCTCAAAATCAATAAGAATAAGTCCACACCCCATCATCTAATAGAAAAATTTACAAGTCTTAGCAACAAAGAGAAAATCCTGAAAGCAGCCCAGGACAAGAAGTCTGTAATATACAATGGTCAAAATATTAGATTGGCAGCAGACTTATCCACAGAGACCTGGCAGGACAGAAAGAACTGGCATGATAGATTCAGAGAACTAAACGAGAAAAACATGCAGCCAAGAATACTATATCCGGCTAGGCTATCATTGAAAATAGAAGGAGAGATAAAAAGCTTCCAGTACAAATGAAAACTAAAAGAATTTGTACACACCAAACCAGTTCTACAGGAAGTATTGAAAGTGGTCCTCTAATCAAAGAGAGAACCTAAAAATAGTGGACCAGAAAGGAAAAGAGACAATATACAGTAATAATCACCTTACAGGCAATTCAATGGCACTAAATTCATATCTCTCAATAGTTACCCTGAAGGTAAATGGGCTAAGTGCCCCAATCAAAAGACATAGGGTATCAGAATGGATAAAAAAACAAAACTAAAACAATATGCTGTCTACAAGAAACTAATTTTAGACCCAAAGACACCTCTAGAATTAAAGGGAGGGGGTGGAAAACAATTTACCATGCTAATGGACATCAAAAGAGCTGGGGTTGCAATCCTTACATCAGATCAATTAGAATTTAAGCCAAAGACTATAATAAGAGATGAGGAAGGACACTATATCATACTCAAAGGGTCTTTCCCACAAGAAGATCTAACAATTTGAAATATCTATGCCCCTAACATGGGAGCAGCCAACTATATAAACCAATAACAAAATCAAAGAAATACATAGACAATAATGCAATAATAGTAGGGGACATTAACACTCTCCTCGTTGAAATGGACAGATCATCCAAGCAAAAGATCAACAAGGAAATAAAGGCCTTAAATGGCACACTGGACCAGATGGCCATCACAGATATATTCAGAACATTCCATCCCAAAGCAACAGAATACACTTTCTTCTCTAGTGCACATGGAACACATGATAGATCACATCCTGGGCCATAAATCAGGTCTCAACTGGTATCAAAGGAGTGGGATCATTCCCTGCATATTTTCAGACCACAGTGCTCTGAAGCTAGAACTCAATCACAAGAGGAAATTTGGAAAGAACCCAAATACATGGAGACTAAATAGCATCCTTCTAAAGAATGAATGGGTCAACCAGGAAATTAAAGAAGAATTGAAAAAAATTATAGAAATGATAATGAAATTAAATGATAATGAAAACACAATGGTTCAAAATCTGTGGGACACAGCAAAGGCAGTCCCGAGAGGAAAATATATAGTGATACAAGCCTTTCTCAAGAAATAAGAAAGTTCTCAAATACACAACCTAACCCTATACCTAAAGGAGCCAGAGAAAGAACAACAAAGAAAGCCTAAACCCAGCAGGAGAAGAGAAATAATAAAGATCAGAGCAGAAATCAATGAAATAGAAACCAAAAAAACAATAGAACAAATCAACGAAAGTAGGAGCTGGTTCTTTGAAAGAATTAATAAGAGTAATAAATCCCTGGCCAGACTTATCAAAAAGAAAAGAGAAAGGACCCAAATAAATAAAATCATGAATGAAAAAGGAGAGATCACAACCAACACCAAAGAAATATAATTATAAGAACATATTATGAGCAACTCTACACCAGCAAATTTGACAATCTGGAAGAAATGGATGCATTCCTATAGACATAGAAACTACCACAACTGAACCAGGAAGAAATAGAAAACCTGAACAGACCCATAACCAGTAAGGAGATTGAAACATACATCAACAATCTCCCAACAAACAAGATCCCAGAGCAATATGGCTTCCCAGGGGAATTCTACCAAACATTTAAAGAAGAATTATTTTCTATTCTCCTGAAACTGTTCCAAAAAATAGAAATAGAAAGAAAACTTTCAAACTCATTTTGTGAGGCCAGCATCACCTTGATCCCAAAACAGACAAGGATCCCATCCAAAAAGAGAATTACAGACCACTATCCTTGATGAACACAGATGCAAAAATTCTCACCAAAATACTAGCCAATAGGATCCAACAGTACATTAAAAGGGTTATTCACCATGATGAAGTGGGCTTTATTCCAGGTCTGCAGGTTGTTTCAACATCTGCAAATCGATCAATGTGATATAATATATTAATAAAAGAAAGAACAAGAACCATATGATACTCTTGATAGATGCTGAAAAGCATTTGACAAAGTACAGCATCCTTTCCTGGTCAAAACTCTTCAAAGTGTAGGGATAGAGGGCACATACCTCAATATCATCAAAGCCATCTATGAAAAACCCTCCGCAAATATCATTCTCAGTGGAGAAAAACTGAGAGCTAAGGTCAGGAACATGGCAGGGATGCCCATTATCACCACTGCTACTCAACATAGTACTAGAAGTCCTAGCCTCAGCAATCAGACAACAACAACAACAAAATTAAAGGCATTTAGATTGGCAAAGAAGAAGTCAAACTATCACTCTTTGCAGATGATAGGATACTATATGTGGAAAACCCAAAAGCCTCCACTCCAAATCTACTAAAACTTGTACAGGAATTCAGTAAAGTATCAGGATATAAAATCAATGCACAGAAATCAGTTGCATTTCTTTATACCAACAACAAGACAGAAGAAAGAGAAATTAAGGAGTCTATCCCATTTACAATTGCACCCAAAACCTTAAGATACCTAGGAATAAACCTAACCAAAAAGGGAAAGAATCTATACTTAGAAAACTATAAAGAGCTCATGAAAGAAATTGAGGAAGACACAAAGAAATGGAAAACTGTTCCATGATCATGGATTGGAAGAACAAATATTGTAAAAATGTCTATGCTACCTAAAGCAGTGTACACATTTAATGCAATCCCTATGAAAATACCATCTATTTTTTCAAAGAAATGAAAAAAATAATCCTAAAATTTATATGGAACCAGAAAAGACCTTGAATAGCCAGAGGAATATTGAAAAAGAAAGCCAAAGTTGATGTTATCACATTTCCAGACTACAAGCTCTATTAAAAAGCTGTCATAATCAAGACAGTATGGTACTGGCACAAAAACAGGCACATAGATCAATGGAACAGAATAGAGAGCTCAGAAATAGACCCTCAACTCTATGGTCAACTAATCTTCAACAAAGCAGGAAAGAATGTCCAATGGAAAAAAGACAGCCTCTTCAACAAATGGTGTTTGGAAAATTGGACAGCCACATGCAGAAAAATGAAACTGGACCATTTCCTTACACCACACACAAAAATAGACTCAAAATGGATGAAGGACCTCAATGTGAGAAAGGAATCCATCAAAATCCTTGAGGACAACACAGGCAGCAAACTCTTCGACCTCAGCCGCAGCAACTTCTTCCTAGGAACATCGCCAAAGGCAAGGGAAGCAAGGGCAAAAATGAACTATTGGGATTTCATCAAGATCAAAAGCTTTTGCACAGCAAAGGAAACAGTTAACAAAACCAAAAGACAACTGACAGAATGGGAGAAGATATTTGCAAATGACATATCAGATAAAAGGCTAGTATCCAAAATGTGTAAAGAACTTATCAAACTCAACACCCAAAGAACAAATAATCCAATGAAGAAATGGGCAGAGGACATGAACAGACATTTCTGCAAAGAAGACATCCAGATGGCCAACAGACACATGAAAAAGTGCTCCACATCACTCGGCATCAGGGAAATACAAATCAAAACCACAAAGAGATACCACCTCACACAAGTCAGAATGGCTAAAATTAACAAGTCAGGAAATGACAGATGTTGGTGAGGATGCAGAGAAAGGGGAACGCTCCTACACTGTTGGTGGAAAGGTAAGCTGGTGCAACCACTCTGGAAAACAGCATGGAGTTCCCTCAAAAAGTTGAAAATAGAGCTATCCTATGACCCAGCTATCGCACTACTGGGTATTTACCCTAAAGATACAAACGTAGTGATCCAAAGGGACACGTGCACCCGAATGTTTATAGAAGCAAAGTCCACAATAGCCAAACTATGGAAAGAACATAGATGTCCATCAACAGATGAATGGATAAAGAAGATGTGGTGTATATATATGATGGAATACTATGTAGCCATCAAAAGAAATGAAATCTTGCCATTTGCGACGACGTGGATGGAACTAGAGGGTATTATGCTTAGTGAAATAAGTCAATCGGAGAAGGACAATTATCATATGATCTCCCTGATATGGGGAAGTGGTGATGCAACATGGGGGGCTGGAGGGTAGGAAAAGAATAAATGAAACAAGATGGGTTTGGGAGGGAGACAAACCATAGAGACTCTTAATCTCACAAAACAAACTGAGTGTTTCTGGGTGGGGGGAGGGAGAATGTGGTTGGATTATGGACATTGGGGAGGGTATGTGCTATGGTGAGTGCTGTGAAGTGTGTAAACCTGGTGATTCACAGACCTGTACCCCTGGGGCTAATAGTACATTATATGTTTATTAAAAAAAAAGGAAATAAATGTATTCCCATTTATTCAGCAAAGAATTAAATGGAAAGAAAAGAAATGGGGAAAATTGATTTTGAGTGTAAATTCAGGCTAAAAATGTTGGCAAATGTATAAAGTGCCGTTAAGTATTCTGGTTTATATATATGTATATATGAATTTTAGTGTTGCTATATTCAAGAGAGTGAAATCCTGCTGCTTTTTAAAAAAGATTTTATTTATTTATTTTTAGAGAGAGAGAGAGTGCATGTGTGAGTAGAGGGAGGGGCAGAGGGAGATGGAGAGGGAGACTGTCACACGGACTCCACAGATCCTGATGCAGGGCTCAATCTCACTACCCTGAGATCATGATCAGGGTGACACCAAGAGTCGGGTGCTTGGGGCACCTGGGGGACTCAGTTGGTTAAGTGTCTACCTTGGCCCAGGGCATGATCCCGGAGCCCAGGGATCGAGCCCTGCATATGGCTCCCTGCTCAGAGGGGAGTCTGCTTCTTTCTCTATCCTTAGCCCGTTTTGTGCTCTCTCTTGTTCTCTCTCTCTCTCCTCTCTCTCAAATAAATAAATAAAAATAATAAAAAAAGAGCAGGTTGCTTAACTGACTGCGCCACCATGATACCCCAATCCTAATTCTCAATTAGCCTTCAGATGGAAGAGAACAGCAGGCAGGTGAGATGGTGATCCTCGAAGGGCAACACATGGGTGTACTATTCTGTCTCTTACTCAGTGGCCTTGGTAAAGGTTTCTGCAGACAGTTAAGGTTTTAGAAAAGGATCCTGTTTCAATAATGTTTTTGTGCTTTCTCTGAGCATCAGTCAGAAGAAATGTAAATTCAAATGTTTTCTTGCTTTCAATGATTAGGGTAATGTTATTATAAGAACAATGCATTCACATTCTGTAATTTATGTAAGTCAGGACTCTACAGAGGTTTGTGGTCTTACTTTGGAATTTATTGTTAAATTTTAAAAACTTTAAACATGCACAGGTTAGGACTTCTATTTCCGCCAAGAATGTGATCCACATACACAAAAACCCTCCTGCTATTTAAAAAACAAAAAACCAAAACAAAACAAAACAAAAAAAACACACAAAAAAACAAACCACCCTAGGAATACTGGATTACCTAAGACAAAGGTCCTTCAGGTGGGGAGGCTGGGCTTTTGAGAAATAGAGGCAGTATTCAGAGAAATATTGCTTGGGAATTTTTAAATCTCAAGGCAGGAAACAAATTCTTCCATTTAGGAAGGCCGGCAAGACCTAAGCAGTAGAAATACAAATCAGCAACAGTGTTAGGAGTGAGTTGGACAGTTAGGGGGTCAGGGTCAGGATCCCCCACAAGAGAATATGGAGTCAGGACACGTCAGCACTGACAGCCTGTTTTGCAGCTTAGGACCAGGACCTACATTCTTCTCTGCAGCGTTTGCAGAAGTGATTTCTGCAAGATGTCCTAAAATAAGACTCTTAACCACAAAACACCTGTCAATATCACAGGCAAAGGGCAGTTGAGACATAAGATGTCTTATGTTAAGACATACACCCCTAGATGTCAACAAAAACAAAGACCATCAGCATGCGGACACCAACGTAATAGCTAGACAGATAGGGGACCAGGGACCTGATTAACATGACTCAGCTCACCCTGATTGTTTAAGATAGTTCCCCGAAAGAGCCCATAAAACCCCCTAAACTTAGAAACTCTGAAAGCAACCCACTCGGGCCCCCTCCCTCTCCGGAGGCTCTAGACTCCTGCTCTATCAACTTTGCGCTGCTGCTCGCCCCCTCCATGCGGTCCACCTCTTCATCCTTCCGAGCGGTGTGACCAAGGACCGCGGGCACTGAAGACGGAGATCCTGCAACGACAGTGGTCCCATGAAAATGAACCGGCAAAACACCCCAAAAGCAGATCCTAAAGGTAACCAGGGAGCAGAGTCAGGTGACCCACGAACAAAACCGAGATGCCGCCAGACTTCTCAAGGGCTGTAGCAGCGATTGATGTCAGGCCAGAGTAATGGTAAGAATAGGGCAGTGTGGGCTCGCGGTGCTTCATGTCCTCTAGGTGGTTCGGTTCCACACCCTCGAGGGCAGGACTGGGGTGGTTTCCCACGTGGCCAGTTTGGATGCTGAGCTCAGGCTCTGGGAGTCCCGTGTGAGCGAGGTCCTAGAGCGAGGGATCGGGAAAGCCCGCCGGATTGCGGGGATTCTCCACAGGGAGTCCGTGCCTGTGAGGGTTATGCTGTGGCTAAGAGAAAATCCCCTTCTATCTGGAATTCTGCGGCTGACCAGGAATCACTGAAGACTGAGTGCGAAATAAAGATGTTTTCAGGACAAGTAAAATGTAAGGTAGTAGACTTTCGCCGAAAAGGTCTTAAAAGAAAAAAAGCATGGACTCTATAAAATAACAAAAATAAGGGGATGCCTGTGGGCTCCAAATAAGGGGAGGCTGAAAGTGGGCGAGGGCGGGGAGGACTCTGGACGGGGAGTCCTGGCGTTGGGGGGAAGGCGAGAGGGCTAGTGGATTTTGGACTGGGTCATGCATGCCTACTCTCATTTTAAGAATGACCACCCAAAGAAGAGAAAAAGAAAATATAATTCCCAAACCCATGAGGAGAAAAAGAGAAATAGAGGAAACTTAATTTATCCAATAATTGTTTTGGTATAAAATATTCAAGATCCTATCAATCCTCTTTTTTAGATTTCTATCATTGGATATAAATGTAAGTGTGACTCATGTTGACGGAAGGACACTAGCCTTTATTGAGCGCTTGCTGAATGCCAGCTGATTTGCTTGTGTTGTCTCAGTCAATCTTCACAGCAAACCTATTAGGAATGAGCAGGGCCTCCAAGTTACAGATACAGAAGCTGAGGCTCAGAGAGCTTATTATTATTGCTCACAATCACACAGCCTTTTCAAGGTGGGAAATGACTTTGAACATGGTTGTCTGACTCCTGGCCAGGGTATTCTCACTTCACTGGGGTTTCCAAACTCCCAAGGAGCAGAGAGGTTGGTAAAGAGGTTGTCTAGTCCTTAAATATTCCCAGCATTGTGTCATCCAGGTAAAGTCTTGCTCTCACGTGTCTTCCGTCCTTCAAATATGTGGAGAGGCTGTTGTGAAACAGAAGGTACAAATTTACGTAGGATGGACAGGTCATTTTCATCAGTATTTCTTTTCCTAGACAACACACATCATCACATGGCGGTGGGGGTGGGGGATGCACTTGTATCTTCTTCATGTAAAGAAAAGAGAAGCAAGCAGTCCCTTTCCTAAACATGTGGGACTCCCGGAACTTGGCTTTTCACCCAAGACCCTTAAAGACTGTTGAGGTACCTTCCGTGGCTGGCATGGACTCACTTTCTCCCATGCACAGACTCATTCTGCCTTTCTGCAGGAAACCAAATTCTTTGTGCCTCCCACCCGCCCCCCTTAACAATAGGCTCCATGCCCAGCACGCAGCCTGTTACAGGACTAGCACACATGACCCTGAGAGCAAGACCTGGGCTGAAACCAAGAGCTGGATGCTCACCTAACAGAGCCCCCGGGTGCCCCCGCCCCTTTTGGTTTTGATTCCGCAGGCCATGCCAATTTTCATCAGATTCTAGTCAACTGTAAAGGATTTACAGGGATTCTTTCCTTGGGTTTTAGCACCTGCTGCTTGGACTCTCAGCTCACCCTACACTCAATGCTGTTTCACTCATTCACTCATTCATTCATTCGCTCATTCATCAGGGCGTTGCTGAGGGCCTCTGTGTGCCAGGCGCTGATCCCATGAAAACAGCAAACAACCCTTACGTCTGAGAGCATTTCAGTGGCTTCAAGATTATGAGTTTGTATACAGAAGGGTCTTGCGTTTAGCTTCATTTTATGGGGTTCTCCTGTTCTATAAGTACCTATTTCTGCTTAATCTCCTTTCTCGGCCTGGTAAATATTTACCTTAATTGACGCCTGTTCAATACTGTACTTTATTGAAGGACTGGGGTAATCTGCCTTCTGCAATTCTTCTTTTCTGGACCCAGTCTGACCTGCTGTGTTTGTGGCCAGGCCCTGCTGGGGACGAAATCCGTCCAGGGAGGAGGCAGGTGGGGTTCCCAGACAATGCAGGGGGTGGGGATGGGGAGGAGAGTTCAGGCTGGCTTCTGACCCTGGCAAGGTCACAGCAGTGGGGACGTCATCAAGGGCAGAGGATGGTGCCAGATCTGGAAGGAAAGGAGGCTCATCCTCTTGGCAACCTGAGGGCCTATTTCTGGATGAAGGGATGGAGCCTGGAGACTGTCCAGGGGGCCATGGGATCTGAGTTGAAATGGGCTCCAGGTGTCCTACTTTTGCCTGCTGGGTCTCAATGTCCTGCCTGACTGAGCACTTGTGCTCCCTTTCATATAGACTTGAGACTGAGCACTTGTGCTCCCTTTCATATAGACTTGAGCTTGAGACATGACCAGCAATAAGCTATCTCTTTCTATCTGAACCTTTTTATCAATGACAAATACAAATACAACCAGGAAGGTAGGTCTAGAGGCCATGACTCATCTCTTGGGGGACCTAGCAGTGGTGTTTGACCCCTGTAGCCCTTGCTGGCCACTGTCAGCCAGTTGGCCAAGGCCTGTTACAGATGCATGGAGTCCCTCGGCCACTGCTATGGGGTCCCTGGGAAAGTGAGCTATTTTAAGTTGGGTCTGTGTAACTGTAATATCTTCTATCTTCTATGAGAGTTAATTGAGAAAATGTACATGTCACAGAATAAATAATAAAAAAAAAAGCACTGAAATCATTACAAAATGGATAGGAATCATTACAAAACGCATCAACAGATTGCGTACCCAGTTGGTTAAAAGAAGACCCATCAGGTAGTGGTCAGTGTGGATAATTCCTGGACAAGGGATGCCATAAGTCAAGACAACTCTCCTGGGGCCCTCCCACTTCCTGAGGTGATGGCAGAGAAGAAGGCAAATCATCACACTTTGGGTCTACACTATCATCTTGGTTTCAGTTTGTCACAGAAGTTAGATGTAGGAATGTCATGATGAAATAACTCGGTGATGGGCATTAAGGCCGGCACGTGACGCGATGAGCACATTATATGCAAATGATGAATCACTGAACGCTGCATCAAAAATTAGTGATGTTCTATATGTTGGCTAATTGAATTTAAATAAATTTAAAAAATGAAAAAACAAATAATGGTGAACAAATTAAGTATAAATCATATCTGTTTACATGTATCATAATAATAATAACACCAGAATGAAAGAAAATATTTTCCTTTAGGGCAAAATATATATACACATTTATAAGATATTATTATCAATAATTACCTTTAGATAGGAGCATATTACAGCCAGTGGAGATGGGCTTTATTTTTTTTAATTTAAAAAAAAATTAAAATAATCTCTATACCCAACATGGGGCTCAAACCCCTAGATCAAGAGTTGCATGCTTTGCCGAATGAGTCTGCCAGATGCCCTGCGAGGGGCTTTATCTTAAAACATAAAGTGTATTATGATTATCTTCAGTTGAAAAGGGTACTTACATGTAGAAACAAATCCTTCTTAAGACACATCAGTTGGTAGACAGTTAACACATGTGTTTTTATACTCCAACATGAGTATCCTTCTTCTCAGCCTGAGAAGTATATAATCACTAAGACATTGTTACATTAGCAACAAATTACTTCTCTAAAATTAAGCTAGGAAGACTAAGTTTCTTATTTATTTATTTGTTGGTCTGTTTGTTTATTTGTGTTCTGGGTCTGATAAACAAAAGAGCTCTCATGATAGTTTTGACTTAATTAAAATCTAGAGAATGCCAAACGAACCCAATTATTTTTATTTTTGCTTTTCCTCCTTTTATAAGACAGAAGAGCCAATATTCATGTTTACCTCGTGGCTGTCCAGGAAACTGCAGAGATATTTTAGGTGTAAAAGACATCTTAACAGCTTCATGATTCTAAATTTGGGGCCTGAATTTAGGAAAACAATATTCAAGTGACTTGTCAAAAGAGATTGGCCGCAGGACCAGAAATATGTCATCTTGGCATCCTCATTAGTGAGGCTGAAAATACGCCATTTAATATGGACATGATTAAAGCTAACATAACCATAATTAAGAATATTAATCCTCATCAAGGAAAAATCCCCATAGCCGCATCTGAAATGACCTAAGGCACCCACTTCTGATGCTGCCAATATGGAGGAAGCTTCTCTCTACCACAGATGATACAAATTACACTGCAACCCACCTTGACAGATTTTCTCTATCCCAGATTATAGCTCAAAACTCTGGACAAAACATACATAGAAATTACCCAAGGACTCTGAAAAGTAAAAATAGCAGATAGATTAAGGAGAGGGGTCAAAGCTTGAAGTGTTGACCCCTATGGGGTGAATTCTCTGTTTTTTTTTTTTCTTTCATTTTTTAATCTTTCAGCTCTGACCTGGGGATGGTACTGGTTGTGAAACTGTGCAGTGGGTGTGGGCAGAAAGAATGAAGAGAAGCCCCATGTTTCCGGCCACGGTGCCTTGAGAAGCAGCCTCTGCCAATCTGAGAGGGCGGGATGGGTGAACTCCTCGTCTTCTTCCCGCTTGACCATGTACCGGGTTGTGGCTCCACTGCAGTCCTCATCTTCCTGGCAGGCACAAGTACCTGGAGAAAGGGGCCCCTGAGTACCCTACTTTTCCTTTCCCCATTCTCTTACTGCTTTGCCCTGAGTAGAACCCAGTTGTGTCAGTGCAAGCTGCTGACAGTCTTCTGGAAATTTGCTTTTCTGTGTGGGACTAGAGGAAAGGAGGCATCCAGGAGCTGGAGAATGTAGAGAAAATTCTGACTTTGAAAACAATTGACACTGAAGCCACTGCTATAGAGGGTGAAACAAAATTCGTGGTCTGAACTTAGCCAGGTTGGTTGACTGCTAAGGTAACAACAACAACAACAACAACAACAACAACAACAATGATAAAACATCAACATTCTCTGGAAGATTGACCAGAGAATGACCCAGAATCTCACAACACAATATTTGAACTGTCTGGAATATAACGCATATTAATTCAACCTACAAAGAACCAAAAAAACATGACCAGTCATCAAGGGAAAACACAGTCAAGAGATGCCATACCCAAGATAACTGAAATGTTGGAATGATCACATGTACACACTAAAGCAGCTATTATAACCGTGCTCTGTGAAATAGTCTTGAAGGGAATGGAAATCTAGAACTTCTCAGCAGAGAAATGCAGAGTAGACAAGGTAACACGGAAAGTTGAGAAGTGAAAAAT
Source organism: Mustela erminea (assembly GCF_009829155.1). Taxonomy (NCBI): domain Eukaryota; kingdom Metazoa; phylum Chordata; class Mammalia; order Carnivora; family Mustelidae; genus Mustela; species Mustela erminea. Next base: position 214,661,385 of record NC_045614.1, read on the forward strand.
GCAACTCTCTGAAATAAAAACAACAACAACAACACAATATTGCTAGATAGACCCAACAGCAGAAAGGAGCTGATGGCTGAAAAAGAAAAGAATGAAGGAACTTGAAAACTTGGAGAGAGACACAAACAGAGACCCCGGACTTCTCAGATTCAGTAAGACGTAACTGTATAGAGTCAAGACACCCAGCAAACCCCAAACAGGATGAAAATAAAGAAAAGCATATCTAGACATGGAAAAACAAAGCAAAGAAGAAGAAGAAAACTTGAAAGCACCCACAGAGAAAAGAAACTTTGCATACAGGGGAACAAAGAGTCAGATGACTATGGCGTTCTCATCTGAAAACCTGGAGGCTGGAAAGCCGTGGGTACAAGGCTGGCTCAGCTGGGCCCTGAGCTGGGTGGGGAGCCCTGAGGCCAAGAGTGGCTGGTAACCCGAGACGTGGGGGTACATTCGACAGGCTGAGCCAGGAGATGCACAGAAGAACTGGGGTTCCAGTGCCAGAGAGGAGGCAGGAAGGGATTGCTGTCCAAAGGGTTTGGAGGGAGGATGGAAGCCTGGGCATGTGTGCAGCAAGCAAAATGGGAAAGAAGATTCTGGAACCTCCCTATGGGGGAGGGGAGCTGAGGTCACCTGACTGATGGCCCTAAAGGCTGCCTCTGCATGTAGTTTGCTTTGCTGGCCAGGAGGTGAGACAACTTGGTTTGGATTGAACCAAACCGGGAGGCAGGAGGTGGTGGTGGGGGGTGTCCCTCGGGCTACTTCCTTCCTGACACTCATCATACTCGTGGGAATTGTGACTTGCACACTTCTCTCCCTTGTCACATTGTGAGCCCTTCATGGGCTGGGACCCTTCTGTCTGCGGGACACACCAGGTTGCACCATTTGTTTCTTAGTGTCTAGCACGTGCCTGACATAAAATAACTCCCAGTAGATCCACGTTGAACAAGGGAATCAATAAAGAAATCAAGTTTGCAATCACTGATTTCTGTTGTACAATTTTTATTCATAATGCATAGTAGGTTTAGGGCAAGGACCAGCCGAGATGGCAAAGCCAGGAGGAAGTTGTAGCAGGGATTTTAACACTGACTTTGGATTTGACGGGAGCAGGTGACCCAAGGTGGGAGCTCAGGCAGATGACGAGAAGGCCCAGTAAAAACCTTCTTGGCTCCAGTGTTTTCAAGAGCTCTTGAGGCAGGTCAGATGTAAAGACTGGAAACAATGGTCCTGCCCTGGCTCGTTCTGGTGGAAACCATAAGGAAGAACTCTGCTGTGTAAGATATTAAGTAACAATTTCTTTTACCGATGAGGAAATCTCACCAAATTTAAACAGTTATCATTATCACAAAAAATACAGATGGAATGAAATTTATAGGGCTTCATTTAGGCATGGAACACTTAAACAATTTTCTAACACTATAAAATAAGATTAGTGATGTGTCTTTTTTATGAGCTCTTTTCTGAGATTAAAACCTTTGATGTGGAAAATACCAGCTACCATCGGCCGGAGACCTTGGTGAATTTCTTGAAACTGCTCATGACAGACGCCTGTGCCAACTGCCCTATTTTGCCCTTCCTTCATTTAAATGCATAAAATTGTTTCTTCAGTTTCTAAATTTGTTGATTTAATGCCCGTAGTTCAATTTCTTCCAGAATTTATCCACTGACAGCATGACACTACACTTTCTCATAAGAGGCAGTCCTTTTATGGTTGGTGATAATTCTATCAAGACAGACCCATGAAAACCTCCTGTTTATAGTCCTGGAAGTGGAGATCGGTTACATAAGGGGTCCTCATTTGTTTGTTTGCAGCTCCCACCAGGATGTATTGTTGAAATATTAATTGTATGATGCTACTGCTTTTGAGCAGGTAAGTAAGATAATTTCCAAAGTCTTCTCACTGTGAGCAGGGCTTGAAGTAAGTGGCAGAATGGACAAAAACACCCTCCCCCAAATATGGAGCATGGCCAGAGTTAAAAATGACAAAGGGAGGCACAAGTTTTGTTGTTCTTCCTGGACATCATGGGCATCACCTCCCCTCCCTGTATCCCCAGCCCAGCAACGCCTGGCTCTCCAGGGACATCGCTGCAGTGAGACTGCTGTCCTCCACAGTGCTGGGCATGGCTTGCTATTGAAGTGGACCAGTCTTGTGTCCCAGCACACAGTTTGAGGTGCGATCGCTTTTGCAAATAATGCTCTCATTTTTAACGCAGCTCTTCCATATTTTAGTCCGAATGGCTGACAAGTGGCTGTATCCAGGCATAAGAAGAGCTGACACCTCTTCCTTCTCCTCTATCTGTGTGACACAGAGGGTGGGCTTCTAGGGGGTCATAGCAAGGCAGGCAGGGATTTCCTCTGTGTCTACCTGTGCATGATTTAACACTTCTGTGCTAACCTCACTTGAGGTTCAGGGACATTAAACCAATGATGTGAGGTCTCTTTGTTCCCAGGTGAAGTGACAGGTATGTGAGCTGATAGATGGGACTCTCAGGGGTGCAGAGTGGTGAGGCTGCTGCAGGCACATGACAGGACAGGAAGATGAAGTTACCGACTTGGAGCTGGCGAGAGAAGGTGGCATTAGATGTGGGTTTTGATAGGTAAATAGAAGTTTTCTAGGGACCCAGGAAAGGGCAGAATGGACAGAAGGGTGATCAATCACGTCAGAGTGCTGTGTCACAAATAAGAGACTGTCAGGAATGGTTGGTAAGTGGTGCCATGCTCCTCATGGCTGGTACTGGGGTTGGGTGAGGATTGGGGCCAAGTTAGAAATGGACTTTCAGTGTGGGTACACATCTGTCCAGGAGCAACCAGAGTTATCAAGCAAGGGCCTGATTTAGTGAGGTCCGATTCTTCTAACAGTGGGGGTCAGAGAGAGACTGGTCATGGAGTGGCCATAAAACCACTGGGCAGTGGGGCTGGGATTGGGGTGTGAGGAGGGACTGGGCTCAAAAGATTTGCTTAGGGAGAATGGACTGGGTTGTGATGGAGAGATGGGGGAGCTCAGACTTCTGATCTGGGTGTCAGAATGGAGGGTAACGTGTAGACCCAGAAAGATCATCATGGGAGGTCTGGATGGCTGGTTGGGAAGCTTATGAGCTCAGTGATCATGGCCTGCCTGATGGGTCCCTTCTGTCATGGATGGAAAGATCTCAAATGTATGTTTGCTTTCTCTGCTCCCACTTCTTGCCCAGCCTATTTCCCAGTCTTATGAGCCTTGGTAGTTGTTGGAGAACAAAGAGACAAGGGAACTTTAGAGAAAGGCTGAGCTGTGGTCTAAACCATACTAGCATGCCTGGGCTCCCAGGAGATGCAGCCAGACGGAGGTTTGGCATGGCCGGGAGGAAGCCTGCCCACACGTCTCTGTTCATGGTAGGAATTTTGGCTTGTGTTGGCATTTTCATGCCTGGGCATTCTATAAATGGGAGCCAGTCCATGGATGAGGGGCTGTGTCTCATCCAAATGGGTAGATTTGGAGCTTCCTTCTTTGTCACTCACTTTTTCTTGGACAGGGCATATGAGAACTTCATCCTTCCCTGGCTGCATCGGGGGCACAAAAGGTCAGGGAGTGCTGAGAAAAGCATGTGCTCCTGGTTCTGGGGAGAGGGATCCAATTCCTGAAAACAGTTCACATGAACACTTAAACAAAAAAAGTTATATTTATTTATTTGACAGAAAGAGAAATCACAAGTAGGCAGAGAGGCAGGCAGAGAGAGAGGGGGAAGCAGGCTCCCCGCTGAGCAGAGAGCCTGATGTGGGGCTCAATCCCAGGACCCTGAGATCATGACCTGAGCTGAAAGCAGAGGCTTAACCCACTGAGCCACCCAGGCGACCCAACACTTGGCTTTTTAAGTACTCAAGTTTTGTTTCCAAATGTAGTAGTTATTCTCTGGCTTGTGGGCTTTGAGGAGAGTGTGGTCCAGCCCCACAAATATCAGAGACTTGAGTTCCCACCTCACCAATGAACTTCCTCTCCTCCGTATTCATGAACTTCAATGTCCCATTACTAGATTAGAGCAGAAATAGCAGATGTATCACATCATTATTTATTTATTTATAATTTAAATTCAATTAGCCAACATACAGTACATCATTAGTTTTGGTTGTAGTGCTCAGTAATTCATCAGGTGTGTATAACACCCAGTACTTGTCACATCACGTGCTCTCCTTAACTCCCATCACCCAATTATACCATCCCCCCACCCACCTGCCTTTCAACAACCCCAGAAGATCTGTACTTTAAAAACTATAGAACATTGTGAAAGAAATTGAGGAAGACACAAAGAAATGGAAAAACATTCCATGCTCATGCACTGGAAGAACAAATATAGTTAAAATGTCCATGGTACCCAGAGCAATCTACACATTCCAGGCAATCCCTATCAAACTACCATCAACATTTTTCACAGATCTGGAACAAATAATCCTAAAATTTGCATGGAACAAAAAGACTTCAAATAACCAAAGGAATGTTGAAAAAGAAAACTAAAGCTTGCAACATCACAATTCTGGACTTCAAGCTCTATTATAAAGCTGTCATCATCAGGACAGTATGGTACTGGCACAAAAACAGACACATAGGTCAATGGAACAGAATTGAGACCCTAGAAATGGGCCCTCAACTCTATGGTCAACTAATCTTTGACAAAGTAGGAAAGAATATCCAATGGGAAAAAGACAGTCTCTTCAACAAATGGGTTTGGGAAAACTGGACAGCCACATGCAGAAGAATGAAACTGGACCATTCTTACACCACAAGCAAAAAGAAATTCAAAATGGATGAAAGACCTCAATGTGAGATAGGAAACCATCAAAATCCTAGAAGAGAACACAGGCACCAACCTCTGTGACCTCAACCACAGCAACTTATTGCTAGACATGTCTCCAAAGGCAAGGGACACAAAACCAAAAATGAACTATTAGGACTTCATCAAGATAAAAAGCTTCTGCACAGAAAAAGAAACAGTTGACAAAACCAAAAGACAACCTACAGAATGGGGGAAGATAGTTAGAAATGACACATCAGATAAAGGGCTGGTATCCAAGATCTATAAAGAACTTATCAGACTCGACACCCAAAAACCAAATAGTCTAGTCAAGAAATGGGCCAAAGATTTATTTTGCTTTAGGATGTTATTACCCAAAGTGGGGACCAAAGTTGGAACTTTAGCCCTACAACAGGCTCTTTGGAAAATGGGTTGCTAAGTTTGGAACTTTGATAAGTTTGGAAAAGGTTGCATTCCTTAAGTTCTTCTTGAAAATTCACAATTCATAATAAAAGCCCTGAGAAGTCCTGATTAGAAAGTCTGCATAGTAAGAAGCACATGGTGATGTAAGGGCATATTCAGCCAGAGTGGTCCCACCCCAGTTGAACTGTCATTTTGTTGTAAAATTAAATTGACTTTGCCCCCACCCCCAAGGGGAACTTAATTAAAAACAAGTCCGGGAAACCAGTCCCAGGTAACAAAGTCCAAGTACAAGGGTGGGTGGGTCAGGCTGGGTGGGTCAGGCTGGGTGGAGGTATCCAATCAGTGGGGCGCATACTATCTCCTAGCTACCAAGGAGTATGGGCCCCCACCCTTTGGGAGCCTTTTGGCACCAATCCTAACCAAGATGTTATAGCCTAAATCAAATGTCTACTAGGGTAAATTGTAATTCAGTTAGTCACCTATCATGACTGTGCAGCTTTCTCTGTGTGTTACAATTTCATTGGCCACCTGTGTGTGGCCAGGCCCAACCGCATGGCCTTTGCTCTATAAAAGCTAGTCTGGGGGCGCCTGGGTGGCTCAGTGGGTTAAGCCGCTGCCTTCGGCTCAGGTCATGATCTCAGGGTCCTGGGATTGAGTCCCGCATTGGGCTCTCTGCTCAGCAGGGAGCCTGCTTCCCTCTCTCTCTCTCTCTGCTTGCCTCTCCATCTACTTGTGATTTCTCTCTGTCAAATAAATAAATAAATAAAATCTTTAAAAAAAAAAAAGTTAGTCTGGAAAGCAGGGAGGGGTTGTCCTAATCTGTAGGGGCAGCCCCGAGCAGTCTGTTTGACGGTCGGTTTGATTCCTGGTGCTTGGCACGAAATAAAGCTTTGCTTGACTTTCACTTTGTATCAGTCTCGCTCCTTTAATCACGGACCCATTATTGGGGTACCCAATTTTGGGAGGACCCAATAGTGACATAATTACCAACAGTGTTTTCAGCGTTTTGTATATTGAAAGTCGCTAAAAGAGTAAATCTTAAAAGTTCTCATCACAAGCAAATAAAATTATGTGAGGTGATGGATGTCAACTAAATGTATTGTGGTAAGCATTTCAGAATATGTAGGTGTATCAGATCATTATGTTGTACACCTTACACCTTTTCAGTGTTGCGTGCCGGCTACATCTCAGTTAAACAGGGGAGAAGAACTATGTAGACAGGGTCTCCCAAAGTTAGTTTTAAGTACCTGAGACACTGGACCCTATATTTTGTTTTTTAAATACATTTTTAATGGCCAGGGATAGACTTTTGTAAATGTTTCCCTGGCATACATCTTAAGAACCTTAAAAGCCATGTTCCTGAGTCCAGATGAAAGCAAGGGCCAAGTACTATGGACGATGGGCGACATGGCTGGTCTGGGGCCTTGAGAGAGGATCCTACTGTCTTTGGTATTGAGTACTCTTTCCCTTTATTACATTGTGTCCACTTCTTTTTTTTTTAAAATAGCTGTCTACCCTATTTCTGGATCTTTTGCCTCAGGCAAAAATAGGGTAATTGGTTCCTTATCTCTTTTTAAAAGGTATCTCAACCAACTTCCTGCCTAGGGGCTAATGGTGGATTAATGGGTTTCCTCCTTTGAAACAAATCTGAGCTAACCTCTGCCAGATCCCCATTCATTCAGACTAGAGTGAGAGGCACTGCCTCCTTAAGTCTTCCCCTCGACCTTAAATCCATAACATGTGTGAGAAAAAGCAGGGGGAGGAGTTGGATGGGTTAATGAACTAATGGGCATACATTATAACTTTAGGTTATTTCTGGCCAGTAAGAGATTGTATTTTGTGCGCCAATTCTTTGACCTCTGTGTGGTTCAGTATTCTCATCTGTTAAGTGGGGATCTATTAGCCTTTGCCTCACATAGCTGCAATGAGAAATAAGTGAGTTAACACATGTAAAACATTTAGAATACTGACTGGTGTAGAGCTTTAATAATAACTAACAGTAATTCTCTTTTGACAAAAGATGGCTAAATGAGTTTCCCTGTGTGGGCTATGATCAATGCTCTCTCCCAGGCTACAAGCCGTAAAACCAATAATGAGAAATGCTGGAAAATAGAGTCTTCACACAACAGCATTATTTTTTCTTTCCCCAAGCATGGCTAGCACTTCTTATTTTATTTTGGAGCTCAAATGTGCTTCTGTGGGCATGTTCTGTGGGTTGTGTGGGAACAGCAACAGAAAGGACCCTGGAATAGCATGGCTGGGGAGGAAGTCCAAGGGGGGAGTCCGAGGCCTTGGTCCTGGGCCTCTGCCCCCTCCCACAATTTTGGGGGATGTGCTCCTGGGTCATTTAGCCAACCCTCAAAGCTGGCATGTTCAGAGGGCTCCATGCATGCCAGACACAGTTCCAAGCACCTTCCGGATATCTTTGTTATGCCCGAGTTTTTGTGTCTGAGAGACCACCAAGGAGCCAAGCACCGATGCAATCGCATGAGGGTTTATTTGACAAGCTTAAGCTTGGGCCCAAGTACACCCGACACAGCGGAGCAGGGACTTGGACCCCGAGTCAGACCACAGTCAGAGTTTTTAAAAGCAGAGTAGGGGTGGACTCCATGGTGGGTGAGGACAAAGGTGGTGTTCAGAAGGGCTATCAGGGTAAAGAAGACTGTCAGGATATTGAAGGCCTGGTTACTATCAAGCCAAGGCCTTTTTCCCATTAGTGAGGCATTAGCATGAAGACAATTGGGAGTTTCCTGGTGGAATGTCACATTCTTGCTATCAAGCATCCTTGTTAGTGAGATTTGGGTTTAGAAGAAATTTAACTTTATTTCCTTTTCCTTCTACCTCAGCCTCCTTCAGTTTTGTTTATGGAGGGGAGGGTGACATTAGGGCTTAAGGAACTTAATTATTTGTCTCTGGAAATTGGGCTAGACTCAAGGTGGGTACAGCCTTGTTTTTCTTGGCCTCCACATTTCTCCCTCTCAGAGGAAGCTAAAGAAGGACCCAATCATGGGTCCAGGCTGGTCTCAGTAACAAGGTCCAGTGGTTGGTGTTGCTGTCTGAGTACCATGAGTTGAACTGTACTGACTCTGTCTCTGACAACAGATATTATCTCTGATAATCTCTTGATAATCAACTTTAGTGGGGTAAGTGGGAGTGGCACAGTCTTAGCTTTAGGGGATTGTCCTTGTCTGGTTGGCTTTTCCATTCTGGAACAAAGTCCTTGAGAATGGCGTGTGGGTCAGCTGGTCGGACGTGGGTGTAGTGGACTCAGGAAGTAATCCCGTCGACCTTGAGAGCGGTGGGAGTGGTCAGGATCATGATGTAGGGTCCCTTCCAGTGAGGCTCCAAGTTTTTTACTTGGCAGCAGCGCATCTAAACCAAGTCCCTGGGTTGGTAAGGATGTGGTTCCAGCTCTGTCTCCGTTTCAGTGTGGCAGTTAGGATCCCTGCGTGGGCTAGACAGACTGTAATGCCTGCAGTGACTGGAGTACAGACTGATCAGTCATCGTTAAGGAGGAGGACCTGATACCCCATCACTCTGGCGTTTGTCACCCACCGGTCTGGTGGTGTGCGGAGAAGGCCCTCGATAGTGTGGGTGGTTGTCAAGATGAGATTTTGACCCAAAGTCAGTTTACTTGCATCTTTGACCAGGAAGGCTGTGGCAGCAATTATGCGGAGGCAAGGGGAAACCAACCACTACTGGATCTAGTTTCCTGCTAAGATAGGCTACTGGCCTCTGCCAAGGCCCCAGAGTCTGAGTCAAAACTCCTTTAGCTACCCCTGCCTCTTCATCCACATACAAGAGGAATGGCTTGGTAACATCTAGAATGGCCAGTGCTGGGGCACTCAGTGAGGCTGCTTGTAATTCCTGAAATGCTCCTTATATCTGGGGCTGACTGATTGGCAAAAGCAAGATCATCTAAATGAGCTATTGTGCAGCTTCTCTGAAGTTTACCTCAAGTTGTCTAGTTTAGGTAAACCAGTGTTTAAAAACAATCAACTTTAGAATTTAACACCCAACGGTGTGTTATTAAAACAATTTTTCTCTCTAAAATAACCCTCATTTCCAGAGATAGCCAAATCAGGACTAATTCATTTGAAAAGCAAGTCCAGTTTTAACAAGCTTGGCCTAATTATTTACATAAGCTCAGCAAGAACAGTGAGTGTGATCATACAGATCTTTTAGAATCTACTTTGCTGGAACTTCTTATAAGGAATCTCTAGGTTGAACTTTTAGTAGCCTCTCTGGGCCAGAAGCCAAGCCATGTACTTCCCATCAGGCATGCCTGCAATACCTGTCGATTTGGGGGAATTCTTCTTCCTGAGGTCCTGCCCCTGCCAGGAAGTGACATTCTTTACTCACCTGGTAAGGCTGCTGGGAACTCTGTAAGCAAGGTATCAGGTCAACAGTTCCAAAGGGCTTTATGGCTCCAGGTTTCATAAAGTCAACCTTAGTTCCTTTAGGCTGTCTGGTTATATCTGAGTCTTTTCAAATATGACATCCCAGTCAAAGCCTTGGTAAGATAACCAGTGTTTCCAATGGTGTCCTGTTATAAGGAGAACAGATTCTTATTGAACTTATGCAGATGACTGATTGCCATGGAAGAAAGAATACTTACTGAGACCTTTTGGTTTCAGAGGGTTCAGATAGAGAGAAAAGTTGAATGCCTTGATTTGTTTTCAAATGAGTACTTTTACATTTCTGTAAGTTACAGATAACTTAAGAAAAAAAGTTTCCCTAGTCTGGAAGAGCAAACATTAGAGAACCAGGAATGTCTAAAATAAGACAAAACATTAAGAGACACAACACTATAATCTTTTAGTTCATTTAGTACCATGTTACTAAATCTGGTTTAGTCAGAATGCAGCTTTTACTTCTGTAAATTTTTACCTATTAAAACTTTGAGACAGACAATTAACCATCAGTTTAGTAATTTCTCTGCTAACAAATTTTAACAGATTTTAACAAACAATATGAATTTATTTGACTTTCAGTAAAATTTGATAGAATAAAAGCTTCACATTTACTGCTGTTAACTTAAAAGACATGCTTATCTTAATTAAGCCAACAAACTTAACTTATTTTATTTTATTTTATTTTTAAAGATTTTTATTTATTTATTTGACAGAGAGAGATCACAAGTAGGCAGAGAGAGGAGAGGAGGAAGCAGGCTCCCTGCTGAGCAGAGAGCCCGATACGGGACTCGATCCCAGGACCCTGAGATCATGACCTGAGCCGAAGGCAGCGGCTTAACCCACTGAGCCACCCAGGTGCCCAAACTTAACTTAGTTTAAATGCTGATTTATGTTTCACCTGGGCCTTCTTCATCTTGAATGTTTACCTGTGACACAGGTGGGAAGATCTGGAGTGGGGGTGTTAGGTCCGGGGTGCTCTTCTTGAGAAGAGCAGGAAGCACTCAGGATGGTCTAGAGGCCGGTCATGCAGGCTGCATGCACGTTGGTACAGAAACACAAGAAGTGGGAGACAAAAGAAACAAAGTGCTGCCAGGAGGCAGAGAAAGGATTCCCGGTTTTAGAGCTCATCAGCCCCAACAGAGGAGCAGAAGCCATGTTTTCCCACCAACAAGTGGGGAGGAGTTAAGTAGTCCAAGTCATGCCAGAGAAGACAGGGAAACTTCCCTGAAACAAAGGGAGTTTCGGCAGCTGCTTGGGAATATTCCCTATGGTCTTTGTCTCGAGTCAGACCAACCCCAGTTGGCTCCAGTTATAGCCATTAACACCGGAAGTGAGTAAAGGAGAAGCCCCATACCTATTAGGAGGAACGGAGAGGTGAAAGTCAGAGTCCCCTTACTCTCTGCTTGCCCCATTTCTTCAAACACAATAAACAACACAACAGACAACAAATAGACAAGACAAAGACAACCGCAGACCCAGCGGCCCGCCCGGGGCCATCCAACATTAAAGGATGGTTATTCAGATATGCAGAAAGTCTGAAACTTCCCCTTTCGTATGTCTGTGCTCAGGTTATGAGCTCTTTCCCTGACGTCCAAGAAGTGGTCAATCATCAGAGACAGGGTCTCCTGTGTCTGTCCCATGATGTCCTCAGTCCACAACAAGACAAATACACTTACAACAATTAACAAGAACACATTGCCTTCAGACATGGGCCCGACCGCAACAGCAGCCAAGCCTCCAGACGGGCCCGACTGTACCAACAGCTGAGCCTCCAGCAGCAGTCGAGCCTCCAGATGAGGACCTTGTCCTCTGGGCCCGGCTACAACAGCAGCCGAGCCTCCAGAAACGGGCTTGACCGTGACAGCAGCCAAGCCTCCAGATGAGCACCTTGTCCTCTGGGCCCGACTATAGTAACAGCCAAGCCTCCAGACAGGGGCAGAGGGATGTCTCCCAAGACCCCCCGGTCGACGGCCTGCCACACGTCCGCTTGAGCCAAAGTCGACTCCAGATGCGGGCGCAACTGCACCAGCAGTCGAGCCTCCAGATCAGAATTTCTACAGGTTAAAAAAAAAGAAAATGCAGAGTAGAGCTCCCAAAATCTGTGCACAAATAGATGACAACGAGTGCACTCACCAGCCGGTGCAAGACCCTCCGGGTTGGGGTCCTGGGAGTCTCCCAGATCTCGGTGAGACCTCCAAATGTTCTGCCTGAGTTTTTGCGTCTGAGAGACCACCAAGGAGCGAAGCACCGATGCAATCGCATGAAAGTTTATTTGACAAGCTTAAGCTTGGGCCCAAGTATACCCGACACAGCGGAGTAGGGACTTGGACCCTGAGTCAGACCACAGAGTTTTTAAAAGCAGAGTAGGGGTGGACTCAGTGGTGGGTGAGGACAAAGGGGGCATTCAGAAGGGCTATCAGGGTAAAGAAGACTGTCAGGATATTGAAGTCCTGGTTACTATCAAGCCAAGGCCGTTTTTCCCTTTAATGAGGCACTAGCATGAAGACAATTGGGAGTCTCCTGGTGGAATGTCACATTCTTGCTATCAAGCATCCTTGTTAGTGAGATTTGGGTTTAGAAGAAATTTAACTTTATTTCCTTTTCCTTCTACCTCAGCCTCCTTCAGTTTTGTTTATGGAGGGGAGGGTGACATTAGGGCTTAAGGAACTGAATTATTTGTCTCTGGAAATTGGGCTAGACTCAAGGTGGGTACAGCCTTGTTTTTCTTGGCCTCCACAATCCTCATTGTGGATGTGGGGCAGAGGGGACAGGGCTGGTAAGGGGCTTGAAAGCCCATGCGGCAGCCCCCGTTGGGCTTGCCGAGTGGCGTTATTAGAAGCTCGAATGAGACTGCTTGAATAAAAAGTGCTTTGGAAGCTGGCGTGTCTGGGGAAAGTCAGTTTTGGTTCTAGTGTGATTCTACCCTATGGAAGAAGGCCAACAAGAAACACACTGAGATGAATGTTCTGTTTCCTTGCCCCACCCTGGCATGGCCACAGGTGGGCGAAGGGAAGGAGTTACCTAAAAGGTAGGAAGGAGCCTAAGAAGCAGCAGAAGGACCCCCGAGTAAATCATCAGAACCTGCCAGTACTTGGCTTCCCTTGGCTTCCTCTGCTTGCTACTGCGGTCCCATTAATCCTAGTGCTGAAAACCGGAAGGAGTCCCCCATCCTCCCACGCAGACGTGTGGAAGGATTGTGGGGCAGAGTCCTGGGCAGAGCACGATATCCCGGAGGCAATGGAAGGAAGGGGAAGTGTTGCGGGGTCTGGTGACTGCCTCTATCCCCCAACAGAATGGCTTTAACCTACCTCACTTTTGGATGTTGGAGGCCCCCACACAGTGCATTTGAAAAAGGAGCTTCCAATGCTAAAAAAAGATAGAACACAACGGATCAAGTCCAATGACTAGTTAGAATCAACTGGCTCTGTGTACTCCCACCACATTTCGTTAAACTTCTCTGTTAACTGTAAGGGCGTATTCAGCCAGAGCAGCACCCTTCCCTCCCAACCCCCCCACGCCACCACCTCCGCCCCGTTGAACTGCCATTTTGTTTTAAAACTTAAATTGACCCGCTCCCCTTCCTCCAGGGGATTTACTTAAGAACAGGTCCCGGAAACCAGTCCCAGGTAACAAAGTCCAAATACAAGGGTGGGTCAGGCCAGGTGGAGGTATCCAATCAGTAGGGGCACATACTGTCTCCGAGCTACCAAGGAGTATGGGCCCCGCCCTTTGGGCTCCTTTTGGGCACCAATTCTGAACTAGGTGATAGGCTGGTTCAAATGTCTACTAGGGTAAATTGTAATTCAATTGGTCACCTAGAATGACTGTGCAGCTTTCTCTGTGTGTTACAATTTCATTGGCCACCTGTGTGTGGCCAGGCCCAACCACATGGCCTTTGCTCTATAAAAGTTAGTCTGGAAAGCAGGGAGGGGTCATCCTCTCTGTAAAGGGTGGCTCCAACCAGTCTGTTTGACGGTCGGTCTGATTCTTGATGCTTGGCGTGAAATAAAGCTTTGCTTGACTTTTGCTTTGTATCAGTCTCGCTTCTTTAATCATGGACCCATTATTGGGGGACCCATTTTTTGGGGATACCCAACATTAATGTTCCTGTCCAGATCCAACTCCTACCATGGTCACTTACTAAAAAGTTGGTATTCTTCTGACACTGGCTGTCTCTGAAGGAGAAAGAGAATAACTGTGTGTGTGTGTGTGTGTGTGTGTGTGTGTGTGTCCTCCTCAAGAGATCATCGGTGTGTTAAGCCGGTGCTCCAGAATGTATACATTTGAAATGAATGTCCTGTCGAGCAAAAATGGTCCCTAGCACTCAACCCTCTCTTTGAAGGGCTTTCTCCAGGAGCTGTTTGATGCGTAAGCTAAGGGTTCATGAAAATCTCCTCAATTGTAGAAAAAACTTGGAGTGTGAAGTTGATTTTCAGTCTGTTAAAAAATCATTTAGCACCACACACACAACTTCTCTGCCAAGGGTGATGTGTAGCTCTAAAGCCTGGGCTTCCTGAGAAGCTGGCAGGTGCTCTGAGGGCAAGGCTGAGGTAAGGGTGTGGCTTTGCACTCCGGCGACAAAACGTGGAATTAAAACCAAAAAACGAACAAACAAAAATACCTCAGAATTAAGTATTCTAAAAAACAGGAGCATGGGGTGCCACAGGGGTGTGCCCAGCCTTGACAGCTCCCTTATGTAACCCTTACGACAACTGTCATCACAGCCACCAATGGTGGTGCCAACTTACTGAAATGAGGTTGGCACAACTAGGTGACCAGCGTCCTTATGTTCCTACGTCTCCATCACCTCCCTGTCTTAGAATTTGGGTCCTTAAGATTCAAGGTGAACATCTGTTGTTAGACTCCAGGAACTGCTTCTGTGTACATGATCCCTAAATCTTGGACACATCAGGAGGAACACAGACCCGAGTGGATAATGGTGCACGGTGCTGAGAATTGACTATCAATAGCCTACTGACAGCTGAAAATCAGTGGTTATTCTCTAAAAGTCCTTTGTTTTTTCATGTGTCAAAAAATTGCGTTATTTTGTAATAATCCCCAAATAAGATAAAATATCTAAAACAAAATAAGAAACACAAAGCTTCCTGTAGCAAGTTTATGTACTGTTCGTTAAATTCTGGCCCTCACCTGATGGATAGAGGGCTCTATTTCTTCAGATGTGGCCAGGATCATCAGAACTCAGCCTTCCTCCCTAATCTGATACTTTTCTTTTTAACCCAGCGCAGACTGCCCTTTCTAGCCCCACTCTGGATGTGGATGCCTTCAGTGACCGGGAAGGTGTGAATGTGGAGCCCCATGTGCCCCGACCTGGAGTTGTGGCTGGGGCAGGCTTATGACGTTGTGACCCTGTGGGCCAGCCTGGCTCTGGCCAGTATCCGGAGGGCCCCCTCCAAGGCGAGGGGATCTCCAGTATCCTGCAGTCCCCCCTCCAGGTGGTGGATGCCACCAGCCCAGGTGGGGCCGACTTTGGTGGGCTATGCAGGTAGGGTGTCCCCTGATGGGCAGGCACACAGCCAGCAAGGACCCCAGACCCCAAGCAGCAGCCACTTCCTCCCCGGCCCTGGATCTCAGTTCCGACAGCCCTTCCCCTTGCTCTGTGACAGCTTTGGTTAACAGTTCATTAAGCTGCTTTGGACCTGAAAAACGTAATTCTAATTAGTACAGTGGCTTCCCTGGGAATACCATTTGCCAGGCCTCGATGAACCTCCGACGGGTCTGTTAATTTGGTGAGAGCCCTTGGGACTGTCTCAGCTGAGATGTTGGTTCCACCCAGGTCAAAAATGCAGGGTTTCTCGCTGACAGAGGCTCTAACCTCTCTGAGATGGGTGAGAAGTGGGCATTCTCCAACACACCCCCGCCCCGGCCCCGTCATCACTGGCCTAATGATTTGTGGAAGAATCCTTCTCATTCTCTGCCTCTCCCAACCCCCGAGACCCAACCCAAGGGCATAAGACCTCTCTGCCTTCCCCACTCTCTACAGCCACTGCGAGCGTTTCTGCTCATTTCCACACCGCCGCCCCCCACCCCCCGCCCCGGCCTTATTTATCCAACAAGAACTGTTCAAGCACCCTGTCTGTGCTGGGCCCTCTGCTGGGAGGCAGTGGTCTGCTTTGAAGTCCCCCTCCGGGAAGGGGGGCCGACTGCAGAGTCAGGCAGCGAAGCAGGACCAGGTGGGGGAACGAGATGCGGAGGGATGAGGGCAGGAGGGTGTGTGCCCTGCGGGAGCGCCTGCCTGGGACCCACAGCGGGGCAGAGAGAAGGAAGCCAAGGAGAACCCCATGCCGTGAGTATCTGGGAAGGAGCATTCGGACGGAGGGAAGAGGAGGCGTACAGATCCCACCCTGGGGAGGAGCTCAGCCTGTTCAAGAAGCACAGGAAGGCTGGAGTGATGGGAGGAAGTGGACTTTGACCAAGGGCCCCATTATGGAGCATACTGTTCCAGTCGGCTAACTGGCCCTTTTGAATGGGGCGTCCCTAAGAAATACGTGTTCTGGGGCTATTTGTGGAGCACTGGCTTCCATTTCTTCCTGTGAGAGCAGCCCTTCTCACAGGAATTTTGCTCCGTTCAGAACAGTTGAAGACAACTCCTTGTGTGCGCACGTGTGTGCTCCTAGCGTCTGTGGGTAGAGGCCAGGGATCCTGTTCTGTATCCTGCAACACACAGAACCGTCCCTACAACAAAGAATTGGCTGACCCCTAATATCTATGCTGAGGTGTGAATCCCTGTTTGGGGTCACAGCAACCTGGAGTCCCAACGTTGGACTGGCCGTCACAGGTGTCTTGCTCTGGAAAAGGTATGGGGTACGGGTGAGGAACAGCAGAATCTTTCCCCCAGCAAAATCTGCATGGCTCACAGAAAGGTACAGAGCAAGGTCTTTGCTAAGGTCTTGATGTTTAGCAAAGGCCAGTGTCAGAGCCTTAACTATGAGCTCTGGCCCGCGAGACGGGGCTTTATTTTCTGAACAGGTGTGTCCGAGGCTATTTGTGTGCACTGACCTACCTGGTCTGCCCTGTTCTATTAGCCCATTTCCACACGGTAATACTGAGCCACGGGCAGGTGAATTCCTGTCTCAGGGCCCTCCCTGGGCCTGGAAGGCGGTGTGCTCTTTCATCTGTCTGGTCTTAGCTGGATCGGTGTCCCCATTCTCCCCCAGCCCCTTGTTCTGGATCCTCCCCGTGTCACATCCCTCAGGGTGCCGGAAGCCGGTGTGATGACTCTGCTGCGCTCAGGTTGTCTGTGGCTGGCAGAGGTGTGGCTCTTACTGACAGCTGCCACACTGGAGGCGGTGCGGGAGGTGGGGGAGGTGGGGAGAGGACTTAGGGAAAGGGCAAGGGGGTGTGTGAGTCCAGGGTTTACCTTATTCACCTTCCGGGCACCGCCCGCTGCCCCTGATGGCTCTCTAGGCGGCGTCCTGCCAGGTTGGGCTGGCTAAGAGCCCTGGGCTGTGAATGCACCAGGCCCATCTCGTTACCCCAGGAAACTGCTGTATAACAGCCGGGAGCCACGCAGAAGCGCGGGGGAGTTTAATCAAGCCTGCTGGTGATTGTTCTACACTGCTACTATGTTCTTACTCATCAGCCTCTTCAGAGGGGGCCCTCCCTCCAACCCACAGCTCCGCAGGCTCCTGGCTCCTTCCTGGGGGGTGGGGGGGACTCCTCTTCTCTCAGAAACTCTGAAAGGATACTGCACCTTTTAGGCTTTGGCACTCCATCTCACTCAGTATTTTGGATTCTCCTTTACTCTTTTCCCCCGGCATCAGCTTACTTCACCTTTGTGTGTGCAAGAAAGATCAGGCTAACAGGGTTGGGGGGAGTGGTGGGGACTGGGCCTGGCATTGCGCTGAAACTATGGCAGATATGAGTTTAAGGAAAAGAAATCGGATTATTTTCGTCTGGGCAGAGCCCCGGGGCCCTGGGAATGTCACTGTGCAGCCGGGGCTGACAAACACTGAATTTGATGATCAATGATCTGTCTCCAACTCTTAAAAAAGATACATGTGTAGTTTTGTACATAAATGCCTGCATATGTTTCCTGCCAGGGAAAGGCCCCCCCCCCCCCCCCCCATGGCACCACCACACTGATGTCTCTACTCATCTGCTCACCCTTCTCCAGTCGTTCCCTTCTCTGGGCCCTCAGCAGCCTCATCCAGGAAATGGGAATGGGACTAGAACCTACGTCATTGGGCGGCCCAGAGCATTAAACAGCCCCCCCAACTCCCCCCACCCCGAACTCCCCATACCTTTAGCTGACCTTGACTCCGTTGCTGCTAATGAAACCACTGGAGACGCCACTAGCCTCTCTTTTCTGAAAGGGGGAGATATTCTTTCTGAAGGCATCTGGGGTTTGAGGAGCGCAGGGCCGCATTGCCTTCCCCGTACAAAGCGTTCTTGAAGTTAACTTTGGGACCGTCCCCTGGGAGGCCGGGAGGAGGGGAAACTCAAAGAAGGGGCCTAAGCATGTATGAGCAGATGTCACCCTCGGGGAAGGTCTGGTGCTCCTTGAAGGATGCTCTTCCCCTCGCGGCTACGGAGGCGGAACGCGGTGGACAGCTCCTGTCGCCACTCCTGGCGGCTCTCCCGGGTGGTCCTGCCACTCCCCGAGACCCGCGCCGGGCTGCTGGGGGAGGGGGGATCCGGGGCGCCCCCCATCCCGGCTCCACCCCCGCCGCAGCGCCCAGCGTCCGCGCCCGCCCGCCGCCTCACCTATCAGATTTCCCGTGCGCATCGCCGCGCGGCTCCTCCCACCTCCTAAATGCCTTGCGGAGGGGACAGCCGCCCTCGGCCTGGACCCAGCGTCTGCGACGACCGGCCGCGCGCCTGTGGCTCTGTCCGCCGCGTTGCGGCTCTGAGCGTGCGGTGGCTGCAGCCCCACCGGGCCGCGGGGGCGTGCGAGGCGCAGGGTGAGGCCGGGAGGTGCGGGCACGGAGGGCGCGGGGGGCGCGGGGAGCGCGGGGGGCGCGGGGGTGCGGGCGCAGGGGCCACGAGAAGTGCGGGGGTGCTGGAGGAGCGGGGTGCTGGGGGCGCGGCAGATGCGGAGAGGGGGTTCCAGGAGGTGCGGGCCCTTGGGACGCGGGGGTCCGGGAGGTAGGGGGGCGGAGGTTGTGCGGGAACGCGGGGGTCCGAGAAATGTGCGGGCAGGGGGGCGCGCAGGGGTCAGAGAGGCCCAGACGCGGGGGACGTGGAGGTCCAGGTGAGGGCCCCGGGGGTTGAGGGAGGAGCGGACGCAGGAGGCGCCCGGGGCGCGGATCCTGCGGGGCAGCGGGTGCTGGGACTTGAAGGTGCGGGGTTGGTGGGGGCGCGGGGGCTCTTCGGACTGCCCTGCGTTTAGGAGGAGCGCGGGGACGCCTGGCTTGTCCTGTTTCTTTTTTCTTTTTTAAATTAAGGAAAAAAAGATGGTTACAGACCAGATCTCATGAAACTTGGTCTAAAAGTGCCTTTATTTATTTTTTTTAATTTACCGTGTGTGTGTGTGTGTGTGTGTGTGTGTACATTTAAGTCCGACTCTCAGCACTTTTAAACTACATAACACAGAGCTGTCCATTTTACTTACGGCGTCACACATATATCCTCAGGACCTCTCCGTTTCCTGCACCCTAGCCCCTGGCAACCTCTTGACCATTCTCTGTTGAGTTCCACTTTTTTTTTTTTTTTTAAATTTTGCGTGTAAGTGATATCGTGCGGTGTTGTCTTTGCCTGTTTTCCTTTTCCTCGCACTTAGCACGATGCCCTCCAAGATGATTCACGTTGTTGCTCGGCAGGATTTCCTTACTTCTTAAGATTGAATACCATTCAGTTCTTTAGTTATTTTCCGGGTTTGTCTGTTTTTTGTTTGTTTGTTTGTTTTTAATGGGTTTATCTGTCCACAGATACTAGGTTTTATGGTTTTTTTTTTTAATGGGTTTATCTGTCCACAGATACTTGGTTGTTTCTCTATCTTGAATATTGTGAATATTGCTGCGGTGAACACGGGAGTACAGATGTCTCTGAGATCATGTTTTTGTTTCCTTTGGGCTATGTACTAAGAAGTGAGATTGTTGGGTCATGTGTTCTAGCCTTACTTTCCCCCTCTGGCTTTCCCTGTAGCTGTGCGGTGTGTGTTCCCACTGATGGTGCCCCCCCGCCCGCCCCCCCTTTCCCCGGCAGACTTGTTATCTCTTGTCTTTTTGATAATAGACATCCGAACAGACGTGAGGTTATCGTGGTTTTGACTTGCATTTCCCTGATGATCAGTGATGTTGAGCACCTTTGCAGGTACTTGTTAGCCATGTGGATTTTTTGGAAAAATGTCTATTCTGGTCCTTTGCCCCGTTTCTAACGGAGTCTTTATTTTTATCTTTGCTATTGATAACAGCATATTCATTTACAAAGTATCATCTGTATTCACACCACACACTTGAGGAGGTGGTGTTTCTGCGGTGGGCATGGTGCAAATGTGCCATCGGAGAATTAGCTCAGGCTAGAAGCACCTTAGAGTTAAGATGAATAAACCCACCTGAGAAACAAACCCCAACCCCTAGCAGTCTGCGTGGATGGCTTTCTGCAGTGGGGCGTTATGGAGGGCGTTGGGGGGAGGTGGGGCAGGTTGCCAAGGGTGGCTTCTTATGAAGAAGCCACAGTAGCGGTTTCGGCTTTGAGGAGAGGACTAGAAGGATGTCTCTTTAGGTCATTACCAAGTAAAGTGAGATGCCTGAAGATTTTATAATCAGTGTTTGTCATCATATCTGTGTCAGTTATGTGCATGCGTGTACACGTGTGTGTGTCTCATGTAGGGTAAATGTGTGTGGTAAATATTATACCTGACTTCATTCTATCCTATTTGTTTCACTTTTTTTTTTACCCCCTGTTTAGGTGTTTGACTTGGGATTAATACAGCTTCCAATAGAAACCCCTTTCTGAGTCTGCAGTAATTGGATGTTGTGAAGTCATTTTTCACCCTTCCTTTATGTTAGCATGACAAACTTACAGAAGTCCCTGTTAGGTATTTACCTGTTATAAATATTAACATCAACTGCCCCCCCTGCACTGCCATCTCCCTCACTTGCTGTTTCTGCCCTTACTTCATGAGATGCAGGAGGCAGATTTAATAAAGAGAGGCATCAGGGGAGGTGTCATTTTCCCGGGAGTGCTGGGGCTGGGGATGGCTGTAGAGTATTTTATCGATGGAAATTCCTAGAGTCCCATTTGTGGGTAAATGCGTTCTGATTCTGCCCATCCTCACATGTATTAAAATACTTTAGTTAGGTTGCGTAGTCTTGTATGGGCACATCTTTTATGGTGTTTCTTCTTTAACAGGTGCATGTAATATGCAAATTGTTTCAAAGAGAGCATTTAATATCTTCCTTTTAGTGGAATGAATCAGACAGAGGAAGACACATGTTCTCACTTATATGTGGAATCTAAAAAACAAAACAAAACAAAACAAAAAAAACAACCCAAACTGAATTCATAGAGGGAGAGAATGTATCAGTGGTTGCCGGAGGCGGGGTGAAGGTGGGTGGGGAAAATGGGTACAGGACATCCAACAGTACAAATTCTGGTTATAAGACACATAAGTCCTGGGGATGTAATGTGCAGCATGGTAAAAATACAGGTACCTATCTCTTCTTGTAAGGAATGGCTGCATGTGTATTAAAACCTGTTTTCTGTCTTTCATGTTTCCCTTTTCAAGTCAATTCATATTTTATAGTTCTTTTGTTAGGTAAATTAAAAAATAAGTAAATTTTTGTGGTCCATTGGCATTAAGTTCCTGCATAAGTGATTCAAAGCATAAAGACATTTCACTGAGTTGTCGTCTCCAAACAGTGGCAAAGACAGTGTTGTCTCTACAAAGGTTGTTCCAGAACATGGGCACCATTTCTCTTGTAGGATTTCTAAGTGGGTGCTTTGAAGAGACAAGGACCATGGTTGATGTCTGATTTTATGAGAGTCTACGTACCTGATCGAGCTTCCTTGAACAGATGTTGGTCTTCATCGTTTCGTCAGAGGATGCCAGTGGGCAACCCCCCTTCCTCAGCCCTGCCAGGCTGGCAGTAGTGGCTGCAGACTTGGGCCAGTTCCTGAAGGGGTTTCAGGGGCTCTGACACTGCCTTCCTGAGCACGGAGCTGGCCTTGACTCTGAGTCAGGATCAGGTGTCCCAGGGGTTCCCTTTGCTTCATCAGGATGCTTGTTCATTTGAACGGGCGTTGGATCAAATTTCTACCTGGTGTTCTGCCAGGACTAGGTCCTCATCCTGAATCCTGGTTCCAGTGGCGGTGAAATGCTGCTTGGGCCTTGTCATCCTCTCTCCCCAGATGACCGGGATGCTGACTCAGGTGAACCTGGGAGACCTTGAACTACCACATCCCTATCCACCTGAACATAACTGTCGATAGTCAGGAGCTCCCAGAAACCTTGTTTCTGCCATTGGAGCCCTTGGTAGACCCCAGGCTTGAGACCTCCTGTGGTTTTCTCCTGACCAGTGGCATGCTTCTGCTTCCTCTCTCTGTCCCCAGGGAAGCCCCATGAATGGGTGAGGGCTCCTCCCAGCCCTCCTAATTCCAGGCTCTTTTCCTTTGCCCCTGACCTGAGGAGGGGGTTCCTTCAAGCTTTGTGGATGGTCTCCTGTGGGTTTTGATGACTTTTCTTTGCCTGCAAGGCAGTGAGAGCTGTCTGAGCCTGTGTCTGAAGAAGACAGGTGAATGGGTGGCCAGGATGACTTAGAGAGATCTTGTCAAACAATATGGCCTGCAGATGAAACCCAGAATTATGAGATTTGGGTGTCAGGTAATGAGACTCATTTGAAAACAGATCAACCAGAATTTTTACCAGAAGTTGTTTGGGACCAAGTTGAGTTTGTAAAGTAGCTGGTCTTCCATTTCCTCATTCAGCAAATCCTGTAAGTCCTGTGGAGATGAGGGGCTTGGGCTCTGGACCATGAGGCCTGGGTTCACAGTCCCAGCTCTGCCAGATGCTTGTGTGACCTTGGGCATGCTCCTTAATTTCTCTGTGCCTTAGTTTCCCCTGTTGACATCCAAGACAATAGTGCTTATTTCATACTGGGAGGGGGTAGGAGGATTAGATAGACCTCTGTAAATAAAGTTTTAGAACAGCATTACTGTGTAAATAAGAGCCACACAAGTAGCCATTATATTATTATTATTATTATTATTATTGGCTCATTTTGTGCCAGGCATTTTACCATGCTGAATAAAACTGTCTTGGGTCAAGAATGAGGCATAAACATAACACAACAAAATTAGTTTTCTATTATTGAATTAAAAAAACACACGAACCTCGCTTTTAAAGGTCATTGCCAGAAAAATGTGCCCATACTGTTTCGTGCAACAGCATTTTGCTGGAATAAAATGACCAATGTCAGGGGAACGGTATTTAATTTTTGTCTAAATTTTGGTCTCCGACTCTTTTATTGAACCTCTGGCCTTCTGTAGTTATCTGAAGCCGTTCCTGAGCATCCTGTTTGGGCTTACAGCTGTGTTCTCTGTTGCTGCTTCTTTGTCTCTCATTGGTTTGACTTGTTTGCTTTGGCTCTCCACATGTTTCCTGAGCTCTGCAGGTTCCCCTTCTCATCTCTCTCTTTCACGTTGTCATCTCATGCTTTTGTTCTTGTTTTGCTGATTTCATGTTCTTCATGTCTTATAGCAGCAGATCGTTTATTGTAAAATCTTTCATTTCATTTTTAAATTTTTATTTATTCATTTTCTTAAGATTTTATTTATTTATTGGACAGAGAAAGAGACAGCAAGAGAGGGAACACAAGCAGGGGGAGTGGGAGGAAAAGCAGGCTTCCCACTGAGCAAGGAGCCTGATGCGGGGCTTGATCCCAGGACCCTGGGATCACGACCTGAGCCGAAGGCAGATGTCGAATGACTCAGCTGCAGGCGTCCCCTGTGGTCAACATGTCTAAAGCTTAAAGTGCACCATATTACAACAACAGCTTTTAAAATCACCGTTTATTGTACTAATCATTCCAGTTGCTAATGAAATATTCTAAATCAACCTCCAGGCTAAACGTGTTCATCTAGAGATGGAGACGGGCTGGAGAAATTTCATCCCATCCAGGGATAGTTCCCTCGTGTTCCCGGAGGATCACAGCACCCACGTGAGAACTTGTAACCCACTGCTGGGAGTCTGTTTTCTTCCAGGCTGGCTTCTTCATTTGTCTTTCACACATTTCCTTCCCTTTGCTGTCCCTTCTTTTCTGTGCTGTTACACGCATTTGCTGTTTCTCCCTGTCAAGTATATTTAAGAAGGGCAGATGCAGCTATACCTTCAGACGTAATTTGAATGAATTGTCCTTGGCTGCTTCTCTCCTTATGTGAGAATTATTATTGTTATTATTTCTTGCATGGAGCTTGATGTTGTGTTCTGGATATTATGTTTTATCTATTTTTCTGTTGTCTGAGGATATGAAGGAGGAGGAGAAGGAGTTAGAATCGTGGTTAATTACAATTGGTGGCTTTAGTCTTTCTTTGTGCATCCTGTAATTGTATAAAAAGTTGTTTTCGGGCGCCTGGGTGGCTCAGTGTGTTGAGCCTCTGCCTTCGGCTTGGGTCATGATCCCGGGGTCCTGGGATGCAGCCCTGCATCATGCTTTCTGCTCAGCAGGGAGCCTGCTTCCCGGTCTCTCTCTCTCTGCCTGCCTCTCTGCCTACTTGTGATCTCTCTGTCTGTCGAATGGATGAATAAAATCTTAAAAAAAAAAGTCGTTTTCAGCATACACTGGGGTTTCAGATTGCCTCCAAATTCATAATGTAGCTTAGAATCACTAATTTTTTTTTCAAATTATGAAGTATTTCAAATATACAGATGAGTTAGGATTTAAAATATATTAAACATTTAATTCTAGAAGCTACACCGAGGCAAATTTAACATTTAAAAGGCAAGAAAAGGGGCGCCTGTGTGGCTCTGTGGGTTAAGCCTCTGCCTTTGGCTCAGGTCATGATCCCAGGGACCTGGGATTGAGCCCCACATTGGGCTCTCTGCCCAGCGGGGATCCTGCCCCTCACCCCCGGCCGCCTGCTTCTCTACCTACTTGTGATCTCTGTCTGTTAAATAAATAAATAAATAAAATCTTTAAAAAAAATAAATAAAAGGCAAGAAAAAACAAAAATGAAGATACAAGTCACAATGAATGAAATAGAGAATAAAACAGTTTGCGGACTCAAAAACTCTTTGTTAGAAAAACCAGTGATGTAAAGCCCAGCAAGATTTAACCAAAAAGAGAAAAGAGCATAAATAAACCATATAAAAAATAAATAAGGTCCACAACCATGGAAAAACAACAATTTTATTTATTTATTTTCATTTTTTTAAGGGGAGAGAGAGAGAGCACATGCTCATGAGTGAGGGAGGGAGGGGGGAAGGGAGAAGTAGAGAAAATCCCCAGCAGATGCCATGCTGAGTGTGGAGCCTGACTTAGGGTTTGACCCCAGGCCCCTGAGATCATGATTCGGGCCTAAATCAGGAGTGGATGCTCAACCAGATGAGTCAGCAGGCACCCAAGAAACAGTTTTAAATCACAATAGAATGTTAAAAACAACTTTATGCCATTACATTTCAGAACTTAGATGAAATCATTTTGTAAAAAATCACAAGTGACAGAGTTCACTGAAGAAGAACTAGAACTTGAATAAAAAATAGCAATGAAAGACATGGAATTTGTAATCAAAATTGTACCTGTTTCCATCCTAAAATACAATAACCCCCCAAAATTTAGAGGTGAATTTCATTAAATATTAAGGGAACAACAACAAAAACAACCCTTCTGTTGTGCAAACTATTATAGAAAACAGAAGAATTCCCAACTTCAGATAAGGACAGTAAAAGAAAAGAAAATTATTAACCGTGTCTCTTCTAAATATGAATGGGAAGTTCCTAAATGATCCATCAGGTTTTTATTAATATATGACATCAGTAAATTAAAGAAGGGAAAAAAACACTAGATTACCTCAAACAATGCAACCCAAAATAAAAAATTGATGAAATTCAGCACTAATTCATGACGAAGAGGGAACTTTCTTAATTTGTCAAAGGTATTTATCAAATACCTAACATAAATATCATATTAACGGTGAAACTTAAAAGAATTCCTGTTAAAGTCAAGAGCTAGATAAAGATCTCATGATCACTGCTTTTACTAAACGTTGTACTTGAGGTTCTAGTCTGTGTTAAGAGCGGAAAAGAAACTAAGTCATTCTTATTTGCAGACAGTATTGGATCAGATCAAATAGTCTAGATTATGCCACAGTAATAGATCTTACCCCCCATCTCAGATCTTAAGGCTCTAAGTCTGTTTTCACAGAAGCAAGGTCTACTGCTGATCCAAGCAACTTTTGGGGGAAGCTTTCCTTCATGTACTGATATATCAACAGTATCAACTATATCAACAGTATCAACAGTATCAACTGTTGTATCAGCACTCAACACAACACCATTTGGATCTTATGGCATATTTGTATCAGGCAGAACAGAGAGCTAGAAAATCAAGCATCTGCTCTGAAGTCTCTCACCATTCAGCACTTTGGCTCACATTTCACTGGCCAGAAAAAGTCACATGGCTGTGTTTAACTTCCGAAGTTTAGAAAGTGAAGCCCTCCCACAAATAAACAAAATATCAAAGTTATATACATTAAACATTAAAAAGAATCTATTAGATTTATTTATCCTCTGTTGCCCTAGTTATTGAATAAAATTTACTAGTATTCTTCATCAGATCATTATTACTACTAGTTTTTGGTTTGCTTGTGCTATTTTCTGAGATGTGTACAAATACAATTTATCCCTGTAATACTGTCAGTTTTTGTGATATGTTTTGAGCTATGTTGCAACAAGTTTGTAAGTTTATCAGGGATCTATATCACAAAATCACATAGTGAGCTGCTGCGTTGTATTGATGCTCTTGGCTTGAATTCCCTTCTGTCTGCACTAGGGCTGCACTGGGGATCTCCCTGACCTCAGTTCTTGAAGGTGTCTTTCCCACCGGGCTTTGTGTCTTTACTTTGCTGTGTCATTTGAACCTGCATATGGAAGGAATTTTTTTTCCAATCTGGTAAATTCTGTTTTTAAATAAGTGAGTTTAATATATTTATGATTTCTGAAGTACTTGAACTTATTTTTATTATCTCCTGTGTTTTCTCTTTACCCAGTTTTTTCTTTCATTCTCTTTATAATTTGTTTCCTGTTGAATGAATAAACTTTGCTGTGTTCCCAGTTTCTCCCTTTGTTTTCAAGTTGCAGACTGTATTTCCATTCTTTCATGGATTATCCATAATTTTGAGTGATGTGCTTTAACCATATATAAAGTTTTTCAGTATTTTTTTCAATTTCTGTATCATGACAAGGGTCTCAGCACGGTTTAATTGTCAAATGACCTCTGTCATTTATTTAATAACTGTTGCCTAGTGTTTAGTTTTAAATGTGAATGTTTTAATGTGTTTTAAATGTGAAAAACTAGTTATTTTTATGGACATAAATTAAATTTAACCACATAATTGGTCAATTTCTATGCTTATTGTTGTGTCTTATGTTCCTTGATGTAGGTCTGGGTTTGTATATCTTGCTTAAGTGCATCCATTAATAATTCCTTCAGTAAGACTACATGGTGGTAAAGTTCCTATTTGTGTGTCTGAAAATGTTTTAATCATGGCTTTACTCTTGCGTGTTATTTTAACAGGGTATAAAATTCTAGATGGACGGTTATTTCCTTCTGGTGTTTTGAAGGTAACACTGCATTATCTTCTTTTTTTTTTTAAGTTTAATTTTATTTTTTCTGTGTTCCAAGATTCATTGTTATGTCCCAAACCAGTGCTCCATGCAATATGTGCCCTCCTTAATACGCACCACCTGGCTCACCCATTCCCCTCCCTCCTCCCTTCTGACTTACATCATCATGGGAAATTTCTGTGCATCTAATTGTCAGGATTTTGTGGGTAGTTTGCCTTTCTCTGGTAGGCTTTGAGACTTTCTCCTCCCTCTTGACATTTACAGTTTCGCTGGAATGTTTTGAGGTGTAGATTTACCTATATTTATCATGATGGATACTCAGGCTGCAGTTTCATTTGAGGGCTCCCATCTTCCATTTTGGAAGGTTCTCAGCTGACATTTCTTTCATAATTCTTCTCTGTTATTCCTTTTATTCTTTTCTGCAGGAACTCTTATAATACTAAGTTGACACTCTCAACCTGTCTGCTACATCTCTTTTGACTTTCTGGTAAGTCCTGGTTCTGTTGGAGGCAGTTAGCTTTGGCAGTGGTAATAATTCTCCTTGATGTTAGGCCTTCCTTCACTCTGTGGAAAATGTAAAGTCAAGTGTAGAAGTTTGACCTGATTTTACTCTAGAGGTCCATTTCCCTCAGGTTTCCTACTTACGACCCTGTTCATTTTTCTCTGGCTTGGGAAGGGAGATGAATAAAAATAAAACTTATGAATTTTAGGTCCTCACCTTTCCCTTAATTTTACCACCCCAATTAAAGGTTAATGTAAAATTCTGGCATTTTCAGTGTTTTATCCTGGCTACCATGTTTAAGGACCATACTAATAGCTATGTCTTTCGTTTGAGTGTTGCCTGTCTATTTTTGGCTAGTTGGAACTTACTGTTTTATGTTAGTGTGGACAAAGTAGAGAAACAAATGTCTCAATATGCTATTACACATTTAAGCAATAATAATTGATAATGTTATTCATCCCACGAGCCGTAAGTTCAGAGGGGATGTTCAGTGCCCCACTTTTGTATGAAGCCTAGCACAATGCCCAGATGTTTGACAGCTTTGGAGGGAAACAGGTACCTATTTGAATGAGGCAAATAAATGGTAGATTGGGGGATGGAAGGATGGTGGTCAACATACCATAGACACAGCCTGTTACCAAAGCTACTTGGCTCACTCTGAGTTTCCTGGAGCTTCCATAAATAACTGAATTTGGATTTGTTTTTGATACTCTCATTTGGTTTTCTCAAGGACATAAAGCTCAACTTCCTTCTTTTCTACTTAGTAATAGTCAGGTGACGCCCTCCACAAGTGAAAATAAGATTTATCATCTAGGACTGTAGTTTATTCTTCCCATCCTGACTCTCTCTTGTGAAACTTGGTTTTACCTCTAAGAGTCAGGTTACCAGCTGAGTCTCCCATGGGAAAAAATAATATGTACAAAAAATAACTAAACAACATGCAAAATAAGTAATTGCCTCCAGATTTTTGCTTCTCATTTTAGACTTACATTGTAGCACTTACGTCCAATATTGACTGATGGGCACTTTTTCCTGACTTCTAACACACAGTATTAACACTTGTCTCATTGACACTCTTTCTTGGGTCATCTGCAGGACCCTGTGGCCTGTCAAAGCAGGGTGGTTTGCACACGTTATTCCATCAAGAAAAACATGGAGGAGCTTTTTCAGACTAATGGAAATTGATAGTGCCAAGCACCATGGGGGAGGTTTAAATGATTAGAGAAGCCAAATTATGAGGTCAGAAAGACATTTTTCATGTGGTTGGTTTCTAGTTACTCAGATTTGTAGAGCCGTGGCTCTCACCTGCTGACCCACCTCACCTGTGCTGTTGACCCAGCGATACCCCACTTGGTCAGTCTTTTCTTTATCTGTTTGCTTTCTTCATTAGTCTGTGGGCTGTGTTCCTCACAGACTGTTCTAGGATCAAAGAAATTTGGGCAACCCTGCCCATGAATCTTCTTTTTTTTGAAATTTACTCTGAATGTTAACTTTGTAAAGTTTCCAAAAAGTTCCGCAGTGAAGAAGCCTGTCTAATTTTGTTTAATCCACGGGTTCTCCCACTTGCAATCTACCTCTCTCCTACTGCCAGGCACGCGTAGATCCTCTTGGTGTCTGGTGGGCACGGTTTGGGAAAACCTGCCCTATAGTGATAGGAAGGTTCTCACATCCCCTCTAGCTCTGATCATGGCTTCCTTTCACCTCTTGATTCTTTTTTTCCTTTTTTGTGCTTTACCAAAGTACAATATCAATATAAATTTTATGCACAAAGCTTATAATTCAACACCCCCCCCTTTTTGCTATTGTGGTAAGAGATACATAAATTAAGTTGGTTACATTAGTTTTAGTACATTCATGATATTGTGCTACATTCCCTACTGTCTAGTTGCAGAACTATTTTATTGTGCCTGAAGAAAACCTTGTGCCCCTTATCAGTCACCTCTCCCCACAGTCCCCCTACTCCTGGCAACCACCATTCTACTGTCTGACTCTATGCATCTGACTACTCTTGGGACCTCATATAAGTGGAATCATAGAGTATCTGTCTTTTTATGACTGGCTTATTGTATTTAGCATTATGTCTTCAAGATTTATTCATGTTGTAGCAGGTGTTGAATGTGCTTCCTTTTTAAGGCTGAATGCCATTGCACTGTATGGATAGACCACATTCTGTTATCCATACATCTATTAATGGACACTTGGATTCCTTCCACCTTCTTACTGTTGCAAATGATGTCACTATGAACATGAGTGTACAAATATCTCTTTAAGTTCCTGCTTTCTTCTTTTGGGTAGATACTCAGAAGTGGAGTTACTGGATCATGTAGCAATTCTATGTTTCATTCTTAGAGGAATTGCCATACTGAGGAGTGCCATACCATTTTTACATTCCTATCAGCATCCCACAAGGGTGGGCTCCAATTTCTCCAAAAGCTTGCCAATACTTGTTAATTCTTTACAATTTATTTTTATAATAGCTATCCTGGTGGGTATGAAGTGGGGCTTCATCAAGATTTTGATTTGCATTTCCCTAATGGTGAGTGATGGTGAACATCTTTTCATGAGCCTCTTGTCCATCTGAATTCCTTCTGTGGGGGAATGCCTATTCAAGTCCACTGCCTGTTTTTCTTTTTAAGATTTTATTTTTTTATTTGACAGAGAGAGAGAGAGAGAGAGAGAGAGAGAACAAACACAAGCAGGGGGAATGGGAGAGGGAGAAGCAGGCTTTCTGTTGAATGTGGGGCTCAATCCCAGGACCCTGGGATCATGACCTGAGCTGAAGGCAGATGCCCAATGACTGAGTCACCCATGTACTCCTTATTGTCTTTTTTTTTTTTTTTTAAATCAGTTTTTGGTTTTGTTGATGAACTCCTACTCGTTAACAAATAAGACTCGCTTCCAGTCGTAAACTTTACTGCTGGGAAAGATGTTGGCAGCATCAATTTCTTTTCTGCCATGCTCTCCTCCTCCTGTTTCTCTATCAGCCATCTGATGTCTGACTGGCTGGACCAACCAGCTCCTTTCGTTCCCACCCATGTTTTGGACCTTATAGTCCATACTTTGAACCCTTATCTCTTTAGCTGTTGGTTCCTAGGATGGACAGTTTTGTTTAAGCCCACTCTGACATCACTTCCTTTTTCTTCCTGAAGGATTTTCATCTGCTGTCTAATTTTAGCCACGGTTATTCCACTGAAGCACATTGTGGAAGTCAGAGCACTCCTGGTCCCACGTCTTCTATCGGATTGACCACAATGATGGCCCTTCCTTCTCTAGGCTTCTTTGGTTCCAGAGACACTTCCTGTGACACTGAGATGGGGAGTGAGCAGCAAGTGCAGGACTGTGGGCCCTGGGGTACCTTAGCTTGGCTGTAGATGCTGACTTTGACCATGAACTCACTCCAGGACCCAGGCTGATGACTTCACTCTGCAAGTTTCTTCTCAAAAAACAAACAACAAACAAGCAAACCCCGCCCCAAATTAGTGTCCACCTTGTTGATGTGTGGGGACAACTTGTGAATAATCACATGAAAAGCACTCGGAACAGTTGCTGGCATGCAGGAGGTGTTCGAGTTAGCCACTGTGGGGACGTTAATGTGAGGTTTCTCCTGTGTATCCAGCTGATCCCTTTCCATCCCCATTTCCCTCTCCTGACTCATGTTTTCTAAATTCTATTCTTTGCTCTTCATTATTCTGTTCCTAGACATTGTCTCACTCTTGCCATTTCAGTGTCTCCTTTATGCAGTCAAATCTATCCAGGTCAGTTCTCTACACTTTAGTAGGGAGGCTTCTTATAGCACATTAACTGTGCTGTAGGGACATATGTTTTGGAGGACATTTGACTCTTGTCAGATCACTGCACACCAGCTGCCCCCTCACCGGCTCATCCACAGCCATGGCAGTTCCACTTCAAATCTGGAGGAATTTGGATTTCCACCAGTTTCTATGACTTGCATTATTTTGAAGATGAAATTGCAAATATCATCCTGCACAGTGGACCTGTGGGACCACGTCAAGTGACTATATCCCGGGAATGGTTAAGATGGGATTGTAGAGATTTGTGAATCAAACAAACTAGCATCACGTAAGTCTTAGGAATGATCTAGAGTGTTGCCTGAGTGCTTACTAGTTCCTGGGAACTGTGAAGTACTTACCCGACTTTCACAAAAAGTTTAGGAGTTGGTTAGCATTATCCTATCATTTTACAAGTTTTGTGTTTTTCATTTATAGAGAAAATGGAGACTTAAGAAGGTAAATATTCTCAGTCTTATAATTAGCAAGTGGCTGACTTAAGATTTGACCAGTTCCCTTGCGTTCCAAACATAGAACTCTTAACATCTTGATTATCTTCTCATTTTTCGTTTTATTTTTTTCTTTCACCTTTCCCTGTTTATTGGATAGGCTAGGGCTTAGTCCATTTTAAAGAGAGGGTGTATGTATATTTCTTAGTATTGTATTTTTTAAAGGTTTTATTTATTTTTTTGAGAATGAGAGAGAAAGAGAGGGAGGATGAAAGAGAGGGAGATGCTGGGCAGGGAGCCTCATGTGGGGCTGGATCCTGGGACTCCAGGATCATGATCTGAGCCAAAGGCGTACACCTAACCAACTGAGCCACCCAGGTACCACAGTAATATTTTGTTTTAATGTTTGAATTAACTCAGTCTTGCTTTTGGTTTTGTTAACCCTGTTCTTTTCTGTAATTTTTGTTTGTTTTCTGAATTCTTTGAGAGCTTAGTTTCTTTAAAATCTTTCTTTCTTTCTTTCTTTGTTAATAATGAAACTATTTAAGGCTATGCATTTGCCTCTGGAAGCAACTTTGAACACTTCCGAAGGAATAATATGTGGTGGTCTCATTTGCTTTGTTTTATGGGTTATTTGTTATTACACATTTAGTTTCTCCTTTGACCTCTTAGTCAATTTTCTTTATCTCCAAGTGTTTGGGATTTTGGATGACCTTGATTAAACTTAGTGTTATTCCTTTGTTGTTTTATGGTCAGGATGATGGCCTACTGTTTTCCTCTTTAGTCTGTATGCAGTTGGAGTGCTATTGAGAAGTACATGTAGTTGTGATAATGGAAATACTGGTTAAAAAGAAAATGAGTAGGATTTGAAAATGGTGCTGTAAGTCACTTATTTTAGTCTAAATTTTTGTTCGTGTTTTCCAACTGATGTATTTTGTTTCTTTTTATTATTAAAATAGAATATATATTCTCAATAAAACTCTTGGAGCTTATTTCCAGTTTCGGTTTTTTATAGGAAACTAGTCCCCGCCTGTTGTGTAACAACCAGCACTAGGAGCCAGATACCAGTGAAAAAATGAGGAGGTGTTGTTAAGTGGAACAGGACGACACTCTAACAAACCCACCAATGTTTAACAATTTTAATGAACTTTAAAAAAGTGTCATATTTTCACTGTGAATCATTTCACATTAAAATCTGGTTTTCCTGCCAGAGTTATCTTTAGTGAAAGCTGTGTACTTTCAGCCAGATTTGGAGCAGAGAGAATATTAGTGAGCTGGAAGCAGATCCCTCAAGAAATCCGGTGTCAAAGGGGGAATTTCCTGAGTATCTGTTTCTTGGTTAATATTCCCTGGGACAGTCTTAGACACACTCCCCGATACACACATGGCAGTTACTCAGTCGGTATGACTTGAACATGGGTGATTTAGGCCCGTGAAATCTTTCTCTCACACATTTCTGGCTTCTCCCATTGATTCATGGCATCCGTGCTGGGTTTTCAAGGAGAAGCAGTGAAAGACATGAGGGAGCGACTGGCATTTGACTAGAGATGATTTTTGCATGTTAGCGTTTACTTTTTGTGTCTCTGGGAACATGGTTTCTGTAGATGCACCAAGACACTGTGGTTGCCTAGAGGCGGCCTGAGGAGGGAAGGCAGTGTCTGGGAGACAGGACGGGGCAGAAATATCCAAGGAAGGGAAGGACACAGGTGAATGGACAGAGCCCCCGAGCTGTTCTCGACTCTTACTGTAAGCATTTGTCTTTGATAACTATTCCTCCCTGCCGAATTTTCTCCAAACAGAAACAAAAATTTAGTGTGGAAAAATTATGTGGAAAAAACCATTTTCCTTTTCAAAGTCTTCACAGAGAGAGGAGGAAGAACACGCTGACAGAACTCCTTGCTCGTGGGCGGAATTCTGTCTAACACTGCTATTGTGTTTGCTGCTTCACAAAGCACACTAAAGGCACATTGCAGATATTCAGGTAATCATTGCTTTGAGTCATCTTACCCATTTATTCCTTAGTAAAAGTGTCCTAGGGCTGCCTTAACAAGTTCCCACAGACCGAGGGGCTTAAACAAGAGAAGTTTATGGTGTCACACTCTGGAGGCCAGAAGTCTGAGGTCAAGTCTGAGGTTGGTTCTGAGGGCAATGAGGAAGAATCTGCCCCAGATCTCTCCCCCAACTTCTGGTGGGTTGATGCCAGTCCTTGATGTTCCTCGGCTGGGGAGTCATCACCCTGATCTCTGTCTTCATCTTACCTGGTGTTCTGTGTGTATGCCTGTGACCACATTTCTTCTTTTCATTGGGGCACCAGTCATACTGGATTAGGGGCTCATCCTACCCTGGCATGGCTGATTTTACTGCATTTTCAGTGACCCCATTTCTTTTTTTTTTTTTTTTTCCCTTCTTTTTATTTATTTATTTATTTATTTTTATTTCCAGCATAACAGTATTCATTATTTTTGCACCACACCCCGTGCTCCATGCAATCCGTGCCCTCTATAATACCCACCACCTGGTACCCCAACCTCCCACCCCCCGTCCCTTCAAAACCCTCAGATTGTTTTTCAGAGTCCATAGTCTCTCATGGTTCACCTCCCCTTCCAATTTCCCCCAACTCCCTTCTCCACTCTAAGTCCCCATGTCCTCCATGCTATTTGTTATGCTCCACAAATAAGTGAAACCATATGATAGTTGACTCTCTCTGCTTGACTTATTTCACTCAGCATAATCTCTTCCAGTCCCGTCCATGTTGCTACAAAAGTTGGGTATTCATCCTTTCTGATGGAGGCGTAATACTCTATCCCCAGGGGTACAGGTCTGTGAATCACCAGGTTTACACACTTCACAGCACTCACCAAAGCACATACCCTCCCCAATGTCCATAATCCCACCCCCTTCTCCCAAACCCCCTCCCCCCAGCAACCCTCAGTTTGTTTTGTGAGATTAAAAGTCACTTATGGTTTGTCTCCCTCCCAATCCCATCTTGTTTCATTGATTCTTCTCCTACCCACTTAAGCCCCCATGTTGCATCACCACTTCCAGTGACCCCATTTCTAAACAAGGTCACATTCTGAGGTTCTGGGGGTTAGGACTTCAGCATATGAATTTGGGGGGTGAAACAAAGTCCAGCCCATAACAGTAAATATTTATTTACACTCAATAAATATTTACTGAGCATCTATTAGGGGAAAAGTGTGATAGGAGGTATCGAGATCAAATAAATATTAGTGAAATATTTTCCTGTCCCAAACCACTTACAGTAAAGTAGGAGAGAAATAAACATACAGCTGTGATTGGCAGAGTTACGGTAAAGGTAGCTACAAGGAACTGTGGTGTCAAGAAGGGAAATGGTCAAGCTCACTCACGGGGCGAGATGCCTCTGTGGGGACAGAGTTTGAACTGGACATGAAGGGGTTCAAAGGACTTTACTATATAGACAGTATGAGACAAAATGGCACATTCACTGAACTTCAAGCCATCTTGTGGCAGGAGTATAGGGTGTGCTAAAAAGATTTAAGCAAAGCTTTAAGCAATGTTGTCGGACTTCTGGTTTGGGGAATGTTCTTCTGATGGACTGCATGGAGCTGGAGTGCGGGTGGTTAAGTCTAGAGTTTGTGAGATAAAACAGTGGAAATGGCCATCAGTCTGGTGCTTGTGTCACCGAGTGGATTCCAAGGCCCTTCATTTTGAAAAGATGGAGTTTGAGATGTCTATGGGATGTCCAGTGGCAGTTGGATTTGGAATTCAGCAAAAAGTATGGGAGGAGGGTATAGCTTTGGGGATTATTTTGTGTATAGCCATGGGATTGGGTAAGGGGCACTGTGTCAAATACAAGAGAGGGTCGGGGTGCACCTGAATTTAGGGGCAGAATGAAGAAGAGGAGTCAACACAGGAGAGCCAGAGAGAAAAATCAGGGAGGCTGGGACCAGGGGGTCCCCCATTGAAGCCCAGGAGTCACAAGAAGAAAAGCTTGGACAGAAGCACCTAATGGCACAAGTAGGTCATGGAAGATAAAG
This sequence comes from Mustela erminea, assembly GCF_009829155.1. Classification (NCBI taxonomy): domain Eukaryota; kingdom Metazoa; phylum Chordata; class Mammalia; order Carnivora; family Mustelidae; genus Mustela; species Mustela erminea. The sequence continues at coordinate 214,697,484 of NC_045614.1, forward strand.
CCAGTAAAGCCAATGTGCCCTGTGGCTCAGTCTTGACATTATGTTTTCAAAGTCTTTTCTGATACGTATGTATTGGTTTGATATCCAAAAGAGAATCTGAACCTTTACTGAGATCTTTCAAAGGACACCAAAGATGATTCCATTTTTAATGTCCAGCAAAATGTTCAATTTTTGTTACTCTCTCTTTGTATCTGTCACTTCCTGAGTTCACTTGTTCCCCTCCTAAATTTTCAAAATATTTCTCTGATCTAGCCCCCAACAGCCCTTCTTTTACCCTAGAAACTCTTATCCTCCATGTTGATTTCATTCTGTTCCTCTGGTCATTCTCTCCCTTTTCCATCATTTCTCACTTTTCCCCTCATCTCCTACCCAAACTCTGTGCAAGGAACAAGTTGGTAAAGGCAGTGCTCTTGATAGATCAGGGAAGAGGAATAGGCTCTGAGTATCCCTGTGTTAAATCCTTCTCGACCCAAGGCAGGCTGTTGGTCATCTTTGGCAGAGCACTTTCCGATAAGCAGTGGGAATGGAAGCAGCTTAACGTGGGTTGAGGATTAATTAATTAATTGGTGGATGATTTAGTGCAGGTGGCGAGTATAAACTGTTTATTCCAGGAGCTTGATTTGGAAGGGAAAGAAAATAAGAGGTTGACCAGGAGATGTCAGGCAATTGAGGTAAGGTCCTTTAAACATTTTTTTGGAGTGAATTTTTGTTTCTCAGTCATACTTAGAGCAGAGATCCACACAGGCACTGACTGTCATCTTAAGAGAAAAATCAACACCATTTGCTTTGCTTATTATTATTTATTGTCATTGGAACTGATGAGGAAGTTCCACCGGACCTGAAGCCTTGATCCCAGACTATGGGCAGGGTTGGAGATGTGAATGTGATACACCTTGAAGGGAAGGAATGAGCTGAGCATTGGACTTACTGATGTAGTGAAAGAGGATTTTTTGTTTTATGGGCATAGACGCTGCCCAGATATTCACCGCAGATCAGTTATTCAACAAATATTTGTACACCTCCTACTATTTCTTAATCACTGTGTTAGGCCTTGAGGTACCTGGAGCTCTGGGGGATAAGCAGGGCAGGTGCATATTCCATCATTTCTGTTCCAAAGATTCCCAGTGGGAAGTGACTATGGGGCTCTTCTATTAGAAGGTGGAGTGATTGAAGTCTGAGAGTAGGGCAGTGGTGGCCATGATTCACCTCAAGGGGGAAGCGGATGTAGACAGCTGGCTGCAAGCATCCCTTGAGGGCCATGAGACCTTGCCTTGACTAGCTGCCTTCCACCTTGGTCCCTTGGTAATAAGGGAATCCTAAAAAGTAGGTGTGACTCAGCATTACTTGTCACCACCATGGTAAGGTTTTCTCAAGTTCAGTAGTTTGAGGAAAGGTCAAATTCAACTCTTGAAATAGTTATTTTGTATAATGACACTCACTTTCTCTGCGATGGAGGTGTCTTGACAAGGCTTGCACTATGATCTGGCTAAGAGTATTTGAGAGAGTATTTATATACAAATGGCAGTTGTGAAATTTGTTTCTAGTGTGTCATGTAGAAATTTGCTTTCTTAAGAAAACTACTAAGATATTTGCCCAATCTCCCTTCTGTGTGCTAATTCTCCTCAAATATCTACTGTTTTACCCTTCATGGCTCATAGTGGTACGTGAAAGTTTAAGTTGAACAGTCCTGGGAGGTGGAGTGAAGTCTCTTGGTGACTGTGTAGGTGTCAGTGTTTGAATCATGACAAGGGAGCCTTCACCCTCCCTGATCAGTGAGTTTCTTTCCCAAGCGTCATGGCCTCAAAATTTTGTCTAGAGCCTGGGCAGAAGCATCTGCTTCAGGCCGCGCCAAGTGATCTTGGGCCAGCGAGCAGAGATCATGAAGTTTTGCTTTACTTCTATTGGAAAAACAAAGTTCATTTCCTCACCACGTGTTATCCATGGAATCCTTCTCAAAGACAACCAGCAAGTAAGATATGCTGGGGGACTCGTGTGGTCATTATGTAGGAAAAAAGGACAGGTCTAAGGACAGGTTTTCATCACCTTGAGGTAGAAATTGCCCAGCTGTTATAAGAGCATCCATGTGAAACCAGAATCCTCTACTCCACCTCCTGTGGTGAAATCAGGGGCCCATGGTCCAAGGGCATTCTTTGCAATAGACAAATGGTCATAATGACATTAGCATTACTAGAACTCTCAGGAGTGGGCCTGCTGGTCCCAACCCCACTGTAGATGCTTGGATTCAGCTTTTTGCTCATTTGTAGATTTTTGTGATCCTCTTCTGTCAAGGTTGAGAGGTAGCTGTGAGTGACAAAATCCATGGAGAGAGAGTTTTCCCATCATCTGAGGAAGTAGCAGGTTGAGGGTGATCTTCATGTGTGCTCATGAAGAGTGCAGTCATGAGAGGAAGGTGTTTGGGCCAGGGGGTGTTCTGCGGAGGGTCAGCTGTTTTCGGAAGAGTCCCTTCTGCCATATTGACAAGTCATGTATGCTCTTGACTTTTGTGTCTGGAAGGCCATGGTTTATTATTGTGTATACGTACTATTTTCTCAACAAAATTTGTCTTCCATCCTCTTACCTATATGCCTACCTCCTGGGACCAACAGGCAAATTAATGTGGCGAATGTGCTGTTAGTTCCTGCTTTTCTTCTCTGCACAGCTTTTGTTCCCTTCTCTGCTAAAGCTCTGAAATTATTTCTGAACACCCTAATAACTGTCCACAGGCTGCTGCTGGTGACCCCCCAGCCTCTTCAGTGTGAGCGATAGGGGGTGAATCTGTCAGTATTGCTTTTTCTTCCATTGAAGTAAGCCAGGTTCTATTTCTTCTGGGAAATAATTGAAGTCTTATGAAATGTACACAGAATAAAAATACCTAAGGCACTGAAATATTCTGTGAAAAAATTTCATCCCAAGGAGATGTCACATAAAGTGAGTGTTTGCTTTCAAGTAAGAAAATGTCTCCATGTTGCAAAGAAGCATGCTTTGGCTTTTGGAGACATGGGTATCTTCTCAAGGACTCATTCAGAACTTCCCTTTGTGCTCTTGTATGCGGCAAATATTGTGTGTTGGTGGGTGCTGTAATGGTGAAAAATACGGAAGATGGTCCTTGATCTGTGCCAGAGTTGTCAAGCAGTGGGAATGCTAGTCCAAGGTTTGCACAGAGAAATAATAATGTATGATCTATGAATGAAAGTGAGAAAGTATCATACAGTGGGTGCCATGAGTGGTAAATGAAGAAATGGCTTTGCTGAGGAATTGGCGGGGTTGGAGGTGAGCTAGAGGTAGCTTAGCAGAAGTGGTGTGATGGTGGGGGGCCTTGGTGGAGGAGGCCAGAGCACAGAAGGGAAAGAATAGTTCTGTTCATAGGGCTGAGGGGAACAGGTGTAGCCTGAGGGTAGAGGCGTGGAGGTTAGTTGGAACACAGAGTGCAGGGCATGGGCTAATGATAAGTAGCTCTGTGAGTCATCATCTTGAAGATCATTGAACCTGTTGGTCAAGAAATGAAGTTTCAAGCCGTGAAGACACATTGCAGGCAGCACAGTGCGACCCGAACACTGCCTGTTGCTTCCATTGCTTCTTGTTTAGGACCTTCATGTAAATTGAAATATGGGCAAGCCCCATTTCCAGAATGGTCACATGCACCATTGTGTTTGTTTGTTTGTTTTTTTTTTTTTTTTTTTTTTGGTGGTGGTTGTTTTTACTAAAGATTATTATTTTTAAAATTCAAAATTCTTTTCCCCACCATAGAAACAATGTTAGAAATAGGATTTGGATTCCTTGACTAGTTCACAATCTTTTTTAAAAAAATTTAATTTAATTTAATTTTTTTTTCCGTGGCCTGGTGATGGGTATTCAGGAGGGCACATATTGCAGAGTCCTGGGTGTGGTGCATAAACATGCACCGGTTTTAATTATTTTTCTTCCTTCTCTCCCCTATTCCATGGTTTGCATGATGAATTCCTGTCACTGCGGAGTCCTTTAGTAAGGGCACTCAAGCAACCTAGAGTCTATGTCTCTACTATTTGGGCCACAAGCATGAGGAATAATTGGGGAGAGATGTTCCCTAAGAGAAATCTCTCGTATTTGTTTTCAAGGTGTTTTGTTGGCTATTGAAGGATGCCAGCCTTCCTATATGTCATCAGACCCAGGCAGACAAGGAGTTTTTTCAGATTTTCCAGATTTTTCTAATGTAGTTGATTGCACAAAATAATCAGCAGCCCTATTAATGGCATTCTGTTGTATCCCTTCTGCTATGTTATTAATTTGTTTTGTTTAATTTTGGTTAGAAGAAAGGCCGTAGGTCTTAGCTTACAGAAATAATCCAAAGCTTGTTTAAAAACAACAACATGAGAGACTATGGACTCTGAAAAACAATCTGAGGGGTTTGAAGTGGCAGGGGAGGGGGTGGGAGGTTGTGGTACCAGGTGGTGGGTATTAGAGAGGGCACGGATTGCATGGAGCACTGGGTGTGGTGCAAAAATAAGGAATACTGTTATGCTGAAAATAAATAAAAAATAAGTTAAAAAAATAAAAAAATAAAAACAACAACACTGTAGATTGGCCTTCCTAAATCTGTGGGAACCACTTTGTTGTCGTTCCTTTTGACACTGTGGATAAAACTGTTCCATACAGTTGTTCAGTGTTGTTTGGGCCATTCAGAAGATAATGCTTTGGAGGTTTAAAGAAATTGGGTTTTAAAAACCTTGAGTTGTGTTTTTGGTTTCTGAGGGTTTGGGAGCTGCAAATAAAGCATTTTTTTTTTTTTTTTTTTTTAATAGAGCTTCAGCAGGGGTAGATTGCAGAGCGAGGGGACAGCAGGGTTGCCTCTAGGCCCCTTCCAAAGCACATTCATGCCGCTCCCTCTCAGTGTCAGAGCACAGGTCACCAGGCCACTACTGTTGTCATTTCTGTGTTCAGGAGGGAATCAGTCTAGAGGCTCTGGAAGTGGCCCTTCCCAGGGGAAACCTGGAGGATAGCCTGGGAGAGTGATGTGCCTCAGGGTGGTAAGTTTATGAAACTGAGGACGATCTAAGGAATTCAAGGAGACCCCAGGCCACTCCCAGTGACCAGCATCCACCTTCACATGGTGGGTGCTCAGTAAATATTTGGAGATTATCCCTGCTACGGCCTAAACTGCACTCCCCCCATTCATATTTATGTGGTAGCATTTGGAGGTGGGACCTTTGGGATGTAATTAAGTTTAAATGAGGTCGTGAGTGTGGGGGATTAGTGTGTTTGTAAAGAAAAGACCCAAGAATGCAGGAGAGCTCTCGTGCACATTCTCTTTCCCCTTTCCTCCCTCCCTCTCATTCTCTCTCCCCACCCTTCCCTCCCTCTGCCATGGGGACACAGGGAGAAATCAGCTTTTGCGAGCTAAGAGGGGGGCTCTCACCAGAAGCCAGCCATGCTGGCAGCCTGATCGCTAACCTCCGCCTCCAGAGCTGTGAGCAAGAAATGTCTGTTGTTCAAGCCACCTAGCTGTGGTATTTTGTTGCCTAAAATGTCAATCCTGAAAATGCCTTCCTCAAACTCTAAATTCGTCGACTCTGAGACCAGTGATCATTGGTGAGAACCCTGTGCTGTGTCTCCTCAGATTGGAGCGGCCATATTCAAAGTTAGTGGGAGGCTTGTCTATTGTATTATGAGTAGGAGAGAGAAGCCCCATCAGACCGCAGACTCGTCAGTGTGTAAAGCCCAGGGAAGGACTGTGGACACCCTAGTATCCTCAGAAAAGGCCAGACCCAGGGCCCGTCCTCTGTACACCGCCCTGTTTCTGGAACCCACCAGACATTTCGGATTCCCTGCCTCTGCCCATCAGCCTCCCCAGAGCATCCCCCCTGCAGACCTCTGTCCTCTCATCTGCCCTGTCAGAGGAAAACCAGAGCAGAACAGCAGATAAGGAACAAACCAGAGTGGATTCTGGAACTACTGTAGTGGGGGAGAGACCCCAGGATAGAGCTGGGTTCAGTTACAAACAGAGCAAGACGAGCAGGATGGATGGTCAAGAGCAGGGTGGTGGGGGGGCGGGGGCAGCTGATGAGTGATTCCTAGGAGGAGACATCAGGGGGCGGGGTGCTGGTCAAACCAGCCTTGCAGGATTCTAGCTAAAATTGGGTAGAATTCTGAAGGTCAAGGCCTTTTTTGGAAAGGAATTGGAGCCTGATGGGACCCTGGGCAGGAGTGTTGGGCTCACACTCCACCCTGCTACACTGAGCAGCAGATCCGGTTCTGCTGGTGCAGAACCTCGCAGGTCTGTCTTCTTCATCGTGGAGCCCCTGGGACCCTGCCTGCCACACGGGAGCCTCTCAGGACTGGTTTTCTGAGGCACAGGAGGGCCTGGGGAACACACAGTGCTGGCGGCATCATGATGGCCACAGGCTATGCCGAGAGCGTTTCCAGCAGGATGTGTTCCTGTCTTCATTGGTCAGCCTGGAAGGACAGGCGCAGGATGCCCCCGAGGCCATGCCACCCACAGCCGCTGCCCCACGAGAGGTGGACGGTGAATGGGTTTTTGTTCTCAGCCCCTGGTGAGGCTCATGAGGTGATGTGAAAGGCAGAGCGACACTGTTCCTCACTGGGTGGGACTCTTGAAGGTGCTTCTCACCAAAGAGGAGCCCCATCCAGGGGCTGCGTGTGCAGGGCTGGGCTGCTGGCTCCGACATGCCCACGGTGGTCGGTGGTCGGGCTCCTGGCAAGAAAGCCTGCAGCCTCCACCGCCCCCTGTTGGGCCTCCAGTGAGCCACCGTAGGAGAGAGGGAGGTGGTAAAACAGTTTGTAAATGCAAGAGGGGTTGAAATAGACTTACAGTTTATTTTATTAAATAGGAAAAAATTGTAAAATTAGAAGCCACTGTCACCAGTTAGAAAATACAATTAAAAAGTATGTTTCATCCAAAAAAGCTGTTAAAGTCTGCAGCTCACAGACATCCCCAGGCTGCTTGACCCCAGCTCAACTGCCAGGCCCCAGCTCAGCTGTGGCCCAGCCAGCCGGCGAGACCACAGAGAACAACAGTGGGCACAAAAGCCTTCTGGGAGTAACCGGCAATGTAGGGGCCGCCTGTCTCCCCCAGTGCCTCCCATTTCCACAGTGTCGGCTTCCTCTCCAGGCACCCCACTGCTAGTTCTCAGTGCGACCATCCACAGCTCAGGTGTGTGACTTTGTCCAGTACATGCTGTGTGGGACCCGGAGTACCAGAGCCGAACGGATTACCTGGGGTAATCCGCACTTCGGAGTTTTCAGAGAAAGCAAGTCCCAGACTTTATTTCCCAGGGTCATATAAATCCTGTTTTTAATTTTCTACTTACTATGTTTTGGCATCTTATTTCTGGCTGGGGAGGAAGTGGCCCTCCCAGGGGGAGCCCTTTCTTAGAGATAAGGAAGCATCCAGCCTGGACCAGGTCTTTAATATGCAAATGAACCCACCCAGGGCCACACTGTCTCTGTCTGGTCTTTATGACTCAGGAGACCCAGGGCCAGGTAGTAGCTAGGGGCTGCCCTATAGCCAGCTGCGCAATTACTCAAACTCACCAGTCCCAATCTGTTCACCTTGCCATGTGTCTCCTTGTCTACAAAAATACTCAATAAAGGCCATGACCCGAACCTGTCTGTTGCACCTGTGAGCCTCCCGTGGTCCACCTTGGCCAGCCATGTCTCTTGTTTCTAAGAGAGCTAAAGTAATGTTAATGTTTTCTTTCAGGGACATTCACTTGTCTGGGTTGTCATTCAGTCATCATTATAAATTAAGACCCGGACACAAAATGAGTTTGTTCTGTGAGGCACTGAGTCCCATGAAATGCACTGTGTAAAAAATCAGAATAGGGGTCAAATAAATTCAAGCTATTTTATAGAAGGTATCACCATTCAGAGATTTATTTTTATTTAAAATTATTCAAAAATATTAATATGGAATGACTTACATACAGCAAAGTACACAGATCTTGGTTGGATGATTCAAAGAATTTTTATCTATGTAACCACCTCCCAGACCAAAAATAAAATATATCCAGCTCTCCAGAAGGACTCTTACGCCCGTTCCTGGTTAATAATACCTCCACAGGAGGTAATTACCACTCTGACTTCTATTATTATTGATACATTTTGCCAGGTTTTGAACTTTTTGTCAATGGAATCATTGAGAACATATCTTCCAAGCCTGCCTCCGTTCATTCAACATATCTATCAGATTAGCACATAGTGCATTTATCAAAAGTTTGTATTTTTTAATGGCTATGTAACATTTTATTGACTGATTCACTACTGATGGATATTTCTTGCTTACATTTGTGCCATTTATTGATGTATTGCCTCTCGGCTCCAAATTCATGGTTTTTTGACTACTCTGTGAAAATGGCTCTGGGCCCTCAGTGACTTCTCTGCTGTTAGTGGGCCAGGCTGTGCCCTTGTCATGGAGGTCTGCGTCTCAGGCTGGGGTTGGTGGACTTACCTGGAGCTTTCATAAGCTAGAGGCAGTGCTGCTCCTTACTCCTGCTTTTCCTGTGTTCTTAGAGACTTCTTTACTTCCTGCTAATCACTCATCACTCAGATCCCATGCTAGAGGAACAATCCTTTATGTTAAATTTACCCTTTGAATTACCGGATCCAGATGGAAGGTAGTTTTTGGTTACTGTGTGCAGCAATGTGCTGTGCACATTCTTGGCCATGCCTCATTTCTGTTGGGTACGAGCTCAGGTGTGGTTGGCGGGGTCAGAGCATATCACGTTCCCTGCAGTAGATGCTGCCAAATAAATACGGCTTTCCAACATCCCACTTCCTTTTAGTCATCTCCATGGGTGGCACTGGTCCTTCATTGTGGTTTTATTTGCGTTTCCTTCATGACTAATGATTCCCGGGTTTTGGCCTTTTCGATATCTTCTTCTGTGAAATATCTGTTCACAATTCATCTTTTAAGATTGTGGGGTTTTTTTGGTTTTGTTTTGTTTTTATGCTTTCTTTGTTGATACATAAAAGTTTTTTTGATATGTTCTTGATATACTAGTCCTTTGTCAGATATATGTATGACATATGTTCTCCCTTTCTGTGGCTTGCTTCTAAAGTATTTTGACAGCATTTTTTGAAGTTTCATTCGTCATCCTTTTTTTCAGATCCAGGAGACCCTCCTCTGTCTCCGCACCCCTAGCCCCACTAAACTGCATTCGCAGACTGACTCTTTGGCTTTCTAGCTCTTGGGAATATGGACTTCCAATCCCTTTGTCATCATGAGCTGTAGCCCTAGGTCAGGAGTCCTACCCACCTGGCCTGGGCAGGGAGGGACCCTCTGTTAGATGGAGTAAAGACAATGACTTCTGGGCTCCCGACAGACAGCCTTTCCCTGCCCTAAAGAGCTAGCTTTTAGGGTTAGCTTTGTGCTGTTACTTACTTGTTCTTCTGTAATTTAAATGTGCCTGGTCTAACCTACACACAGCCCTCTGGGGTGTTAGGTGGACATGCCCCTGGCCCTCTGGGTGCTCTGACCCAGAAGGGGCACAGTGTCCCCGGCCTGGAGCTGATGTGACACCTGCAGAGGCGGGAAGCAGAGGAGAAGGGAGGGAGGGACCTGCCACCTTCTGGCTTGCCTTGATCTATAATTCATGCACACTGCTTATCTACTCCAGTTCCGAGGCTCTGTGTCTGTGTCTGTATTGCTCCTAGGTTAAAAGAGCAAAGCCTGGTATCCAGAATTTGCTACATAAGCTGTTGCTCCATGACTGACTGGAAAGCCAGGTGACACAGGCTGGCCCAGGTGTGTTTTGAAGGTGGGGTTTCCATAGCAGACATAGTTGCCTGTTCATGACTCTGTCCATGGAGCTGCTTTATGCTAAGGGCTCCTGCCTTTTAGCCAAACTGTGAGGGACAGAACTGGGGGATACATGTTTCCTTTTCTAGAAACATGCTCTTCCAGGCTCTGTCCCTTATTGGTGCTAGGTGTCCTTCCCAAGTCCCCTTCAGTAGGTCCTTATAGCACAACGTACAGACTCAGTTGAAGGTGTAAATGGGATATGAGGTGTAACTTCCTGGTCACAACTGGAGGTAGGAAATGTGTTCCAACAGCACATGAAAATAAATGACCTCAGGAAGCATTGGCCCATCAGACCTCGTGGGTGTCATTTGGTGTCTAGTGAGAGACCCATGAAGTGAGTGAGCTGAGCGTCCCTCCCTGGGGATTGAGGTCCATGCGAATGACCCTGAGAAAAGGTGCACTAGGGGAAAGAGGTGTTAAGGCTCACCAGTGAGGCCACCCACCGAAGAAGAGCAAACTTACCCGAGAAAGGAAGCAACATCGAGAGATGCCATCTTTCTCTTGATTTGGTTTGTGCATTTCTTTTTAAAATGTGTTGTGGGGGGAAAATGCAATTTGGTTTCCCTTACCCCTTCTTCAGCCAGAGTAAACTACACATCCTACCCCTGCAAATAACTATTCTCAGAAAGATGACGGATGCCTGGGTGGTTCCATCAGCTAAGCGTCTGCCTTCGCTCAGGTCATGGTCTCAGGGTCCTGGGATTGAGTCCTGCATCGGGCTCCTTGTTCTTCAAGGAGCCTGCTTCTCCCTCTTCCTCTACTACTCCCCCTGCTCGTGCTCTCTCACTCTCTCTGTCAAATAAATAAATAAATAAAATCTTAAAAAAAAAAAAAAAGGAAATAGAATTCTCAGCATCCTGCCAGCCACGGCTCAGAAACGTTCTTGCCATCCATTTGCCTCCCAACGCGATTTCTCTGAACTGTGTGGGGCCTCCAGCTGAACAAAACCTTCTTGGGGCCATGAAGGACAGGAGCCAGACTTAGTTGGCCTCCAGAGAGTTAGCTGGTTCTGGAAGTTTCCATCATTATTCCTTATCTTTTATGGAGAAGGTATTTGGAACAGAATTTTAACTGAATGAAATTTCAAGGTCCTGTTTTGCCATGAAAATAAGTGGCCCTTTCTTCCTTCCTCTTGGGTTTTTTTATTTGTTTGTTTGTTTTTTTGCCTTGCTGGTCCCTCTGAGCTCACCCAGGATGACATTTTGAAGACAGGGACACTGAGTTGAGAACTGATGGATCTCTTACCTGTCTCAAATTCTGTAAACATTAGCCATGGGCTGTTAGGTAGGAAGGTCACTTGTTAGCATGAGACATTGGACTGAAGCTGACTTATGGGTCCCCTGGGTCCCCTTCCAGAGCTCTGGGCACTATCTTAGTGCATCAGTCTCAACAGGCTTCTTGGAAATTTGCATGCTGTTATTGTTGTCCATAGGTGCACCGTGTGTGAAATCTGTCTTGATCTCCTTCACTTAGCAGAAGAGAAGAGTGGGGCTGGAGTGGGGCCCAAATGATCCTCAAGGTCACCTGGGTAGGTGGAGAGGCGGGTATGCAGCATGCTGGCATGGCCGATGGGGAGGAGCTCTCATGAGCTGTAGATGATTTGAATGGCGCTATTCTTTTTGTTTTTTTCCTTACAGTGACTCTGGAGGAAGGGAATCATCGTTTTGGGTAAACGAAGTGAGTCCAGAACTGGACAGGGCCCAACGGCATTCACTCACGGCTCTTTGACAACTTTCCTCTTGGAATCTACCCTGTGGTTTAGCTTTCCAACCAGAGTGTCATCAGAGCCAGAAGAAAGTGAGTTATTTGTTTTCTTAATGTTACAACATTGACATGGGTGCTCCTGGATTTGGTGAGAATTTGCTGAGAATAACAGAGGTGTGTGGCTACAAGAAGAAAGAATCGAGATTTAAAGAAGTAACCCCTAAAATAGAATAAGTACCTCTAGTAGGGATGGATTCCAAGGTACAGTGTTCCCGCCTTATTTGAGCTTCTGTGTTTTGAGGTTTCAGTCACCCGTGGTCCACTGTGGTCCAGAAGCAGATGGTCCCCATTTGGACCTATTGTCAGAAGGTTGGTAGTAGCCCAGCGCGACATCACACGCCTGCGTCACACACCTCACATCATCTCATCACGTGGGCATTTCATCATCTCACGTCATCACAAGAAGGGTGAGTACAGCGTGATAAGGTATTTTGAGAGAGAGACCATATTCACATAACTTGCATTATAGTTTGTTGTTATTGTTGTCCTATTTTATTGTTAGTTATTGTTGTGAATTTCTTACTGTGACTGATTTCAAAACTAGAAGTTACAAGGATGCATGTAGGGTTTAGTACTGTGGTTGACTTCTGGCATCTGCTGGGGATCTTGGAAGTTATTCCCACAAATAAGGGGGATGTGTGTAGTTGTGTAGATCAGAACATTGGTCTTACTTCTTTCTGGATGCGATACAATGGTTCTTGATTCACTTAGAGAAGAATGCAAACGGTTCATGCCTTTACATCCAGAACATGCGGTTTTCTGTCTTGCAGGCTCTCTAGCTGGACTTCATTATGAAGTCAGGGATGGACAGACTTGGAAGGATCTCATGGGAGATCTGGTCCCATATTTTCGAGGGGAATCTGATAATCCCACGGGTGAAGGGTGGGCTGGCCTGGAGCCCCGTGCTCTGATTGCACACTGTTGGGAGTCCATGCTCACTGTTGGACTCCCGCTCTCAGCTCTGTGTGCTGTGAGACCCCAGAGTCTCTGGCCCATGAGCTGTGAGACATGAGTGTCTTCCCCCGCATAAGCCTCCCTGGGGCAAAGCTAGACATGCTCCCCTTCTTCTGAGGTCTGACCATTCCACCTTGTTCCTTTCAGATGGCTTACATGAAGATGCGCCTGCTGTACATTTCCCTGGTGCTCCTGGGAGCCCTCTGTTTGTATTTTAGCATGTACAGTCGGACTCCTTTTAAAGAGGAGCCGTTTGTTTTCAAGAAAGAAAGGGGGAACTTCCTCCAGCTTCCAGATATCAACTGCAAGCAGGATCCCCCTTTCCTTGTCCTACTGGTGACCTCCTCCCATGAACAGATGTTTGCTCGCACGGTCATCCGGAACACGTGGGGGAAAGAAAAAAATGTGAACGGAAAACGCATAAAAACCTTCTTCCTTCTGGGAGCCACAGCCAATAAGGACCTGTCGAAAGTCATCGCGCAGGAAAGCCAGCGGCATCGCGACATTATCCAGAAGGACTTCATGGACGCCTACTTCAACCTGACCCTGAAGACCATGATGGGTATCGAGTGGATCCACCGCTTCTGTCCTCAGGCGGCTTTCGTGATGAAAACGGACTCGGACATGTTTGTCAACATCTACTACCTGACCGAGCTGCTCCTCAGGAAAAACAGAACCACTCGATTTTTCACTGGCTTCTTGAAACTGAACGAGTTTCCGATTAGGGACAAGCACAACAAGTGGTTTGTCAGTAAGTACGAGTATCCGTGGGAGAAGTACCCGCCCTTTTGCTCGGGCACTGGCTACGTGTTTTCCAGCGATGTGGCGAGTCAGGTGTATGAAGTGTCCGAGAGCGTCCCGTTCATTAAACTTGAAGATGTCTTCGTGGGGCTCTGCCTGGCGAAACTGAAAATCAGGCTGGAGGAACTCCACTCGGAGCAGACCTTTTTCCCAAACGGACTGGCCTTTTCCACGTGTCGTTTTAAGAAGATTGTGGCCTGCCATTTCGTCAAGCCTCGCAACATGCTCAGCTATTGGCAGGCTCTGGAAAATTCCCTGGAAGACGAGTGTCCAGCTGTCTGAGGGGAGCCCAGCGGCCCACGTGGACACACTTGAGGCAGCCCGCACCGAGAGTGTCGGAAGATCTTCAGGCGGCATCGCTGAGGATCACTGTGCGGGCAGGGGGGAGTGAAGAGGGAGGAGGGGGAGTCAGGTGAGGGTGATTCCCTGTAGGGCTGCCTGTCTAGCGGAGTCTGTAAGCCTGAGCAAAACCACTTGGTGCCCAAGCAATAACAGATGCCATCTCTTGATGCACCTCTGCACTGAGTGCCTGACGCATGCCTCCATTTTCCCATTTCTAGGATCAGTGTCTCCGTGTCACGATGGGTGGTGGCATCCCCCACTTACACACCAGGCAACAGTAGCTTACAGAAACACAGGGCCTTGTCCCACGTCTCCCAGCCAACAAATCCTGGGGCAGGGATGGAAATCCAGTGCTGTAAAAACCCAGGCACAGCCCCTGGCTCGAGGCCACCCTTCGGTCCTGCCTCCCTTGGCAGGGAGTGGAGGCCAGCAGGGCTCAGAAGCAGGCCTGATGGTGGCCCCTTCGGTTCCTTTCAAGAGTCCCGTCCGCTTCAGCTCCCAGGCCTTGAGCTTTCAGGGCCGTCCCTGGGGAAATCTGCAAGGCTTCACTCACTGCATTGGACCCATTCGGGACGCTGAGTCCCTGTGAGCACTCAGCATTCAGCTCACGGCAGAACAAGCCCATTCCCCACCATCGCCCCTAAGAAACGGCCACCTTGAGGCAGGAACCGTGGTTATAGCTTTGGTTTTGAAATAACTGCAAAGCCTGGCCTGTTAATCAGACTTCTTGGCCAGCGTCCCCAAGGACACTGCGTGAGCTCACTGAAAGGAACTCTGGTCAAGGGGTGCTGTCTTCCTGAGCCTGCTTCTCATGCCTGGCCCAAGCTCATCTTTTTGGAGTTTCTCAGATGGCCAGGGAAGAACTGAGTTTGTGGAGTGGAGGTTGACCTTCTATTTCCTTCAGCCCAGAAGTTTGTAGGAACCTGTTCTGCATTCAGGCTGTGGAGGCGAGACCCTGCTTGGCAGGGGTCTTCACCCATCCAGTTGCTGTGGGATTAGATGCAAAGTCGCCTTTCTTCTGGTCCTAGGAATGATTCAGACTTATATTTTACTTTACCTGACTTGACTTTACCAGCACACACAGTGAAGGCCTCACATGCCTGGATAACCCACAGATGCCGGGCCAAGCTCCTACCTGTGCCCAGGAGGAGGTATTTGCTGCAAAATGCCTGTGGCCACATGAACTTCAACAGCATTTCTCACATCTGCTGCTTCTCTGCAGATGTGTTTCCTTATCTTGGCTGCTCGTACATGCTGGGCCATGTTCAGAAAACCTTCCTTCTCAGCTGGGACAGTCAGGGACTGAGCTTACTGTTGGAAGCCCAGATTTTGCTGGAGCCCTGGTCCTGCAGGAGGGCTGTCCCCTGATTCGGTAGATAATGGTGGTAGGGGGTGTCGAGGGTGAAGGAACTTGTCCGGGAGCAGGGCGGGGTCTATGCCTAGATGTCCACCCCTTGTGGCCACTGGGCTCTGTGGGAGGTGTGGGGGACTCAGGATCGGGCCTTCTCATCAGCCTGTAATTCAGTCACAGGGACCATGTGCACAGGTGTGGGTCTGCCACCCGAGTCGGGTTCTTGGGTCTAACAACTCTAGAAGTGAGGCAGGATCCAAAAGTCTAAGGCACAGGCAGCATTCTATTGGACAAAGGTCCCACCAGTGTTCCCACTCCTGTCTCTTATGCTAAGGGACGGAAAAGTGCCTTGTCCCAGTTGGTGGATGTGAGCAGGCAACCCAGCAGCTCACGGTGTTTTTGGAGCTGTGGTCGTTCAGGTTGATGGTGTCTCCATTTGTTCCTGCCTCAGCAGGATATGGGCCCGGCTGTTGTTTGAAGTCCTGCTGGTTGTGGGTTGGACCCTGGTTCTGCTCTGTGAGAAAATCAGTTCAGGAAGAACAGCCGACTGGAAGTGTCCCACGTGCATAATGTTTTTCATTAGAGTCTTGTTCCTATGGTCCCTGACTGCCTTATGTTCCCCCCAGAGAGGTTTCATCCACCTGATGCTTATGGGGAGCATGGTTGGAGGTCTCATCTCCTGTGTCTACATCCTGCTGATCAAGGACGTAGATGCTGCCTCTCATTGGAGGTCATGGCAATGTCTCGCCTTCTGATTTAACTCTGCTGTGGAAACGTGGTCCCCAGCGGATATGGGCTGAATCCCTGTGTGAGCATCAGCTGGATCTGGGGCTGTTGTCATCCTGAGGACACAAATTTGACAAGTAAATTAAAGAAACATGATCCAAATAGAAAGAGCAGTGAAATGGCTACTAAGGTCATGAGGAAAGGCAAGAACCAGGTAACACTTGGCAGGTACCCCTTGATGGAGTCCCAGATGGTTTGAATGTGGGGGTCTTAAAATGATGGAGCCAGGAGGCCTTTTGGAGGATGATGTCATCCCTTTGTTCTCTTCTCCAGAAACATGAATGTAGAAACAATAAGATGGGTTTGCAATAGTACATACTTGCCCTGGTCCAGCCAGTGAGAGTCCAAGGCTAACTGGTGATCTAAAACCATGGAAGCCAGAGTCTCATGATCTTAGATAAGCTCAAATTCCTGTCCGGTTTCAGCCCCAACTGTGGATACAGGGGCTGTGACATTTTGTGTGGCAGCATCATTGTACATTATTCTCCTGCCTGATCCTATCAAGGATCCAAACCAGGGGAATCCTCTGGCGATCAGCAGTCCTACGGTTCCCCTGGACCTTTGTGGTGATAGCTGAGTGTTAGAAGGGTTATTGGCAGGGGAAGGTGCTACATGTCTCACAGCCCAGTCGCCACTAGTATTGCTGGTATTAAGACATTGAACTACTGTCCCCTTCCCATCTGCCATTCCTAGGAAGACTGTTCCTTTAGCTAGACCAAGAAGTCCTGGGGGGGGGCACTGAGGGGGCGAGTGGTGGTGAGATGTCCACAGGGAGCACTTGTCATTATCAGGGTCTCCTTCATCAGCAGTGCCATACACCTGTGGCCCTGTGTGACAGTCTGGGTAACTGGGGCACCAAGGCCATATGTTCTAGACCATATCCCATGTTTGAGCTGTGGAGGGTATTGCTGCATATAAAGGGGGACAGGACTGGGGGTGGGGTTAACCACACTTTTTGGGGAGCAGCTGCATGGAATGGTACTAAGTATTGTGGGCTCCTTTGGCAGTCAGGTTATCGGTGGAGGGCCCAAAAGGATCATAAGAAGGGTCATGTGGGGGCGGCCTGGGATCTACCTTGGTATACCGGTGATGGCTGATCGATAGAAACATGTTGTTGTAATCAGGTCAGTGGGCGTTGGGTGGATGCAGAGGATGGGGTTTGTGTGAGGTTTGGCTCTGTAAATGGGGTGGGCTTGGACCTGGGACCACTCTGCAGGCTTGCCCCACTGAACATCTTTATGGGCCTCTCCAGGGTCTTGTTCATGACATACCCAGTGGTCTGATAAGTTTCTAGTGTGGTCTGAGACAGTGTTTTAGTAATTTGGAGCAAAAAATTTTCTTCCCCTTTCCCCACATTTTACTTTATACCCTATTACGATCAGGGAAGACATAAGCACCAGGACAAGAAGGGGTATAGTTAGTTTTATTTTTCCTTCACCTAGCAGGGACAAAAGAGGTATAATAGGATAAGAGAACAGACCCAGAGCCATCCCAGGAAATGTTAGACTGAACTGGACCCCTTATCCAGCAGGGACAAACCAGGTGCTTTACAGGGGGTGGGGCTGCTCCAAGCAGCAAAATTATGGGAGACACAGATGTAAGACAAGAAGGTGTTGGGGACAGTGGTCCACCATGTTCCTTACCTGTTTGCAGTGATGACTGTCTTTTTTTTTTTTTTAAGATTTATTTATCTATATGAGAGAAAGAGAGAATGAGCATGAGGGGCAGAGGGAGAGGGAGAGGGAATCCCAAGCAGACTTTGCACAGAACGCAGAGCCCTGTGCAAGGCTTGATCTCACAACCCTGAGATCATGACCTGAGCCAAAACAAAGAGTTGGACACTCAACTGACTGAGTCCCTCCCCACCAAGGCGCCCAATGTCTGTCTTTTGAACAGGTATTTATCCAAGCTTTCATTGGTTCCCAGGTGTAGGTGTGGTTGGCCAGTGGGTCCTGTAGAAGTTTTGGAGGGTGATGGACAAGTTTAATCCTGGTGAGATGGACCCAGCAAGGTACTCCTTCCAGCTCTGTGATGGTGGGAGTCGCCAGAATTCCCTGGTTGGGTCCTTTCCATTTGGGTCAGAGTTGGTCCTTTGTGATCCCTCTTCCCATGTCCTAAGCCCTGCTTGTCCCCAGGGCCCAACGTTTGGTTTGGGAGGACAGAGGGATCCCCATGGGATCTGGCAGGATTTTATTGCCACATTGTTGTAGGGCCTGTTGAGTTTTGCTTCAGTTACCCTAGAGGGGAAAGAGGTCCCCCTGTCGCTCTGAAGCGACTTGGGCAGCCCCAGGTCTTGGAATGATTTCTTTTAGAAGACATTTGTACACCTTAGTAGCCTTCTCTGTCCTTGAACAGAAAGCCTCTATCCAACCAGTAAAAATGTCTCCAGACGCAGGAAGATGTTTACAACCAGCCTTGGGAGGCATCTGAGTAAAATTAGTGCCCACGCCCTCAGAGCTTGTCTGCCGGGGACCCAGGTTCCAGCTCCAGCTGTGTTCCTGATGCCACCTTGCCTGACCACAAGGCATGCTTCACCCACCACAGGGCCTTTGGACTGGTTATTCCCTTTGCCAGGATTACTCTTCCCTCAGAGTGTCTCATGGCTTACTCCTTTGCCTCCTTCAAGCCTTTGGTCAGATATCATCTTCTTGGTGAGGTTTACCTTGCCCCTTCCCATGTCCCCTTACCTTGTGCTATTATAATATCTTTTATTTATTGTTTTATTTCAACCCACTTTAATGAGAACTCTGTGCAGGCATGGATCTTTGTTTCCTTCATTGATGTACCTTAAATTAATTTAATCTTATTTTTTCAGTGTTCCAAGATTCATTGTTTATGCACTACACCCAGTGCTCCATGCAATACATACCCTCCTTAATACCCACCACCAGGCTCACCCAACCTGCCACCTCTCCCCTCCAAACCCTCAGTTTGTTTCTCAGAATCCACAGTCACTTATGCTTCATCTCCCACTCCGATTTCTCCCAATTCACTTTTCCTTTCTATCTCCTAATGTCCTCCATGTTATTCCTTATGCTCCACAAGTAAGCGAAACCATATGATAATTGACTCTCTGCTTGACTTATTTCACTCAGCATAATCTCTTCCAGTCCCGTCCATGTCGATGCAAAAGTTGGGTATTCATCCTTTCTGATGGAGAAGTAATACTCCATTGTATATATGGACCACATCTTCTTTACCCATTCATCCATTCAAGGACATTTTGGCTCTTTCCACAGTTGGGTGATTGTGGCCATTGCTGCTGTGCACATTGAGGTACATAGTCTCCACACCTAGCATGGAGCCCAACTCAGGGCTTGACCCTGAGATCAAGACCTGAGCTGAGATGAAGAATCAGACTCTTAACTAACTGAGCCACCCAGGCACCCTGCCCCCCCGCCCCCCCCGCCCCGCAGTGCACCTTAAAGCTTTAGCACAGCTCCTGGCATATAGTAGATGTTCAACAAATATTTGTTGAATGAAACTGAAATGGTCTTTATGGGAGATGGTTTTGGAGGGGAGTCGGAAAGCCTAGCCTGAAAGGGGGAGGATTCTAAAATACATCCAACACTATGGCTCCCAAGGCATTATAAAATGAGGATTACACTTTTACTGGAAACTATGACCTGAAAGCTTAGAAGGGCTTTACAGCAGTGTTTCCTGACCTCATGCCCCCCTCTCTTGGTAGTGGAAAGCCTCAGACACTGGGAAGCCGGTGGGACTCTGTAATGCACTCTGTGTGCCTGCCCTTCAGCCTTCACACACCAGCCTTTTCTCACCTGACACCCCCTTGACACCTCCCTTCCATTTCTTTTGATGATTATAGAAATCTTTTCAACTGTATCGAACTTTTATTTATTTTAATTTTTTAAAAGATTTTACTTATTTGTTTGAGGGAGAGAGAAAGAATGTATAAGAGAGGGGCAGAGGCAGAGGGAGAGAGAGAGAATCTCCAGCAGACTCCCCCGGAATGTGGAGCCTGATGCAGGGCTCGACCTCATGACCCGGAGATCATGACATGAGCTGAAACCCAGAGTTGGATGCTTAATCAGCTGAGACACCCAGGTGCCTCAACTATATCCCATTTTTAGTCCCAGAAGAATGAAAACAGTAAACCAAATTGTCAGGAAACTCACACAGGATCACTAATATGACTTTTTAGTCCTACTGTTTTCTGTATGTGAATAACTACATACATAGCATCTTCGGGATGCTAAAAACTACACTCTGGATTTGAGGTCAATTTTCCAAAACCATGACTATAAAACAATGTCCACTCTGTTATGCTGTGCGGGTGCATTCGGGACATGGGGTTATTCCATGGTCAGTCCAGATATAAGGAATGTGGATGGCCCATAGTTTACTCGGGAAGGGTGTCACTGGATTCCTGTATCTCATGGGGTTGCTTTGACCCCTTGAAAGGGATTTAGTTGCTGAAAGCTGGTCCTGGCTCAGGAGGCAGTTTCCCTGGTCAACAAACCTGTTGCACAGATTTCAAGGACCATGTTTGATAGCAGAAGACTGGAGTTTAATCATGTACATGCTGATTGAATTAAGGAGCTACATAGATGTTGTGATGTCGAATAAATCATTCTCACATGACAGCAACAGAAATTGTAGGGCATCCTAACTTTACAAGCTGCAGTGCCTGCCATTTATTGAATTACTGATATTGTTCCCTTGATCTCCAGTCTCAGAGAATCTAAGATGAATCACATCAGTCATTTGGGTGGAGATCCTGATACTGCTTCTGCTTTGCGTAGATGGCACTTTTGTCCTCATGTCTAACTGAATTATCCTGATCCTTCAGCTCCTCTTTCCTGCAAACTATTGAACTCTTTGACACCTTTATCTGCCTTCAATGTTGTCCACACATCCTGTCTCTCAAAAGCATGTCCTTGCACAGAACTCAGACTCGGAACGCTGCTCTCACTTGCTGGTGCACTCTGGGGTGACCACCTTCTCAGACAAGATCACCTATGCTGCAGCTCTCGTTCTGGGAGCCCTAAGATTCTCTGGCTTTTCTTTCCTGCTGTCAGGGCTTGCATGGCCAGGAGTGACAGTCCTTGTTCCTATGTTCCTTGTTCTCCAGGCGATGATACCTAGAATAAAAGATGTGAAAACAGTTTCCAATGCAAGTAGAATCTCTGGCTTCTAGACATGAGGAGAATTTGGAACTCATTTCCATCCCTCAGTTTGTGCGTGAAAACCAAGATTTGCAGCTGGTGCTTCAGCTCTGCACTCAGAGGGACCTCCTGACCCTCAGTCTGACACCATACCTACTGTGACATGTTGCTTTTTTATTTTTTCATTCTAAAGGTACTTAATTCCTACTTGTCTTAAAACACACCATTGCAACCCCATAGTGCTCTGTGTAAAAAGGAAAGAAAACTCTAACAGAACTTGTCAGGCCCCCTCTCCCCGAGTGCCATTCAGTAGTCTGATAAACATCTCCTGGGTACCCCCAAGATGCATGCAATGCAGCCTAGCTACAACCAGACTCCATGGCTCCCTCCCCTGCACCTGGTCTCCAAAGTCAGAACTTCCTGTTCTCAGGAAATGGGCCACTACCCATCTGTCCATTCAGTTCAAGTCAGGGCTCACCCTTGCGACTTTCCTCTCACTCATTTCACCATGCATGTCTTGTGGTTGCTGCTCCCTGTGGATCTGGCCTCTTTCCATGTCCACCATTCAAATCCCAGTCTGGGCCACCATCTTGGCTCTAATGAACGCGTGTTGCATTCTCCTGGTTGGTCTCATGGATCCAGTCATGCTGCCTGCCAACCCATCCTCCACTTTACATCTGGAGTAATTTCTTAAAAAGCAGATCTCATTGGGAAACTCAGAGACCCAGGGAAGCTGAGCAATTGTTGCTGGACACCTGCCTTCCTGTTCATGAGCTGCAGGCCATTGCAGAGGCCAGAGCAGTGGCCCCCTGCCCCAGCTGGACATCCTGGTACAGCTGCACTTATTCTTAAAGTCTGGCATAGAGTCCTGAAACTGAGTTTTAGAACAAAAGGAATCACTTTTCAAGCAACGTCTTTTAGAAAAAAAAATATTTATTTTTTAAATTTCAGTGTTCCAGAATTCATTGTTTATGCACTACACCCAGTGCTCCATGCAATATGTGCCCTCCATAATACCCACCAAAAGGCTAACCCAAACTCCCACCCTCCACCCCTTCAAAACCCTCAGTTAGTTCCTCAGAGTCCACAGTCTCTCATGGCTCATCTCCCCTCCAATTTCCCCCAACTCCCTTCTCCTCTCCATCTCTCCATGTCCTCCATGTTATTTTTTATGCTCCACAAATAAGTGAAACCATATGATAATCGACTGTCTCTGCTTGACTTATTTCACTTATTTCACTCAGCATAATCTCTTTCAGTCCCGTCCATGTTGATACAAAGGTCGGGTATTCATTCTTTCTGATGGAGGCATAATACTCCGTAGTATATATGGACCACATCTTCCTTATCCATTCATCCATTGAAATGCATCTTGGTTCTTTCCATTGTTTGGTGACTGTGGCCATTGCTGCTATGAACATTGGGGTACAGATAGCCCTTCTTTTCACTCCATCTGTATCTTTGGAGTAAATACCCAGTAGTGCAATTGCAGGGTCATAGGGAATCTCTACTTTTAATTTCTTAAGGAATCTCCACACTGTTCTCTAAAGTCGCTGCAACAACTTGCATTCCCTCCAAAAGTGTAAGAGGGTTCTCCTTTCTCCACATCCTCTCCAACACATGTTGTTTACTGTTTTGTTAGTTTTGGCCATTCTAACTGGTGTAAGGTGGTATATAAGTGTGGTTTTGATTTGGATCTCCTGATGGCTAGTGATGAAGATTTTTTTCATGTGTCTGTTAGCCATTTGTATGTCTTCATTGAAGAAGTGTCTGTTCATGTCTTCTGCCCATTCTTTGATATGATTATCTGTTTTGTGTGTGTTGAGTTTGAGGAGTTCTTTATAGATCCTGGATATCATTCTTTTGTCTGTAATGACATTGGCAAATATCTTCTCTCATTCTGTGGGTTCCCTCTTTGTTTTGTTGACTGTTTCCTTTGCTGTGCAGAAGCTTTTGATTTTGATGAAGTCCCAAAAGTTCATTTTCGCTTTGTTTCCTTTGCCTTTGGAGACATATCTTAAAAGAAGTTGCTGTGACTGATGTTGAAGAGGTTACTGCCCATATTCTCCTCTAGGATTCTGATGGATTCCTGCCTCACGTTGAGGTCTTTTATTCATTTCGAGTTTATCTTTGTGGGTGGTGTAAGAGAGTGGTCAAGTTTCATTCTTCAACACATTGATGTCCAATTTTCCCAGCACCATTTATTTATTTAAATATTTTTCTTTATTTATTTGACAGAGATCGCAAGTAGGCAGAGAGGCAGGCAGATAGAGAGGAGGGGAAGCAGGCTCCTCGCAGAGCAGAGAGCCTGTGGGGCTCAATGTGGGGCTCGATCCCAGGACCCTGAGATCATGACCTGAGCCAAAGGCAAAGGCTTTAACCCACTGAGCCACCCAGGCACACCTCCAGCACCACTTATTAAAGAGACGGTCTTTTTTCCATTGTATATTTTTTCCTGCTTTGTTGAAGATTATTATTATTATTATTATATTTTTTAAAGATTTTATTTATTTATTTGACAGAGAGAGAGAGATGACAAGCAGGCAGAGAGGCAGGCAGAGAGAGAGAAGGAAGCAGGCTCCCTGCTGAGCAGAGAGCCTGATGCGGGGCTTGATCCCAGGACCCTGAGAACATGACCTGAGCCAAAGGCAGCGGCTTAACCCACTGAGCCACCCAGGCGCCCTGTTGAAGATTATTTGACCATAAATTTGAGGGTCCATATCTGGGCTCTCTACTCTGTTCCACTGGTCTATGTGCCTGTTTTTGTGCCAGTACTATGCTATCACAGCTTTGTAGTAAATCTTGAAATCAGGCAATGTGAAGCCCTCAGTTTTGTTTTTCTTTTTCTACATTTCCTTAGCAATTTGGGGTCTCTTCTGGTTCCATACAATTTTTAGATTGTTTGAAATGACATTGGAAGTATAGATTGCTCTAGACAGTACAGACATTTTAACAATGTTTATTCTTCTGATCCATGAGCTTGGAATGGTCTTCCATCTTTTTGTGTCTTCTTCAGTTTCTTTCATGAGTGTTCTATAGTTCCTTGAGTACAGATCCTTTGCCTCTTTGGTTAGGTTTATTACCAGGTACCTTACGGTTCTTGGTGCTATAATACACCAGCTGTCTTTACACCTTAAAGAACTAGAGAATCAACAACAAATTAAGCCAACCCCACACACAAGAAGGGAAATAATAAAGATTAGAGCAGAGATCAATGAGATAGAAACTATAGATATAGTAGAACCCATCAATGAAACTAGAAGGTGGTTTTGAAAGAATCAATAAGATCAATAGAGCACTGGCCAAACTAATCCAAAAGAAAAAAAAAAGAAGATACAAATTAATAAAATTATGAATGAAAAGGGAGAGATCATGACTAACACTAAGGAAATAGAAACAATCATCAGAAATTATTATCAAGAGTTATATGCCAGTAAGTTAAGCGACTTAGATGAAATGGATGCATTCCTGGAAACCTATAAACTTCCAAAACTGAATCAGGAAGAAATTGACGACCTGAATAGACCAATATCTAGTAATGAGATTGAAGCAGTGATCAAAAGCCCCTCAAAAAACAAGATCCCAGGACCTGATGGGTTCCCTGGGGGAATTCTACCAAATTTTCAAAGAAGAAATAATACCTATTCTCCTGAGCTGTTTCAAAAAATTGAAGCAGAAGGAAAAGTTCCCTCAGTTAGTTCCTCAGAGTCCACAGTCTCTCATGGCTCATGAAGCCAGCATTACCCTGATCCCCAAACCAGGCAAAGACTTCACCAAAAAGGAGAATTTCAGACCAATATCTCTGATGAATATGGATGCTTAGATTCTCAACAAAATCCTAACTCGATTATCCACCATGACCAGGTGGGATTTATCCCTGGGTTGCAAGCATGGTTCAACACTTGCAAATCAATCAATGTGATAGAACAAATCAATAAGAGAAGAGAGAAGAACCACATGGTCCTCTCGATTGATACAGAAAAAGCATTTGACAAGATACAGAGTCCGTTCCTGATTAAAATGCTTCAAAGTATAGGGATAGAGGGAACATTCCTCAACTTCATAAAATCTATCTATGAAAAACCCACAGCGAATATCATCCTCAATGGGGAAAAGCTGACAGTCTTCTCTTTGAGATCAGGAACAGGACAAGGGTGCCCACTCTCACCACTCTTGTTCAACATAGTATTAGAAGTCCTAGCAACAGCCATCAGACACCAAAGAGAAATAAAATGTATTCAAATTGGCAATGAAGAAGTCAAACTCTCTTCACAGATGATATGATACTTTATATGGAAAACCCAAAAGACTCCACCCCCAAACTACTAGAACTCATACAGCAATTCAGTAATGTGGCAGGATACAAAATCAATGTACAGAAATCAGTTGCTTTCTTATATACTAACAATGAAAATACAGAAAGGGAAATTAGAGAATCAATTCTAAGCAATTTCTTTGATCTCTTAGTGTGGCCGTTCTGGGTCTAGGTGGCTAAGTTTGAATTTTACCTTTGTCCTTCACTTCCAAAAGTAAGATACTTACTTCACATCAGTTTTCTCATCTGAAGAATGGGACAACAGTGGCTCATAGCATTGTTTTTAAGACAATGTTAAGACATTGTTGCTGAGACAATGTGTGTAAATTTAGTAACATGGGTGTTTTTGATGATAGTATTTGGGTGGTGAGTTTTGGCAAAGACAATGATGGTATATTTGTAGTGATCTGTGCACAAATCAAGAAATCTTTGGGTTTGGTCTTTAAGACTTTTTCTTTCCTCCTTGAGTCTTCCCTGGCACTTTTGGAAAAATTCTGGTATCTGTGGAGTTCTTCAAAATTGCAGGGCATAATGTTTTAGACTCAGTTAATTCAGAGTGTATATAAATCTGAATAGGTTAAAAAAATGGAGCTGGAAGTTGCCTTAGCGATTATCCGTGGTTTAAACAATAGCCTCCTTTTTACTGATGAGAAAACCAGGTTTAAGGAAAATGGGATGGCTTTTCCAAGACCTTCAGTTAGCGGCATTGCCCGGGTCAGACGTTAGCATTGGAAAGCTAATGTCAGTAATTCATTCTTTATTTATTTATCCCTTGGTCATATATGCTCAGTGTTTTTTTTACAGAATGTCAGGAAGGAGAGTCAAGCCATGGGTTCTTGGCTGTGGGTTTTGCAAACAGATTTAGTTATTTGGTAAGTACACAATGTCAAGAAGGTGATTGGGGCATCCATTCTCTTGGCAACTGAAAGAAAAATCACTTGTTCAGTACCTTCTTTGTGGGCAGACATTGTGGTCTCTTTCCACAGAAGCTGTTCCAGTGAACCCTCAAAACAATGTGTGGGGGTTTCCATTGTTATCACAATTAATGCCCTGGATTTGAACTGAGGAATCTGAGTGGTAGCTCAGTGATTCAGTGGGGCTTAGACATGGCAGAGACTTGGCAGCATGGTCTTCAATGCCTTGCCCTTCACCAGGGCATGGCTGGCAAGTCCTCCCACAGGGCCAAGGATGGACAGGGTCTTCCCTGTCTTCCATAGGAACCCAGGGCTGGCCCCACCCAAAGGGTCTGCCATCTTGTCCCTTTGCCTACGACAGCACACTTCTTTTCTGAGTGTTGACACATGTCTCCATTTGCTCTTTCCCATCCTATTTGACCGTCTGGAACTTGGGCCTTTGTCATTTGTGGTGTTCCCAAGAATCTCTTTTTAGCTGAGTCCTCTGACTTGCCCTGTCCCAGTCCCTCAGGTTTCCCCCCAAACAAGTATCTTGTTCCAGAACATGAACCCTCCAGACTAGTCAAGCCTCTGGTTCCACTTTCTTACTACCTAAAATCCTGGTGAAATAAGTAATCTGTCAACACTCCAGACATGCTGCTTCTCCGTGTGTGTGTGTGTGTGTGTGTGTGTGTGATCCAGGGCTCTAAGTGGAGGCACCATGCTCCACAGCAGCTGGTTTCCATGGGTCATCTGCCCTCCCCAAGAGTTAGGGAAGCTCAATAAAAGAGCAATCTGGTGTTTGCTTATGGGGGATGTGCAGCCACAGGTGCCCCTGGTGTCCTCCTCAGTGTTGGGACACCATTATGGAGCTTGAGAAGTCACTTGTTCTCAATATTGTACAATCAGTTACGCACCTGTTACACAGTATGTACCATGTGGGGTGCTGGGGTGCTGGAAACATGGGCTGTGAGATACTGCAGTCACAGTGTTTAGAGGTTGTCCTGGACTCCAAATTCCAGGCAGAAAGTTAAAAAGTGTGAAATACAGTGAAAGAGATTGAGCAGCCTATTGACTATGGATGTGTTTCTTACATGCAAGAACCGGGTGCAGTGCCATCCAGAGTCCTCTGGTCTGAGACACAGGCTGAAGGGACAGCCTGGCCTTGGTGATGGTCGTGGGCTTGCCTCACTAAGATCCTATGGCTCTGTGATAGATTAAATAATTAACAAGTCTGTTTTACTATAACAGCTGCTGTGCCTTCTCAGTTTAAAAATAGATGAGAAGATGTTTATCTTTTCTTCATGTCTTCCCTTTGAAAATATTTGTTTTCTCATTTTTTTAAAAGAATTAATTTTCTATACTTCTCACAACAGGACTGATGTTTTAGCTATTTCCTGGAGACTGTAAACTTTCCTAGGCTTACTCTTTGCTTTGTCAAGTCTCTGGCACCATGCATGGTAGAGAGGATATACCAATAATTATTGGGTGGTTTTATTTTATTTTATTTATTTGAGAGAGAAAATAAATGGGAGAAACAGCAGAGGGAGGGGGAGAAGCAGACGCCCTGCTGAGCAGGGAGCTAGACATGAGGCTCGATCCCAGGACCCTGGGATCATGACTGAGCCAAAGGCAGACCCTCAACTGACTGAGCCACCCAGTGCCCTATCTAGTGGGTTTTAAGGTGATTTCCAGAAGGACATGCTCAGGCAGAATGGTGAGCTGGAATACAGGAATTAGGTGAACCGTAAGTTCCCTTCCAACACCAATTCTTTTTTTTTTTTTTTTAAAGATTTTATTTATTTATTTGACAGAGAGAGAGAGAGATCACAAGTAGGCAGAGAAGCAGGCAGAGAGAGAGGGGGAAGCAGGCTACCCGCTGAGCAGAGAGCCCGATGCGGGGCTCGATCCCAGGACTTCCGGGATCATGACCTGAGCCGAAGGCAGAGGCTTTAACCCACTGAGCCACCCAGGCGCCCCTCAACACCAATTCTTGAAGCCTCTTTTATAGATTGTTATTGCCGCTTATTTATATTTCTTTTTGGTGCCACAGGGCTAAAAAATCTGTATGTGAACACTAGAGAACTTCATCGTGAGCTGAGATGTGTATCAAATAAACTCTCTGTTATGTCTCTGGGATATAAAACGTGATTGCCTTCTCAGTTTTGAATATAGATGGAAAGATTTGTAGCTTGTAGCCCTTGGGAACTCAGAAGCATGAGCTCCTCATGGTTTTCCTGCTTTTCAAGTGGTAATACCGTAGTAATACCAGTAATAGTCCTCACTCTCCAATTGGCCTGGAAACCGAGGGGGAAGCCAACTACCCCCTGTATGGGGCCAAGAACCACGAAGGGCTGGTGAGCACACAAGAGGAGGAAGGAGGAATGTGGCCTAGCATCTGCCATCATGAATACCTATTAACAAAAAATCAGATTTTAATTAAAAGAATTCCTTCTTTATCAGACTCGATCAACTTTAGCTATAAGTA
The DNA here is from genome assembly GCF_009829155.1 of Mustela erminea. Lineage (NCBI taxonomy): Eukaryota > Metazoa > Chordata > Mammalia > Carnivora > Mustelidae > Mustela > Mustela erminea. The sequence goes on from NC_045614.1 coordinate 214,726,100, forward strand.
CACAAGTCACTTACAGAGCCAAATGTGGTTTTTGGCATTCCATTGTTTTGCATTGTCTGTTCTACTACTTCCATTCTCTGGTTTAAGAAATGAGTACCTGATATGTGTAGAGTGGAGATGGCTGGTTGGGTATCTCCTCAGCCTGGTCCAGAGCTCCTGTCATACACGTGCTCCTGGGAGGCCAGTGCTAGGTCTGTTGTCTCAAGGGGCCAGTGCTTTAGGCCCCAAAGACATCAACCAAAGAAATAGTGAAGCCCTTCATTAAATTCTGCTATAGAAACCATCAGGTTGGGGGAGAATTTACTTATTTTACACATGGCCATATGAGACATCAAGGAAAATCCAAAATGACTAGAAATTTCTACTGTTAACCAAGGAGATTTTGTGGTCAAATTTTGTTTTTCCCAAAGACAAGAAATGAAAGTTAATTTATATGTTACTGAGTGATATTTGAAAATGTCTCTCTGTATTTTAAGGGGGAGTACTAGATTCTTAAAGTCATTTTTTGGGAGTGAGCATAGATATTTATAACTTATTAATATTCATCTTAATAAAAAGTTATTAAAATGGCATCATTCATTTAACTTGGTTAGGTCTAAGTTGTAGTTAGATGTGATTATTATTTTTTTTTGCGTTGATGTTTCCTATATCTTGTGTTTGGGAAAATATTTTTAAAATTTGACTATGATTTTAGAAAAATGTGCTGAACAATGCTGACATGCTTATCTTTGTAAGATTTGGGGATTTCTTGCTTCCCTGGAATTTGGAAGGAAAGAAAAGAGGCTCTGACTCTTGGAGGGTCTTTAGGGGGACAGTGTCTGGGTGGGTGGTGAGGGCTGAGGTATCCTGAGGGAACCATAATCCCAGGGCAGGAGGAGGCAGGCATCCTTCTGAATGTTCTTCCTCTCCTGTACATTTATATTTTTTGAAAGCTGTCATTCAAGTTTAAGAAATCAGGCCTGGTGAATTAAGATCTTTAGAATCTTCATGGTAACTTATCTCTGAGGTATAGGTTGGATCCTTGGTCTTTCAAAGTGTCATTTAATGGAATTAAAATGCAACGGATGCTTTTTTCTTTGACTTCAATGTGGATTTGCCACAATTCTTGTGGTACTGCACACCTGAAATTACTGTCCATCCCTGCTCCTCGCACCCCTTCTCAGACACAAAGTAGAATTTGTGGGGGCCAGGGAGGAGGTTCAAGGCTGTGGGTCAAGGAGCCTGGGATGCCTGGCGGTGGGCAGAGAAGGGAATATCTTCAAAGGATAGATGACTTGCTCTTCCCAGTCCTCCAGCCAGCCTGCCCTCTTGCCAGTGACAACATGGGGTATTGTGGTCCCCTCAGAGGTCTATCCTTTCTGCTTTCCCTCACAGAACCCACTCATCACCCCACCTCCCATCCGAAACTCCAGTTGCAACTCCCTCCTAGAATATTCCCGTAGCACATAAACATGGAATCACTTCCCACTCAAGGACGAACTTCTAGACCTCTCTCTTTTTCCAGTACTGTTCCCTATCTCTATTTTTCCTTAATAGGAAAATTTCTCCCAAAAGCAACCTTCTGCTGACCACCTTTCCTCAGCTCCCATTTCCCCTCTCCGCTATGCTGCACTGAAAGAGTTCTGGTGGAGGCAGCACTGCTCTCCTGGCTAGCACCTGCCGCTGCGGGCGCTGGGCCCATCCTTCTCACTAGGGCTCCCTCCCCTGGCTTCCAGGACCCTACAGCCTGCAGCATTCCCTCTCAAGTCACCTCCTGGTCCCTCTTTCCTATTTCCTTCCATGGGTCAACTTCTTTTTCTCAACCTAGCCACCCAGCGTTTGGAGAACTGCAGGGCTGAGACCTCAGACGTCTTCCCATCCTCTCCACTGACGCCTGCTCTAAGTCAAATCACCTGTTTCTAGGTGTACTGGTCTTCTAGGGCTGTCATAACAAAAATATCAAACTGGGGGGCTTAAACAACAGAAATTCATTTCTCACCATGCTGCAAGCTGGAAGTCCAAGATCCAGGTGCCAGCAGATAAGTTTCTTGCAAGGCATGCTTTCTGGTTATGTTTTTATATGGTAGAGAGAGAAGTCTTATTTCTTTGGTGTCTCTTCTTATAAGGACAGTGATCCTTTCATGAGGGCTCCTCTTTCATGACCTCATATAAATTTAATTACCATCCCCCCAAAGGGCCTACCTCCTGATACTATCACTGTTATGTTGAAGGGGCCATATGTCAGGGGACTGGGGCTTCAGCATAAGGATTTGAGGCTGGGTGAGAAGGTGGTGGGGTGGTGGGTGGGGACAGACATAGACATTCCATCCATAGCAAAATCATACAGCTAGAAACTGACCCAGACTTCTCTGACTCCACCACCTAAAGTCTGGAATTTAGTCAGAGCTAAAGGTATGCATTTTAAAGGAGTTTTCTAATACTTTACTTAGTGACAATTACTACACATTTGTTTATCAAATTTTTGTTGAATGTTTATTGTGTGCCAGAGTTCCTGCCCTATGGAGCTTACTTTCTATTAGAGAAAATGGTTGGTAGACAGGTTTTCACAGAACAGTGTGATAAGGCTTTGATCAGTTCCATGGGGGAAATGGGTGCACAGAGAGGGCACTTAGTATACTCTTGGGGGACCAGGAAAGCTCTCCAGAAAAAAAAGTGAATTCTAACCCGAGTAGCTACATGGGAGGAACAGGATGGCTCAGATTAAAAACCCAAGAGAGGCTGGATGTGAGGAGGAGCATTGTTTAGCTGGGCACTTGCCTGGCACCTGAAGCAGAGTCTAAAGGGGTAGGACCAAGAATAAGACTTGTCATGGACTGAATGCCTGTGTCCACTCCAAATTCATATGTTAAATTCTGACCTCCAGTGTGGTGGTTTTTGGAGGTGGGATTTGGGAGATTAGGTCATGAAGGTGGAGCCCTCTTGAATGGGGTTAGTGCCCCACAAGAAGTGCCATGTACAAGATGATATCTCTTCTTCTGCCACACGAGGGCATGGTAAAAAGCCCCAGAAGGCATCTGCCTGAAAACCAGGAAGAGGGTTCTCAACAGAAACTGAATTGTCCAGCTGCACCTTGCTTTCCTTGGACTCCCAGCCTCCAGAACAGTGAGAAAAATATGTCTGTGTTTTAGTCGCCCAGTCTGTTTTTTTTTTTTTTTTTAAATTATGGCAGCATGAGTTGACTAGGACAGAGCAGATAGTTTAGAGCCAGAGGATGCATGACTTTGTAATATTCTGACATTGCCAGGATCCTGAAGCGGTCCTGCAGGGTTCCCTACTCTAATCCCCATGTCTCTGAACATAGTGAGGCATCATGGCCATGGTATGTTACATTATACAGCAAACAGGATTTTGGAGATGTAAGTAAGGTCGCTAACCAGTTGGCTTGGAGTTCATGAAAAGGGACATTATCTGGGTGAGTCCATTCTAATCATAGCCCTTTAAAATAAGTTTTTTCTGGATGGTGGCAGATGGAGAAGTGGGAGAGACGCCATGTTCAGGAAGGGTGCAGTGTGTTGTTGCTGGCTTAGCGATGGAGAAGCCGTATGTCAGGAAACATGGGATTCTTTGCTGACAGCCAGCATGGAAGCGGGACTCTGGTCCTCCAAGCACATGGAATCACATCTGCCAATAACTTGTATGACCTTGGAAGTGGATATTTCCCCAAGCTGCCAGATAAGTGTCCATCCCAGCTGGCACCTTGGTCCAGATGAGGGGTTTAGTAGAGCCCTGGCCAGAGCCATGAGGTACTGAGTAGTCTGTGCTAGGTTTACATAGCAGTAGAAAACTTATGCTCAAGCCAAGTTAAAAACAATTATACTTTATCTGAGAAACAAGAAGATTATATCCTTTGAGAGTCCAAGTACTTCCAGCAGGAATTTCTGGAGGACCCAGAGAGCAGGAGAAGGGCAATCTTCCCAGACTGTCCTCAGAGACAGAAGAACAAGAAGAAGGAGATTATTAAAAAATCAACAATTAGGGAACCAAAAAGACTTCTCTGAACTTAACAATACGACAACAGAGAAGGGGAATGCTTGGGAGGAGGTGGAAGATAGGCGTGAGGAAATCTAGTAATGGGGCAACAAGACAAAGGTGGAGAATGAAGGAGCAGACCATAAAATGAGAGGTTGGATCACACCTTAAAACAGAAGATCCCGAGAGAAGGACCAGAGTAAAAGGGGGGAAATGGGAGGGGAGAGGCCTGTTAAGAGATTATTGAAGAACAATTCCCAGCATTGAGAGACACATATCTCCAAATTTTATGGAGCCACCAAGGTGCTCATCAGACTGGATGATGACAGAGTCATACTGACCATAGGACATTTGAAACACCTGTGACAAAGAGAAGATCCTAAAAGCCTTGGAGGGAAAAACAATTGGATCTCTCAGCATCAGTACCAATACAACCAGTAGTTGTATTGGATCTCTCAGCATCAGTATCAGTACCAGAGGGACTTTTTCTTTCAGGGATTATTGTTTCCAACCTTGCCTTTTTCACTTGGCCAAACTATCCACTAAGTGTAAAAACAGAAGAAAGATATTTTTAAACATGTAAGGGGAAATAAAAGCATTTTTGTAAAAACAAAAAACAAAAAACAAACAAACAAAAAAACCCATTGGGATTTTACTATGATACATCTAAAGGAGGAAAACATCACTGCACACCGGACGCCAGCAAAAAGAAAATTAAACCCAGAAAAGTAAATACAATTAATAACTCATGCTAATAGACATTTGTGAAGCCCTACATGGACAGAGGGAAGAATAAGTAATAAGTCTCTTTCTCTCTTTTTCTTTCTCATAGAGAAGGAACATTGATAAATACTGACCTTGTTTAGGCCATGGAATAAATGTTAACAAATACCAAAAGAATATTGTTATATGGACCACATTTTCTGACCATAGAGTAATATAAAAAGAAATAAATTCACCCCCCCAAAAAACCCCACTCTTCCTTCCTATTATGTATTTAGAAACTGAAAAACATTTCTCTAAAGAATTTGTGTGTTGTAGAGGCCAAAATGGATATCACAAACTTACAGAACTGAATGAAAAAGTACTTAATCTGTTAAAACTTCTGGATGTAACTAGGGCAGCTGTGCCCAAGGGGACTTGGGCAGGGGCTTGGGACACTAAAGCATCATCATCAGGTATGCCCCATGATGCCAAATGACATCTGCCCAGATGAAGAGCAGCTTTTCCTCTTCCAAACGAAAGCACCACCAACCAAACTCTGCATCTAGAAACTTGAGTCTACCCAGAGAGAACAACATTTGAAAGTTCTCCCAAAGGGGCCCTATGGGCTAGTAGAGGCCTGGGTGAGGCTGAAACAGGACTAAGAAGGAAAATTGTAACTCCAGAAGCATGTATTTAAAAAGAGGGACCGAAAATGATCTAAACACTCAGCACAAAAATAATAGAGTAAATGCAAAAAAAGTAGTAATAATAAAATAATGAGGATTAGAGCAGAAAGCAACAAAATTAAAATTATATAAATAAGTAAAAAACACTTAGAGAATAAAACACCTATTTTGAAAGTACTTTTATAAAGAGGTATATATTTTTGGTATAAATGATTAAGAAAAGGAGAGTGAAGCAGCACACATATTAGAAATTTTAAAGAGAAAATCTAACTATATGGAGAAGGGAGTTGAGGGAAATTGGAGGGGGAGATGAACCATGAGAAACTATGGACTCTGAAAAACAATCTGAGGGTTTTGAAGGGGCGGGGGGTAGGAAGTTGGGTGAGCCTGGTGGTGGGTATTATGGAGGGCACGTATTGCATGGAGCACTAGGTGTGGTACATAAACAATGAATTCTGGTACACTGAAAAGAAATTAAAAAAGAAAAGAAATCCAACTATACATTAAGTAGAAAATGTAATATGGAAAGAGAAAGTATGAGCCAAAATATTTGAAAACATCTAAGAACTGAGATGATTTTCTAGGAAAACTATTACCAAAATTGACCCAGGAAGAAATAGAATTATGTACATATATAAACATATGACTCAATTACAAAAATTGGGTCATTCATCAATCATAGGACCCCCTTAACAAGCACTTACGGGAAGTAGTTTATCTTCCAAGATTCAACAACTTTTATTGCATGTATTATTAAGGGGGACATCATTTTCCCATGAGCATTAAGAGGTTAGTATGGCCTTCATACTAAAGCTTGACAGGCACATTAAAAGAAAGGAGCATTATAGACCAATCACCTATGGAAATAGATGTAAAAATAATAAAAACCCCACTACTGAAATGAATTTGAAGTACATTAAAAATATGAGAGTATTGTTTAATGTAGAAAATATGTTGGTGTTATTTTCATTGAAGGGATGTCCCTTTGACTCTTGGAACAGAAAGAACTGAAATAAGAGCAACTTAAAAAAGATAGATTTTGTGTCTCACATGGAACTCTAGGGTGATGGTCCAAAGCTGGTATGGTGGCTCAGGATTAATAGTGACACAGAGTCACTTGTTGCCTTGCCCCTTTCAACACACAGCTTCCATCTTGTCATCCAGATGGCTACTCCAGCTGGTCTATTCCAGTAGCAAGAAGGGAAGAATGGTCAAGCAAAGAGCATGTCCCCCATTCTCCCTCCTCTGCACCTTGAAGGACAAGACTTGAAAATCACACACACTTCTTCAAATCACAGCTCATTAGCCAGAACGTGGTCACATGGCCACATTTTGCTGCAAGGGACTTTGGGAAAATCATGAGTGGTAAGGTGTCTCCCGTAATGTTATTGCTATGGAAGAAAAGAACAGATAATGGGGGAAAACTAGCTGCCTCTGCTTCAAAGGAAAAAAAAAAAGACTCTCTCATTAAATGCAGATAGAGTATTTAACACAATTAAATACCTTGGCATTAGTCAGCATTCTGAACAGGAAGAGAACCAGTGTATATTTCTACTCAAATCTGTATACTTACAGAAAACACGCACACACACGCACAGATTTATTTCGAGTGATTGGTTTGCATGATTGTGCAGGCTGGCAAATCAGGCTGGCAGGGTGGAAACTCTCAGGCAGGAACTGGTGTTACCGTCACAAGGCAGAATTTCTTCTTCACTGGGAAGCCTCAGTGTTGCTCTTGAGGCCTTCAGATGATTGGATGGGAACAACCTACATTACTGAGAGTGATCTACTTTACTTAAAGTCAACTGATTGTAGGTGTTAACTGCATCTGAAAAATACCTCCACAGCCACATCTCGATTAGTGTGTGTGTTTAGATTTTATTTATTTATTTGAGAAAGAGAGAGAGAACATGAGCAGGACAAGGGGCAGAGAGAGTGGGAGGAGCAGACTCCTTGCTGAGCAGGGAGCCCATATCAGCCCAATCCCAGGACCACGAGATCATGACCAGAGCAAGGCAGATGCTTAACCAACTGAGCCACCCAGGTGCCCCCAACTAGTATTTGGTAACTGGGGACTCTGGCCCAGTTAGGCTGACATATCGAAGTAATCATTATAACCCTCATGCCAAACAAACAAACAAACAAACAAAAAATAAATTAAGATTTGAAAGGTGTGTACCCCAATGTTTATAGCAGCAATGGCCACAGTCACCAAACTATGGAAAGAACCAAGATGCCCTTCAACGGACGAATGGATAAGGAATATGTGGTCCATATACACTATGGAGTATTATGCCTCCATCAGAAAGGACGAATACCCAACTTTTGTAGCAACATGGATGGGACTGGAAGAGATTATGCTGAGTGAAATAAGTCAAGCAGAGAGAGGCAATTATCATATGGTTTCACTTATTTGTGGAGCATAACAAATAGCATGGAGGACAAGGGGTGTTAGAGAGGAGAAGGGAGTTGTGGTAAATTGGAAGGGGAGGTGAATCATAAGAGACTATGGACTCTGAAAAACAATCTGAGGGGTTTGAAGTGGCGGAGGTGTGGGAGGTTGGGGTACCAGGTGGTGGGTACTATAGAGGGCACAGATTGCATGGAGCACTGGGTGTGGTGAAAAAATAATGAATACTGTTTTTCTGAAAATAAATAAATTGAAAAAAAAAAGATTTGAAAGGTGTTTCCTCAACCTGATAAAGGCAATTGTAGTGCATACTGGTATCTTTTACTCAATATTTGTGCGTACTTTCAAGCCAGTGACCCTGGTTGGACATGGGGTTCACAAAGAAGCAAGTCTGGTTTGGTGTCCTCTCTGGTGGCAGGAGCTGAAGCATCTGGCTAGTGCTCTCACTGGGCTGTTCTTGGAACATTCCCTACACCCTGGGTTTCCACATAACTTCCCTTAGTTCACATCCATTCTCTATGCCTGTGTTTCCAGCCTTCTCATTATGTTAGGAACCTGATATCTCTTTTTTGTTGTTGTTGTTGCTTTTGTGATAAATTTAGCCTGAGTCAGTTTCTGTTGTAATAAACCAATAAACCCTAATTGGAACCTCCCGAAAGCTTACAGCAAAAATCAAACTTAATGATGAAATGTTAGAAGCACTATCTTTTAGGGCATATTTCTGAGCCAAAGGAAATACCACTTTTGTGGGGACATCTGGCAATGCCTAGAGGTAGTTATCATCGTCACAGCCTTCAGGGGCAGAGGCTGTGTGACATCATCTATCATTTAGGGAGTAGAGGCCAAGGATTCTTCCAAACCTCCCAGATGGTGTCAATAGTTCTGAGATGGAGAAACCCTGCTTTAAAGTAAGAAACAGGACAAGGAGGCTCGCTTTCACTGTTTCCTTTCAGCATTATACTGAAGGACCCAGAAAGCACAATAAAACAAGTGCAAAAGATAAGTGAAATCATATGATAATTGACTCTCTCTACTTGACTTATTTCACTCAGCATAATCTCTTCCAGTCCCATCCATGTTGCTTGGAGGACAGGGGGAGTTAGAGAGGAGAAGGGAGTTGGGGGAAATTGGAACAGGTGGTGAACCATGAGAGACTATGGACTCTGAAAAACAATCTGAGGGGTTTGAAGGGGTGGGAGGTGGGAGGTTGGGGTACCAGGTGGTGGGTATTATAGAGGGCACGGATTGCATGGAGCACTGGGTGTGGTGCAAAAATAATGAATACTGTTATGCTGAAAATAAATAAAAAAAATAAAATAAAAAAAAAAACCCAAGTGCAAAAGAGATAAGGAACTGAAATGGGAAAAAGTAAATGCTTGTTATTTGCTGGTGATACACTGAATATCTGAAGCTAATTTCAGAAACCCTAGTAAAACCACAAATAGCTCATCAGGGTTCCTGGATACAGAATCAACACACGTGTGTGCTCTGGGGAGCACTGTGGAGTGTGGAAGCCTGATGATCCACAGACCTGTACGCCTGGGGCAAATAATACACTATATGTTAATAAAAACAAGAATCAGCACACAGAAGTCAATAACATACCAACAACGACCACTTAAAAGGTAATAATAACTCTGTTATTTTTGCAACTTCCTGTGAGTGTATACCAATTCCAAAATAAAAGTTTTTAAAATATAATGATTTAAGACCATCCTTTAACAACAGCAACAAAATCTGTGCTATTTAAGACTAATTTATCAAAAATATGTAAGGACTTTGTGAAGAAAATTACACGTCTTAATTGGAGAACAGAATAAGAATTAAGTGAATGGAAAGCCATAGCATATTCATGTTTGGAAAAACCCAATATTGTAGGATGTCACTTCTTCCAAAATTCATGTGTTACAGTCAATGTGATAGCCACAGATGTAGTGATTTACAACAATGTGCATTTATTATCTAATGGTTCTGTATGTCAGAAGTCCAACATGAGTCTCCCTGGGCTAAGATCATGGTACTGGCAAGGTAGGCTGCATTCTTCTCTGGAGGCTCTGGGGGAGAATCTGTTTTCTTGCCTTTTCATCTTCTAGAAGCTGCCTATAGCCCTAGGCTTGTGACCCTCTTCCTTCATATTCAGATCATTAGGAGCAGGTGGAGTCCTTCTCATGCTGCCATCTGTCTGGGTCTCACAGTCAGGAAAAATTTTCTACTTTTAAGGACACTTGTGATGACTTTGGACCTACTGGGTTAATCCAGGATAGTCTCCCCTTCTCAAGATTAGTTGATTAGCAACCTTAATTCCATCAGCACCTTAAATCCCTTTACTATGTAACCTACCATAGTCATGGGTACCAGGGAGTAAGATGTGGACATCTTTGGGAGACCATTACTCTACCTCCCACACAGTATATGTTAGGCATTTTCCATGATAAAAAGTAAAGAAAACCACCTGAGAATAATTATCCTTTGTTGTTTCTTTAGACTGCGTTTATAAGTCAGCAGCAAAACCAGTTAGGTTTGGAGAAAAAGAGAACTTTCAGTTGAACATGGTCCCTTTATGTGAGGACTCTTTTTTGCCTCATGTACTGCACCAAGGAGGAGAATGTAGATATTGTGGTGTCATTACTGTGCAAGCATTACACGAAAGAGGAAGCATTACAACGGGGTGCCACAGGGACAATTTGATCTAATCTATTGTCTTGTTTTCAAAGCAAAACTGTAATGTAGTAAGTTATATAGAAAGAAGCTAATTGGTAAATAAAAGTTAATTAAAAATAGTACTTTTATTACAAAACACTCTCATACACAATTTTATTTAATTTCACAATGGCCTCTGAGTTGGGCAGAACAAGTGTATTTTTTTTCCCTTTTGCATTTGAAGAAGTTGATGGAGACTCAGTAGGAACATGACTTGCTTTACTGTATGAAGTCGGTGACATTTCAGTTTACTTTGTTGATTCATCATAACCCATCCTGATTAATAAGGTCTTCGAAGGGTATCAGTAAGAGCTGTGTGTTTGGGGGAAAAAAAAAAGCTGTGCGCTGAATCCAGAGAAATCAGTAGCTCTGAAATTAGAATGTTGAGTCACAGTGGAAGGCTAGCAGTATCATTTCTACTTTTAAATTTACATGAATTTTGCTATAGGCAGACTTTAAAAAATCAATTATGTTTATCCAAATGATACATGTTCACAGAGTAAAAGGTCACTGGTGCTTTACGGCTTTATGTAATGAAAACAGCAGACTTTTGCCTTAGCTCTCCCCTTCCCAGACCTGATCCCTTCTGCAGTTTCCTTGGGCATTTATGTCTACATTTCTAGATGATACGCTCATACTGCATGTCCTAGGTTGCTAGACATTTTCTGGCATCTTCCTATTGCCACAGGTAAGGATTTAGCCAACTCGCATGTCCTATCATGGCTTCACCTCCCTCATCCTCTCATTAAATCACAATTTCTGGTAAATCTTTATTCACTACTACTACTAGTACAACTACTAATACTACTACTTATTACTACTATTATTATTATTACTTTGCTTTTTTAAAAACTTCAAGTTAGTTAACACATAGTGTATTATTAATTTTGGGGTAGAATTTAGTGACTTCATCAGTTGCATAGAACACCCAGTGCTCACATCATGTGCCCTCCTTAAGGCCCATCCCCCAGTTACCCCATCCCCCCACCTCCCTTCCCTCCGGCAACCCTTCAGTTTTTCTCTAAAGTTAAGAGTCTCTTTGGTTTGTCTATCACCATTTTTTTTTTTTTCCTGTGAAATTCCTCCTACTCACGGGAAAGAAAAAAATTCATCCGTATTTTTATTTGCTTAGTTTAAATATATAGCTGTCAATAATTCTTCCTTCCTCATTCAACTGTCTGTCAATGCTATTTTCCAAATGGTCAAAGGTAATGGATAATTTTCCTGTAATTTGTACTGAAGCCTTCTCTTCTGGAACTCTGACCTGGTCAGGCTGATTGCTCCCTAGTCTTGCTACACAGCTGGCATCCTGGATCCTACTTCCTGGAGTCAATGTTTTCTTTCTGCTTGGTTTGCCCTCTTGTGTTGATGGAGCACACATTTCTGTAGCTTTCAGAGAAAGGATGCATGAGAGGTATGATTTTTGCTGTCTTGCTATGTGATATCATTTCTTTGATATCTCACTCAGTTTCCCCACGTGGGTGTGGATAATTTGATTGGATTTGGAAATAGAGTTGAAAACAATTTCCTTTCTAGTCTGTCTCTGGAAGCAGGCCCTGAACGCTGCTAAGAGTGGTTGCCCTTGCACAGGAACACTGGGGTTTAGGGGTGGAAAGGACTTTCTTCTTCACTATATAACCTTCTATACCACTTGATCATTTTTATTTTTTATTAACATATAATGTATTATTTGTCTCAGGGGTACAGGTCTGTGATTCATCAGTCTTGCACAATTTACAGCACTCACCATAGCACATAGCCTCCTCAGTGTCTTTCACCCAGTCACCCCATCCCTTCCACTCCCCTCCACTCCAGAAACCCTCAGTTTGTTTCCTGCGATTAAGAGTTTTGTATGGTTTGTCTCCCTCTCTGGTTTCATCTTATTTCATTTTTCCCTCCCTTCCCCTATGATCCTCTGTCTTGTTTCTCAAATTCCTCCTATCAGTGAGATCAATAATTGTCTTTCTCTAATTGACTTATTTCACTTAGCATTATACCCCCTAGTTCCACCCATATCATTGCAAATGGCAAGATCTCATTTTTGATGGCCGCATAATATTCCATTATATATATATATATCACATCTTCTTTATCCATTCATCTGTTTATGGACATCTGGGCTCTTTCCATAGTTGGGTTATTGTGGACATTGCCACTATAAACTTTGGGGTGTATGTGCCCCTTCTGATCATTACATGTGTATCTTTAGGGTAAATACCCAGCAATGCAATTGCTGGGTCATAAGGTAGCTCTATTTTTGAGGAACCTCCATACTGTTTTCCAGAGTGGCTGCACCAGTTTGCATTCCCACCAATGGTTTAGGAGGGTTTCCCTCTCTCCTCATCCTCACCATCATCTGTCATTTCCTGACTTGTTGATTTTAGCCATTCTGACTGGAGTGAGGTAGTATCTCATTGAGGTTTTGGTTTGGATTTCCCTGATGCCAAGTGATGATGAGCACTTTAAAAAAAAATTTTTTTATTTATTTTCTTAAATTTCTTTTCAGTGTTCCAGAATTCATTGTTTATGCACCACCCCCAGTGCTCCATGCAATACTTGCCCTCCATAATACCCACCACCTTGTTCCCCCAACCTCCCACCCCCTCCCTTCAAAACCCTCAGATTGTTTTTCAGAGACCACAGTCTCTCATGGTTCATATCCCCCTCCAATTTCCCCCAACTCCCTTCTCCTCTCCATCTCCCCATGTCCTCTGTGTTATTTCTTATGCTCCACAAATAAGTGAAACCATATGATAATTGACTCTCTCTACTTGACTTATTTCACTCAGCATAATCTCTTCCATTCCCATCCATGTTGCTACAAAAGTTGGGCATTCATCCTTTCTGATGGAGGCTTAATACTTTATAGTATATATGGACCACATCTTCCTTATCCATTCATCTGTTGAAGGGCATCTTTGTTCTTTCCACCATTTGGTGACTGTGGCCATTGCTGCTATGAACATTGGGGTACAGATGGCCCTCCTTTTCACTCCATCTGTATCTTTGGGGTAATTACCGAGTAGTGCAATTGCAGGGTCATAGGGAATCTCTATTTTTAATTTCTTGGGGAATCTCCACACTGTTTTCCAAAGTGGCTGATGTTGAGCACTTTTTCATGTTGTACTACTTGATTTTTTAAATTTTTAAATTTCTTTTCAGTGTAACAGTATTCATTGTTTTTGTACCACACTCAGTGCTCCATGCAATACGTGCCCTCCCTAATACTCACCACCTGGTTCCCCCAACCTCCCACCCCCGCCCCTTCAAAACCCTCAGGTTGTTTTTCAGAGTCCATAGTCTCTCATGGTTCACCTCCCCTTCCAATTTCCCTCAACTCCCTTCTCCTCTCCATCTCCCCATGTCCTCTGTGTTATTTCTTATGCTCCACAAATAAGTGAAACCATATGATAATTGACTCTCTCTACTTGACTTATTTCACTCAGCATAATCTCTTCCAGTCCCGTCCATGTTGCTACAAAAGTTGGGTATTCGTCCTTTCTGATGGAGGCATCATACTCCATAGTGTATATGGACCACATCTTCCTTATCCACTCATCCATTGAAGGGCATCTTGGTTCTTTCCACAGTTTGGCAACCATGGCCATTGCTGCTATGAACATTGGGGTACAGATGGCCCTTCTTTTCACTCCATCTGTATCTTTGGGGTAAATACCCAGGAGTGCAATGGCAGGGTCATAGGGAAGTTCTATTTTTAATTTCTTGAGGAATCTCCACACTGTTCTTCAAAGTGGCTGCACCAACTTGCATTCCCACCAACAATGTAAGAGGGTTCCCCTTTTTCCACATTCCCTCCAACACATGTTGTTTCCTGTCTTGCTAATTTTGACCATTCTAACTGGTGTAAGGTGGTATCTCAATGTAGTTTTAACTTCAATCTCCCTGAGGGCTAGTGATGATGAACATTTTTTCATGTGTCTGGTAGCCATTTGTATGTCTTCATTGGATTTGTGTCTGTTCATATCTTCTGCCCATTTTTTTGATATGATTATCTGTTTTGTGTGTGTTGAGTTTGAGGAGTTCTTTATAGATCCTGGATATCAACCTTTTGTCTGTACTGTCATTTGCAAATATCTTCTCTCATTCTGCGGGTTGCCACTTTGTTTTGTTGACTTTTTCCTTTTCTGTGCAGAAGCTTTTGATGATTTTTAAAAACCATTTGTAAACACTGTTTTATAAAACTTAAAGAAAAAGACATTAGAAAACAGAACATGGCAAATATGGAGAATTTAAACTTCCCTTGAATGCACCATGTATTACATTATATTTAACATTGTTGGAATCAAGTGAGTGATGTGTTCAGTGAAATATAGTAATTTTAATGTTAAGGAGGGGTTACTATAGATTATGTTATTGTATACTTCCAACTGTAATGATCATAATTGCATGATATAATGAAATCTCATAATCTTGTTATCACAGAGCTTTTTTTTTAAAATGAAGATTTGGAAATTTTAGGGGGAAAGTGTACGTTTAAATCAAATTTTGGCCATCAAAATTTGTAGTAAATAATTTTTTAAAAAAAGATTTATTTATTTATTTTAGAGAGAGAGAGAGAGAGATCAGGGGGAGGGACAGAAGGAGAGAGAGAGGGAGAATCCTCAAGCAGACTCCACTGATCAGGGAGTCTGTTGTGGGACTTGATCCCAGGACCCTGAGATCATGACCTGAGGAGAAGTCAAGAGTTGGACCTTTATTTGGCTGAGACACCAAGGTGCCCCAGTAAATTGGTTTTTAGAGTCTTCCCATATACTGAAATTCTCACCATTCCCATTCCCAACACCACCCAAAATCATCTCCATGTTAATCAGTGCACTTTTACAGGGCTTTTCTTGGATTTTCATAGTTCAACTAAAAATAAAAATATGTAGAAAACTAGGCCTCTCAATGCACAATATAAAACCAGAAAGATGATACTGGTTTGAGGCTTTCCTAAACACCCAAAGCATTTTAGAGGAACCTCAAAGTTAAGTGAGAGTGTGAGGGGGAATAGTTAAATATAAAATTTTTGTGATAGATTTTTGTTTATAAAAAGCTCTTAGCCTTGACCTTTGGCATGAGAACACTTTTAATTATGCAGATATTAATTGTTAATGTTTCCTGCTCTCCCCAGGAGTTGTGGAAAATGACCAGTGAGGAGCCTCTACACACACACACACACACACACACACACATCTAAAGGGTACTGAGAAAAGGTGATGACCTTTTCTTCCAGATGACCTTCTTCCAGAGAGGAGTCCTCAGCCTAACCTGAACACTATAATTACCCTGGGGAACTTTAGAAATACTGATGCTTGGATCTCTCCTGAAAGATCCTGAATTAATTGGTCCTGCCACATCCTGGGCATTGGGAGTTTTAAAATGCCCTGGGTGATTCTCAGATGCAGTCAGGCCTGAGAGCCTCTGCTTCAGGGCTGCTGCCAATGTCTAGAGACAGAAAGTATGTGAGGTCCTTGTTTATCTCTGATAGATAATTGATTTACGTCTCAGAAATTTATTTTTATTTTTTAAAAGATTTTATTTATTTGAGAGAGGGGAAGGGGCAGAGAGAGAGAAAGAGAGAAGGACAAGCAGACTCCCCACTGAGCACATAACCCCATGCAGGACTCAATCCCAGGACACTTGAGACCATGACCTAAGTCAAAGTCAGACTCTTAACCGACTGAACCACCCAGGGGCCCCTAGACTTTTGTTTTATTATTTTTGTCTTCAGATATTTTATTATTTATTCAATAAAGATTTTTTATTGTATTTTTATTTTAAAAATATGTATTGTGTATATGGACCACATCTTCCTTATCCCTTCGTCCGTTGAAGGGCATCTTGGTTCTTTCCATAGTTTGGCGACCGTGGCCATTGCTGCTATAAACATTAGGGTACAGATGGCCCTTCTTTTCACTCCATCTGTATCTTTGGGGTAAATACCCAGTAGTGCAATGGCAGGGTCATAGGGAAGTTCTATTTTTAATTTCTTGAGGAATCTCCACACTGTTCTCCAAAGAGGCTGCACCAACTTGCATTCCCACCAACAATGTAAGAGGGTTCCCCTTTTTCCACATCCTCTCCCCATGTTGTTTCCTGTTTTAATTTTGGCCATTCTAACTGGTGTAAGGTGATATCTCAATGTGGTTTTAATTTGAATCTCCCTGAGGGGTAGTGATGATGAACACTTTTTCATGTGTCTGATAGCCATTTGTATGTCTTCATTGGAGAAGTGTCTGTTCATATCTTCTGCCCATTTTTTGATGTGTTTGCCTGTTTTGTGTGTGTTGAGTTTGAGGAGTTCATTATAGATCCTGGCTATCAACCTTTTGTCTGTACTGTCATTTGCAAATATCTTCTCCCATTCCATGGGTTGCCTCTTTGTTTTTTTGACTGTTTCCTTTGCTGTGCAGAAGCTTTTTATTTTGATGAAGTCCCAAAAGTTTATTTTCGCTTTTGTTTCCTTTGCCTTTGGAGACATATCTTGAAAGAAGTTGTGTGGCTGATATCGAAGAGATTACTGCCTATGTTCTCCTCTAGGAGTCTGATGGATTCCTGTCTCACGTTGAGGTCTTTTATCCATTGTGAGTTTATCTTTGTGTACGGTGTAAGAGAATGGTCGAGTTTCATTCTTCTATGTATAGCTGTCCAGTTTTCCCAGCACCATTTATTGAAGAGACTGTCTTTTTTCCACTGTATATTTTTTCCTGTTTTGTCGAAGATGAATTGACCGTAGAGTTGAGGGTCCATATCTGGGCTCTCTACTCTGTTCCACTGGTCTCTGTGTCTCCATATACACTATGGAGTATTATGCCTCCATCAGAAAGGATGAATACCCAACTTTTGTAGCAACATGGACCGGACTGGAAGAGATTATGCTGAGTGAAATAAGTCAAGCAGAGAGAGTCAACTATCATATGGTTTCACTTATCTGTGGAGCATAACAAATATCATGGAGGACAAGGGGTGTTAGAGAGGAGAAGGGAGTTGGAGTAAATTGGAAGGAGAGGTGAATCATGAGAGACTATGGACTCTGAAAAGCAATTTGAGGGGTTTGAAGTGGTGGGGGGGTACAAGGTGGTGGGTATTATAGAGGGCATGGATTGCATGGAGCACTGGGTGTGGTGAAAATAATGAATGAATACTGTTTTTCTGAAAATAAGTAAATTAATTTAATTAAAAAATATGTATTGTATTTTATTTCTGCTCACAGAAGAAATACATGCTAAGTGTTCTCAGGCTAAATTATTATTATGACTTTGGTGTATGTTCTTTGTCTTTTATTTACTTCTTCATGTTAGAAAAACGGTGAAATATACACAAAACACAAAATGTACATAGAGTTTAATGAATAATTATGAGGTGAACTCAGGGAACCATATTGGGTCAACTGGCATGCCAGAGTTTCTTTTGAGCCCTTGCCTTGAGAAATAACTCTTAGGGTGCCTTAGTGGCTCAGTTGGTTAGGCTTCTGACTCTTGACTTTGGCTAAGGTCATTATCTCAGTGTCGTGAGATTGAGCCCTGCATGTGGCTCATCACTGGGCATGGATCCTGCCGAAGATTCTCTCTCTCCCTCCACCCTCCCTGCACCACCAGTTGTACTACCTATGTGCAACTTTCCCAAACAATATAGTTGAGTTTTTCTATTTTTTCATATTTTAGCTTTATATCTGTAGTTTGATTATTTACATTGCCCTAGTATATTCCACTGAGTGGATATACCACTTTTTCCTTTCAAAAAGTGACTCAAGAAGGTCACTTCTTGACCTTCTTCCTTCGATGGAAATTTGGGATGCATGCATCTATTGGCTATTAAGAACAGTGCACTCTGAACACTCTGGTTTTGTCTCCTGATGCCCATATATATGCTTAGTGTGGAATTGCCAGCTCATCTGGTATAGAAAACAGAGAACATGGCAAATATGGAGAATTTTCAATTTTCAATTTCAACATATTTTCAATTTTAGTAGAAAATATAAAATTGATTTCCAGATTGGTTGTATTAATGTAGCTGTATAAACAGTCTGTGAGAAAGTGTGTTGCTCCAAAACCTCCACAGAACTGTTTCCCAGTACGGTGGGTATGTAATGGTATTTCCTTGATGTTTTAACTTGTGTTTCCTCAGTTTATGATGAGACAAGGAATGTGTAGCCTGGGCTTTTGCTGCACCACATTTTACCCCCCCCCCCGGCTCATCTGCTACTTTTTTGGGGTGTCATTTATTGTTCCTTTATTTACTGCTTGAGATTGATTCCTAGCTCATTAATTTTCTTCCTTCCTCCCTTTCTTTTCTTTTCTTTCTTTCTTTCTTTTTTTTTTTTCCTGCCTGCTTATTCTATTGGTTACTGACAAAGGCATGTTAAGTTTCTCCCACCATGATAGTGGACTTGTTATCTATATTTTGAGGCTTTATTTTGGTAGTGTTTTCATGAAAGGTAGCTCCCCATCTTCTGATGCTCAGCCCCTGTGTATACTTATATGTTGGGTGTATGTTTTGTGACTATCACAGAGCTCAATTTTCTTTGTCCTAATCAGACAGTTTTTTAATATTTTAATTGAAGCATTTAGTTTGTTTACATTTAATATAATTACTGACATATTTGGATTTCCATGTTATTTTGAGCTTTTCATTCATACTATCTTGTTTCCTTTCATCTTCTATCTCATTTTCTTTTGGGTCTGATTAATGATTTTTTTCTTCTAATAGTTTGAAAATTATGAATTCTGATTCAGTTGTTTTAGTTTTAAGTTTTAGTCTTAATGCTACTAACCACAACACAGAGACTTATATGATCAAAATCTAGAGTTAATCAATACCTTTACTTTCCTCTTGGATAATAAGACAGAACCTAAACATGTTAATTATGTTTCTTCCCTTCCTGGTGAAGGTTTAGGTTGTCATGGGTCTTAATTCTCTCATTTTAACCCCATTAGTTAATATTATTTCATAGTCAGTGTTTACCTACCTTTACCTATCTGAGACCACTTTTTGTTACTAGAGAGAGGATATGATGTTAACACCTGTTTTCTCTTAGTATTTTGAAGTCTTCTTAATTCCAGACAGTTTGGGCTTCCACTCTTGCTTCTGAGAAAGCAGCTTTTGGTGTCATTGCTTTGCTTCCAGATTATTTTCCTTGGCTGGTCTTCTGCAGTTTCACTATAGATATGGATTTATTTTTATCCATCCTCTTTGGGAATTGTCAGACTTTTGGGGTTTGTGAATCTGTGTCTTACATCAATTTTCAATCACTGTTAGCTAAGTTTTCACTCCCTTCTCTCCTTCTTAAATTGCTGTCCAACTATCTCATGCTACCCTCCTTTCTTATCTTTTTGTCTCTGTGTCAAATTCTGAAGAGTTTCTCCTTTTTAAAAAATATTTTATTTATTTATTTGACAATAAGAGAGAAAGAGATAGTGAGAGAGGGAACACAGCAGGGGGAGTGGGAGAGGGAGAAGCAGGCTTTCTGTCAAGCAGGGAGCCCAATGCGGGACTCAATCCCAGGACCCTAGGATCATGACCTGAGTCAAAGGCAGACACTTAACCAACTGAGCCACCCAGGCGCCCCTGAATAATTTCTCCTAATATAACTTCTAGATCACTAATTCTCTGTTCTGATAGTTTAATATGGTATCATCGATTTAGTTTCAATTTAGTTATTGTATTTCCGTTTTCTTTTTCATAATTTAATGTGATTCTTCTTATGTAGCTGTTAGTTCTGCTGGGCCACTGTTTATAGTTTTCAGTTTGCTGGTTCTATTTCTAAGGTTGTCTTTTGATATTTAAATTAACGAAGCACAATGCTTTATAATCTGTGTCTGATAATCCCAGTGTCTGAAGTATGTGTGGGTCTGTTTCAGCCATCTGTTATGTCCGTTGTGTTACATTGCTGTGGTTCTTACTGGCTGACTTGCTTTGACTGTAGGCTGCTCATTGCCCTTAAAATTACCTGTGGGATTCCCTGAGGCCTGGGAGGAGAATGCCTTCCTCCAGTTCAGCACATGTGTGCTCTGCCAGTTCAGAGCACTTGCACTTCCCTGAACTGTCCTGGGGGGCAAGTCTGGGCTTCCCATCTGCCCAGCACCTGCCTGTTTGGTGACAGATTTTTTTCCCTTTTTGTTTTTTCCTCTTCTTCTTTTATGTTTCCTTTTTCTGATCCACAAAGCCCCAAAGGCAATATCACAGCCTTTTGTGCATGAGAGAAAAGGAGCAGCTTCCCCTAATCCCAAGGATGTAACTAATAATACAAGGAACTAAGTTTGGTTGTCATCCTGAGGCCGCCCTCAACAACACATAAGCCCTATACTTAGTCTTGTCTGGAGAAATATCTATGTGTGTATCATTAGTCTATTTCTGTATTATTCCATAGATAAGAATATTTATCTAGAGAAATAAAGCAATAAGCAAAACAAAATACATATGGAACAACCTTCCGCGTGGCTGGCTGCCTCCATCATGGCTCACGCAGTGCAGGCAGCAGCTGGTGTGTGGAGGAGGAGGATGGCGTGTTCCATGTGAGAGTGTCCCCTCCTCCTACTTGTCTCGCAGGGTCACACTGTTTCCTGAAGTGAAAAGAGAACACCTAAAGGACGGGGACGGGGTTCTTCTCTTACACTGTACCGTTCTCCAGAACCTAACTAGGAACTGATAAACCACAGCTGCACAGTGACTATTTCCCAGCTAAAGTGATTTTGGTACAATGGTTTTATAATGATTAAAAAAAAAATAACAGAAACAGCACAGAATCATTATTTCCTCCACTATTCTAGAGGATTATATGCTTTCCAGTAAAGCAACTGCGTTTGGCTGCCAGCATCCTTCTCCCTGTTTCTCTGGTTACAAATTTTACCCCTGCTGGTGGACAGGGAGGTCATGTGATCCAGTAATGACCAATCAGAGAGCCACTTCTTCCCTCAAATTGTTCATAGATGGAAATATTATGCACACTAAACCCACCAAAATTCTTTGGGAGAGTCTGTATCAGAACTCTGGAAAGCCCTCTGATGCGTGTGTCAGGGAACTCAAAGGACGGGTTCCAGGCTGCTTTCTGCCATATTCTCATTCGGAGAAAGACTTCCAGTGAGGCGAGGACTCCAAGCACAGACAAGAGGCGGGAGAGGTGGAAGAGGGTTTTGGGGGTGCTCACACCCATTCCTTGTCTCTGCGGTCCCTGGAGTAGTCCTGATTCCTTAGCGTTTCTTTCAGTTCTTTGAACTAGCTGAGCACCCTCTGAATAAATTACTCTTCTGTCATCATTTATCCTGAAGTGGGTTTCTACTACTCACAACTGACACTTTTTATTTTCAATTGTATTTAAAGGTGGGGGGGGCATGGTCAGAGGAAATACAGTGCACACCAGCTTTGAAGTAATGTAGGGCGGTAAACACCCATTTACCCATTTTCTTTGAGTACAGTTCTTGGTCCCTTTGTCTCTCCCATAGTTTTTAGTGGACATTATCCTCAGGTTTAAATACCAAATGAACTTTCTTATATTCCAAGATGAGCTGTGTTGCTAATGGAAGAGAAGAATGTCATCACTGTAAGTTTTTGAACAGAAAATCAAGGAAATAAGAAATGATGTCACCTGTATTAAGAAATCTCAAATTTAGTGCCATGCTGACCTCAAGAGATGGTCAACTTAATGGTGTTTAACCATTTTGGGTAACAGGATGATACCAAGGTTGTGCATTTGTCATGCCTCACTTTCTCCCACTCAGTTCCACCACAATTTGGCCCTTGGGAGAAGATCTTGGGGTTACACAGAAAGGAGGCAAGTGTAGAAAACCAAAGTTTTCATTTTCTTTTTTCTCATTCAGTTATTTTCTTTCCCCTAAGACTTGTGCCTCCCCTTAATCCCTCTGACTACAAAGAAATGTTGTCTTCTTAACCTACATACGAGAAACTTGAGTGGGATTCAGTAATCGACATCTTCACCTAAAGACATGCACAAGCAGGTTCACGGCTGCACCATTCATTCTAGCCCTAAGTGGGAAACAGTCCAAGTGGTATAATGGATGACCTCTGATGTGCTCATATAGTAGAAGACCATATGACCAGGAAAATCAGCCAACTAGCTTTATGTGCAGCGATGTGGATGAATCCCCAAAACACGATTTTGAGTGAAAATCAAAGCAACATGAATAAAATGCATTTACATTAAGCCCCCAAATAAACAAAACTAGTCGGTGGTGTTGGAAGTGTGGAGAGTGGTGGTGGCCATTGAGAGGAAGGGGATAAGAAGTAACTGGGAGGGTCCTGACAGGGGCCTCTGGGATGCTGACAGCATTCTTCTTCTGTGACTTGGGTGATGACACAGGTGTGATCACTTTGCAAGAATCCATCGATTTGTATAACTACAGCTTGTGAGCTTCTCTATAGGTGACTTACGTGGACGAGAAGGCTTAAAATAAAATCCATACTCTTCAGGGGAAAAAAGCTCCCTATGAACTGCTCCGAAGTTTGCCAAAGTGTGATGAATAAAGAGCTGTTTAGAGTGGCTGCCCTGGCATTTTATGACCGGACAGCCCTGCTCCCCCGAGTCTGGGCATGTAGACAGGGAGCTGAGTTTAGGATTCCTGCCACATGTTTCTGCTTTGCTTTTCCTGGGGTGGCACTCCTTCTCCTTCTCCTTCTCCTTCTCCCCTCCCCCTCCTCCCCCTCCCCCTCCCCCTCCTCCCCCTCCCCCTCCCCCTTCTCCCCTTCTTCCCCTTCCTCCCCCTCCCCTCCCCCATCTCCTCCTCCTTCTCCTCCCCCTCCCCTCCCCACTTCTTCTTTAAAAGATTTTATCTATTTATTTGAGAGAGAGAGAGAAAGAGAGAGAGCGAGCAGACACACAGTGAGGAGGAGGGGCAGAGGGAGAAGCAGACATCTCCCCGAAACAGCAACCCCCAAAGAGGACTCCATTCCAGGCCCCCGGGGATCATGACTTGAGCCAAAGGCAGACGTTTATCTGACTGAACCACCCAGGCTCCCCTCCTGGGGCACCTTCTAAAGTAGAGCTGAGAAGTTAGTGACTTCTGCCCCAACAACTTTGTAAGTAAGAGGTACTTCCTACCCTGCTCTCTCTCTGCTCTTGTGACCTGGGGTAGAGGACAGTCCTTCATCGTGGCTCATTGTAATGCCTTCCCCCAATTCTGGGACGTGTAAGTAAGAAATCCTGTAACTTCACTCCTTTGTGCGGGTGTGTTGAAACTGTATCTTCAATCAAAATGACCCTGTGGTTTTCACTTCCCCCAAATAGGTACATATTTCCAAAATGATTCAGGTAAGTAGGGAAATAAGAACCAGGTGCACATCCAAAGCACTTCAGGAACGCACCAACTACTCTGTCAGAAAAGGGTTGCAAGAATGGGTTTGACGTTTTTCTGGCACCAAATTCTATTTTGTAGTTAAAATGCAAAGTAGTGGTGTCTGGACCTGAGCCACCAAGAAATACCTCGGAGAATGTCTTCTCCTTGTTAAAGCATAAAGTCAACAGGTCCTACCAGGGTGAGGGTGGAGAGGACTTTTTTTTTTTTTTAACCCTCTTTGCTCTGTAGGGGCCCCTTTGGCAAACCATGATGGAGACAAGGCCAACGGGAGGTGAATGTCTTGGCCCCTTTTCCAGCCTCCATCTCTAATCGGGTGTCCTCAGGCCCTCGGACCTGACCTGCACTGCTCTACCTTCCAGCAGCTTCTCCTCTCCTCAGCTCCCATCTCAGGGCATCACCTCCTCTACAGTCTTGGAATTGATCACTGGGACGCATTTTCAGCTCTTCCTTCCTTTTCCCCCTTCCAGCTAGTCATGAAGCTCTGGGGCTTCCCCCTCACCCAACCTCTAGAATAGCGGTTCTCAACCTAAGCATACATTGCAATCACTGGAGAGCCCAGTGCCCCCACACAGCCAGGTACACAGGCCCATGCATCCATCAGTTCCACACTTGCCTGGCACCTTTTCAGAATCTCTTCTGTCAATGCCCAACTTTCCTCTGGGAAAGCATCCTGGATCCATCTATTATTTAATGAACCTCATCTTTTCCCCCACAGTATATTGCTTACACCCAGGAAACACTCACAGAGTCTGCCTGTGTTCTCTCTCTCTCTATAAATATATATAAAGATGTTATTTATAAATATGTAAATATAATATAAGTAATTAATATATTTAATTTAATATAATTAATAATATTAATAATATAATATAATTATAAATAATATAAATAATAAATAAATAAATAAATACATATATTCCCCCCCATTCCAGTGAGACTGAGAGATCCTAGTAGACAGGGTTCCCCCCATTATATGTAATGTGTGACCTGGTCTCCTGTGCATCTAAAATGGTATGAGTGGTATACTATCCAAGGGAGAGTTAAAAATAGCCACTCAAATCATCCTCTGTGCACTGTAGTTCAGAAGCCAGCAATGAGAGACCGTCTTTGAAGCAGATGTTCTGGAAATGCAAATACACGAGATGATATATTCTAAATCTGAATTGTAGGAGCAATGAGACTTGAATTGCTGGCAACACTCATCCCATAACCTTTTTATACCTTTCTTGCTCTACTCTCATTTTGGAGACTGCAAAATAAAAATATTTAATATCCAGACTTCTTTGCAGCTAGGGTGGTTCTTTATAGAACTCTGGCTCAGGAGATGTAGGCAAAAGTCCTTGGTTGAGGCCTCTCTTGTGCTTCTCCTCTTCCATCTGCCTGGGATGTAGGCATAATGGCTGGAGCAGCAGCAGCCATTTTTGACCCCTAGAGTCACACACAGTAATGATGATGCTGTTTGGGGTTGGTCTTAGCCTATCCACAGTGATGCTATTGGGTAGGAGAGTTCCCAGGGAACTCGGAGGAATAAGCTTTCTTACTCGTAAGTCCTGGAGGGTACATGGTAGCCCCATGCCTGGGATGAAATGGATGTCTCAGCAATCCCAAGCTTGATGCCAGGCATTTACACTACAGATATCCTCAAGAGGTTGCATTGGCCCTGGGCTGTTTACCACTAACTTTCATGTTACATGAGAAAATAAACCTCTTTATTTGCTTAAGCTATTCTTTGTCAAGTTCTCTGTTTTGGCAAAACAGAAAAATGAAGGAAAGAAAGAAAGAGAAAAGAAAAGAAGGAAAGAAAGAAACAAAGAAAAAAAAGAAAGAGGCCTGATATCTCTAATGTAAGGGCAGAAAAAATTTCCCTTCCCCTCTATGTTATATTGGCTGGTCTCATAATTAATGAACATAGCACAGATTAACAGAAGAACCATTTTAATTTCATATGTATGGGAGCCCCATAGAAATATGAGACCCAAAGAAGTGACCAAAGCAAAAAGCTTTAATACCTTTTAGGTGAAGAAACAATAAATTTATGAAGAATTGGCGAGAACAAAGGGATTTGGGTTTGGGGTAGGAAATTGGGAAAGAAGTAACAAGTTTTGTTTATATAGCTTTCTTGACCCTAAATTCCTTGTCTCTGGTGATAAGAATGCCTTCCACCTCCCGATACAGAGAGTGAACAGCTGTCCCCAGCAAATTTGTACCCTGCCCGCAGGGGGACAAAGGAGAGCCGGAGTGTCCTTCTCACCCAGCTGTTTCTTGAGTACCTCTAATTAAAAAATAGTCAATATGCCAAGTGGCGTATTTCGGAGTGGCGTACGCTGACGCCCTTCACTACTCTGCGGAAAACCCTCTCTCACACCTCTGGTTAATTAAGGGAGAGAGTTTAAGATTAACTTTACATTTAACCTAAAACTAGCTTGCTTCAGGTGAATGTAAGTTAACCTTAAAAATAAAACTGTCAGAATCTCCCCTGTCTAAATATTGATCCTCCCCCTAAATAAAAGGAATCCATTCACCATTGCTCAGGGGGTCACGGCTTTGGGAATTAGTCCCTGGATCTACTTATTTGTTGCAAATGCAGTATCCTTTTGTGGGGAAGAACAAAACAAAGCCAAAACCAAAACTGTCAGTTCTTTTACCAGCAAAAGTGGGTTTATTTGGATAGCAAAGAATTGCAACTCAGGACAAGCAAGCAACCGTAGGTGAGTGTGGAGAACAAAGGGCAGGAGACTCCTGTGCCCAGGAGAGGGGGAGCAGCGGCTGTGAACAGGAAGCCCATTGGAGTAAAGTGTGGTGGCTTCTCATTGGCTGGGCTGACGACCTCCTGATTAAGCTCACTTAAAGTTAAGACTTCATTAATGGGTCTCATTAGCTAGGGATTTGTTCTACCTTTAAGTGTCTAGCTTGTGTTTCCTGGTTGTACGCTGAAGGAAGTGTTTGCGAAGCGCATTAACCGTGTCATCAAAATCCCAGAGGGAATGTTCAAGTGGTTAAGAGTCAAAGGTAAGTTACAATAGAGTATAATTGACTATTTAAGCAAGTACCATAGGGTTTTTCCCTAGAAACATCTTTGAGGCAAATCATCTCCGTTATTTTATACACTTAGAAATCCTAAAATGTGATTTTTTTCATTGTTCTACAACCCAGATTGACGCGACTTCTCTCTGGATGATGGGGGTGAGAGCTTTGAATGTACTTCAAGGAGTATTTACAGAAACACTAGTTATATTTCAAAGGGGTTTTATTAGTTTTTAGCCATGTATATATATGAATCATTTACATATGTGATTTTATTTATTTATCTGAGAGAAAGAGGGAGTGCACAAGTGGGAGGAGGAGCAGATGGGGTGGGAGAGGGAGAGAATCTTGAGCAGACTCAGCACCGAGTGAAAACACTGTCATGGGATTTGGGGCTTGATCTCAGGACCCTGAGGTCATGATCTGAGCCAAAATCAAAGGTTGGATGTTTAACTGACTGAGTCACCTAGGCACCCTTAGTTTTTAGCCTTAAACTAGATCTGTAATCTTCCCAAGTGATTCCACTTTAAAAGGGGATGATTTGCTAATCAGGTCATTTCTGTTGTTCAGTTTGCTCAAATTTAAAAATAGCATTTATCTGCCCACATGAAGACTTGGACATGATGTTGTAGCTGTTTTTATTTGAAGTAGCCCAAACTGGAAATACTCAATGTCCATCCATAGGAAAAGGGATCTACATTTTGGTATATTCCTACAATGAAGTACTACTTAGCAATAAGAAAGGAACACACTCCTCACAGGGGCAACACGGACAATTCTCAAAAATGGGATCCTGAGCAGAAGAAGTCAGGCCCGAGACTGCTAATACTGTATGACTCTGCTGATGTGTTTTCTAAAAAGGATGAATCTCACCTATAGTAACTGATGGTAAAGTGATGATTGCGTGGCTGGCTACGGGTTCAGGGTATTGACATCTCTGCCCTCAGGCTTCCTGAAGACTCACGGATGTCCCCCATACACCATGCAGTCACCTTACCCCAGAGTCCCCCATTCTCAAGTCACTGTAGCATCAACTCAAGTCCAAAATCTCATCGGTCTC
Organism: Mustela erminea; assembly: GCF_009829155.1. Lineage (NCBI taxonomy): Eukaryota > Metazoa > Chordata > Mammalia > Carnivora > Mustelidae > Mustela > Mustela erminea. The sequence continues at coordinate 214,753,967 of NC_045614.1, forward strand.
ATCAGGTGATCTGAATCATTGAAGTCAGGTATGGTTGAGACTCTGGGTAGGATCCATCCTGCGGTAGAATGCCCCTCCAACTGTGAACTTGCGAAGGGAATGAGTTGTCTGTTCCCATAGTACTATAGTGGATGAAGTGTTGGGTGACAGTTACAGAGACTCCTATTCAAAAGGGGAGAAAACCAAAGGAAAAGAGGAGTCACCGGTCCCACATAATTTAGAATACAGTGGGACAAACTCCATTAGGTCACAAGCTTAAGAAGCCTCTGGTTTGAGGCTGCACTACAAATCCACAGCTTGTTTTTGGGGAACCATCTTGTCTACCCCCAATTTGGGACTTTCTCCCTCAGGAGGTAATGTAGTGACAGTTTCAAGGATTAGGACACGGACATCTTTGGGGGGGCCACTGGTCAGCCTATTGCAGGTGGTTACACAAACATATAAATCTGTCAAAATGCATTAAAATATGTGCTCAAAATGGGTTCATCTCATTGTATGTAAATTATGCCCTGATAAAGCTGATTTTTAAAAGTAAATGTAATTCTTCCTTGCCATATTGTCACTAAGTATGTTTTCAGAGTTAAGTGGCGTAAATGTCACAAAGAACATTGTCGTGGGACATGTGGAATCTGTACTATAATCACTACTATAGTTTACTGTCATTGCAAACAAGATCATCCTTCTTATTTCAAACTGAATTTCACATGGCTTACTAACGCTGGTGAGCACTTCTGAAAGCATTGTTTCTTGTGGCTTCAAATGCAAAATGCAGTAAAGCAAGGAGAACACTTGGCCTTTTGACATTAAGCCTGTATGGGGGCTCCACGTTGAGACTCTGAATTTGGTAGAATAACTAATGGGATCTTCACCTTAGCTCAAGGTGGTGGTGTCTCCTCCATTATTCATGCAAATATGATTCATGTGGTTCTCTAAAGGGGAGGGAAACACTTGCTTACAGTGCTGTGTTGTTGAGGCTAAGTAATCAGAGAGCAGGACTTGGAGGTCAGTATGGGAGTACTTAGCTCTAGGAAGCCACATATCATATTCTGCCAGGATTCACAAACTAGCCCAGCACTTCGCTGTGGGTTCCCTATGCCAGAATCACCTTGGTATGCACCACAACTGCCCGGGGCTTGTTAAAATACACATTTCCTGTCTCCATGAGGATCAACTACATTGCACTTTCCATAGGGTAGACGCCTGCCTGGGTCCTGCATTTCCTGCACTCTCCAGGTGATTCTCACCAAAGTCTGAGAATACTAGACAAAATAGAATGTAGATGGACAAAATACTAGACAAAAGAGATTGAGAAAAAGCAGGGAGGTGGAACTGAGGCACTGCAGGATGCTGGGAATCATGGAAGGGCGTTAGGAAAGAGAGGGTTTCCACTCTGCGTTGGGATGCCAGGAGACAGAGCAGAATGTCGGTGCCCGCCAGGTGGCTCCTGGCGACTTTCACCGGTGCTGCTTAAGTGGGGGTGTCGTGTCTCTTGGCGTCTACCTGATATCCCTGTGCACAGAGCGATGTCCAGTGATGTTCCCCTGAAGCTTTAATTTTACTGGAAAAAAACAAGTTTTAAATGTCCACCAGCAACAGAAGCCTAAACAAGCCAGATACATCCATGTGATGGAACGCGCCACTGGATTTGCAAAGAATGAGGAGGAATGAATGCCCTTGGGAGCAAGAAAGTAGGTTGTAATAAGGTTCTGTCCTTTAAGAGATGTCCTGAGATTTATGTGACTGCGAGGAAAATGTCTGAAGGAGATCAGACCATGGTAACGGTGGTCCTCTAAGAAAGGCGCTGGATTTGGGGAGGTCAGTTCGTTTGCTAAGACATGGCCTCTGGAATACGCTCCCTGGGTCTCATACCCAGGCTTTGCTTTCTACTGGCTGTGTGACTTTGGGCAGCTGATGCACCTTCTCTGGGCCTCTAATTTCCCATCTCAATATAATAAAAATAGCAGGATCTGTATGGAATAAAGCCACTAAGTGAACTAAATGAATTTAATAGGTGTAATGAACCGATAAGTGGGCTGGCATTTAGGAAAACCTCCAAACGCATTAGCTATCATCATGTTGGGGGGTCATGAACGCAGGTGACTTTGGTGTGATCTGAAATGTCTGAATTTTCAATGAGACTGCGTCTGATGTGCTACTAGTGCAATTAATAGTAACAATTGTAAAAAACTAACAGCAGAGCAAGTTGGAGAGGAAGAAAAGGAGATGACATCCGAGAGGTTTTGGGATGAATGGAGGAAGCACAAGGAGTTCAGGGAAGGTATGGAGAAGCGCTTCATGCCTCCTCCTGAGTCTGCCTTGTGTGTTTAAGTCCTGAGCTCACCCTACAAATTGTAGTCTCATGAAGCAAATCCAACCTTCAAAACTCATTTCTCAGCTGATAATTCAAGTGACCTGGAGAGACAAACAAGAGGAGCAGAAGTTCATTTTAAAATCACAGATGTTGGAAGAGAAATTTGTTAAGGCATAACTAGAAGGCATTTGAAGACAAAGTGTTATTTTCCTAAATATTCTGCTATTGGAGAATGAAAGCATCCTACCAAGAAAAAGGGGAGCATGATTTTGGAAAGACTTCATAGTTCAGAGGTTTGGGATAACTTGGCACTCTAAACTTCAAGACTAGAGAAAAATTTTGTGGGCACTGAATTTATGACTGGCTAGCCATGGCTCTATGACATCAGCAGACATATCTATGAGAAATGAAGATATGTTTTAGGAGTGTTAGTTGTACTCAAGCCTCTAGCTCACATTCTCCTGGAGTGCCAGCACAGGGTGCTGTGGGTAGGTGGGCTTCAGAGCTAACGCTGAAAAGCATGTCACTTTAAGATGTAAGGTCTCCAAACAGCCCAGTGCTGCTCTTAGTGCACACATAGACTTATGTGCAGTTTGGCCAGTGTTCTTTTTTTTTTTTAAGATTTTATTTATTTATTTGCCAGAGAGAGAGAGAGAGCAAGCCCAGAGGGAGAGGGAGAAGCAGACTCCCCACTGAGCAAGGAGCCCCATGTGAGACTCGATCCGAGGACCCTGATGTCATGACCTGAGCTGAAGGCAGATGCTTAACCCACTGAGCCACCCAGACGCCCCATGCACCCATGTTCTAACATGGGAAAGGTCCCTTCCTATCTGTCCCATGGCACCTTCCGAGGGAGGTCAAGGGTCTTAGAAAAGCAATGTAAATTCTGAGACACACACACATATATGCATCCATAAACGAATGTCAATGAAATAAGCCACATTAGCAAAACATCACACATCCGATGAGAGTTTTCAGTCTGAGTGTTGCTGGGCGTGGGCCTTGGGACGGATGCTCAGAGTGCACGTCGTGCATCTCGAATCCTGGTTATGCTTCCAGGCTGGGTTACCTCCTTTGCTATCTCTTTCATCTGTACAACTTATGAGGAGGAATTCTCTTTATCAATGAGAAATCTAAAACCAGGAAGTTAAAAAGCATGGCTGGAATCTCTCAGTGGACAGCAGAGCTCAGACTCAAATACAGGACTGACTTGAAAGCCTCGTATCTTAAGGTCAGTGAGTTTGACCTCAAGAAGTGTATGGTCCCAAACCATCAGAGGCCACAGAGAACGAAGACACTCAGGGTGATGAGGCCAAGGACCAGGTAGGCATCATATGACTCAGCAGATACCAGCCCTGGAAGGTGATTCTGGAGCCCCCGACTCTCCCATTTATCCAAGATGCTCTTGAAGACCCATAGAAACCAGATGCCACCCTGGGAAGAGGGAAGAGGGAATGAATCCCTGGTTGACTGAGTTTACCCAGACGTAACTGAGTTAACCCTAAATTACCAAGCTTGAATATTCTTCTAGGAGGGGATAGGGAAGCACTCAAGATAGAAATTAAATTCAGACATAACAAACTTAAAAGTAAGGAAAGTTAAATCCATTGCCCACTTGAGCTTTATGGATTGAGATACAGGCACTTTGAGAACTCTAGCTATATGCCAGGCACTGTGTTTAGCAATTGACACTGAATGTACTATCAGATAATTACAACTGAATGGGTTATAGACCATCATCACATTCTTGTTTTAGATGAGAAGCTCTGAAAAGTCAAGCCACCTCCTCAAGGTTATAGAATCAACAAATGGGGGAGTCAGGTGTGTTTGGGTTTCTCAGTTGCATTTCCCTCCTGAATTTTGCATGACTGAAAAACAAAAAGGAGTATCAAACAGACACCAAGCTATTAGTTTATTTACTGGTTGGTAGGGTTGAGGGAATGAGTCTTGGGGATTATCGCCCTCGCCCCGCAAGGACGACAAGACGCCCTGGTTCGGATGCGTCTTCTCTCTCTTCTCTCTCTTTATTTCTGCAAGTCTACACACTTATGTACGCTTACATGACCAATCAGCGAGCAGGGTACAGGAGCGAGCGAATCAGGCTGTGCACCTAAACGAACAACTTCGCTAGCAACCAATGCTGTTTACTTCCTCTTTGGGCGTTCCGCTTAGTCTCACGAGGCAATCCTAACCTGGCAACTAGCCAGGCGCCATCTTTTAATGGCGGAGGCCGCCCTGGCCAGGGGCCTGCCTCCGACATCTCCCCCTTTTTTCTTTTATGGCAGGGATCGTGCCTGTCTTAGGTTGTCAGTGGCGGGGAATATCCTTACCCGTCATCAGACGGCAGATATAAATGATCTGCGTCCTGTCTTAGGTTGGTATATTTCCCCCACCAATCTTACCCATCATTGACTACCGATCCAGCATACTTAGCCACACTTGGGGGGATGTTCCAGCCTCGATGGCTAACAAGACCTGCACCATGGCTTGCTGTTGCCTATGTTGCTGTTGCCTCCAAATACTAGCAGAATCAGGCCCACTACAAGGATTATTATGCTAGCCCATTGTTTCGTAAAGGTTAACACATCTTGCATTGTTTTGATTATCTCTGGGAGGGTTACAAGCTCAACTCTGGTGTTATTTATCCTTGTTATGCCTAGTAGCAGGTGCTGAGTATAGTTTTGGAATTCTGCAGACTAATTCCCCCGCAAGTATTGGGAGAGCTGTCGGGAGACATTCTGTAAGTCACTCATATTAGTATAGGCTATGGGAGTTACACAAATTGCCGGGAAGGGTACGATACATCCCAGTCCCAATAGGCCCCCCCATATGTCCACTTCTTCTTGAACCAAATCCACTCTCTGGTTGACTATCAGGATTCCTGCTTGCAGATGTGCATTGATCTGAGTCTGTGTTTGAAGGCAGCCGCCGTTCCTTCTGCAAGGGTGTTCACAGCTTCCGCAGTGGGTATAGTTGTAGCAAGCGAGACTGCTGCTGCCGTGGCAGCTGCTGTAGATATAGCCAATGCTGTCACAACGGCGGCTGTGATACCAAAATCTCTCTTCTTTCTGGACAGCACCACCGGTAACTTGTCCTCTGGAATGGAAACTGGGATAGGAACATGGGTAGGGATACGCATAATCACAGCCAGCTTGAAGGCCGTGACATTCCAGCACTGGAAAGATAGCAATTCTTAGTGCAATTCAACGTATCATACAGCTCGCTAGCATTTGTTACGAGGAAAAGGAATGGTGGCCAGACGCATATGGGAGTGGGCTGATAAGTAATATTATTGGGACAAGACACATTAACTGTTGTCTCAAAGGTACTAGAGTCATTTTGTTTATAAGAACAGTTGAGGAATTTGCCACCATTTAACATGGACACTGCTGAGATATCAGTACATGCTCCTAGCAAGTTACAGACCTGCCATGCATCAAAGGGAGAGGAGGGAATATGAGAGAAGAGTTAGTCACTGGTAAAGGATATAGCCATGCTTTAACCACTGCTCACAGCTCTCTGCCTTAAGTCTGCCGCAGGAGGTGTAGCATCCCCAGAGTTATCATCAGCATCTTCAGCATCATGACTGGTGTTTGGAAGCAAGGCTGCATGCACCAGCCGCTCTGGGATACAAATTGGAGCCTCCTTTTCCTGTGGAAAAACACATACAGACCCCCTACTCCATACTAACACTGGATCTGGTCCATTCCACTTTCTTGTGAGGATGTCCATCCAAAGTACTAAAGGCTTGGGGGAAGCAGCAGCATCACTTGCATGTCTGTCTGCAGCTGATTTACCCGTTTTGTGCAACGTTAAAAAATTCAAAATAAAGAGAATGGTGTTGAGCTTATCTTTAGGGGACCTGAAGGTGTCCCCTATTCCCCCTTTTTGTTTATAAAGCGCATTTTTTATTGTAAGATGCACGCGCTCCACAACACCCTGTCCTTGTGGGTTATAGGGTATTCCATGTATCAAGTGAATGTCAAGTTGTTGTAGGAAGGCTTTAAAGGGTTGTGAGGTGTAGCCTGGACCATTATCTGTCTTTAATTGGCGTGGCTTTCCCCATGCGGCGAAAGCCTGGGCAATGGGCGATAACATCTCTGGATTCCCACCCCCCCATGCACTGAGGCGAAAATTATTCCAGAGCAGGTATCTACAGAGACATGAACATATGTTAACTTTCCAAATTCTGAAACATATGTGACATCCATATCCCATATATGATTAGGTAACAAACCCTTAGGATTAACCCCCAAGGACAGTGCAGGTAGTAAGATCACACAATTTCTGCAGGAGACTACTATGTCCCGTGCCTGTGCTTTTGTTATGTTAAATTTGAGGTGAAGAGTTAAAGCATCCTGTTTCTTCAAATCCTCCCCTAAGTGGTCCCATTGAGGTATGTTTAACAAGCCTTCATCTAGGAACCATGGAGCCGCCTTTTCCACTGTATTCAAAAAGGCCAGAGCAGTTTTTGCTTTTACGGAGTTCCATTGGCTTTCAGCAGGTCTTCTAAAAAGACCCTTCCAACCACACTTTAGATACTTCAGATCCCATTATGAACACACAGACAACAGACGCGGACGTTAAACTCACCGCTAAATTCTGGCTCTAAGGCCGCCCCGCTCCTTATTGCGGACTTGTACAAGTTAAACCCGGCTCTAAGGCCGCCCCGCTTCTTATTGCGGACTCGCTAAATCCCGGCTCTAAGGCCGCCCCGCTTCTTATTGCGGACTTGTACAAGATTCCCACCACTTTGATCGTGGTCCCTTCCCCGCTTACCTGCGGTTTCGATAAGAAAATCCCGGCTCTATGGCCGCCCCGCTTCTTGTTGCGGTCTTGTACAAGTTTCCCACCACCTTTGTCGTGGTTTTACCCCGCATACCTGCGGACTTCTCCCTTGCAAGGTTTTTCTATTTTTACTCCCCGCTTTACCGCGGAATTCCCACTTTTGAACGTGGCTAATGTCCCCGCTTACCTGCGGACCTTTACTCCCCGCTTTCCTGCGGGTTACCTTGCAAGATTCCTTTTTTTAGTTCCCGGGTGCCGGCGCCATTTATCCCCCTCGGCGCACAAGGACGACAAGACGCCCTGGTTCAGATGCGTCTTCTCTCTCTTCTCTCTCTTTATTTCCGCAAGTCTACACACTTATATACGCTTACATGACCAATCAGCGAGCAGGGTACAGGAGCGAGCGAATCAGGCTGTGCACCTAAATGAACAACTTCGCTAGCAGCCAATGCTGTTTACTTCCTCTTTGGGCGTTCCGCTTAGTCTCACGAGGCAATCCTAACCTGGCAACTAGCCAGGCGCCATCTTTTAATGGCGGAGGCCGCCCTGGCCAGGGGCCTGCCTCCGACAGGGGATGAGTCTGAAATTCAATCCCCATGCTCCTTCACCTGTTACCTTTCTAAATTCTGGCTTGTAGATCTTGCTAGGTCAGGATGCCCAGGAGACAGACTTTGAGATGGATATTTGTGCCCAGGTGGTGACAGGAGGGTCTGGAAGGCGTTTAAGGATACCTGGAATTAATATAAGGAATCCAGGGCTTTATATTCTAGCATCTGTGAGCCACTGGGTGCTGGCTGCCTCTAGGGAAGAGGCAAGTCTTAGGTAAGGTAGCTCCCTTGGACAAGGACAAACTTGAAGAGGAAGCAGTCTGTGAGCCACGAGCCGGGAGCATTGTGGGAGCCAAGGGCATGAATGCCCCGAATGGAAAACAGGTGGTAGCCAGCACACTACAGCATCTATGACAGTCCTGTTGCACCACTGGGTCAGTTTGCACTAAATAATAAGCTCACTCTAGCTGGGAGAGACTCCTCCAGGATTCTGATTGGTGACTTCCTGGAGAAACCTACAATGGGAAGGTGGTTAGGATAAACTTCTGTCCTCATGCTGAGGCAGACTTGGAACATGAGGATCCTGGTTATCTTTCCCTCTTCTGTCGCCTTGATTCTCCCTCCTGACCCTCAGCCAACACCTCTAGGTCTAGGCCAATGTGGTCTAGAATGGTGGTGACCCAGACTCTCAGCCCTGGCGGGTTTTAGCCCCTCATCACCATGATCTCCTCAATCCTCCTGCACCTTTCCCTTTACTAACAAAATTGGACAAGAGAGTACCAACAGACACCCCAGAAGGTCTTGTGAGTGACAAGACATTCTTCCTGTTTTCTGAGTGTAACAGAAGACCCCTTTTTATGATGAGGGTGAATTACTCCTGCCAGAATAGTGATGCTTCTCTTTGTCTGCTGGTCCTATGGCACAAAAAGCCTTATCAGGGAGGCAGTCATAGTTTAAAGTTTAGTGAGACTCTTGTGTGTCCCTTCTTGGAAAGAGTGCCTCTGGGAAGAAGGACCTCTTCCTGCAGGGTCCAAAGTTGCAGTGATGGGAAATACAGTTCCTCAAGGGAGGCACTGTAAGTGATGGTATGTAGGGTTGATGGACTTCTGCCCTTGATTCCCATGCTTATAGGCAATACCTACTGAGGACACATATTGTGCCTTGGTTGCTGACTTAGAGAAAATACTGAATCCTGGAGGGAGTGCACCCCCTCCCCGGCAATCTATTATCACCAAGATGATACTTTACCTGTCCTTTCAAAGGGCTGTTCCATTGCGTTATGGGGTCAGAAACTACCATATATTAACTTGGGTTAATATATGGTAGGACCAGTGAATTCACAGTCATTTTCCCACAGTCTAGCTTGCTTTTCTATAACGGGGTTCCTGGTCCAATGAAATATTACATAGGATTCATACTGATGGGTCAAATATTCCACAAACCCTTAGCTATTGATGCTGCCTGAAGCCCTATGGACAGGAAAGGCAAACCCATTGGATATATGAGTCAATGCCCATCAAGGTGAGTCATTCTTTTCCAGGATGGTTAGTTGGTCTGTGAATGATGGTACCATACTGACAGTTCAGGGCTAGTCTCTGTTGCCTATGGGTTGGACATTTAGCAGCAGCTGTAGCTAGATCAGCCTTGTTGGCTTCAGCCCATGCTGACACCTCATCTACAGGTTCCGTTCTCATCATAAGAATTGTTTGTTAATTGCTTGCTTGACCCTGTGAGTTCATGGGTCCTGATGGAACCCAAGTCATGATGGGTAGTTGTGGCGTCCATGGCCAGGTCCCCAGTCTCTCAGAATGTGGAAGCAGGACAAAAGTTTTCCTCACTTAGTGTATACTTCCTTGCTCTAAGATCTTATGGGTCTATGCTGTGATTCTCCCACTGGGACTTGTCCTAGATGGCACATGGTATACTTTTTCACCACAGAAACATAGGGTCTACCAGGTGTACGGACACACTTGTGCCACAGCCAGTCCTGCTGCTGTGCCCTCTCCTTCTCTAGCTTCCCTGTCACATAGTAAACGTGTTGGGCAATATTCCAAAGTTTGGAATACTCTGGAATACTACCTTCGGAACCCAGAGAGGTCTACCAGACCTGTGCTTCCTTCTTAGAGGTGGGAGGTATAAGATACAATCATCCATCTTTTACTTCAGAGGGGAAGTCCCAGTAAGCCCCAGAGCACTGGGCTCTTAAAAATCTACTGATGCCCTAGGTCCCTCAATCTTCATAGCATTTTCTCCTACCTTCTAAACACATACATAGTACAAAGAACTCCAACACACTTGCCAGTTTTGTTCATTCAGTCTACTTAATGTGTCATCCAAATCATGGACCAATGTGATGCTCTGGGGAATGTCCAGATGGCCCAGCTCTTTTGGGATTATATTATGGCAGAGGGCAGGAGAATTAACGGAGCCCTAGGACAGAGCTATAAATACTTACTGTGATCCATCCCATGTGAATATAAACTGCTTCTAATCCTCCTTCATGATTAAGATGGGAAAAAATGCACCCATCAAATCTGTGGCTGTGTATCCCATCAATGCACACTGGCTCTAGAAAAGAGACCACATCTGGCATGACAGCTGTCTTTCAGGCCACTGTGGGGTTGAGCCTGCAGTAGTTTGCTTTTACCTCCCCAAATCTCTGTGATTTTGAAGGGTCCCAGGCAGTGAGTGAAATGGGGGAGATAGCAGAATCCATTGATGGGGTCTGTGATCAAAGGAGCGAGACTGATACAAACCGAAGGTTAAGCAAAGCTTTATTTTGAGAATCAAACTGACCGGCCTGGGCCATCTCTTATGGAGAGAGAGACCACCCCCAGCTTCACAGACTAGCTTTTATAGAGCAAAGGCCCTGTGGTTGAGCCTGGCCAATGAGATTGTCTCCACCTGGCCTGACTCGTCCTTGCATTATCTCCACCTGACCTGATCCGTCCTTGTATTTGGGCTCTGTTATCTCCACCTGACCTGACCCGTCCTTATATTTGGGCTCTGTTATCAGGGACTGGTTGACCATATTTTACTGGTTTCCCAGACTTGCTTTTAAGTAAGTTCCTCTGGGGGAGGAGGGCAGGGTCAGTTTGAGTTTTACTGCATAAACAACAAAATGGCTGTTCAACTGAGATGGAGTCACTCTGGCTAAGTAGGCCCCTACACCAAAACCCCCTGCAGAGGCCTTTCAGGATCTGTCATTTCTCCTGGGAAATATGGTTTTCTGAGCTACTAACTTGTCCTGAAGGCAATTTCATGTTTCCACTTTGGCCTTCCCCATGGCCACGGAATCCACGTGGTGCATCAGTGCCCAGGGCTGCTGTGATGAAGCACCACGAGCCTGGTAGTTCAAGCAACAGCGCGGTGCTGTCTCACAGTTCTGGAGGCAAGAGGTATGTGATCGGGGTATGGATGGGGTTGCTTGTTTCTCAGGGTGGAGAGGGAGGACCCGTTCCAGGCCCCTCTCCTGGCTTCTGGTCGGTTTCTGGCACTCTTTGGTGTTCCGTGCCTTGAGCAATCACCATCCCCATGTCTGCCTGCATCTTCATGTGGTGTACTCCCAGTGTGTGTCTCTGTGTCCAAATTTCTCTTTCTAATAAAGACACCAATCAGAGAAGATTAGGTCCCATCCTAATGACCTTATTTTTTTTTAACAGAAAATATTTTTAATTTTTTAAATTAAATTGATTTATTTATTTTCAGAAAAACAGTATTCATTATTTTTTCACCACACCCAGTGCTCCATGCAATCCGTGCTCTCTATAATACCCACCACCTGGTACCCCAACCTCCCATCCCCCCACCACTTCAAACCCCTCAGATTGTTTTTTCAGAGTCCATAGTCTCTCATGATTCACCTCCCCTTCCAATTTACCCCAACTCCCTTCTCCTCTCTAACACCCCTTGTCCTCCATGATATTTGTTATGCTCCACAAAGCTGTGATCACCAAGACAGCATGGTACTGGCATAAAAACAGACACATAGACCAGTGGAACAGAGTAGAGAGCCCAGATATGGACCCTCAACTCTATGGTCAATTAATCTTCGACAAAACAGGAAAAAATATACAGTGGAAAAAAGACAGTCTCTTCAATAAATGGTGCTGGGAAAACTGGACAGCTATATGTAGAAGAATGAAACTCGACCATTCTCTTACACCGTACACAAAGATAAACTCAAAATGGATAAAAGACCTTAACGTGAGACAGGAATCCATCAACTCCTAGAGGAGAACATAGGCAGTAATCTCTTCGATATCAGCCACAGCAACTTCTTTCAAGATATGTCTCCAAAGGCAAAGGAAACAAAAGCAAAAATAAACTTTTGGTGGGGCACCTGGGTGGCTCAGTGGGTTAAGCCGCTGCCTTCGGCTCAGGTCATGATCTCAGGATCCTGGGATTGAGTCCCGCATCTGGTTCTCTGCTCAGCAGGGAGCCTGCTTCCCTCTCTCTCTCTCTCTCTCTGCCTGCCTCTCTGCCTCCTTGTGATCTCTGCCTGTCAAATAAATAAATAAAATCTTTAAAAAAAAATAAACTTTTGGGACTTCATCAAAATCAAAAGCTTCTGCACAGCAAAGGAAACAGTCAAAAAAACAAAGAGGCAACCCATGGAATGGGAGAAGATATTTGCAAATGACAGTACAGACCTTATTTTTTTTAAAAAAGATTTTATTTATTTATTTAACAGAAAGAGAGAGTGCACACGTAGGGGGAGTGGCAGTCAGAGCCGGCAGAGGGAGAAGCAGGCTTCCCACTGAGCAGGGAGCCTGATGCAGGACTCCATCCCAGGACTCCAGGATCAGGACCAGAGCCAAAGGCAGATGCTTAACCCACTGAGCTGCCCAAGCATCCCCCTAATGACCTTATCTTAACTAATTACATTTGTGTTGACCCCATTCCAAACAAGGTCCCATTCTTAGCTACTGGGATGAGGACTTCAATTTGAATTCAATAGAGATTCAATTCAATATGAGTTTGCGGGAGACACAATTCAACCCATAACGTGTGAATTTGGCCAACTACCAAGTCTGTCTGTTCCAGTTCGACATGGAGTGTAAGGAAAGGTCCACTGGACCTGCTGGACGTGGGCCAAGTCTGTTTTTATTGTTCAGCCCCAATGTGCTCCAGTCCAACACCACCCCCCTGACAACACATCGAGTCCCTGAGTATTAACGATCATATGCAATAATGCTTCACCTGGGAGTTCCCCGTTCTTTTCTGTGCGGATGCCCAAGAGGCTGGAGGGCCTCTGGGGAATGACCATGGAGTCATTACCAGTCGCACTTGCTACGCTGTTGAGGGTCCTTGGTCCTGAGAACCAAATGTTTCCTTTAGTCCCTGGGCGTCAGCCCTGAGAATCGGCTCAGGTACAGGAGCTGAGCAAGGGCTCCGACTTGTCATCAGGGGAGCTGCCCTCAGAGCCCCCATCACTCATCCTGGATTTTGGCTGATGACAGAGCTAAAGCACTACCCTATTGGCCGCCCCTCTCCGGGCTCCTGGGGCACTGCTCCAGGCTCCTCTTCCCGGGCTCTGTGAGAGGCGGGTGCTCTTGACGCCCTCCCATCTCACTGCTCATCCCAGGAACTGCACCCGGCCGGCTGCTGGCGGGAAACACTGCCTCCTGGCCTCTGTGGTTTGCGGATCACCTCTCCCCACTGTTGTCGTGGAGCACAGTCCTGCCACAGCTGTCGGTGGCCACGTAGCCTCCTAACATGGCTGGTGGCCTCTCACCTGTGAATTCTTCACTACTTTGTGAACGTGGCATCTGTCTGGGAATCCCGAGGCGCCCAGCCGGTGAGGGGCACCTTTCTGGACTCCCATGCTCTGCGCATTCTGGAGCACACGCTTCTCTGAGCCTTTTGATTCTTCTCCTGTCTTCTGCTCCCAGCAGATCTGTCACATTGACTTCACTTAATATGGACCATCGCCTTCTCCAAGGGCTGTCCTGGCTAGTACGCATCCTGCTTGCCAGAGCATTGAACTCTGTACCACAGGAGGGCGTCTCTATATTTATAAATTCTCCCTCATCTAACTTGTGCTCTACCCTCACTGGATCCAGCACTTCTGGGGACAAGTCCCACACGTGCTTCCCCAACCCCTGCAGGTGCATGGCAGCTGGGGCCTGCAGCTGCCAGGGGGTAGGGTCCCTTTCTCCCTCAGCCAACCCAACACTTGCCCTGCTGGGTTGTGTTGCAAGTTGACAGGTTGTTGGTCTGATGGTGAGTTTGGAGTAGGTCCTGGAATGAAGGTTGGGGAATGTTCTCTTACAAGAAGAGGGCTTCTGCATTGCTTTGAAGCAAGGTTGGAGGACACATTAATCAGGGGAGGATTGGCTTTTTGTATAGATCCCAGAGGTGAAGGATTTCTAGATGTACTGACTCAGCTGTCACCATCCCAGATCTCTGAGTCACGGTCTTTCCCAAACAGGGCCCTTATCTTGGCGAACCAGGTTTGCAGAGTTTGAGGGTAACCTTTCCTGGACTCCGTTATACTTATATTTAATTCCTGGGCCAGATTCTCAGCTTTTCAACCCTCTGGCTACTGGAGATCTGAGTGTCTTCCTATGTTTTCAAGGAGGCTCTCTAGCTTTCTCTTCATCTTGAATTGATGACTAATCACCATCAGGCTTTCTCTGTGTTTCTCCAGTCACTGATGATTCCCAGCCAGAGCCCTGAACCCATAGTCCTTAGGTTTCTCTCAGTGCTTCTGTCCCCCTGGATCTCATCCTGTCACCCATGAAGGGTAGCAGAGTTGCCTCCAGAATTGAACCATCCAAGGACGTTGAACTGTCCCAGGAAGAGTTGGCCCCGCCTACCACCATGAGGCGGCCACACTGGCAATGGACAGTGGACGATACAACCTCCTGCTCCCCTTTGGAGTCGGCTTCTGGCATCCACTACCTTTCCAGCTGTCCTCAGCCGGGTGCGGAGATGGAGGTCTGTGTGCAGGGCTTTGCTGGGCGCTGGCTGGTCCTGCGCTGGCCGGGAGTCGGGGGGAGCAGGACCGGGTCCAGGGAGATACTGAGAGCAATGTGGTCATCACAGAAACTGCAGCCAACCTGTGGCACCGGGAAAGTGGGATGGCCCTTTGCAGGTGTTCTGAATTGAGGCCTGGGGCTAGACATTTGTCCCTCTGCCCCTGTGGGCCATTGGATATAGGCTGCCCCGGGAAGGGGACGAAGCCTTGGGTGAGGCAGCTGCCTCAGGCTGAGGCCATTGCTGGGGACTGCAGCAGCTGTGAGCCATGCAGCAGCACTCCCAGCAGCTGGGGGAGACGCGGGGGGCTCACGCCAGCATCCACGACGAGGCTGCCTTGGGAGAGAAGCATGCAAGGCAACGTGCCCCTCGCCGGTTTCCGTAAGAACCCTGCTCTGCTTTATGTCCTGACAGTCCACAACCAACACCCCACAAGAGCTGAGAGGCCCCAGATGTGGCCTGAGCCAGATCCAGGTGAGCTTACGACGGGGAAGACGGGAGTGTGCAGGGAACACAGGTGCCTGGGGTCAGGCCAGCCTGAAAATCTGTTCTGATGGGGCAGAGCCAAGCAGGTCGCGTCCTTTCCTCACCCTCCCGCCCCAAATCTCTCACCTTCCCTCGGGGAAGAATGTGTGAGAGGTGGACGAGTCTGTGGAACAGTTCTAGGAGGCCGGAATGTCTGCTCTACGGGCAGGCAGGCCTCTGGGGAGAAAGAGAATGTGGTTTCCTCAACTCAGCACAGCTGCGTGTTTGTTGATGTTTTGGCTGCCTGGTATCCATTCGTGCTCCTTAAAAACACAGAGTCTCCTTTTGGAAAAATACTTCTACACATGTGTGGCCTTGGTGCACCTGTCAGTCAAGGTGTTCTGCCAGCTGTAGCCCAGGGGCAGGTGTGCGGCCCAAACTTGGCCCAGCCGACTCTCGCTGGGACTCCCATCTGGAGGGGAATCACCCACGGACAGACAACAGTGGTGGAGCACGTTTACTCCATGGACGGGGCCTGAACCGGAAGGTTGAGACCTGCATGGACACCACGTCCCTAGTTCTCAGATCTGTCCGTTCTTTGAGCTGGCAGCTGTTCCCCCATGTTTTGCTTGTGACCCAGAGTTACATGCCATTTTCAGTCAAAGAACCTGAGTTGGTGGCTCTCACGGACGTGGTCCTGGCTACCAGCTACTAATGTGTGGGCTAAGAAATCCATCCTGGTTCCTCTGCAGATTTGCCATGTGGACCTCCCCTGTGTTCATCTTTCATTTACCAGTTCCAGGTGGTTTGGGGGAAAACACTTCTGAGAGGTGGGAAGACAGGGTGAGGCCAGTTTGCTTGCTTCTTTCCTTCCTTTCTCCCCCTCTCTCTCTCTCTCTCTCTTTCTTTCAACAGGAGCAGAAGGAGAAGCAGACTCCCTACCGAGCAAGGAGTCAGATGCAGGACTCAATCCTAGGACTCTAGGATCATGGCCTGAGCCTATGTTTAACTGACTGAGCCACCCAGGCAACCCAAGGCAAGTTTTCTTAAAAAGAGACAGATTCAAAGAGAGGGCAGTGTCATTGTAACTAAATAGTTCTTTCTCATGAATAGCTTTCTGTTTTCGTGATAAATCTAGATCATTCATTTAAGCTGTGAAAATTGTGCTTCAGGAATTAAAGTAGATAGTTCTGGTGTTGGCCATGGACACTGAAGGTGGTTCTCTCTGCTTTCAGTATCTTGGCCGCCACCGGGAAGTGAGTGTGTCTATCCCTGTGATGTTGCTGTGATTTATTACGATCGTGAATCTCTTTTGTGCTGAAACAATACATGTATTTTGTGATCTTGTGAATTTTCTTTGTGTCAAGCTTCAAAAGGCAAGTAGGACTCAGTGTTTGAAAATGCTCCTTTTCCTCCTCGGTTTTGCTGATGGATGTTTTTTCTGTGCCTTACTTATTAATAGAAGTGAAAAATAAATTATTGAATGTTTTTCTTGATGCATTGGCCTGGAAAAATATTTTTATCTTTGGCCAGTTTGTTGCTTAGTGTCTACTGTCTTCTGAGCACTAGGTCTTAAAATCCCCCCTGGAGTGTGCTTTACTCTTCCCCAGAGGGAAAATAGAACCTTTGTCTTCATGTTGAGAATAGAATAAGCAAAAACAGTTGGTGAAAATATGAGCTCTTTATTTTAGTTTACTTTTTTTTTCCTAGGAAGAGCATTTCATTTTCTTTTTTAAGACATATAGTCGATAATATCTGGTGATGTAAAGACTTCTTTCTAAAGGCAAATAAATGTGCTTTTGTTTTTCGTTGGGCCATGTCATTCCAACTTCCAGAAAGTTCCAGCCCAAGTTACAGAGAGGTTCACAGGTTTATTTTCTTAATAATAACCCTTGGCATGCATGCCATTCATTCATTCATTCATTCGTTCTCCATTGAGAACTTATCTATTCCTGGTACTAAAGGTACATTGTAATAAAGATACACTGTAAACAAGTAAGAAAATAGATCCCTGCTTTTGTAGAGTAAAAAGAATGTTTTCACAATTTTAGCCTGAATTATGAAGTAGAAATACAATTTCATTTTTTTTTTTTTTTTTTTACAATTTCATTTTATTCAAGAAAAATATGGCTGGAGAATAATCATTCATAGATTTTAATAATTAGGATAATTTATAGTCTTCTTCTTGTGTGTTCCAAATTAAGGGTGAGCATAGAATTACTGAGTCACCCAATCTTGTTGAATAAAGTGAGGGGGGTGTGTGTGTCGCTGTGAGTGTGGGTAGGAGTGAGGAGGGAACCCATTCCGAGGTAATTAAGGTAAAATTTTACATTCCAGGCTTGCTTTTTCAGCTTGTCGCCCTGCAGTGCCATCTGGTGGTCGAAATGGAGGAAAAGAAGTTGCTGTAGCTGATATCGAAGAGGTTACTGCCTATGTGCTCCTCTAGGATTCTGATGGATTCCTGTCTCACGTTGAGGTCTTTTATCCATTGTGAGTTTATCTTTGTGTACGGTGTAAGAGAATGGTCGAGTTTCATTCTTCTACATATAGCTGCCCAGTTTTCCCAGCACCATTTATTGAAGTGACTGTCTTTTTTCCACTGTATATTTTTTCCTGTTTTGTCGAAGATTATTTGACCATAGAGTTGAGGGTCTATATCTGGGCTCTCTACTCTGTTCCACTGATCTATGTGTCTGTTTTTATGCCAGTACCATGCTGTCTTGGTGATCACAGCTTTGTAGTAAAGCCTGAAATCAGGTAACATGATGCCCCCAGTTTTATTTTTGTTTTTCAGCATTTCCTTAGTGATTTGGGGTCTCTTCTGATTCCATACAAATTTTTGGATTATTTGCTCCAGCTCTTTGAAGAATACTGGTGGAATTTTGATCAGAATGGAATTAAAAGTATAGATTTCTCTAGGCAGTATATACATTTTAACAATGTTTATTCTTCCAATCCAAGAGCATGGAATGGTCTTCCATCTTTTTGTGTCTTCTTCAATTTCTTTCATGAGTGTTCTGTAGTTCTTCAAGTACAGTTCCTTTATCTCTTTGGTTAGGTTTATTCCTAGGTATCTTATGGTTCTTGGTGCTATAGTAAATGAAATTGATTCTCTAATTTCCCTTTCTGTATTTTCATTGTTAGTGTATAAGAAAGCCACTGATTTCTGTACATTGACTTTGTATCCTGTCACGTTGCTGAATTGCTGCATGAATTATAGTAGTTTGGGGGTGGAGTCCTTTGGCTTTTCCACATAAAGAATCATGTCATCTGTGAAGAGAGAGAGTTTGACTTCTTCATTACCAATTTGGATACCTTTTATTTCTCCTTGTTGTCTGATTGCTGTTGCTAAGAATTCTAATACTATGTTGAACAAGAGTGGTGAGAGTGGGCATCCTTGTCGTGTTCCTGATCTCAAAGGGAAGGCTGCAAGCTTTTTCCCATTGAGGATGATATTTGCTGTGGGTCTTTCATAGATAGACTTTATGAAGTTCAGGAATATTCCCTCTATCCCTATACTTTGAAGCGTTTTAATCAGGAACGGATGCTGGATTTTGTCAAGTGCTTTTTCTGAAAAAATGTTCATCATCACTAGCCATCAGGGAGATTCAAATTAAAACCACATTTAGATATCACCTTACACCAGTTAGAATGGCCAAAATTAGCAAGACAGGAAACAACATGTGTTGGAGAGGATGTGGAGAAAGGGGAACCCTCTTACACTGTTGGTGGGAATGCAAGTTGGTGCAGCCACTTTGGAAAACAGTGTGGAGATTCCTCAAGAAATTAAAAATAGAGCTTCCCTATGACCCTGCAATTGCACTACTGGGTATTTACCCCAAAGATACAGATGGAGTGAAAAGAAGGGCCATCTGTACCCCAATGTTTATAGCAGCAATGCCCTCGGTCGCCAAACTGTGGAAGGAACCAAGATGCCCTTCAACGGACGAATGGATAAGGAAGATGTGGTCCATATACACTATGGAGTAGTATGCCTCCATCAGAAAGGACGAATACCCAACTTTTGTAGCAACATGGACGGGACTCGAAGAGATTATGCTGAATGAAATAAATCAAGCAGAGAGAGTCAATTATCATATGGTTTCACTTATTTGTGGAGCATAACAAATAGCATGGAGGGCAAAGGGAGTTAGAAAGGAGAAGGGAGTTGAGGGAAATTGGAAGAGGAGGTGAACCATGAGAGACTATGGTCTGAAAAACAATCTGAGGGGTTTGAAGTGGCGGGGGGTGGGAGGTTGGGGGAACCAGGTGGTGGATATTCTAGAGGGCACGGATTGCATGGAGCTCTGGGTGTGGTGCAAAAACAATGAATACTGTGATGCTGAAAAGAAATAATAAAAAAAAAAAGAAATGGAGGAAAACATTTCCACCTACGCGGACAATTTTGTAAACATTTGGTCCCTGCGCCTGTGATGGGCAAAGTACTAATAATTTCCCAGGGACAACATGTGTCAAGTAAGGCTGTCCAAGGCCAACCTACATCAGATACAAGAGTAGTAATGATAATATACTGGCATTTCTAGGGCACTGTTGCTTTACAGGCATTATTTCATAACTTCCATGCAATAACTCAATGAAAGTTCAAGTTTAGCCTTTTTTTTTTTTTTTTTTTTTTTGAGAAAGTGTGAGCAGAGGAAGGAGGGAGGAGACCGGGGCAGAAGGAGAGGGAGAGGGAGAAACTTCAGTGGGCTCCTTGGTCAGCAGAGCCCGATCAGGGCTGCATCTCACAACCCTGGGATCATGACCTGAGTTGACACCAAGTCAGAGGTTTAACCGGCTGAGCCATCCAGGCACCTTGGTAAGTTCAATTATTATCTTCATTTTACTGATGAAAAGAGGGAGCTTTCAGGTTTCCCTGGTAAAATCTAGAACTTCTGGTTCATTTCAGATAATCAGCAAATATTTTGGTAGAAGTATGCCCCACATATTCAGATAAACCATGGATAATTTTTCAGTATATCTCATGTAACACTTGAGACATATCTATACTAAAAACACTTTGTGGCTTGTCTAGAATTTAAACTTAACTCGATGGTCTGCTGCTGTTGTTGTCCTATGTCTGGTAACACTCGCCCACAGAGGTCAAGAAACGCACACGAGATGATGTAAGTAGCAGGACGTTTTTGAAACCAGCTCTTGCTCAGAATGAAGCTCAGACCCTTCCCTGTCTGACCATAATCTACTCCTGACCAGGGAGCACACTGCTGGGTGGGGAGGCAGAAGCCCCATGATTTAATCGTACTGGGACTTCCAACTCCATACACAGGCATGCGGGGACCGTATAGCCATGAAGGTTTGTCTGGCCCATAATCATTAACAGTGCTGTTTGTTTTAATTTAGTAAACCTCACGACATTTTAGTACAAGTGCATTAGGGCCATGGGAAGAATTAGACCCAGGGACCAGACGATGCAGGAAGACTGGGGAAAACTTTCACGTGGTGAAGAGAAGAAACACCAGCTTTGAACTTTGGGTGTGGGGCAGCGGGAGTGAAGTCTGGAAGGGCACATGCAGCGGCACGATCGTGGGGGGATCCTGGGAATTCTTAAGAGGCATTTTCATGCTCACGTCCCAACAGGGTGTCACAGAGGATGGACCCACATGAAGGCCCCCAGTGAGGGAGGACTCCTCTGACCAACACCCATGGGCAGCCAGCACCAGCTGGAGGCAGCTGGTGGTTGTAATCCCTGGGCCTAGGGCTGAGCTGCCAACTTCTAGAATGTATGTTTTTGAAGCAGGAGAGCAAGGTTCTTGTCTCATGAAGTCGAAGAATGAATCTCGCAAACCAAGGAGAGTGAGTGAAGCGACAGATGTATATTAGGCAAGGACATAGAAAAAACCTTGTAGGAGTGAGAGGGATCTCAATACGGTTGCCGCTGAGAGCTTTAAAGGTTGGTCTTTTATTGAAAGCGAAGATTTTACAGAAATCTTTCTGACTTTTCTACTGGCTGCACCATTGATTAAGGATGAGTGATCACATCTTTAATAGCTTCCTTTTTTTTAGGGTCTGGTTATTTTCTGTTGACCACAGAAGACTGTCATAAATAACAACCACCTCTCCCCACCCTCCCCACCCCTAGACACCTAGGACAGGGTAGTCTGGTGTGTTCTCTTACACCTCCACATTTCTGGGATTTCTGTGAGCCTGATCATGGAGCCGTTTATCTATCTCTCCCTACCTAGCCCTCCTGACCCTTTCTCATTTTGAGGAATCTCCTGGTTCACAAGTTTCTCTTACGAAGGAAGAAATCTACCCTCTAACCCTCAGACAGATTCTGGCATCTGTTTATACACTTGGTAGCCGTCCCTCTGCCCATACCAGCATGTGGCAGTGGAGACACCAGACCAAGGTGGATGGTTAGAATCCATCCCCTGGGAACTTAGAATTGGAACCTGAGGCACTACTTAGTCTCTGGTGATGAGGAGATAAAAATCTGGGAGCAGGAGGGTCCTGACAGTGGAGATACGGCAGGGAGGAAGGGCGAAAAAAAAAAAAGGGAGAAAAAGGAGGGGGAAGGAAAAAGAACCACAAAGAGAAGCGGGACCCTGTGGCTTCAGCTGCACCTGGGAGCCCAGGCCCTGCTTCCTGGTGACCTCCAGCTCCCAATTTTAGAAACTTTTGTCTGAATGAACCTCATGTCCTAGTTGTGGAAGCTCCAGAAACCTCCATGTGCTCTTAGCAGCCCCTCAGCTTTCCTGCGCACAGAGCATGCCACTATCAGCACTGTTCTCCTAGATGACATCCAGCATGTGGTCCAAGAACCACAGCCCCCACCCACTGGGTCTCCCCTTCTCCTATGCAGTATGGAGAAACACTGCATTATCACCAGTTTACCCAGAAACAGATTTCTTTGTAGACTATTTCCCCAGGATGTCTCCCCCGTAAGTGAAATGCTGGATCCTGGCCTCATGCTAAGTCTACCTCCCGGTGCGTCAGGAGGGATGCCCTCCTGGTCGAGCTGTCGTGCTCCCGCTCTTAACTCAGGGTTTTCCCATCTTCCCCCTGCATGAGTCCTTCCCTGAGTCCATGAGGCGTCTGTTACATCCCTGACTTGGGGACATGCTGGATGTTCCAGTCTTCCAGGTATCCCTTTGAAGGACTTGGGGGGTTTGGTATCCCAGAGGACATCATACCCAGGTAGTTGTGCCTGCCCTGCGAAGTCTGTCACCACCTAGTGGCCAGGTGTGGTAGTGGAGAAATCTTGCCCAGAAGAGAGGTGGTGCTCTCTTGGGTCAGGTGAAGCAGCCGGAGATATGGAGTCACTTACTGTAGGAGGCCAAGTCACGAACCTGGGCCTTGATACCTAACCCAGCTGCAGTTTCAATGTTCCCCCTAAATCTCAGTTTTAACAGGTCAGTCAGGAATTTTCTGTTAAGCACTAATGAGGTAGCCTATCCCCTGGGCCCCTTCCATCCCCTGGAGGAAGAGGAAGGAATTCACCCAAGACCCCCTGCCCTTCTCCCCAAGGGAAACTGACCTTGCCTGCAACAATTCTTTCTTTTCTTTTGCTAATAACTTCCTTGGCCCACTGTCCTTCTTATAAAAACCATTCTTTTCTTTAACCACTCCGAACACTCCTCTACTTGCTAGACTAGGTGCTACCCGATTTGTGAATCACCTGCTAAAGCCAACCAGATCTTCACATTTACTCAGTTGAATTTTGGTTTTTGACACCGTGAACCTCCACCCCTTACCGTGGTTCAGACTATGAACTTGCTTGTGGGATTTCTTTGTATTGAACACCTTTCTCTTCCCCCTGACTGTATGCTCCACAAAGCCAGAAACCCTGTTTTATGCACCTGCAGCTGGAAAACCGACCCCTGACATACAGTAAGTGCTGCATATGTGTGGAGAAGGCAGCAGGAGCAGGACTCCCTGTATGGTCAATGACAAAATTCTAGAGGCGACTTCACTTTTCCAGGCCTCCCCTGGGTCAGTTCAGGCACAGAATGAATCCCAGGCCCTCTCCGCCGGACACTGGCTTGGCTGAGGGCCAGTCTGGTTTATTCTCTTTTAGGCCAGGGCCAGGATGATTACTTGATGCGGGGGGAGACCCATGAAACAGACAGGAAATAGAGTCTGTGCGTTTCCTGTGAATATATTAGCCAGCAAGTTTGCTTCATGCTGCCTCACAGAGTACTGCTTAATGCCATTTGTTCCTAAAATATTTTCCTACAAGCATTAAATGGAGAATATGTGAAACAATCCATTTGGTTTGGTGTTAATGTGTATTTCTGACATAGCGTGTGCTGGTCAGTGTTGAGAGAAACCCTCCTGAAGTCTGATAGAGATGGGATGGCATTTTAGATTTCTTTCTAAGTCAGCATGACTGTGCATAAACTTTACTTAGATCAAAAACCTGATTTACAGCCCGCCAAGCATACATTGTTCGTAGCCTAAAGGAAAGTCATTTGTCTCTACCGTATTGCTCAATGTTCCTTCTGTTTCCTGTATTCCTTGACATTAAAACTGGTGATTCCTACTTGTACGCTGATCTATAATCTTTTGAGCTTTCACAAGATGTAAAGACTCTTTATTCTCTGAAGCACTTTCTTTACTGTGAAGACCTTGTATCTCTGGGCAGCTATCTTAACTTGGGCTCAAAGAAAACTCTCTTTCTATTGGAGATTCTAAAATGATGTTCGTTTTGCATTGACACCAGTGAGAGCTAGTGAAGCTGACTGAAGCATCCTCTCCATCGGCCCTAGGTAACCCCAAAGCTGAACGTCATCCTAACAATCACAAACAATCTTTTTCAATTTGACTTGAGCAAATGGTATCTCGATGATTTAATGTTCAACCTTACATTATTTGTCTTAGGATTTTTGATTTTATTTTATTGTTGTATTTTTAAAGATTTTATTTGTTTATATGTGAGAGAGAGTGCGAGACAGAGCGCACATGTGCAAGTGCTGAGCAGGAAACCTGATGCAGGGCTTGATCCCAGGACCCTGAGATCACAACCTGAGCTGAAGGCAGACGCTTAGCCAACTGAGCCACCCATGTGCCCCATCTTAGGCATTTTTAAACAAACTTTTTATTTTGGAATGGTTTATCTTTATAGCAAAATTGTGAATATAGTACAGTGAGCTTCTGTAGTCTCCTATAATTAACATCTTAAACCTGTATTGTACATGAAAAATGTGAAACAAATCCCAACTGAGGGATTCTACAAAATATCTATCTGGTCCTCAAAACTGTCAAGGTTATCAAAGCCAAAGAAAATCTCAGAAGCCTAAAGAGACAAGGTGACTAAATATCACACATGTGATTTTCTGGACAGAATCCAGGAAAGGAAAAAGGACATTAGGGGAAAACAGGACATCTAAGTAAATTATGGACTTTGATTCTTAAGAAGGTATCAATATGAGCCATGAACTGTGACAGGTGTACCATACTCATGGAAGATTAATAATAGGGGAACCTGGAAACCCTGTGTCCATCGCTGCATTTTTCTTAAATCTAAAACTACTCTAAAATAGGAAGTTTACTTAACAAAAATACCTATGTGAAATCTAAAAAATACAAAGACAAAAAACCCCCCTGAGATCATAGATAAGAAAGAGATTGGTGGTTGGTAGAGGCAGGAGGCAGCTGAAGGTGACCCAAAGGTACAAACTTCTGGTTATAAAATAAGTAAGTCCCACGGATGTGAAGTACAGTATGGTGACTATAGTTAACAGTGTTCTGTATATTTGAAATATTTGGAAATTGCTAAGAAGAGTAGATCTTAAAGGTTCTCACCGGAAGAAACGAATTTCTGTAACTATGGGAGGTGAGGGAGGTGAACCAGACTTATCTGATCAGTCACCCAGCGATACAGACAAATATGTTGTACACTGAAACCTATATAATGTTTTATGTCAATTATATCTCCACTTAAAAAATCCAGGCAGTACAAAACAAGCCACCATCACCTTCAACAGAAAAGTGATATAAAGGGGCTGATGAGTTGAACGGCAGGAGGCAATAATTTAATCTGCAGGATTGGATGTTTGAAATCACATCTTGCATTGTTAGGAGAGTTTTCCAAATGGGAGGTTAGGTTAGGGAGGCATCTTACCAACTTTTCATGAATATCCTAATGGAAAAACAGTGCAATAGCATGGGAAGACTATGGGGTATCTTTGGGGTCAAATTCCGATGCAAAGCTGGCTTCCGGGCAGCGTGGCTCTTGACAACATAATGCAATGTTGAGAGCCTCTGTTTCAGTCTCTGTAAAATGCGTATACTGAAGCTCACCTCTCATGACTGTTGAGTTGATTTATGAGACTGTAGAAACAAGCCCTTCCACAGTGCCTGTCACAGGGGGAGAAGTCCCTTCACCTTCCACCATGTCTGCAAATGGACATGAAGCACAGTGAAGCCTTATTTGAACGTGGAAACTCTTTATAGAATGTATTTAGTTCAGGAAGTTAGGTTTTTTTTTTTATTAACATATAATGTATTATTTGTTTCAGGGGTACAGGTCTGTGATTCCAGGAAGTTAGTTTTATTTTTTTTATTTTTAAAATTTTTTAGATTTTATTTATTTATTTGACACAGAGAGAGCACAAGCAGGCAGAGCGGCAGGCAGAGGGAGAGGGAAAGCAGGCTCTCCACTGAGCAGGGAGTTCAATGTGGGGCTTGATCCCAGGACCCTGGGATCATGACCTGAGCTGAAAGCAGCCGCTTAACCGACTGAGCCACCCCGGCGCCCTCAGGAGGTTAGTTTTAATTCAAGAGCGTATACTATCTAAAGCAGGAACACCGAATCTGAAATTTTCTTGCCTACTGTAGGTAATTGAGATTTGCATGGAGATATAATTGATTAAATTAAATCCTCTGAAAATTAAACACCAGGATCTTATTTGCAATGTTCATTTGATTCAGAATAGTTTTAAATAATTAAAATTTGATATTATCCTGAATTCTGAATTAAAGAAATCTAAATCTATGGGGTCTTAATTTAAAGTTAAAATAACCAGGTGCTTAAAACATGTGGTGTCCTTCCCCATATGGACCACATCCCTCTCTTGACAGTGTCAGATCCTGGATCTAATGAGGCAGCATTAAATATAAATAATGTGCTTCTCCCCTACTGCCGAACCAGATGACATACTCACCAGTGGGGAGCAGGGACATTTACTTTAGGAACATTGCAGAAAGTGTTCTAAGGACAAAAAGGGAATCAGAATGATGTGTTAAAACAAACAACCAACCAGCTAGCCAGCCAGCCACAGCGGTTTTAAAAGAGCTTCCATGAATAAAATCAGAGGATATCAGAGAAGGAGGCAAACCATAAGAGACTCTGAACTTAAGGAAACAAACTTAGGGTTGCTGGAAGGGGGGTGGGTGGGGGGATGGGGTAACTGGGGGATGGGCATTAAGGAGGGCACATGATGGGCATTAAGGAGGGCACATGATGCACTGGGTGTTGCATGCAACTGATGATTCATTAAATTCTGCCGCTGAAACTAGTAATACAGTATATATTAATTAATTAAATTCAAATAAAAAAAGAGCTTCCATTGTTTGGGTTTGGGGTGAGATGATGCTTTAGATATTCAGAAGCATGCTGAGGATGTCTATAGGGGCTGAGTAGCTCTTCTGTGAGGAAGACCTGAAAGGAGCTGGGTAGAGCCATATACATATGGATACAGGGCTTTCAGAATAGTTTCCGAATACAAGGTTTTCAGCCTTGAGTTCTCAGATTGCAAAGGTAGTGTGTTCATTGTTGCAACCTTGGAATATGCATATAAGGACAAGGAACCAACATTTTAGAAAAATCTAATTTTACTGTCCAGAGATCCCCATTGTCAGTGTTTTGGTGTATGTGTTTTTAGTTCCTGTTATGGACTGAATGTTTGTGTCCTGCATAGAAGTCACATGTTGAAGCCCTAACATCCCTGTGATGCTCTTAGGAGGTGGGGACGTTGGGAGGTGATCAGGATAAGATGAGGTGGAGTCCCCAGGATGGTGTCCACGTCCTTAGAAGTGGAAGAGACAACTTCCTTTTGCCTTCTTCCATATGAGGACAGAGCCAGAAGGTGGCCAACTGTAAATCTGGGAAAGAAAGGGAGAGCCTTCATCGGACACCATCCCTGCCAGCGCCTTGGTCTTGGAAACTCAGCCTCCAGAACTGTGAGAAACAGTTGTCATTTGTTTAAGCCACCCAGTATTTAGAATTTTGTAGTGGCATCTTGAGCAGACTAAGACAGTCTCCCTTTCCCTCTCCTTCCCTCTCTCTCTCTGACAGTCTCTCTTTCTCACTCCCCACCCCCATAAACATCCATATACATACATTTTTAAAAATTGCAATTATGTTGCACAATTTTTCTCTATTTTTTCCTTTTCTTTAAAAAATTTTTTTTTCATTATATTCAGTTAGCAAGCATATAGTACATCATAAGTTTTTGATGTAGTGTTCAGTGATTCCTTACTTTAGAGTCTATCCCGTCTCATGACATGGTTCTGCAACTTGGTTCTTATCAACTTTATAAAGTTCCACTAAAGAATTTCCCATTCTTTATTTATTTAGTTAAAGGATCACTATACTACATTTAAGCAATTTCTGCTTTGCTGGTTTGCTTCCATTCTCTCTCTCATATCTATCTATGACAAACTCTCCTTGTTTCTCCTCTACTCAATATTCACCTTGAACACTACTGCGAGGTGTTTCTCCCTGACATCAACAATTCTGTGACACCAGCTGAGTGTCTTCTGATTTGATTCAATTCTGATTTATCTGCCTGGATAGCATCAGATTCACAGGTGAAGGGCAGATGTCGGGACCAGACTATGTTATGTGGGTGAGATGTAGACTTGGGCAATGTGAGGCCACCAAGATTTGGGGTCATTCATTCATGTACACAGAGCCTAGCCCACCCTGACTGATATACTTAACATCAACCACACCCTTAGCTGAAAGAGTATCCCATTACTGTCTTTTGTACCCTCTCTTGTCTTCATAACATATACCACAATCCAACATACACTTATCTGTTCATTTATTGGTGGTTTCCCTCTCAAGCATATGAGCTTCTCCAAAGGGGAGATTTCTGTTCATCACTGTCAAAGCTTAGTATGTAAGTATTATGTGAATTAACCATTATGGAGATCATCAACAATATAAAGAAGCACAAGTACCAGGTGTTGCATAAGGAGTTTATAGTTAGTATCTCAGTCAGTCCTCACAAAGCTGGGTGAGGTTGAGTATTGTTAAGCTTCTTTTTCCTTATAGGTGAATTTTTCTCATTTTATGTACAGGTAATGTATTTGTTAGCTATTTCTGTGTAACAAATGACCACCACAGCAGCTTTAAACAGCACACACTTATTATTTTCTTAGTTGCTGTGGGTCAGGAATCCAGACGCAGCCTGCTGGGTCTCTGTTCAGGGTCCTTGCATGACTGCAGTCAAGAAGTCAGTTAGGACTGATGTCTCATCTGAAGGCATGGCTGGGGAAGGGTCCTCTTCCCAGCTCACATGGCTGCTGGCAGGATACGGTTCCTTGTAAGCTGTTGAACTGAGGGCCTCGGTTCCTAGCTGGCTGCTGACTACTGGAGTCTGGCCTCAGTCACAGTCCTTTGCCCTTGGACATCCCCAGCCTGACTGTGTTCTCCATCAAGGGTGCTGGCAGAGAAGGCAGCAGTGAGCTTCTGCTGGCAAGATCGATGTTACAATCTTACATGATTATGGAGGGGATGTCCCATCACTTTTGCTGTGGTTTGTGGGTTAGAAGCTATTCAGAAATCCCACTCATGCCCAATGAGAGGAATGTACCCCAAAGGCATGATTACCAGAATGCAGGGTCACTGGAGCCATCTGGGAGATCAGAGAGGAGAAGTTACCTGCCCAAGGCCATGTGGCAGGTACATTGGTAAAGACCTTGCTCCCTAGAACTTACCTTACTGAGATGGTAGCAGAACTAAAGGTGAGGGGCACCTGGGTGCCTCAGTCAGTTAAGAGTCCGACTCTTGATTTTGGCTCAGGTCATGATCTCAGGGTTGTGGGATCAAGCCTGGGGTTGGGCTCTGTGCTGAGAATGGAGCCTGCTTGAGATTCTCTCTCCCTCTCTCTACCCCCTGCTCCTGTATGCTCTGTCTTTAAAAACAAAACAAAACAAAACAAAACAAAACAAAACAAACTATTGGTGATTATGGATCAAAAAGACTGTATGCCCTGAAGCATGATGCAAATATTCACGTTGTTCCCATGAGGGTCAGAATCAGGGCTTTGACTAATACACATCCTCTCTTTTCTTTTTTTTTTTTAAATATGAAATAAAAAATTTAGACTTACTTTAAGAAAAAAATCAGTTTTTAATGGTCTGAAATGATAAACAAATTTCTTAAACCTAAAAGTACTTTGTGTCTTCAGGAAATGTAATAAGTTTGTATCCCTACGCGGGTCACAGAAGCCAGTGGACCTATTTCTGTTCACCCCCTTTTTGTCTTTTTATTTGGGCCAACAATGTGTCCAGCTGAAAGATGCAAAAGAGTGCATTTCGCATCCTCTGTGGGCGGCGTGGACATCTGACTGAAGTCTGGCCACAGTGTTATGTGGGGCTCCCAGGAGGTGCCTTGCAGCCGGGTGGCCCAGCCCGCCTGCATGTCCTCTTCAGCTTTCTTCCTTGACGCTCCAGCCTCCAGCTGGGCAGGGAGAGGATGCTGGGAATGAGAGCTTCATGCTGAGGACAGAGAAGAAAAAAGGGCTCTTGGAACTGGTTCAGGACCACGTACCTATAGACTTCTTCTTCTTCTTTTCTTTCCTTTCCTTTTTTTTTTTTTTTTTTTAAGATTTCATTTATTTATTTGAGAGAGAGAGGAAGAGAGAAAGCATGAGCGGGGCGGCAGGGGGCAGAGTGAGAGGGAGAAGCAGCCTTCTCACTGAGCGGGGAGCCTGGCCAGAATTCTGACCTACAGAAATAAATAGGTACTCGGGAAAAAAAAAAAAAAAGAAAGAAAGAAAGAAAAGAAAAGAAATAAATAGGAAATGGGTACTCTTTTAAACCACCAAGTATGTGGTAGTGTGTCACAGAAAACTAATCCAGCGACAGTGTACGAATTTCCTGGTCCAGGCTTTAAAAGACTAGCCGCTTCCGTTTTTTGTATAATGGACCAAAGGCTCTTGGACCCCAGCAGCCGTGCTGTGAGCAAGCTCAGCAGCTCCGAGGAGATGCCCACCTGGAGAAGGACGAAGACCCTCTGTGTAACCACAGCCCCGCTCCCACCACTCCCCAGCCTGGGAACCAGCCGCCTTGTCAGGGGAGCGGCAGGGGTGGGGGTCCTGCAGCCGCAGCTGATCCGTCCCAGCTACAAGCAGACAGGCCACCTCCACTGAGTCCTGCCCAGATTTCAAAATCAATGACTATCCTTGTTTCCAGCCACAAACTTTTGGGGCTCTTGGCCCTGGGCCAGGATTGTTAATTGTTTTTCCCATGGTATGAATGACATTAAAAAGAGGGTAAAGACACTAGCACATTTCTACCTCCAGGGAGAGAAAACAGCCCTGCAACTTCAAGGGCACATTATTCTACCGACTTTCCTCCTGGATTTTATGAATCAAGGACAGGCAGCATTTTGCAAATTCCTACTCACAAGAGGGGTTTATTAACTTTGCATTCTAATGAACCAAGAGGGGTTTATTATTATTCCAATTAACCACACTCACAAATATGGCCGCATCCCATGATGTGGAGGGTGGGGTGAAACAAGTCATCTTCGAAACTGCATATGGGATCCCAAGTTGGCATGGTTCTGGAAACTCTCATAACTTTATCAGTCATTTTAAAGTGACTAATGTTTTCACATGATCCTAAATGAAAAGAGTCTAATGTTGCTATGCACCCCCTGCCCTCTCTGTATATAAATAATGCATGCCGGTGTAATCTGCAACACTAAAAAGATGAAGCCACATGAGGTCTAACCACATGGGTATTCTTATTGTCATTACGATACACTTGTAATGATGCTGTATTCTGTATCATAATAGAGCATGTTATTATGACATTAAGAAGGTGCTCATGAATGGTTTTTAATGATAGGGAACAATGCTTATGATGTAGCGTTAAATTAAGAAGCTATAAAATTACGTTCTACTATAAAATCATGAAAGTAAAACGTGATTCTTCAGGTAAAAGATTTCTAGTCGCTGAAATGTAGATGCAAGTTCATGTTTAATAATAAAGAATTCTTTAAATAACTGATGGTACAGCCACAGACAAGACTTTTTAGGCACCTAAAATTGTTTTGTAAGGGCACACATTTATGGAAAGACACTTAGGCCATGTGGTAAAGTGCTTTTATGAGTTGCCTAGGGCTACTGTCACAAAGTACCACAAAATAAGACACATTAATTCTCTCTGTTCTGGAGGCTGGAGGTCTGACAACGAGGTGCTGGCTTGGCCATACTCCCTCTGATGGCTCTAGGGGAGATGCCTTCCTTGTCTCTCATAGCTTCTGGGGGTCACCAGCAGTCCTTGGTATTTCTGGTAGGTACAACACACCCATCTCCATCTCTGTTGTCACGTGGTACATTCCTGTGTGTGTCTTCACGCAAACGTTCTTCTGTATGTGTATCTGGGTCCACCTTTCTCTCCTCTCCTAAGGACACCAGTCATACTGGATTAGGGCTCTCTGTAATGCAATATGATCTCACCTAATGTAACCAGTTATATCTGCTGAGACCCTATTTCCAAATAAGAACACATTCTGAAGTTCTAGGCAGATAGGAATTTTGGGGAGACACTATCCAATCCAGTTTAGTGGGTTAGGTAAAAAACAAACAGCAGATTTTGTATATAAGATGATATATAATACTTAAATAAAAAGTTATAAGTTATACTCGTCATACACATGTAGACACAGTCATAGACATACACACACACATACACACACATTCAAGATTGGAAGGCTTTATAACAAGTACTCCATAGTGGGTCTCTCTGGATGGCAAGGTTTTGGGTTCTGCCTTTAATGAACTGTTATTATTTTTCCTGAATTTTCCACATTTTCTACATTGACAACACAGTCCTTTTGTAATGAAGACAATACCAAATTAAACAAAATTTGCCAAGTTGTCAAAAATTAAAATAACTGACCGTGTTGATTGCATTGGACATTAGCTGCTGGGGGCTACTGTAACTATCTTGGGAGATTTTGCTAATCCAGAGTATTTTAGACTTCTTGCAATGTGCATGTCTTTTTTTGCAGAGATGCATTAAAAAATAGACTTTTCTTTTCTAGGGCTGTTTTGGGGTCACAGCAAAATTGAACAGACAGACAGTACCAAGAGTCCTCTCCACACATGTATAGTCTGTCCACCGATGCGTCCCAGGCCAGAATGGTACATTCTTTGCAACCGATGCATCTGTAACAACACGTCATAATCACATGAAGTCCACAGTGGGCCTTAGCGTTCACTCTTGGTGTTGTCCATGGTACAGGTTTTGCCAAATGTGTAATGCCACCCACCCACCAGTACGGCACCAGGCAGAGCACTTCCACTGTCCTAAAATTCCTCTTTTTTCTGCTTATTTATTCACCCACCTCCCCAGCAATCATAGACCTTTTTACTGTTTCCATAATAGCAGTTGCATTGTTCAGAATGGATCATAGGGAAATCTTTAGGGGTAGACCCCGGTCCAGCTGCCATGGGGTTCACCACCCACATACGGTGCAAAGCCCGATAGGATCGGCTTTGGTAAGTGGTGCTGCCTTCCGCTGATGCCATTATGCTTAGTCACTCAAAACCCTGTATTTTCTGACTGGGAATAGAGGTTTATAATATATTAAGTAAATAAAAATTGTCTATTAAACAGTGGATCCATATGAACATTTTTTAGCAGATACTCACTGTGTTGTTGACAGCGCTTGTCTGCGTGGTGCGCTTAAAAGCAAGAGGGGAGGGGAAGGGGGCCGCGCTGGCCTGGTGGTGGGTGTGAAGGAGGCACGATTGCATGGAGCCCCGGGGGTGGTGCGTAAACAATGAATCTTGGAACACTGTGTCAAAAACTAGTGGTGTCCTGTATGGTGACTAACAACAGACACACACACACACACACACACACACACACACACAAGCAAGGTGTTTTTAATTTTTCTCCTTTTGGATTACCTGTATTTTCTAACTCTTTTTGAGAGTGACTACGTCTCACTTTGTAAGTAGGGGAACTAATAGGAGCCATTCGTTAAAAGTGGATAATACTCACCCGTGGGTGAATTGGGAGTGTCGATGGTCTTTATTTTATTCCTTATATTAGCTTGAGCCTCATATGAAACTGTTTTCTGTAAGAAAAATAATGGCTACATGTAGGCACTTTTCTATCATTTAAGCTACTACTTCTAGTATTTTAAGAAAGTTCTGTAGGGATTATGACACTTGTTCACTTAAGTTCCTCGAAGGTCTCCTGTTAACGGGATTTAAGACCGTGGCTCTCATACAAATCTAAAAGGAAGACGTGTCCAAGATTTTATTGAACTCTCTAATTGACGAAGGAACCAACCAGCATGATATTGCAACAGGTTCAAAGGAAATTTAAAGAAATTTACACACACATGCTGTTGTAATGTTGAAAATTTATGAATAGATGCAAAACTGGTCCATGTCCAAAGAGCAAGGGTCAGCTGCCTCTCCACCAAATTCACTAGCATATCTGCGTACTAGATCGGTATTACTATCAGTTTCTTACAGCTTTGTGTCAGTCAGGTTCTTTAGAAATAGACCCAGTAGGTGTGTTGTGTGGTACGTGCCGGTGCCTCCACATCCCTGCACACCCCGAGCATCCTGTTGATCACTGTCTGGAGAGTACACAGATCCTGTCCTCCCACTGGATTCCCATCAAGCAGGAAGTGTAGAAAAATATGTTGCTCAAGGGGCGCCTGGGTGGCTCAGTTGGTTAAGTCTCTGCCTTCAGCTCAGGTCATGATCCCAGGGTTCTGGGATTGAACCCCTCATGGGGATCTCTGCTCAGTGGGAGCCTGCTTCTCCCTCTCCCCCATCCTCCCCTGGCTTGTGCTTTCTCAATCTCTCTCAAATAAATAAAATCTTAAGAAAAGAAAGCAGAAAGAAAGAAAGAAAGGAAGAAAGAAAGAAAAAAGGAAGAAAGAAAGAAAAAAGGAAGAAAGAAAGAAAGAAAGAAAGAAAGAAAGAAAGAAAGAGAAAGAGAAAGAAAGAAAGATGTGTTGTTCAGTGTTTGAGGTCAGGCGCTCTGGGGGCAATGAACATGGAATGACCACCTCTGTAATAAGGGTGTCCAGATGGCAGGCCTTGATGTCTTTGGAACGGTGGCCATACAAGGAAAGGAGAGATGACACGAAGTTGCTAAGCTACTTGGTATCTTATGAAAGCAGCAGAAGCTTTGTCCTGTCACCTGCTCCTGGACTCCTTATACGTAAGCTCCGCCAAGAAACCTGCATCTTGATTCCTGTCTCCAAGTCAATTCTCTGGTCTTGTGGGACTGTCATCTGCCCTGGGCTTAGAGTCCGCTGGGGAGCGGCTGAACGGTATGGATGGATTATGAGAAATTAACTCATGCAGTTTTGGAGGCTCAGGAAGTGCAGACCCAGGAGGCCTGGTGCTGTGGGTCCTGTCCAAGTCTGAAGTCCTCACTCCAAGGTCCAAGGGCAGGAGAAGATGGCTGTCCCAGCTAATAAGCAGGGAGAGAAATTTTTCCCTTCTTCACCCTTTTGTCCTATTCAGGCCCTCGTGGATGAGATGAAGTCCACTCACACTGGGGAGGGATATCTGCTTTACTCAGTGTCCTGATTCAAATGCTAACATCTTACAGAGACACCGTCACAGACACACCCAGCCATAATGTCTAACCAGCTCTCTGGGCACCTCTGGCCCACTTTGTACAAACTGTCTCACATTTAAAGTTTTCATTAGCTCAAAGACAGCTCAGGTCCTGTTACACCAGGTCACCACATGTGGACAGCAAGAAGCAGTCACTTACGTCAGACATGACA
This sequence comes from Mustela erminea, assembly GCF_009829155.1. NCBI lineage: Eukaryota > Metazoa > Chordata > Mammalia > Carnivora > Mustelidae > Mustela > Mustela erminea. The sequence goes on from NC_045614.1 coordinate 214,789,032, forward strand.
GAAGGAGCCGAGGGCCTGCAGGGAAGACCAGATATCACCTAGAGCAGCACCGGCCGACCACGCCCCAGAACCGACAACCAGCAGAAGCAGGGGAGGTCTGCAGATCCCAGGACTGACAGCCCTTTACAAAGGGAGAATTTTTGTGGCAAACCGTCAGACTCCTCAGACTCTGACCTCTGCATGTCTGACCACTTCAAACGGCAGCTGCTGCCCAGGACTCTGCCCCACTGATCTCCCGGAAGAACCGAGATCCTTCCCTGTTGGGACATAAGCAGCAGTAAGCGCCGGGAGCTGACCTGAACAGGACCGAGACCTTATCTCAACCACGCGCCCACAGACTGATGTTGTGTGGGGATTGCTGGCTTCTACGTCCTGTTCTACCCAATGTGTTGTGTGGCCCGTGTCGTGCTGTGCTCTGTGTGACCTGTAAGAAGCCGAGGTCAACACGTGGGGAGATGTGACTGTGGAATCCTGACCCTGCCTCATCAGCACGCTAACCTGGAGAAATGAATAAAGCCGGGGCTGGGAAAGATGCACCCTATGTGCACCTTCACACTCACACCATGATCTTTGCTCATTTCCAAGCTTTTTTTTTTTTTTTAACCACTTTTTATGACATTCCTTTTTATACGTGAAGTTAAAAACCCAATTCTTGACTGTAGCTTTCGGTTCGGACCCTGCTTCTCCTCTGGGCTCAGGGAAGGACCTCTCCCCGCCACCAACTCTCACCCTTTTGCATTCAGGCCCCTCTAGGGTCTCCAACTTCTTCTGGCTTGGCTTGTGGGCCTCTGGCCACCCGTCGCAGGAAGCCACCCTTCCCCCCGATCCAGGAGGCAGTCCTCCCCACTCTGCCTTCCTACCCAGTGACCTAACGTGCCCACCGCCACCTGAGCTCAAACTCTGTTTCTCCAGGGAAACCCCCTCCCAGCCCCAGCACCTTTATCAAAGCTTTTTCTTCTTCTTCTTCTTTTTTTTTTTTTTTTGAGATTTTATTTATTTATTTGAAGAGAGAGACATACAGTGAGAGAAGGAACAGGAGCCGGGGGAGTGGGAGAGGGAGAAGCAGGCTCTCCTCCAAGCTAGGAGCCCAATGCGGGCTTGATCCCAGGATCCTGGGATCATGACCCAAACAGAAGGCAGATGCTAAACCGACTGAGCCACCCAACAGCCCCTGTCAAAGCTTTCTTTAGAGCCTTTATCCCAATTTGAGTTTGAGTGTGTATGTTTTATGTAAATTTGAACTTTGTGATTTTCGAATAGCATAGGCTAAAAATATTAGTAAATCCATCTTTATGCTTAAACTTAGAAATAATGCAAACCTCCCAAAGTAACCCCCCCCCCAAAAAAAAACAAGTCCCTTGGAGCTGCATTGCTTCAGAGTTGTGTTTCCAGTGACCTATAAACTGGGTTTCCACTCTGGGTGGCTGTACCCAGGATTAGCAGCGCAGGGGGTAGGGGGGTGGGGGGTGGTGGGGAGAAGACCACCTGTTGTGATGCTTCTCAGCGGGCATTACTATTGTAGTGTATGCATGTAATTGTGGCACTTGCAGGGGGCCGGAACATACTGGAATTATTGTAAGCTGAAAATAACTGAGGAACAGGAGACCCCAAACAAAGTGTGCCCTCTCCTCTCCTGTATGGAGAAGGGCAAAGCTGTGATTTTAACCATGGGACACTCTTACCAGGTTCTACAAAACAAACCTTGCACAACCTCCTCTTCCTTTAAGTCTCCCCCAAGCATTCACCTATCCACGGTTTGCCATGTGTAGAAGCCTACCTTTCTTCTCCTTGGTCATGTCAGTTCTCTTCAGATGTATTGTCTTGTGAAGACTCCTTTGGGTTCCTCAGCACTGAGTTTCCCCTGTCTGTATGCAGGCTGTCTATATCAATAAACTCTCACTATTCTCTCGTTTTTCTCTTGTTAATCTATCTTTTGTGAGTTTAATTTTCAGAACCCACGCCACAAAACCAAGGAGGATGTAAGAACATTCCCCCCCCCCACACACATAGCTATCATAACTTAAAGTTTCTAGAAGGTCTTAACCATATTCTCCAGTAGTCGTGCTGAGGCTAAGACTGTGCTCCGAAGGCCAGTCTTCCTGACTTTTGGTACTGACTGAGACTAAATAGTAGGATTGGAACTGAGGAAATTTTAAAAGCTGTATCAGGGGAAAAAAATCAGCTACACTGGTCTTGGGTTTTCATGTTGTACGATTGTAGAGTTGTCTCACTGAGTTGAAGAATGAGTCTCTCGTGGACAATAGGGTGATGTGAAGTGAAAGTTTATTAAGTGAAGGTGAGAACAGAGAAGGAAAGCTCTTTAGAGTGACAGAGGTCCTGAGTGGGTTCCCACTATGGTTAGTCTTTTCTAGAAAACTGATCAAGGAATTTAAATCTTGACAAGTCACTGGTAGCACCATTGTCTACTTTGAGAGAAAGTTTGGTAACTTTCAGTGGTCCGTTTGTAACTATGATGAAAATACCTGTCTATGACATTTGTGACAAACAAAGTGGTCTCCTTATGTTTCCTTCTCTCTGGTTTCGGACCCCTCAGCATTTCCATATCTGGGTTTTCTGTGAGCCTGGTCACAGAGCCACCTATGTGGGTCTAGTCAGGGGAAAGCGGACCTCCTATCTCTCCCTGCCTATACCTTAACCCTTTTCTTAGTCATTCATTTTTGTGGCTCATTGTTCTGGAATTATTTGAGTTTTGAACTATGCTTGGCCTTTGAGGACATAACTCATAAATAAAAGGCTACAGCCCTGGGTGTATTGGGGAGATTATTTGACTCATGCATGGCCTCCTGGAATCTGTTTTGCTCACCATTTTTTATGACCAGCTTCTAGCACAGGACCTTGTAGGGAAGAGGAAAAAAAAATGCTTTCCTTAACCCTCTTAGGTGCCATGCCTGGGACTTGAGAATTAAATGGACAGAAGACAGGTTAACAAGATAAAGGTTTATTCTGCATGCATATGCATGCATAAAGGTTTATTCTGCATGCATAACAAAGGATTTTTCTGGCTTACTAAGTGGTTAGTTACTGACTTACATACTTTAGTAGGGGAAAGTGAAGGGGACAAAGGAAGGCTTCTTATGGGAAAAACAAGCAGGTTTTGTCTTGTTTTGTTTTTGTTTTTGTTTTTGGAAGGACAAATAGATTTTCAGGAGAAGCGAAAGGAGATGGGAAAATTTGTGATAATGTTTATCTATACATTATCTATACTATCTATATCTATATATATCTATACTATCTATCTATACTATCTATAGTATCTATCTATACTATCTGTATCTATATCTATATAAGAGTGGTCTTTCAATCTTATTCTGGGTCACAAGCTCCCTGTGGAGAAGGGGTCTGGAATAGGCTTTATTTGTGTTCTCCTTTCTGGGGGTAGATCCATCCTGAAGAAGAATTTATGGCAGCCTTATTTCCCAGTAGTGACTGCTTTCAGTCAGCAAAGGGAAGCTCTGAGAAGGCTTTTCAAAAAAGTTGGTTAAATGTCAAATATTTTCAGCTTAAAGTAATCTTCATGCCAAAGGTGCATCTTTTGGAACATATTCTGATCCTGTTCAACCGGGGAGAAACATCCCCTCCCCACCGGGACTGATTTGTGTCGGTGTCTTCCGCGGAGCACATGACCCACATGTTGGTGGCTATTCTGTTTAGAGGCCCTTGACCCTGAGTCCCCTGACAAGATGAAAACGCATCGAGGGAGACAAGCCAGACGCTTAGAGAGAACCGCAGAGAGCGAACAGTTCAGGACCGGGCTACGCAGCGGATTCCAGGTGGTGGCCTTTTCCAGAAGTTTCCACAGTGGTTGGAGAAGCCAAGTTCCTCTGTTCACGCAGAGTGCGGGGTGGCCACATTCCAGAAGGCTCCCCCCTCAGGGCTTCTTTCCTTTCAGCCAAAAACCTGTTCTTGCAGAGGTGCGGGTGCCAGGCCCAGAGAAGGAACCGGCTCCGCCAGCCCCGGGCCCGCACTGACGCCAGAGGGCGGCAAGGTTGTCCAGACCCGCGTCCTGGGGCGGGAAGGCCCCCCAGCCTGGGCAAGAGTGACCACCGGCCAGGCCCACGGGGCACAGGCAGGGCTGCGGGACCAGGACCGAGAGCGGCCCGGGGGAGGAGCCGGGGCGGAGGCCCAGGGCCCGCGGCCGTGACCCCGAGGCGGCCGTGGCGTGTCCAGCCCCACCGCACAGCCCAGGCTGCTGTTTGGGGCTGGCTAATGATTAGCAGGAAAAATGTCAACTCTGGGGCACGCTCACCTTCCGGGAGCGAGAGGCGGGTGGCAGGCAGAGGCCACCTCTGTGTTTATAGCCTGGCCTGTGACGTGGGAGAGCCATTTCGCCGGGAACTTCCTGTTAGCGGGTGACGTGGGTCGGGATTCTCCGGGGGCCGCACAGGTGCGTTCCTGCGTCCGCGCGGAATGGGACCGAACCGTGGCCAGAAGCCCCGGGGGTCCGAGAACCTCCTCTGAAGCCCCGAAGAGGAAGGAGGCCTTCGGGCCCGAGGTAAGGCAGCTCCAGCCAGCGGCCGGGCGTCTGTCTGTCCAGCGGGCTGGTCCCCAGGCACCTGTCTCGGCTGAGGGGCGGGTCGCCCGGCCGCAGGCCTCTAGCTGCTGTCCCAGGAAAAGCGCCCCGCCAGCAAACACACACTCGTTGTGTGTGCGCAAGGGACACAGAGTTAAACATTAAGAGGGGGCTGCCCTGGGCGTTTCGGGACTCAGGAGACTTTCTCCTGGAGCGGGAGCCCCTGTCACAGTGCGCTGCGCTCCGCGCGCAGGGAAAGCCGAGGCGCCGCAGTCTGGGAGCTCAGGCTTCCGGCGCTGGAAAATCCCCGCGGCTCCGCGGTCCATCGCACGCACCTGCAAATGCCGTTTGTGGGAAGGGAAGGAGAGCCGCTCTGAAGTCCGGGGATGTTTCTCCCCGGTTGAACAGGATCAGAATACCGCCGGGCTGTGCTGGTGCCCAGTCACAGGAACGCCCCGACGGCTGCAGGCCGCCCCTTGCACGGATTTTGCGACGGCTGACTCTCAGTCACCCTGAGGGGCCCTGTCCATCCTGTCTGGTCTCGGCTTCAGGCCGCTGCCTGGAACAGAACGTCGGCAGGCGCCTTCGGATTTTACCATCTCAAGCTACTTCCCAGGCCCCAGAAAGAAGGGCTTGTGTGTGGGGCGTCGAGTGAGATGGTAAAGTCCAGCACTGCCCTCCCTGAGACCACGCCTTCTGTTTTTGCCTTGTCTGGGCAGTAGGGGGCTGGTCGGTGGTTCAGCCCTGCCTGTGCCATGCAGTTTAATAAGGTGTGAGATTTTTTTTTTTTTAAAGATTTTATTTATTTATTTGACAGAGAGAGAGATCACAAGTAGGCAGAGGCAGGGATGGGGGGGCAGGCTCCCTGCTGAGCAGAGAGCCCCATTGGGGCTCCATCCCAGGACCCTGGGATCATGACCTGAGCCCAAGGCAGAGGCTTTAACCCACTGAGCCACCCAGGCGCCCCAGGTTTGAGATCTAAGGAGGCTTTGCATCTTCTCACCTGATACCGAAGAGATTACTGCCTGTGCTCTCCTCTAGGATTCTGGTGGATTCCTGCCTCACGTTGAGATCTTTTATCCATTTTGAGTTTCTCTTTGTGTACGGTGTAAGAGAATGGTCGAGTTTCATTCTTCTACATATAGCTGCCCAGTTTTCCCAGCACCATTGATTGAAGAGACTGTCTTTTTTCCACTGTATATTTTTTCCTGTTTTGTCGAAGATTATTTGCCCATAGAGTTGAGGGTCCATATCTGGGCTCTCTACTCTGTTCCACTGGTCTATGTGTCTGTTTTTGTGCCAGTACCATGCTGTCTTGGTGATCACAGCTTTGTAGTAAAGCATGAAATCAGGTAACCTGATGCCCCCAGTTTTATTTTTGTTTTTCAACATTTCCTTAGCGATTCGGGGTCTCTTCCGATTCCATGCAAATTTTTGGATTATTTGCTCCAGCTCTTTGAACAATACCGGTGGAATTTTGATCAGAATGGCATTAAAAGTATAGATTGCTCTAGGCAGTATAGACATTTTAACAATGTTTATTCTTCCGATCCAAGAGCATGGAATGGTCTTCCATCTTTTTGTGTCTTCTTCAATTTCTTTCATGAGTGTTCTGTAGTTGCTCGAGCACAGATCCTTTACCTCTTTGGTTAGGTTTATTCCCAGGTATCTTACGGTTCTTGGTGGAAGGGGGCACTTCCAATCTTCCATCACAAAAGGAATGAGATCAACTCAGGGATCTGTCCCGCTTCTCCCTAGAGATATTAACTTGCAAATTACTTGCCGTAGCTTCTAATTTAATTAAAGCGAAATGTCTGAGTTCAGTTAAAACTTGAAATCGGCTTCCTGACGGCAGGCACCCTCACAGGGAGCCGGGCGCGCATCAGCGTCTGCGGGAATCCCGCTCGAGGTCCTGCAGCTCTCGGGAGCTCCTGACCCGCCCGCCCTGGGGGTTCCGCTGGGCTCTGTGGAAACCAAGTGCCGGTCGACGGAGAGGCCAGGGCCCGAGAGGATGGTGGCAGAACGGAGCCTGCCGCAAACACAGCCCTCTGGCCGCGGGCCGGCGCCCGACTCAGCTGGGTTATCAGCATCCGCGGTGGACCTTACCCCACCACCGCAGTTTCAATAGCGCTGGCTGCGCCCTTGGCATTTATTGCTTTCGGTGAAATGTGTAAGCTTCTATGACGTGATGGTTCAGCTTCGCCTCCAGCTGCTGCTGGGGTGCAGCTCTCTGGGCTACACCCGCAGTGGACTAGTGCGGTGCCTGGCCTGCTGCCTTGTGCTCATCGAACTTTGACAGTTAGTAAATGATTTATTTGGCGCTTCATGATTCGGGATCTGGAACCGGTCCGGGAAGGCTGTGATTGCACTTTGGGTGTTTGTGCACTTGCTGCTGAGACGTATTTGTGCGGGTCCCTAAGCCTGTTTTAGATTACGGCCGGGGCGGGGTCCACCTCCGCTGGGGCCGTGGCACACATTCTTTGAATTTTACCTTAAGCCCATGAGTGGTTATGGTTGAGCACACATGCTCAGTTTTGCTTTCCCAACACATCGGAGAAACAAAGGGGGTAGAAAGCCTATGTTCCTCCTCGTGAGTTGTGAATGCCCAGGATCTCGCTAGGAGGGAAAGTGGGTTACAGGGCTGAGTATCTTTGCCATGCTTCAAACCACTGCTCAGGTGTCTTTGCGACCCGCATGCTGTGTGCTCTGCAGACTGAGGCGTGGCGGGTTTTAGTCTGTGCCCCGTCTCCCTGCTTGTATTTCTGCTTGTGTGTTGCTGTGAGGTCTGTCTCTTTTGGTCTGTACCAGAAGAAAGGGGACTGAAGCCCTGGACAGGTGTCAGCTCGTGACAAAATCCCACGGTTGGGGAGGTGTTTCTCCCGGAACCCAGCACCCCACATTTTGGAGGGTTTGGTTGGGCTCCCCCGGGTTCTCCCCCACCGGCTGATGGGGCCCTGAAATCTCTGTCCATGCCAAAGCCACAGAAGACCATTCCCCGGCTAGGGAGCTGTGTGCCACATGGTGGTGTTGAAGAATGTTTGAAAGAAAAAGACCCTTTTCTGTGGCTAAGGGTCTGTCGTTTTTGCGGACAGTTCCCGGCCTGTTCAGTGCATGATGTCCTTTAAACGCTCCAGTGGGACCTCCTGGAGCGTGTGACTTCATCACATAGGCTGGTCGCAGGGGAGAAGGGGGAAATCACAAGGTAGCATGTGGGGTGTAGGGTGAGCGGAGGGTTATCCACGAACAAGGGATTCAAAGGAAGGGCCAAGAGGTGTACATGACAGGATCTCCCTGTGCTGTCAAGGGGCCAGTAAGGCCTTACTCAGTCTACCCTGGCCTCCTCTAGCTCTGACCTCTCCCCCTTTCCCTCGCTCCTCACTCTGCCCCAGCCCTGGAGCCCTCTCAAACATGCCAGGCACCATCCCACCCCAGGGCCTTTGTACCTGCTGCTCTGCTGCCTGGAAAGCTCCTCTGAAGATGCCCCCGGGGCTGTCAACCTCACCTCCTTCACTGTTCACAGGCAGCTTCTCGGGAGCCTTTCTCCAACTTCCCTAGTTGTGGTCATAGCCAGCCCACCCCATGCACACTTGTACACACTCTCCTATTCTATTTTTATTCATAGCTTTGGCACCTTCTAATAAGCTTATGTTCTATTTTTTTCTTGCCATTTTGTTGCCTCTTTTTGATAATGTGAACTTCTCATAGGCAGGATTTCTTTTTCCCAGTGATTAAAACACCATGATTGAAATGAAGAGCAGTAAGCCCGCACCCCTGCATCTTGGTGAGGGCTTCTGCGGTAATGGTATACCATCTGCATTCCGTAATTTATACATGGGCTTGGGAGTAAGATCAATTAATACAGTGATTCTCAAACTTGAGCACGTGCCAGAACTGGCTCCTTGTTGCATTGCTTAGACAGATCTCTGGGCTTGCCCCTGGAGCTTCTGATCCAGCAGGTGGAAGGGTGTGGCTGGTGCCGTGACCATGCCGAGAAGCTCTAACCCATCCATGGACCCATGCGCTAGGAGGGGCTCTGTGTGCTCTGAATGGCAGATGTTCATCAGTGGCAGACTGTGACCTGCCTGCTTTGTTTCTCCAGGGGTGAAGAAAACGTGTGGGGATGGAATGCAGCTGGAAAGGCATCCTGGCCACACTGGTTGTCCTGGCCGGGCTGGCAGGTAGGGCTCTTGGGAGGTTGGTGGAACTTTCATGGGCATCCACTAAAGTGGGCAGAAGGGAACCCAGAGGAGGCAGCCTGGACAGGTGACTGCCAGAAGCTTCTGCCTTGGACCCTTCCCACAGTGGGGTCTCTTCGGTTGGGCCCATTTCCCAGCTCTGCTGACTGAGCTGTGGAAGAAGTCCTTCATGGGCATTTGGCCCAATAGTCCTGTTCATTGGGTTGTCGCTGGTGTGGGCCTTTGCCTTCTGTACCTTCCCATACTCATGCTTTTACTGAAATGTCCCATCCTCTTCCTGGTTTTCTTGTCTTCCATTTATAGTTGGCCTTCAAGGAAGGCCCAGTTCCTCCTGCCTGAAGCCCTCCTGACCTGGCAGTGTTCAGGGTGATAATCCCAGCTCCTGTTTATTGACGGGGCGGCGGGGGGAGGGGCATGCGGATGCCTGTGAGGCCTGACATTTCTCCCATCGGCTTCTCCTCATCCTGGATCTCCCTCAGGGTGTTAGCTGGAATGGACTCCAGGGTATCCCTGGCCAGGGCCTCCTCATCTGACTTCACTTTGCAGGAGAAGGAGCGAGCAGACTAAGGGGTCCTTAGGGCGCGTGGAGTTGGCTCCCCCAGCTTTGTCTCATTATGTCTTGTCTAGATTTCTTTGCTTCAGGTGTGTTTGTCTTGTCTTCTCAACTAGGTGTTTTTTTTTTTTTTAAGATTTATTTTTTTATTTGACAGGCAGAGATCACAAGTAAGCAGAGAGGCAGGCAGAGAGAGAGAGAGGAGGAAGCAGGCTCCCCACTGAGCAGACAGCCTGACGCGGGGCTCGATCCCAGGACCCTGGGATCATGACCTGAGCCGAAGGCCGAGGCTTAACCCACTGAGCCACCCAGGCACCCCTCAACTAGGTTTTAAACTGCAAAGCTATCTGCGCTGTATTCCTTATGTGGTGACTTGAAGGCATTGTACTTAAGCATAATAAACATAGAGAAAAGCGCACAAGTCATAGAGGTGTCGTTTGATGACTTTTCACAAACTGAATACCTTTGTGTATCAACAGTGACATCAAGCACCTCCCACGAATGCCCCCTTTCAGACACTCTGATATCCCCTCCCCCAATATTCAATATTTATTGAAAAAACGGAAAAGACATAAAACAGTATAGGCACTATTGGGGTGTGTTATGGGCAGTAGGGACTGTTTTGTGAGTTTTGGTTTGGGTGTGTGGAGACATTAAACCCAGGGGACCAGGCTGTGGTGTTACAAGTTTTTGGGCACCAAGATGTTTGGAAACTCCTGGCTTTCAGTGCACAGTGAGAGATGTTTAGTAGCTGCTGGACAAACATTTGTTTGTAGAGTGGAGAGTGAACACTGTCCCCACTGGTGTGGAGCTTAGGACTTATCTTGGGGCTAGTAGACCACACTCAGCACACATTTTAGGGACAAGGCTCTACCGTGGCTATTTCAGCCACAGCAGCAAAGATCTCTTCTAGCAGCTCAGCAGGAAACTGATATGCCAGGGGGTCTACCGTTTTTCTGAGGTATTTTTCCCCGACTCTCTATTTTGGACAAAGGGATGGCTCTGGTTGAGGTGTGGAGATGGTTGTTCCAGGAGGGAAGAGGGTATGGGCTAATTCCTATGCCCCCTGGGAGATGGGGTCCATCACAAAAGCCTGGGCCCCTTGGATGTTTCATCTTGGAAAGTCTTGGAGTAGAGACACTTTCATGTGTGTCTGTGCATCCAGAGGGTTCCTGTCAGCTCTCTTCTCTCTACCTTCCCCAGTGTAATGGGTTATTTAGAACCCAACACCCTTACTTATTTACTCAGTGAGTATTCCCTGAGGGCCTGTTCGGTGCCATTTAGTTGCAGGCACTAGGATGTGGTGATGAGCAAAACCAGGCATAGTCAGTCCCTGCTAACAAATATCTTACAGTCTAGCAGGGGAATCAGGCATTAGGTGAAAAATCAATATAAAATCACCATTGTGATAATTGCTTCTTTGATTTGAAAGCCAGTTATAGGATAATTCAACCTAATAGTCTGGGAAGGCTTCCCTGGGGAGGAGACAACTAGACTGGGAGCTGAGGTGTAAGCAAGACTGGTATGCCAGGCTGAACACTGTCTGTGCAAAGGCCCTGGGGCCAGAAAGACTTGGTGAGTTTGATAAATTTAGGATAGTCTGGTGGCCAGAGTCTGGAGTTTGGGGCAGAAGGAAGTTAATGTGAGACTAAGTAAGGTCTTAAAATATGGTAATGGTAAGGGTTATCTGGTCTTTATCTAAAGTGGATGTGTTTAGAATATTTAAACAAAGTCTGAGTATGGAGGTGGGAGGTGGAGGAGGGGTCTGTGATTACACTGGTTTGCTGAGAAGATCTCACTGGTTGGTTGTCATGTAGATAACAGTTCTGGGTGCTGGTGGCACAGCAGTGATTGCGGGGACTCTGCAGGTGTTTCAGAACCCCTCCCTCACTTCCCAGTTTCCTTCCGACTGTCCCAATCACTGATGTGTTCCAACTCCCGTTTTCTTTCTCAGAGCTGTCATACCAAACCATTTCTCTGCTGCTAAATCCATTTCATTTCCCTTTGACCCTTCTGCTTTTAATTGTCTGCTTTTTGATTCCTTTCCAGTGCTGAGTAAGAGAAGGGGGAAGGTGAGGGGTCCTCAGGTACAGTGAGGAGCCTGCTGGAGGAGAGTGGAAGAATAGGGGGGTCTAACCTCCTGCCAGGGAGACGGCCAGCTGCTCCCACAGGGAGCTATGAGACCGCTTTTGCAGAAGGTTGGTATCATCCATGTTTAGGATCAAGTGATGGAGGGCTGGTGGGAGGCACGGAAGCAGGCAGAGGAGCCACGGTTGGAGTGATTCCCATTTTGCAGATGGGAAGGTGCAGTGACTCAAAGAGATGCACTTCAGTCTGGGCTGCAGCCCGTCATTCATAGAGATGCCTGGTGAAGTAGGATCCACGGCAGGGAGGAAGCAGGGTGTTGGGATGCTAAGATGGAAATTAGAGTGTGCGTGTGAGTGAGGATCCTGGAAGTGGATGGACTCCTGAGTTGGGCGACCACCACAGTTGGCGGCCAGGAAGTGTCTGGGAGGGGGACCCTGATCTTTGCCGTGGCTCTGCCCCAATTTGCCTGTTTGCTCTACAGAATGAAAGGGGGAGGAGAAGGAAAGGCAGGTTTTGTGTTTGATGAAGGTCTTATTTACAGTTTTCTCCTATTTGTTCTGTTCAGGGCAGGGTTACACACACCATAGCTGATAGGACTCAGGGAGAGGAAGGAGGCTCCAGGACCTCACATTATCGGGATATAGCTTCTGAGTTACGAGGCAGGCCTAACGATGGGTTTACCCTTGGTGGGAAGTCAAGACTGCGGGTGACGCTGTCAGGGGAATGGAGTGCTTAAGACGGGGTGCCTCCTGTTTAATTTAGAGGGCAGGCTCAAACTCAAGGTGTTTCCATTTGGCCTTCCTCTGCCTCACCTCCCACCTGTGAAGTAAGGTATGTGGCCTACGTGTTGTCTTGGTCACACGCAGCAGTCTGCTGGCTTGGAGTGAAATAAGCTGTCTACCCCCACCAGGCCATGGGGAGTCATGGTTCTGAACGAGTCTGCGTATTCAGTGGGACTGCTTGGACCGAGCTCCTGGCGGGGAAGCCTGGCTCTCAGCCATCCGAGTTCTGTCCACATCCAAACCTGGGTTCTGTCCACTTAGCTCTTGTGACCTGCATCAGGAACAGGAGAAGAGCACTGTTGTCACACTGTGGGGTGGAGAGAGTGTGTGTCTTTCCTCAGGGTGTCGATTTGGCTCTTTCTTTTCTTTTGTCCTTCTTCTTAAGGTGTGGCTCAGGGCTTGTAGAGAGAGCTGAGTTGTCACAGAGGATGTGGCTTCCCTGGGGAATCAATTCTGATTTCCCTCCTCAAGCTTTTTTCTTTTTCTAAAATCCCAGATCAAAGGGATCCTTGGATCAGAGGCACTTGTCCAGGGATAAGGGAGGATACCCAGTAATGGCTGTTCTTTTAGGATCTCACCATCTCTCATTTCCTATCACACCCAGAGACCCGCCTCCCTCCAAAAAGAAAAAAAAAAATGAATAGCCATCATGCTTACCCAAACACAGCAACCGTTTTAGTTAATTCTGATTTGCCCTCGGTTCTGCCTCTTTGGACTCCACAGGATCCCTTCCTTGACCGTGACCCTGGCTGCCTCTCCCGCAGGTCCTGTTTGCCTCTGGGACACTGTCTGTGCAGCAGACAGTGCATTCTAGGCGCTCAGGTGATGTGTTAACATGATAATGCCTGTCCAGGGTGTGGTGTCTCCCCAGGAAGCTGTAGGGCTGTAATGAGATTCTTTTAGAACCTGTAATACAAGTTGACCTTATGAAGCTGGAAGGGCGGGGGGGGGGGGGGGGCTGCAGTGATTTGGGGCAATCAGTGTATATGGCTGGCTGCCTGGTGGACCCACCAGAATCATAAAGCTCCGGAAAGTCAGAGGAATCCATTGTTGTCTTACTGATGAAGCAGGGAGGGCTGAGAAGAAACCACCGGGCATGGTCTGCCAGGGGTCCTTTTTGCTGTAAACCCTGAGTGAGATCAGAAGGGAAAGGAAGAAAGAGAGAAGGTCCGAGTTTGGGTCTCAGCTCACCGCTGTGGTCCAAGTCCTGGGCATTGCTGCTCTTTACTTCTTTGTTGTTAAACAATAGGTGGTAAAAACATGAGCATTCAGAGATTTTGAAGACTATCCTTTGCTGTGCAAGTTTTACTTTGGATTTTTATTATAAACATGGGAAGGCCTTAAAAACTTTCACTGCTGGTTGGCTCCTCTAAGATGATTAGAACTTCGGTCCTAAATGCCCAGAAGATATCCTGAGCTCTTCTGGTGTAGAGCAATCCATCTCAGGTGATTATGGCTGAGGTCACGTGAGCTGGAGAGCCCTTGGTGTACCCCATGTGGAATACCAGTCAGGAGCTGTCACTCCAGATTTCACTGGAGTCACGGTGCATCTGGTGAGCTAAGGGTTGAATGTGGTGTAAAGGGTGAAGGAAGAAATTTTACTTCAATCTGTGACATCCTTGGCTTGTTGCATGTCACATAGAAATGACATTTGCTGAGGGCTTGGGGGTCCTCTGAAGGACGTCAAGTGGATTATCATATTTGGCTTTTGAAACAAGTTGCCGTAGTATTAGTGACTGTGTTTGCAGCTGAGGGGAGTGGGGCATGGAGAAGTTGAGATTGCTTGTCCATTGAGTCAGGAGTCTCACCTGAGAGACCGTGGTCTTACGCTTGTGAGCACCTGACTGTCTGCTGGGGTTTAAAACCCAGTGCTCAGGGTGGTGAGACTTGGACGAGGCTGCGGGACGCATCGCTTGGATAGGAAAGCCCATCCCCACATCCTTCTATCTACCCTATTCCCTCTCTTTGTATCTCCCCACTGAGGTCTCTTCTGGACCTTAAGAGGAGAAGTGTGACTCAATGATAGTGCGGTTCTCTTGATACTTGGTGACTGACGGACCTATCACTCCATGACAGCGTACTCAGGACGCAGCTGTTGTCTTTTTCCAACTGGATTCCTTCTCTCTTGACCTTGTTTATTCTCCAGCCCAGACACTGTCCTAAGCATCCCACTTGGGGGCTCTAAGAGGGCAGGGTACACACGGGGCTGTGATCACCGCATATTGTGTTCCCCATTCTCTTTGTGAAGAGAAGCCTTGGGATTTCCTCAGAGGTGGGAATCAAAGATCCTTCCCCTTTTACTGGGAAGATAACTCCCATTTCATAGTAAAGGTGAAAAAAACTTTTCTTGGCAGAGCTGGGCTACAGGGTGCTCGTGGGCAGGCTGGGATCAGGTATTCAAGGTAACATATCTCTGGAGGTTGAGGAAAGCATCTTTTTTTGCTTCCAGTTTGGTGGGAGTGCTGAGAACTGTGAAGGGAGGGATTGGAAAGGAGGGATGTGTGGCTTCCTGTCACATGGTGTCGGGATCCGGAAGACATGGAGTCTGACCACTGGGTCTCCAGAGGTCACAGCTGGTAAATACAGAAGGGTTAAACCATACGGTTGACTTACATAGATCCGCTCACTTACCTCCTTGAAAAACTGGCTGCCTTCCAGCTTCTGGATCCAGCTATCAAATCATAGAAGGCCCCAAGAATGCAACGGTGCTGGAGGGCTCGGAGGCTCGCTTCAACTGCACCGTCTCGCCGGGCTGGAGGCTCATCATGTGGGCTCTGAATGACACGGTGGTGCTGAGCGTCACGCCCACAGAGCCCATCATCACCAACGACCGCTTTACCTCCGCCAGCTATGAAGAGGGCGGCAACTCCATCTCTGAGATGATAATCCGTGACGTGCAGCTCGGGGACACCGGGCGCATCAAATGCAGCCTCCAGAACAGCGACCGGGATGCCTCTGCCTTCCTTTCCGTCCAAGGTGGGTACACAGGGGCCCCTGGGCGGAGCAGGTGGCATCTGCTGGGTCAGACACCAGGGGAATGGAGGGACCCTTCGGAGTTCATGTACGTGTGATGATGGGTCTGCTGGCTCCTGGACTTACACTTGGAATGATCCCAAACCAACGAATATCGATCTCACCCCCTCCCTCACTGATTCTCTTTCTACTTCCCTTCTTGCTGTTTCTCTCGTCTCTTGTCTCCTTTCCTGTTTCTCTCACTAAGATTCTTAAACACAGGTCTTACCGCTTTCCATCTGGACTGTATCCGTGCTGATAGCTTTTGTGACACTTAGCCCGGATTCTCCCCAGGCCAGTTGTGGTCACTGCTCTTTGATTTAGGGAGGACTGCCAATCCCTGCCTTTTCTCTAGTTTTTTATGCACTTGACTTTGTCTCTTTGCCTTACGTCCTGTAGGCACTTTGAATCATGCTTTGCCCTTTACCCCTTTCCAGCTGAACTCTGCCCATCTGCTCTTCTCTCCTGCCTCCAGAAGTTCTTATAGTCAAAGATGTGTGTTCACTAAGTATACCACGTGTTTTAGAGAAGAGTGAATGAAACTTACTGTAATGGATGACTTATTTTTCATTCTTAGAGGGAATTGTGAGATGCTCAATTGTGAGATGCTCCAAAACACTCCATATAGTGAAAAAAAAGGATGTTTTACAAGAATTCAGAACATCTTTATCAAAGTTTGATCACTTTGCACTCTTTTTGTAATTCGGTGATATTTTTAGATGCACTGGAGCTGGTAGAGCTTCTGATTTCTGTGGCAGCATTTCTTACAGCAGACCACATCATATGTTTGAAAGTTTTCTTATGTCTATTTATTTGCTTATCTAGGAGAAGTTTCCAAACGTTGGATTTGTGTTAATGTTGCATCAAATCCAGTTTGATAACACTTGGTAGAGATGCATGCCTACATATTTCTACTCTTTTTTTTTCTTAGTGATTGTTGTCAATTGTTAGTCAAATTGTTGTCTCTTTATGTTTATGTGTCTTTAATTTTATGAGGTTTGATGACATTTTCTGAATAGTGCTTTTCTGAGACTACCTAGATTATTGGCTTAGTTTGCACGACTAGATTCTTATTATAATAATTTGTGGTATAAGGGAATGAACACAGGAGAAAGGGAATCAAAGATTTGAGTTCTGATTTGGCTTTCATCAATTACCAGCTTGGTGACCCCTGAGGAGGCTCCACTTCTTCATCTCTAAGATGGGGATAAAGCTTCCCTGTCCACCTTGCTGGTTTACTGTGAGGATTTGATGAAACAGTGACAGAGGATGGTTTGAAGACTCCAAAGTCCTGTCTGGTTCAGCTCATTGCACATGTAGTTGGGAGCCAGAGTGGTCTGGTGGTTCATGATGCAGGCTGGGACCTGTATGCTAGATGAAGATTCCAGCTTCATCACTTACTAACTGTGTGACCTTGGCCATGTTATCTGATGCCTCATGCCCTAGTTTTCTCAGTATAGGGTAGTTGTGGGATCACATGAGTAGGTTCATGTAAAGCCTTTAAAATAGCTCCTGGGTTCTAGCAGTCTCCATATAGCTAACTGCTATTACTTATTGCCTGCCCAATAAGAGCACGCCCTTGTGTGAGGCATCTGAAGGGGGTCTCAGAGATGAGTAGGATAAGGCAGAGTCTTGCCCTTAAGGACCTTACATGAAGAGTAGATAAAGCAAAGGCATGAATAGCATTGGTGCATTGGAGAGACTGGCAAGGACCCTGAGTGGGAGACAAGCTTAGGTTTGAATTGGGAAGGGGGAAGAGAGAATAAGCCAAGATTTCATGGATGACTCCATAGTGAGGTGCCTTTTTGTGCTTGGGGGTCTGAGGATGATAGGTAAGATGGAAAAGTGAGAGAAGAAGAGAGCGCCCCTGGGTCAAGAAAGTAGGGTCAAAGGCATGACTTCTTGATATGCTTATAGCCTATCAAGTTCATCAATCCATGTGGTTTTATAGCAGCTTTCTCAAAGCTATGCATCTATGAAGTTGTCTGAATATACCCACACAAGCATTTTTATTTGTTGGTAATTATTGTAGCTTTTGGCTTTAATACAAATGGAAAAACAAGCTTCTATGGAGATTAAATTCTTTCCCAAGGTCATGCAGAAGAAACTTTACAGCAGGGACCAAACGTGGTCGCACTGCCCAGGTTGCAGTGTCCGGAATGGTGCTTTGTTTCTAGAGGAACAAATGTTCTCCGCACAGCAGGATCTCTTTCAAGGGAAAAGAATCTTCAAAAAAGAGGAGGCATCCATTTTATTTTTAAAACGAATTATCCAAAGATTTATTTTTTCCTCCTCGTGTATCAGCAATAAAAATAAAGACAGCTTGCATAACTCCATGTTGAGTCATCCAAAATCTATGTGAATGTTCTAGTCATCACCTTTGTATAAAGTGTTTGTCGTGCTGCTTGATAAGTTCTGTGAAAGCCAATGGGAAAAGTTGAATCACAAATATATATAGAAAAAGGAAATGCTTCAGACTGTTTCACTTGTCCAGTCTATCAACCATGCACCAAATTCTAGTTCTCTTGTATTTTTTTCTTTTTGTTTTTTTAAAATTTTATTTATTTGACACAGAGAGAGAGAGAGAGAGACAGTGAGAGAGAGAAGCAGGGAGAGTGGGAGAGGGAGAAGCAGACTTCCTGCTAAGCAGGGACCCCGATGTGGGGCTTGATCCCAGGACCCTGGGATTATGAACCAAGCAGAAGGCAGATGTCCAGCGACCGAGCCACCTAGGTGCCCAGACCTCTTGTGTTTTGAGGGCCACTAGACTTCAGTTCAAGATCATCCGTTATTAATTGAGGCAATACCATTCCTTCCGGTTTCTGTCATCTTAAACCTGTCCATCATATGAAACAATGAATGGAGGAAAAGGAATAAGGACAAAATCCAGTTTGAAGGACAAATCTATTCCCTCTCATTGTTGCATTTGTAGTAATCCTCGCATTAGCAAAGGTGCTCTACTTATTCCAAGAGACTGCTGAGGAAAGTCATAATCGGAAATGTAACGTCTCAGAGTAAGAAGAGCTTTCAGAGCTGACCCAGTTCCCTGTAGTTGGGGAACCCCTGGGCATCCCCTAGACCCTTTCAGGGTCTGTGAGGTCACAACTGCCCCCTAATAATACTAAGATGTGAGTTGCCTTTCCTGTTGTCATTGTAGTAGGTGCACAGGGAGGCTCTCACGGTACATTCGGAAAGTCTGCATAACTCTGTGGACCCTCATTCCCTAAATTATCAAGGGATAATGATACAAAGGAATGCAAGAGTGAAAGATCAATTGAAGTGCCAGATAGAAGAGTGGGTTTTAACGTAAAAGGAAAGGAAAATTCCTTTATACAGGTTCAGTTTCCACAATGTGACTAGCCTGTAAGAAACCACTACTTGTGAGGTTTTGGTACAGTATCAAAGACTGTCCTGATTTTCTGAAAAGCCTTCTTACTGTTCCACCGATATACCCACGGGGGGTCAGATGTTTCTAATATATTTCAACTAAAGCAATATATTGCAAAAGAGTGAATGCAGAAGCTGATATGAGAATCCAGCCAGGGATTAAAGAGACTCGCATAACTATAAGACAATGATTTTTCAAATAATTTATTTTGGTTTAGAAATAGAGGTATATTTTCACAAATACATGTGGGTTATCATTGTTGTTATAAGATAAATATTTAAAAGTTTCGATTTCAAGTATGGTAAATATTGGTAGGAAGAATCCACATAAAGTCTTTGGAGTCTTCATGATTTTTAAGGTTTTAAAAGATACTGAAACCTAAACATTGGAAAACCTCTGATTTAGTCAAATTATTTCACTTGTCCAGTGAAAAACGGAGCCTGAAAATGTCAGTGACTTGCTGCAGGTGATGGTGACTGTGTGTGGTGTCCAGGAGGGAGAGCAGAGTTTTGGATCCTCAGTCCAGTGTTCTTCCCCTTATACTACGCAACAGGAAGGCTGTTTTATTTGGGATGTTCCAATATTTATGTGTTTCACTAAGGCTGTGTCTTTACCGGAGCCAGTCCTCAGGTGACCTGGTTAATAGCAGCACGCACAAGCACTCCGTCCAGACGGCTTGCCCACAGTGTTCACACTGGCATGGGCAGGTGGGACTTTAATAAAATCCTGAAAATACTTTGTCAGAGTATTCTATTCTGATATGTGATTTAGGGGAACCGTTTTTGCCATTAGATTTGATTTTGATTCAATTTGTAATTGGAAATATACTTTAAGGAACTGTCATAAGAAGCTACGTTCAAAATGTGTGACCCAAAAAATAGATAAAATGAATCTGACTGACCAAAGGCCAGGAGAGACTTGCTTTTCCATCAGACTTTGAGATGTGATCTCCTTTCAATGGAGAAGAATGTAAAGGTTTTTCCCTTTTTGCTTTGGCTCCCAGGACAACTTGGCAACCCCACTTTGTTGTGGTTCTGTAGCCTCTTAGGGCAGGCACGTTTGCTCTCTTTTCCATATAATTTATACTCCCCTGGATCCTGATTTTTATTTATTCATTTTCTCTGGAATTATTTGTTTTCTGATGAGCAACCTCACCTTCTTTCATGAACTTGGTGGGAATCAATTATCAGTAACACAGATAAAACCTGAGTGAAGTTTCTCGATACAGACACAGCCAGTTTGGACTTGGGAAGATAATGCTAGTGATATGTGATTTGAAGGAAAAAGTAAAGAAAACTTGGAACCAAGAGAGTCATGGTCACTCCTTCAGAACGTTTCTCTTTTCTTCTCTAGTTATGGGGGAGTTGCTCATTCCCAGAGGCAACCTTGTAGTCACTGAGGATAAACCCTGTAATGTGACTTGTCATGCATTGGGCTGGATCCCTCTCCCGGATATTTCCTGGGAGATCGGCGTTCCAGTGAGCCACTCAAGCTATTATTCTGGTCTGGAGCCCGACGACCTCCAAAGTGCAGTGAGCGTCCTGACTCTCACGCCACAGGGCAACGGGACTCTGACATGCCTGGCTAACATGAAGGGCCTGAATGCCCACAAGTCTGTAACTGTGAATCTTACTGTGGTTCAGCCTTCTTGGGGTAAGTGAAGACATTTTGCTTTATATAAAAAAAATTATTGTTGCATGCTTATACTTTATATGTGGTGCTCTTAATCAACAATGCCTAGGACAATTGTAGAGTGACCTTGACTTTGGGTAGGGATGGTAATGGGGACAATCAGCATCGGCTTCTTGACCCTATGATTCCACTTGCTTTTAAATTTCATCTTCGGTGTGTCTTTCTTTTCTACTCACTGTGGAAACCATTAAGAACTTTGACGATTATTTATCACAAAACAGCATCAGTTCAGTGATAAATACTTGAAGTCAGTGTTTCTCTGTATCTTTTAATCATTGTTTCATTTAATCTCATCCCCTGCGCCAGTATGAGACAAGTTCTTCTAATATTTGAGGGGCGTGTACAGATGCTATTGGATTCCTTCCAATCTTAGTAGATTATGGTTTCACTTTTTTTAAACTGGCAAATCCACAGTGTATTTGAATGTACCAAGTCTTATACTCCTTAAAACCCAACAAAGTGACATAAATGAGATGAACTCTGAGAGGGAGACAAACTATACGAGACTCTAAACTATGGTAAACAAACTGAGGGTTGCTGGAGAGGAGTTGGGTGGGGGAATGGGGTAACTGAGTGATGGGTATTAAGGAAGGCGCTTCATGTGATGAGCATGGGGTGTTGTATGCAACTGATGGATCACTAGACTCTACCTCTGAAACTAACAATACACTGTATGTTAATTAATTGGTTTTAAATAAAAATAATTTAAAGTTTAGATCTCCAGGAGAACGCACTGTAGGGTACTCGGCATACCAAAACCTTTAATTACGCAGCGTAAAGGGCTGCAGAGACTGCTTGAGCTCGGGGTCAGCCCAGGCCAATGAGAAAACAGGGGACCCAGAGCTGGAGATTTACTTGAAGTCCTTCATTTTGCAAGAGGGTAGAAAGGGAGGCCCAGAGATGTGCTGTGCTCTATTCCAGGTCATGCATTGGGTTGGGGTGGAACAGGGGCCAGAAGCCAGGAAAGGGTTCCCTCTTGGTGCAAAGATTGTCCCACTACAAAAGCAACTTTATTAGAAGTTCGGAACAAAGCTATAGCCAGAGCAAGACTGATGATGATGAAGAAGAAGAGGAGGAGGAGGAGGGGGAGGGGGAGGAGGAGGAGAAACAGAAGAAGAGGAAAGAGAAGGAGGGGGAAGGAGGGGAGAAGGAGGAGAGGAAGAGGGGGAAGAGGAAGAAGATGAAACAGTGCTTCACAGCATTTGCCAAGTAAAGACTCTGTTTTAAGTGCTTCTCTGATGTTAACCAAATTGACCTGCACAACAGGACTATGACTGGCTCCTCATCTAGCTAGATGTTTGAATCAAGGGGTTGGTAGGGTTGGTTGTTTCAGAAGATTATAAGGGAATGATCTCTAGTCCTCTTTCTTAGCTTCTGGTATTTTCTGGCAGTCTTTGGTGTTTCTTGGCTTCTAGCAGCATCAACCTAACCTCTGTTTTCATTTTCACATGGTTTTTCCTGTGTGCTTCTCTGTGTCCAAATTTCTCTTTTTTTAAAATAAAGACTCTAGTCATATTGGATTAGAGGACCCATCCCATCCAGTATAAACTGATCTTAGTTAAATTATGTCTGCAATACTCTATTTCCAAGTAAGCTCACATTCTGGGAGCACTGGGAGTTAGTAGTTAAACATATGAATTTTAGGGAGACACAAGTCAACCCATGATAATGTCTCCATGAACCTCTAAAAATCCATTCAGAGTCTACCCTGTGGTCAATACCAGGGATTCTGTGCTTTGCACAGCAGGGATTGATCCTCAGTGCAGTAAGCACAAGCTTGCTCCCCTGTTGTTAGGACTTTGCCTCCTGTCTCTGACTCAGATGCTCCCAGAGACCAGGTAGACAACAGAAATGAAAGTGTGAATGAATACATGTGTCAGGTAGAAGACAGAGTGCATGGGCCCATTGGGACACAGCCATCAAACTCCATCCACATGGAGCAGCCGTACCAGTACCAGCTTTTGCTAGCAGGAAAAGGGATCCAGGACTGCCAGATCTTTGACATGGATCTGGTGAACATCAATGCTTTTGAGGCTAAAGGATGCAGAAATCTGTGTTTCTTTTATTTTAAGTCAAGATCAACTTATTTTAGCATATTTAAAAATGTTTTTTAAAGATTTTATTTGAGAAAGAGAGAGAGAGAACACAAGCAGGGGGACAGCCATGGGCAGAGGGAGAAGCAGACTCCCCACTGAGCAGGGGGCCCAAAGCAGGGCTCAATCCCAGGACCTGGAGATCATGTCCTGAGCTGAAGGCAGATGCTTAACTGACTGAGCCACCCAGGTGCCCCTCCAGTTTATTATTTTTAACAACTAAAACATTTAGCAAAGTTGCAAGACTAGTACAATGAATACCCATGGACCTTGACCTAGATAACTAATGTTAATATTCGTCATGTTTGCCTTTCTCTCAGCTTTTTTTTTTTCTGAACCATTTCAGAGTTTATGACAGTCTACCCCTAAATACCTCAGCATGTATATCACAAGATCAAAGGCATTCTATTTAACCACACCCAGTGTAGTTGACAATCAGGAAATGTGACATTGACACAAGACTGTTATATAATACACAGTCCCTATTAAAGTGTCACTAAGTATCCTTTATAGCAATTTTCTTCTCTAAAACAATGTCCAGTCAAGGACCATGCATTGCCCTTGGCTGTCAGGTGTAGTCTCTTCCCTTTACTCTTGAATGCTTCCCTCACCTTTTCTGTCTTTCCTGACATAAACATGTTTGAAGGGTCCAGGCCATTTTCGCAAGACGCCCTTCAATTCGGATTTGTCTGAGGTTTTCCAGCATAATTTGATTTGAGGGTAAATATTCTAGGCAAGTCATGGGTAATGTCACGTGGGCTCATGATGCCGATTTTTTCTATCATTGGTAATAAGTTTGATCATTCGGTTAATGATTTCTCCATTGTAAAGGTCCCTTTCTCCATTGTAACTAATATGTATTCATTGAATACTGTACGAGTAGTTTATTTCCCAGCAGTCTTTCCCCTAATAGTTTTTGCATTCATCGATAAGTCAGTGCCTGAATCTGTTGTTTCCATGGTGATTGTGAAAGAAGGATTTTCTGGCTCCATCATATTTTCATATTTGTTGGTTGGTAGTCTTCTGTAAGAAGAAACTTCTCTCACGTTTCCTTTTCCTTTTTTCAAAAGGTTTTAGGATGGACTCATTTTTATTCAATACACTATGAACTCCTCCTGTCCTTATTCATTTTGATGCTCAGAATGCTCCAGATTTGGCGAGCGGGAATCCCTTCCAGCTGGCTCTGGTGTCCTTTTGACCTGGCCCTATTAGTTTTCAAGCACTTGGCCCAAAATGATGTTATGAACTCCCTTTGCGTTTTCCCTGTTCTATCCCGGAATCAGCCATGTCTCCAAGGAGCCAATCCAGCTGGCTTTGAAGCTATTAAATTATGTTAAAGTATGGTCCAAGCTTTGAAAGGAAAGATTAAAAAAAAGTTCCATTAACACCAAATGGAATGAAATCGATGGTTTAAACCACACATCTTAACAAGGTAACAGTGCAACAAAGAGGTCTGGTCTGATTGATGATGCCCCGTAGAGATGAATTTTAGAGATTCACTTGCCTGCAAAGTTCTTCTTTTGTAGGGAAGGGCAAGGGGCACTTACTTTCCCCTGACCAGGTTTCATTCAGCGGAGTGCTTCCTTGGTCGGCTCGGACTAGGGAAGTTAGCAGCCTTAATGATGGCAGCTGCAGTCCCCACAGCCTCAAAGGGGAGCTCATCGGGTGCCTTGCAATGAATCTTACTTTATTGGACCCATTTGGAAAAGGGTAATTTGTTTCTAAATTATTCATCAAGATCCAGAGCAGCTGGTGGCTGGCTGCGTGTTGTGTATTTTATGCAAGTTGTAGTAGCTGAAGACCTCATTACAGCCCCGGCTGCTCCTGTCTGGGAGGCTTCCAGGAGCACAGCTGGGGGTGCAGAGAGCCCAGAACGAGCCCGCCTGTGCTGTGCAGGCTTCTCCAGGAACCGATAAGCATCCATCTCGCCACCCATCTCCTCCTGAAAGTGCCAGGAGTCTGTGTCCGTTGTGTTCATTTCTGGAACAGTCCCCGTGAGCCGTTGCAGGGAGGACACCAGCAGTTTGGGAAGGTTAATTAGTCCGAGCCGGACGATCACTGGTTCTTGAAAGAAAAGCATACTGCAAAGGGTACTGCTAATGTTTTTGAAAAGACCGATTTTCTTGATTCCAGAAGCAGCACAGACTTCAAGCCCTGCAGACACGGGTACCAGTGAAAGGTGGGACCCCCTCCCCTGCCCGGTTGGGACGAGCACTGTCCGCTCTCGTTGCTCCCAGGTGCCTTGCTTTGTTTTCTCGCTCAGGTGTACAGGCTGTGAATCGTTAGAGCAAAACAACATTCTGGGGACGGGGAAGCACCTGGTCTCTAGAGCACAGAGATTCCTGGTTATAACCTAGTTTTGTGAGGAGTGGCAATTTTGAGGGCAGACCGAGTAGAGGCTCACAGTCCTGGGTCACAGCCCTGGGTCTGGCTGTGAGACTCTGGGCAAGTCGCTGACCTCCGCAGCTCAGTTCCTTGCTTGTAAAATGAGAGGGAGAAGAATAGGGCAGAAGCTCTCTCTCCCGGCTGCCGTTAGTCTCCAGGACTTTCAGTGCACAGGATGGGGCTCAGGCTCCTCCCTGGAGGTTCTGACTGAATTGGTTTGTGTGCAGCCTGGAAATTGACATTTTTTTTTTCCTCTAAAGATTTTATCTACTTGACAGAGAGAGATCACAAGTAGGCCTAGAGGCAAGCAGAGAGAGAGAGAGGGGGAAGCAGGCTCCCTGCTGAGCAGAGAGCCCAATGCGGAACTCGATCCCAGGACCCCGAGATCATGACCTGAGCCGAAGACAGAGGCTTAACCCACTGAACCACCCAGGCAGCCCTGAAAATTGACATTTTTAAGAAAACTCTCTGATCACTGGGCAGTCACACCTGGGGGCTGCCCAGCAGGGAGATCCTGAAGAAGGCCTCACCTCCTGACCCAGCCTCCTGACCCAGCCTCCTGACCCAGCCTCTTCAGGTGCTTGGACACCAGACAGCCTGGGCTCCGATCCCAGCTCACCTACTTACTTGCTTTGTGGCTTTGGGCAAGTTACTTAACCTCTCTGTGCCTCAGTTTTCTCATCTGTAAAGCTGAGATAATAATAATAATATCTACGTTATGGGCTTGTTGTTGGTGTGAGAAGTAAGCGGGTTAACATGTCTGAGGCACTCAGGACAGTCCCTGCCACAGAGCCCACAGGGCAGGTGAGGGGATGGCTGCGACCCCTTGTTTCACTGATTCAGAGACCTCCTGTGTCCCCCCACAGTGAGCATAGGAGCACACTTTGCACACGCTGCTGGTGACATTTTGTACTGATCTAGTTGGTTTCGAGAAATTCCATGTGGCCTTTTTTTTTTTTTTTTAAAGATTTTATTTATTTATTTGACAGAGATCACAAGTAGGCAGAGAGGCAGGCAGAGAGAGAGAGGGGGAAGCAGGCTCCCTGCTGAGCAGAGAGCCCGATGTGGGACCCGATCCCAGGACCCTGAGATCATGACCTGAGCCGAAGGCAGAGGTTTTAACCCACTGAGTCACCCAGGCACCCCTCCATGTGGCCTTTTAAAACTCTGAGCATTTCTATGAGAGCGTCTGGGAAGTACTTCTTCCTTTTCTGCACAGATGGAAAAAGGGCAGTCCTGATGCTAAAAGTTGCAAAATTCAGTTGTGTGGTCCTGACGTGCACAGATGTGTAAGGGAACACAGGGAGGAAGGCAAGCGGTGTTGAATGTGGAGGTCATCTTCCTTGGTCATCAGGGGCACATATGCATCCTTTCCAGCAACTCAAGCATTTGCCTTAAGCCGTTATGTTCCCACCCTTCGCTAGCGCACAAGTCAGGGACCAGTGCCCACACAGACTCCCCATTTCCCATAAGACCTGGGCTGTATCTTCCCAGAAGATACTCCAAGTTGGACACACAAAATGAGTAGAAAGACAAGACTCACAACCCCGGGTTTTCTCCTTTTTCTGAGTGCCCTTGTCCAGTTTACTGAGCCTCTTTGTCCCAAGAATCTTATCCGTACAGTAAAGGGGTTGGATTGTGCACAAGGTCATTCCAAGATTCCGTGCTTTCTGTCCACTGCCCTGCTTTTTATCAATATATGATCATTATTTATTTTTATTTCAATGCATTGTAAATGTACTCATTTAAAAATTAGCATCACACTGAATCATCTACGATATATATGCACGTGTGTTTTCGTGTATATATCATATATGATGAATTAAAAATTATTATTAAAATAAGGAAGGTTCTTCTGTGCAGCTCTGGTTCCAAATTGTCCCTCCTCATGGCTCATATGCCGTGCTTCTTTGGGAGAGCTCCACTGGAGTAGAGAGAGAACGTAAGTTTTCTCTTGGTGTGGAACTCCGGGAGATTACACTGAGACTCTCAGTGTACTGTGGTCATAGCATATTGGAAGCGAAAGAAAGAGTCATGTGGCTTCTGAGATAAACTGCTGTTTTGGTGAGAGTTTGGGCTTTTAGAAGAGAGCGGCATCACTTTGCTAAACTTCGTAGTTAAATTAAGAGACAAGAGAGTTATGAGGTCACAATATCACCTGCTGTCTTCCTTGGTTTGAGTACCAAATCCGGTGAGATGACCCTTCCCTCTCTTTAAACAACTCCTCCCTGATGAAAAGCAGCTGTTTCTGTGCTAGATCAGAGGAAAGGTTGTCACGTCAAGACGTGATTGACAGACGCTTGGCACACTGAACGTTTTCTCCAGTAAGGGAGGAAATACCCGGAGAGGGAACGTTGGAGTAAGTCAACAATGTGTGTTGACTTTTTCCAGAAGGAATCTCCATCCCATTTCTGGAATCTTGAGCCAGACCTTAATGCTTAACACCAGCTGTCTCCCTTATTATGAAGCGTTCTAATATTTGCAAACTTCAGCTCGTGACAAGTTCATCAGACTGATTTGGGATGATGTCAGCCGTCTTGAATGTGTCATACCCTGCAGTGTTCTCAGCACTTTCAGACACAGCCTGAGTCTCTGAACAGTCTGGGGGGTGGGTGGGGGCAGGAATTGTTGCGGATGAGTGACCAGTGGCCAGAGGGAGCACAGAAACAGTGGCCATGAAATTTCCCTGGATCCACTGAGCCCAAAGCTCTTTGTCAGTCACAAAGCTTCTGTGCGGTGATCTGAGTTTTAACTCCAGATTGTGATTATCATAAACGTGGTTTTGGATTAATTTTTCTTTTCTTTTTTTTTTTTTTATCACATCCACAAGAGGGAGATTATGGGAACATCCTGTAATGTGGCAGTTTGCTTGGGAAGCGTTTCCATTTCGGGCATTCTTAGTGTGTGAGTCCACCAAACACATACATTCCAGACCCCCTGACTTGGCACCACAGCAGGCAGCCTCTGAATCTGCTTGTGTAACAACCATTCCTGGTGATGCCTGGGAATTTTGCTGTCTGTGTAGCAAGTGGGTAACTTGTATTACTCTCTGCGTGTGAAGACGCTGGCTTGTTTGAAAGCTCCAGTTGTGGGGCGCCTGGGTGGTTCCATTCGTTTATAGTGTCTGACTCTTGATTTTGGCTCAGGTCATGATCTCAGGGTCGTGAAATAAGGCCCTGCGTTGGACTCTGAACTCAGGACAGAGTGTTGCCTGTCCGTCTCCCTCTGCTCCTTCTCCGGCTCTTTCTCTTTCTCTCTCAAATAAATAGATAAAAATAAAATCTTAAAGCTCTAGTCCTGGGGCTGAGGAGGGGTGATATAGGAAGGGCAGAATATTGTCCCCAGCACCTCCTACCTTTCCTGGGGAACTCTTTTCAATCTTTATCTGTCCCAACTCCTCTCAGAAAAATGGGTGATGTGGAGACCCATCCTCCCCTCCCCACATTCATCCTATGTGCCCAGTATGTGTCAGGTGCTTGGGATATAAGGAAAATAAGACGGTCCTTGACTTTGAGGGGACTAACTTTCATTTAGAGAGTAGCAGGTGTGTAAGGAGAGCTGGAAGTGATAGCAAGCAATTTCACAAACATTTAAGGTGAAGATGAATAGGAGATTTTTTTT